>NC_138905.1:49607250-50207250 GCF_965231255.1 Vanellus vanellus
CAAGCTGTGTGCACTGACTGATCATAGCCACGTCTGTGGGTAAGTTTTCCTTTGCCAAGCTGGAAGAAGTTGGTCAGGGACTGAGAAGTTTTTTTTGGCTGGGACTGGCAGATAGACATCCCCCTCCTTCAGACTGATTGCAAAAGAAGTCTTTCATTGGGGAAAACGGACCAAGTTTTCCCTCCACCACCTCCCCAGCTTCTTACATAAAACTATTTAGTCTGCTAGCTGTAGATCACACAAAGAACCTAGTAACAACCCTTCCTATTCCCCGCGCATACCTGTATTTGCCATGTCTGTACTGCTGTACATCTTAATAAATAGGCAGTACCTCTGCTAGGTAGGACAAGCAGCGGAAAAGGAAATGTAGAAACAAAATCTGTGGTGAAAGGAGACAGCAAAAATCACTTCCAAAATTTGATTAAATGGAAGAATCTGAAGGCTCATTAGCAGTTTTACTGAATTTAAGATGGGCATTTTTATACCAATGAGAAGAAAATGGAGACCAAATTACTTTGGATGAGTTTCAATTAAAAAACTAAAGAAAAGAAAACAAAAAAATGTTTTCTACATTGTTCACCTGATGTCTATTATTTAGTGAGTCATAAGCCTTTCATTTATAAACAGAAATGTTCTTAGAATTTGAGAAACAGAAAAATATTTTCTGCAAAACTACTTTTGGAAGAAAAGCACTCCTGACTAAAAATATATCCCAAACATTGTTTGAAAAATCACAGAATCACAGAATGGTAGGTGTTGGAAGGGATCTTCAGAGATCATCTAGTCCAAACCCTTTGCCAAAGCAGGTTCACCTAGAGCAGGTTGGACAGGAACACATCCATGTGGGTTTTTAGTATCTCCAGGGAAGGAGACTCCACAACCTCTTTGGGCAGTCTGTTCTAGTGCTCTGCCACCCTCAAAGTAAATAAGTTTTTTCTCATGTTGAGATGGAATTTCTTGTGTTCTGGTTTGTGTCTGCTGCCCCTTCTTCTGTCACTGGGCACCACTAAAAAGAACCTGGTCCCATCCTCTTGACACCCACCCTTTAGGTACTTACAAGCATTGATGAGATCCCCTCTCAGTCTTCTCTTCTACAGGCTAAACAGACCCAGGTGTCTCAGTCTTTCTTCATAAGAGAGGTGTTCCATTCCCTTGACCATCTTCGTAGCCCTCTGCTGGACTCTCTTCAGTAGGTCCTTGTCTTTCTTGAACTGGGGAGCCCAGAACTGGACACAGTACTCCAGATGTGGCCTCACCAGGGCAGAGTAGAAGTGGAGGATAACCTCCCTCAACCTGCTGGCCACGGTCTTTTTAATGCACCCCAGGATACCATTGGCCTTCTTGGCCACCAGGGCACATTGCTGGCTCATGGTCAACTTGTTGCCCACCAGGACTCCCAGGTCTCTCTCTGCAGATATGCTTTCCAACAGGTCAATCCCTAACCTGTGCTGATGCATGGGGTTATTCCTCCCTAGGTGCAGGACCCTACATTTGCCCTTGTTGAACTTCATTAGGTTCCTCTCCATCCAACTCAGTGCCCTTTAACAGAGAGTCACCTACTACAAGCACTCACCGTTGTTTTTTACAATATCTACCGTGTGCTGCTGGTGCAGTTCCTCCTGGCAGACCTTGCTCCTGGGTGTCTATAGCTGTTAAAGCTTCATACCTGCTTAAGATTGTGATTATTATGTGTGTATTATACTAACCCAATGCAGTGTAATTTGCTTTGGCATTAGCTACAAAACTCTTTCAGTTTATATCTCTTGGCACATAAACTAGGGAGCATTGTGCTGCAGAAAAGGGAAAGGGCTAGACTGCCTCTTCTTTTATCTGTAAATTTCTGCCATCCTGTTTGTGAGTGTTTCCTAGTCCTTTTTCTCCAGCTGGATGCCGTGAGCTTCTTTTAATGAATGGGTGTGCAAGAGGTCATGGTGTTGTGCTATGTGGGTACATTATTTTGAGTTCTTGCAAGGGGTCAGTCAGGTGTGTGGAGCTCACAGTCACGGAGCACTAGTTTAGCATAAAATTTTCCGATGAACTTTGGTGCAATATGAAGGCAAAAGAAATTTCTTGTAAAACCCTTAATCCCTGAACCACAAATTATCTCAAAATATCGCTCAGCCTTCACCAAAGGAGGTGAAAACATATTCCCATTATGTGTGATTTTTACATACAAAAAGCAATATTCTCAATCCCAGCTTTGAAGGAAAGTAGTTCCAATGAAGTGCAGATCGGCCCAACTGCTTTTCAATATGCACGTTAGGACCAAATAAGGATCTTTGCCTGGATAATGTTATGAACAAACAAAAAGCTGGCCAGTTTTAACATTTTCGCCCCAGAAATTGATTGATGGAAATGATTCTGGATATCGTTAGTATTAATTATATACAATTAATAATTTAATACTTGGGCGTGAAACGTTGGCATCTTTTGCCCTGATGAGAAGAGGGATTTTGCTATTTCCTGCCAGGAGCTCTGTGTGTGAATTCAAGAACAAGCAGTCCATCCCACGACATTTCCTTATGCTCAAACAGACAAGGTGACACATAAAGCCCAGGGGCAAAGGGAAACCTGATAGCTATATAGCCGAACTGGAGTCGGAAGTGGTGAATTCCCTGGACCACAGGGAAAGCTTCCTGTTCTTTGTAGATGAGCCTATTATTGGAATACACTTGCCTGCAGTTAATCCTCAAAGTAATTAAATGGAAAGGAAGCAATTAAATCACTGAAAAGGAATTGCATCTGGTTCAGAGGGAAAAATCCAGGCCTAGGAAGTATTTCAGTGATAGCTGGATGTACTCAGTGTAAACAGGTATCTTCCTGTTTGCACAGATAATTAACGTTTATATGCTAAGAATACCTTGCGGTAATCAAATGAGGTTGAAAAGCAGAAGTTGTCATTATTGTGGCCTGTGAAGAACTAAGCAGAGAAATGTTGGTATATATTTTTTCTATGATGAGACAAAATTAAAAACCGTGCCCCGTATCTTCATCTTGCATACACGTTAGCCCGGCACCTTGAAAGCCAGTAAAGCAATGTTCGTACATATCTGTTGAGAGAACCCAGCTCAGCATTTCAGTAAGCCAGTAAGCACATCCCAGAGAAGGAAGACCGCAAAAGTGAAAGCGAAGGACATGATTCATACCAGTGTCCAAAGAGAAAGATTAGCCAAGTTCAGAAGAAGCTTGGAGTGAGTCCTTAAAAACGTGTCAGGGCTATGCAGAGCAAGACAGTATGCTTTAAAGACTGACAGAAATCTTTAAAGAAACACAATTTTGAATGTGTCGAAAGCACTGATTGCTTTATAGAATTCTCTTTTGCATTTGTTGGTATTCGCAAGATAGGTAATATTACTGTATTTTTAAAGTGCAGCTTTTGCTCAGGCTGTAGCAAGGGTTCCCATACATTGCTCTGGTCTATAGGATAACTGCTGGAAAGCCATAGGGAAGATCTTGGAAAGATGTGCTCATTAAAGTTCTGACTGACACTTTTGTATTTGCAGTGCTAGAGAACAGGGAGTTAAAAAGCAACTGTGTTCATTAAAAATCTATAGTAGAGAACATAGATTCTATTGTAAGAGCATAAGGCACCATAAGAGCTTCTCCTTTTCTTTGTCTTGCTTATGTCTTTTATTTTTCTTTTGCCCTGTTCCCTGGCACGCTCTGGTGTTATACAGGATCTCACTGTTTTCACTGTTGCTGTCACCTAAGAAGCTGGAAGCTGGGCTGGCTGAAGGTAAAAAGTGTTGTCTCGATAGTGAGCAAACAACTATAGGTAAAATAGGATAAACCACCTGGGACACTAGCAGTGAATAATGGTAAGTGATGCTTACTGTGGCTGAGCAAAAGGGAGTGATATAGAAAAGAGAGCTGACATGAGTAAAACAGCAGACTCAAAAGCATACTTGTGCAAAAAGACTGGCAAGAAAGAAGCTGGTGGTAGGAACTAAGACCTGAGAGGATGAGGGTAGGGATGAGAGTTGTAGGTGTTTAATTGGACAAAAAAGGTCCTATCTGACAGGTGATCCAGTGGTAAAGATGCAACCTTTTCACTCAGATAAAGATAAATCTGAGCTGAAAAAAGTGCCCAGATTATTGATCTGAGACACAAACGTTTGCTGCTGGGGCAGGGGGATGAGAGTGATGATTTGGGGAGAGAACAGCAATACTGACTGACCTTTGGTAGCAAATGTTACATACCTGCCTCTTCATTACTTGTTGGCAAGAAAAAAATGTCATTATGTGTTACATATGGAGGACCAAACTTTACTTTTGAGTGCAGGTTGCTGTGTTCCCATTGTTATTAGCCCAGATCCAAAAGAGGTCCTTGCTGCAGCCAGACCTAGAGCCTTGCTTTTTTGTCTTCTATCAGTCTTTACCTTGCTTCAGCCTCTCTCTTGCTTTCATAGAATCAAATGCAAGATGTCAGTCAGCTGCATTATCATTTCCTTCAAGATCAGCCCCTCGAGCTATACATCTTCATTGCTGTAATACAGGTAGTACAGTACTTGGATGCTTTGTTCCCTGTAAATCCCTGTCTACCTGAGTCAGACTTTTATAGACAGGTTGCAGGGTGTGGAATTTATGCAAATGAGACATATTAGTCTATCAGATAATAGATAGATAATCGTGTAGTTCTCACTGTGTAATATTCCCTTTCATTCTTAGAGACTTGTGTGGCAGGACCAGTAAAAAGTTTGTATGGTACTTCCAGAAAGGTCCAGTTTTGGTACTCACCTAAGAGTAATCACTGCGGTTGACATTTTTTGTGTTCAACACTGCCGTGTGCTGTTTTATTTTGTTTTCTATTCAGATGTTTGCAAAAGGGGGTATGTCTGCAGGAAATCAGGTTCTTCAGCCTATGCTGGAAAGATTCTTTCTCAGCAGCATTATGTTTCTTAACTTTGAGGCGAGGACTAGCGATGGGGTAGCAACCTTTGTATCAAGAATCTACTTTCAGCCGTCTGTGATCTTTGCCAAGCTGGAAGGTTTCAGAAAAAATTCTGTTTGTTCAGTAGAGACTACTGAGACTTTAATGAACAAGCCCCATTCCTCCCCCATGCCATCTGCAGCAACATGCTAGAAATCCACTGAACTGCCAGAAAATTATGCTCCCTGTGTAAATGCAGGTACTGCAGCTGCCTACCATGGCTCAGTGGGATTCTGGGCATAAGGAAGAAGAAAGAGAGGGTGGGAGAGGGAACTGCAGGACGCGGCAGTTAGAAATGAATTGGGAGCATGGAGCAGGAGGAATGGAACCAGAAATAGGGAATATAATTTAAGACTACATCTCCATATATATACATATGAAGAACTGGATTGAGATTGATCGGGCAGCTTTAATAGTGTAATTTCTCAGTTCTGGTGTCCCTTTCTATACAAGCTTGATGACCTTTTAGGCTTAGTTCTGCTGCCCATGCTTTGGCACTTACTGCTATTTGCAATGCCCCGGACTATCTGTGGGGAGTTGATAGATCTAACACAGGAGCTGCAGAGTTGTGCGCTGCTACAGCCAAGCAGGATACCCTGGAGTGTTTCACATGGTACTGGACACCTTTGTGAGGGCACGTGAATTGGTCCCTCAGGGGAGGTAATCCATGTTCTTAGGGTGCTAAGTGCTATTTGTGTTACTCAGAATCAACAAGGAAGGTTCCCCCCTTGCACTGAACTCCACGTTTGGCTCTGCTGCTCCAGCTCGGCATTTCTAAGCCATCCTGGTATGGCTGAAGGAGGGCTGCAAACACCCATTAATTCTTGCTGCAGCAATGTTTTCAAGGGAACCGTTGTGAAGTTGACATAACTGAATATTTTAAGGTTACTTGATTTTATGGTGAGACAATCAGTTTGGATGCCGGCTACTCAGTTTCCTCTCTTTCTTTTTTCCTATTTCTCAGAATAAGCCTTTGATATCTCACTGAGAAAGGGAACAGATTGAGTACCATAGTGTAAAATGCTTTATGATTTTGTACGAAGAGCAGAATTTGGCAATCAAAATTTTTTCTAGGTAGATTCTTGCATTTAGACCCCGTATAAATACCATCTGAATTTACCAGTCCCACAGTTGTGTCAAACATAGACGTTGATCATATTCTAGTTGTTTATTCATGCAAAGTTTTCTTTCCTTTTCAACTCTTTTGGATTCCTACATCACCTCGAGTATGTTCACTCCTACTGAAGCTGGACTGTTGCAAACAAGCGTCACCAAAACAATTTTGAAGTGAGTATGCAGCTGTTTTCCTAGGAGTGCTATACACTGTCCACAGGAAAGAAAACCACAAGGTTTTATCTGGAACCCTAAAGGGCCAGCTAAAAGGCTTGTGCTGGGGGAGAATACAGGACTCATGGAAGATTTAGGTCAATTATTTCTCTGTTCCAGTAGTGCTAGTCTTAGGGCTGAAATTGCGGGTAACAACGGGTAGTCCTCAGTGCTGTTAAACTTCATTTATTTTGGAGTGGTGGCAATAAAAGGCCAATTTCATTTACATTTTTAGACATTCCTAACTTCCTATACCTGAGGAATGACTTCCCAAAGGCGAGTAGAGAGCAGTTATCTCTGCAGTATGCTATTCTGGCTACTGTGAAGAGGGAACAAGAACACGTAAACTGCCAGTTGGTTTGCTGTGGTTTTTGCTAACTGTAGAGTTTGTCTTACTTTATGGCAGGAGATGCTGCATCTATGCTGCCATTGTGCTGTGTGGGGAAGGCAGAGCTTTGGAAATGTTGAAGGTTGGTTGCTTAGTCTCTTTGAGAGCAAATAAATAAACAAAAATATATTCAAAACTGCCTCAAAACTGTGGCAACACTTCGGGAATAGAAGCTGAATCAATATATCAGTGACACTGCAAAATCCTCCCCTTTTCTCTCTGAATCCTGCAATGAATGAAATTCTTGCAGCCTCAAAGCGTGGAAAACTTATGATTCATGCTTGTTTTTTTCCACAAGTGTCATGTAACACTTTGAAGAACATGGTGCAGCTGCTAGGCAAGTAGGCTAAACCTACAGGACCAGTGAGTACAACAGTGAATGCATCAAGCAAGCAAAACCGGACAAGCCGCAGTGTTTCATGCCCTTATAAATCAGAATGCCTGCTCAGCCTTTGCTTTGTGCTATAGGGGAGGAGATGATGCATAGCAACTAACAGATTACCTAATGCAGCTACAATATTTTTTTAAATTAAGTTCTTTCCCTATCTATCTATCAATCATATTTTACCTCCAGTTACAAGAATTGAAAATTAACAAAGATGAGCTGTTCGGTGATGTCATTTTTATAAAAATTCAACAGTCTTGCCGCAGATAAAGCTAGGCAAGAAAAAAGAGAGGTGCTGGTACACTAGGTCCACTGTAACCCTACATGGAAAGAAGAGCAATGCACAGCAGGGACACCTTCTGCTTGTCGGAGAAGGATCCCAGGGGAAGATACAATTGAAAAAAAAAAAAATCAATCATACACATTTTTAGATTGAAAAGTGTGCTAACCAAATATAGGAAAAAGATCCTCCATTCCCAGACTGTCTGGTAAAATGAGATGCCCCTTGTAGGGGTCCTTTAAGTCCAGGGCTGGTGTGACTGCACAAGTCACGCCATGCAAAGTCAGGCCTGGTGATGACATAACCTGCCAGCTGGAGGGGACTTCCCCGGAGGAGCCCATGTCATCACTCGCTTCTCAAAACACTCCAGAGGCTTTCAAGGACTTCTGGAAACTGGATATAGCCAAGAGCAGCTGTTGTAACAGGTGTGGTGTTCAGCGATCCCTCAGGGTTAGATCCACAAGGGAGTGAAACCTCCACTAACTCTGTCTTTTAGGGGACAGCTTGCGAATCTGTGATCCTCACATCCTTTTTTTTTTTTTTTTTCAGCTGTCTTTCAAGGTGTTTAAAGCCCGTCTGAGCTTCAGCCTTGGGGAGGCGGAGGAGGCTGGCTTGTCCCGCCAACACAAGGACTGAACCAGGACTTCCTTCTCCCTGGTGAAGGCTGCGAGCAGCCAGGGGATGGCTCCTGCTTTGGTCCTTGCCCAAGTGGACGTTTCACTGTGCTGCTGGAACAGCCTCAAGACAGGAGGCTCCAAGGGCAGCTTCTCCTCTTCTTGGGTGGCCTGGAGCAAGGTGGACAACATCTTCCACCATGCTGCAGCAGGTCGGTGGCTGTCAGATGAGAGAAGGGGGTCAATCGCAGAGTGACCGTGGCAACCACAGCATAGATTCAGAGGTACTGACAGAGGCAGCACAAGACACACCTCCAGTCCAGTGGATCACACAGTGGAAGTATGATATGTTAACTATGAAATATGTCTTTTGATGATTCATACTATAAATTAAAGGTTATCCTAATTCTTTTCAGTACAAAATGTACTTTAAACAGTTATTCTTCTGGTATGAATCACCAAACCAGTCCTCCCTCTAGATCAGCAACAGAGACTAAACTACAACTGGTCAGGAAAAAAGATATAACTTAGCTGTCAACTTCTCTGCTCATTTTGAATTAGGGAACATATTCGGTTTAAGATAACATTTTGAAGAGAACTAGGTCTCCAAAAATTGGATTCAGGCATTCCTAAATGCAGACTTTGAGGCTTCCTTCTTAGCGTGGGTAACTGATTTGACCAGGCAGTGCTCAGCGTTGCCGCAGCCCGCGCTGGGGTGGTAGGGGACTGGCTGGGTGAGGAGCAGCTAGCGAGAGGAACCAGGGGCTCAGCTGCCTTTCAGAGCTGTGTGGCGGGTGGTAGGAAGCCAGAAGCCTTGGAAGTGCGACAGTTGCAGAAAGAGGTCAGCTGGGCAATTTGGGGAAGAAATTGGCAGGGCATCCTGAGCCTGCAAGTCCCTGGCATCCAGCTGGGGCACTTGGGGAAGCAGGCAGAGACAGGCAGAGAGGTGGGTGAGCAGAGCAGATCTTCTCCTAAACTGCCTTATTTTGGTCAAAAGGTTTGACAGAACTGCATATTCCTGCAGAAAACTGAATATGAAGCTTTTTCCAAGGGAAACGTTTCAACTAGTCCTCTTTAACTTCTTGATTTTTGGATTCTGCAGGCTTAAAGGCTTAAATGCGGTGGTGGAAGCCTTTGCTTACAGGTGTGATCTTCAGCCTGTTCACAGCTCTAGCAGTATGCTGTCCCTGAACGTTCAGATTATGTTTGAGGTTTGGACCATGGGGACAGAGCAAGACCTCTTGATTTGAACTTGAAGCAAAGGATGAGAGAAATAGTGGGCGGAAGGACCACGCACACACCAAACCGAGCGTGAATGTTACGGTTGTGCACTGAAGGTGTTTTTAACAGCAAGGTCTACTGAACCCTACCAAACTAGCTGCAGCCCATCCCAGCATAGTTCAACCCCTGGAGAAGGATTTGACTCTTGCTGCTGCAGTGTGTGGCACAACTGAATACTGATCAGCTGTTTGAGCAGCGATGAGCCCCGGAGTCTATTCCTGGCTCAAGGTGAGGGATTGGATATGAGGAAGAGAATAGTTTAAAAAGGTAAGGATATCTATAATGGCTTAATCACCCCACAAGACACTGTCAGGCACTAGATAAGATTACAGGTATATGTGATCTGGAGGTGGTCTGCAATAACAGGGAAGCCATGGGCAGGATCTTCTCTAAGTTAATTTAAAAAGTTCTGATCTTCCCCAGCCTTTGTTTGTGGAGGTTCATGAGTTCAGTCAATCATAAGGAAAATGAATTCTAAAAGTTTTCAGGAGAAAGGAGAGGAATAGGCACAAGTTTTGGCCTGGGCAACGGTTTCTGAAAATGTATACAGCTCGAAGTAGCCAAGCTCTACCACTGAATAAACACAAGAGGAGGAACAATGTGGTTTAAGAACAGTAACTAGATAGTTTTAGCATCTTCTAGGGACAAAAAAAGGAAAGACACAATTTATTAAAAATTTACCAAAAGTGCCAAATTTCAACACTCTTTCTTTCTGCAATGTCCAAAGCATTCAAGTTTTTATCAGACCACCAGAATAATTTGAAAAGGTTCAGGATTTATAAATTGAGTTTTAGAATTTGCAATAGCAACATGATTTTTACTCAGGGAAAGTTTAAAGAGCTGATGAAAACTAAATTATTGCCACTGAACCATAACTTCAAGCAAGAGAAAACGAACTAAAGTATTAAATGCACCAGAAATAAATTGTAAGCTTATTCTTTGTGAGTTTATTGTTCCTTGTACTTGGGATACCACATACAAAATAGTGACTATTACAAGCAGCTGCTATCTCTAACTGCCCTATTATTAGCACCTACTGCTCTCACAAGTCTTAACCAATTTACATTTTTATCATAAATGAACACTGTACTTTTCTTTCTAAAAGTGAATCTACTCCACTCTATCAGTCTTACTCTTCAGCTTTCTAAGCGTATTTCTTAAATCAATGTGATATTTTTATTGCTTTCTGCTGAACTCTTTCTGCCGAACTCTTTCTGCCCACAAAAGTATTCCAAAACTGTTTTTTGAATTTAAAAACACTATTCTAGATGAGTATTGCACAGAATGGCTATTTTCAGAATGTATGTACGCTTCTCAGATTACTGCGTAAAGTCAGTCTCACCTAAAGATATGAGAAGGCAGATAGCTTTTACTACAAAAAAGTGCCTAGGTGGGCAAATGCTATCTTCAGTTTTATGACTTTAGATTTGAAGATATCTTATTATATTTCAAATGAAATGCAGATAATTAGAGAAGAAAAACAATTTTAAGACTTCTGAACAGTAAAAGAATAAGAAATAAAAGACGTAGCTTACTGTGCATGTTAAATTTTTACATGACCAGAAAAACCTTTTCTGCATAAACATTTATTCTTGAATTGTTTATATTCATGTCATTCATATTTATTTTTGCAGCCTTACTGACATATGCTTGTTAGGCTTGAGATCAGTGTGTAAGCCATAAGACTTGAAATGTATTGCTTTCCAAAGTATGTTAAGCTTCTATTGCACAGTATTGTGACTCTAAGGACATGTTGAGATGCTCATATCAACACATATCGTAATACATGCGTGTACTGAGGGTAGGAGATATAGACAAGAATTGGCTGACCCTCAGAGAAGAGTTTATATTCCCTGGTCTCTTTTAATGTGTGTGATTATGAGAATCTGTCCTTCTGTTCTAAAAGAAAGAGATGTTCATGGAACTGACCACCAGATGCTTTATTGTTAAATCACTGCCAGAATAGTAAGGATACTGTGTGACCTGTACCCCTTCGTAGGATTTCTTGCTTTGCTTGATTTCTTCTTTTTTCAGGTTTAAAGCTGCTTCAGGCAAAGCAAAATAGCAGAGTTGGCGTGTTTGATACAGGTAAGATGAATATTGCTTTTATTATACTGTTGCGCTTATGAGGTTTATTCAAAATTCATATAGCGGCAAACATTGCTTTTCACTGCTGTGTCTTTTTCATAACCAGATCTGTCCTCCATGAACAGTATAAAAACTGTACTACTTCCAGCCATGTATTTTCATACATTTATTTCATGTACAACTGTCATTATATTGCTGCACCAGCTCCATCATTGGAGATCTCTTAGAACTTGCTGGACAAACATCTATTTTGAGCATCATAAACCAAATTAATCCTAATTTTGAACAGAGTGATGAATTAGATATCCCCTAGCATCACTTCCAATCCCATGATTAGATCACGTTTCCTGAAAAAGAGCATATAATATGATTTCTGGCACATGGAGATTCTGAATCAGGCTGTAGATTGACCCTATTGACCAGATGGTCACTTCTCAGCAGAATGGCAGGAAGTGTGGGGAAAAAAAAAACCAAAATGATAAAGGTATTTATAGGTAGAAGTTGAATAAAACCTTATGGGGAATATGACAAATAGCTGGACAATGTAAGACATTCATCTGAGAATCCAAGAAAGAATTCTTTATCCCAGCATGTAGCCTGAGATGCCTCACAGAGTTAAAAAATGGTGAAAGAACAAATTTTAGCTGCTCATTTGGGGTGAGATGAAAGAAATTTAAAGTGTGCATAAACACATTTTTTGCCATTCTTGTCAATAGTTTGAAGAGGAAAAAAGCCACATGGTATTTATCATAGAGCTGAGGTCTTAGAAGTAAAAAATAACAATAATTAGAAAAGGCTGGAGAATTTGTTAGAACGCTTGTTTTTCAGCACTTCTCTGTAAGCCTGTGAACACTGAGAGTTATATAACATTTTAGAAGTTCAAAAACCTTTATATTCATTAGAAATTACTGTCTGTGCTAGAGCAGCACCTGGAGCCTTTAAAAGGAGTTTTGGCCTTTTGAAGGTGCATGCATACCTGCAATGCTCAGAAGCAATGTATTTCCCACCGAGTTCAAATTCCAATCAGAAAAGCCAAGAAAAATATTCCTAGTTTGTGAGGGTTTTTGTGGTGTGTGTATGTGGTTTTTTGTTTGTTTGTTTGTTTGGTTGTTTTTTTTTTTCTTTAATTTATAGAAACAAATGCAGAGAAAGAGTACATCTGTTGCTTAAAAATCATGCAGGAAACCTACGGTACATATCAGAACTGAGCCCATCGCTGCCAAAGGTCCTTCTGTAGGCGTATAATCATTTTAATTGTAACAGACAGTAATTCTACAATCAGATCTACAAGTTGCAAGAGAGCACTTGAAGGGATCCAATGGCAGGCCCAAGCCCTCTGCTTATAAACCATCAGGAATCACCAAGAGTGGTCGTACGTTTGTATGTTTGTTTGCATACCCTGTTGTATGTACCTGAACCTGAGTTGCTGCTTATGCAATGCGTGGTTATTTAATACATTTGTCAGAATAGCATCAACCACACAGTTTGTTGATGAGAAAAAACTGAGTAATTGAAGTAGAAGGCTACTAGAGAGAGGAAAAAAAGTCTGGTGATGGCTTAATAGATTCAGAGGGGAGATTTGTGTATCAAATGTCTTAAGTACAGTCTCTAGACAGGGCAGAATACTGAAGGAACTGCATTCCCAGCTTGGGAGGTTTGTCAGGAAGAAAATCAAGATCTTCTATCACATTTTAGAAGGTAATTTTTGAAGTGAAAAACTTCATAAGATTAAACTGTGGGCACTCAGCCATCCCATGTGAATCCATAATTTGTCATTCTACAAGGTCATAAATCACTATGACATCAACAGATCCCAGAAGACTTAGCTTGGATGACACAACTGGGAACAACATTAAATGATAAAAATAAAACAAAAAACACATGGATACAGGGAAAAACAACAAGACCTAAGGTGCTTCTTGTAGTCATACAACACGTCGCAAATATTTGCCATGGATTTTTGCATGTAGTCATACCAACATAATCTGCCTGGTGAAAAAAGGAAGAGAGATGTATGAGGTAGATGGAAGAGGAAAAAGATGAAGCATGTCTCTTATATTTTGTGAATTAAATAAATACAAATTAATTTTTTTCACTTCCATTCAGTATTATAAAAATCAAACAATACAATCCATAATATACACTATGTTTATGGATGAAATAAAAAAAAATAAATCATCTGATGCAGTTTTTAGTCATGCTGAAGGCATGTTTCCTCAAATTCTAATATAAATACATTTTAGTGTCCATTGTCTACCTTGTCAAATGTTTTGTTTGCAGATAAATGATTGTATATACACTTCAAATATGAAGGTTTATTTTTAAGAAATCTGGCTGATAACTACTTTACTGTTATGTCACTAATTTATTAAAAATTGGCTTGAGTTCTTTAGTATTATTTATCTTAGGAAGTTATCACAGTTAATATAATTTTTAGAATTCTTTACTGAATGAAAAAAGTTGCTTGAATTGGTTAAAATTATGGAAGAGAGCTTATTTCTTATTATACTAAACACTTTTTATTTACATTAGTGCCTTATATCACTTCCATAGACATGTGAGCTTCATCTCTGGTTGATTATACTCGAGTTTGCACTATAGGCGGTGCTCCTGGCAGTTGCCAGGCACAGAAAGCTGTGGAAACCAAAGTTATGTGCTTGTTCACTGTTCAAGTATAGGGTTCCTGAAGTAGATCTAACCTGGACTGGAGCATGGGACTATTTATATCTCGATGCCTACTGGGCTCCCAGTTAAGAATTCCTGCCTGGCTGCCAATCCATGGGTTACATTTTCCAGCCAGTCTCCACTGTGAGTGAGACCTTCCCAATTGCTCTGTCAGTTATGGTGAGAATCAAATTACGCAAACATGGCAGAAAGACTGAGCGCAGTGGAGAGGAAGGTGGAAACATTGGCTGTGGAAGGGACAGGGTCTTTCCAGCTGGAGGGACTCATCAAAGGGAGCTCGGCTTTAACACCAACTTTGGTTGACTGGGTACATTTGTGAAGAACAATAAAACTCTGTGTTATGGTTAGAGCACAGTGCCTTAACCCTTCTTGGCCAGTGGGAAAAAATCTCCTGAACAAACCTATTTGCAACTCTTCACTCAGCAGAGGTATCCCCATCTGCCACTTCTTACTACCAAAGGCTTCTCTTGCATAAAGTCTACATTGGTGTTTGACCAAGGCAAACAGAAAAGGAGACTGAGAAGTCCTACTCATTCCTGCCTCTGAGCCTCCCTCTTGAGGCCCTCAAGAACATTGAACTAGCTGTCAAACATAAAAAAATAAATGTTAAATTATTACGCACTGGAATATTTTTCAGGTACTGTTACCTATGCTGAGGGTTAAGGAGAGGAAATGTGACAGAATAAGAGCAAACCAAATGGAAACAGCATCCCTACACCTGCAATTTAGTAATTAGAGTGCCTAGGTCTTAGACACCCATCTCCTGAAAGAGGATGGAGGCACAGAGTTCGGTACCTCGCCTCCAC
Organism: Vanellus vanellus; assembly: GCF_965231255.1. NCBI lineage: Eukaryota > Metazoa > Chordata > Aves > Charadriiformes > Charadriidae > Vanellus > Vanellus vanellus. Next base: position 49,622,034 of record NC_138905.1, read on the forward strand.
GTGCAGTGTGTGCAGGGGGTTGAGACCCTTGGCATGAACCCTTTCATTGCAACTGAGGGACACCCTGGGCTACGCAGCAGAAAAACAAGAAGCTATCAAGTGAATCTGTGATGTCACTGGTTCCCACACTGGGTAGAGAAGCAAAGAGTGCTCTGTCCCCTTGATGCACAGGGCCTGTAACATCCTTGGACGGACAGAAGCTGAGACTCGTCTTCCAGAGAAGGAACTGCTGCCTGCTCTGAGCAGTGAAGGTGGCAGGGGAGCTGTTATAGCTGTGCAATAATATCACGGCATATGGAAAGGTGCAGCCCCTCATCTAGTCCCCACCCACCCACCCACCCACCCCATGAGGAAGCTGCAAATCAACAATTTTTGCTGCAGGAAGAGTACCTTTACCCCAGGGCTAGAGACAGGGAATGGCATTTTATGTCACTCCCACTGCTGTGCAGTTGCGTAATAACAAACATGTGAGAGGGGACAGAAAAGAACAAAAGAGAAAGAAAGGAAGGGAGCGAGTAGGTTCACCAGCTGAGCAGACGGTATTGGCTGTGCCAGCATGTACTCTCAGGGCAGCTGGTGCATCTGAGGAGGAGCAAGTGTGTCTTCTGGTCCTAACTGCACTAAACTGAGGAGGGAGCATGAGGTTGCACACGTGGGTTTTCCAGCTCTACCCCAAGGGGCCAGAAGTTGGGTGCTACCCTTGTCCTCATCTGCACCTAAAGCCAAGAAGATTTGGCAGAACCTGTTTTTCATGTAAGAACTTCACAGTCAGGACACTCACTGAAGAAAGAGAAGTTTTCATTGCATCTTCTTTGATTCAAAATCATATTTCCTGTCTCAGAGGTAACTGTCCTGAACACTGAGGTGTGAAGAGGAAGCGACACCCTTCACATCCTTAGCTGAGACATACTGGTGAGTTAAACCAAATTCAAGGTTTACGGTAAGAAAAAGAGGAGATAAAGAGGATCATGTAGAGCTTGATTTGAGCACTGAGGTTCAGGTCTCGGTTTAGAAAGGTGATATCCTGGGCTACAATGTTCTGTGCCAAAGGAAAATTTATGTGTTTCATATTAAAGAAAAACTGTCCCAGCATTACCGACACCAAAACTCTGTATTTCCTCATCCTAAACAAGTGTCTTAACATTAGACTTTCTTCTATTGTTTTCTCTTCTTCCCCTTCTGACTCAGCAAACCCCTTCTATACAGTGGCACAGCTTGGATGAAGAGAAATGGGAGAGAAGAATCAAAGCCGAAGATTATAATTTTCTCTCTGCAACAGACTGTGCTCCCACAGTTGAGGCATTATTCTTGGATCCAGCTTGTCTGGATCTGAAGACTGAATTGAACCACAGAAGATCCTTCTGCCTGGGTGAAAACCTCCTAGTGTGAGGCTATTAACCATTTGTTCTCCTGCATCTTGTGCAAGAAAGAGTGGCTCTCACTTTTTCTTGGAAAGTGTTGTCTCCCATTAGATTGTTTTAGGAACACTCTGACTGAGTCTTCCAGAACAGACCTCATGTTGCATAGTGAATATTAAGCTGAGGAAGCACACTAAGTAGAGGAAGTCCCAGTTTCTGAATCTAAATAGGGCTTAGGTATGAGCTGCAGAGATCTGCCAAGCCTGAGGGCATTGTAGACCTGCACAAATTTTATTCTCTTTCTTCCTTCGCTTCTCAAAGCAGAGTTATACCCAGTAACATCTTCTAACTTCTTGAACATTTCCAAATGCTAGGAACCACTGTCTGGGCTTCTTTGGTCTTTTTTCATGTCCAGATACCTTCCACTGAACCTTTTGTCTCACTTGTGCCTCTTGATTTTTGCCCCTTAAATTCAGCTGAGACCCAGATTCCTGACTGCCTGCTCAGAAGGAAGGTGAGCCTTCAGCTTTGGCTTCACTTAAGCTCACCCTGGCCTGATTTTCTCTAAAAGGCCCTGGGTTAGGCCATACGTGAGTAGGGATTGTCAGGATTGCAATTATGGCTGCAAGTGCCTAAGTCCTCCTTAAAGCCCCTACTCAGCTGCTCTAAGGTTGAAATCAATAAACTAAAGCCAGCGGGTTCTGAGACAGATATGAGAAGTGTGAGGTATGAAGTTAAAATAAAGGCCTTATTCGTGGTTCATTTTCATAAGGGGGTGGGCATTTACTCATGCTGGAAGCCTTTGTACTGGGAATGTATGAAGTCTTTAATTAAAGTTGATTAAAATGGTAATTTTTGAGCTCTGCTAGTTCAGAATAACATTTTTTTCCTCTCCTCACTCTACATCTGAAAACCTTTAAACTACTTCAGTGGACTGCAACCTAAGTAATCCTGCTCCTATTTTTAGGGCCATAAGCCCTGGCTTCAGCAGGGCCGTGGCAGTTAGAATAAGAAGATTTTGCAAGTGTGGAGGATTAGCCTTTGCAGCAGTTGTATGACAAAGCAATATAGTCTCCACTGATAACACAGGAGGAGGAAAGAATTTATCATTTATTACATATTCATATTTGCCTTTTTTTAACTCAGCAACCTGCCACAATCTATCCAAAATGACTCTTTTTTTTTGGATTAACTCAGAGCTTTCAGTCCCACGAATGTTTCACCTCACTGCAGAGCAGAAGGGATGAGTACTGGATGCCAGCACCGTCCTGGAAATGAGAACACTAAGCATCACAGTTTGGGTCCTGTCTAATCCTCTGGTGTGGAGTTAACCTGCTGAGACCTAAAAGCTCCTCTCTTCCTGGGCACTGATCTTTGTAATCATGAGGAAAGCAGCTAATTAAGTACACAGATGAAGGGACATTTTATTATTCAGCTCTTAGATAGCTGTACTGGCTTTTCTCTTCCTCCAAAATCCATGCTCCAGCTGAGCAAGTGAACTAGTGCCCTTAAATTTTATGACATCAATCCTGCACTGGCGAACCTGCAAGATGACAAAGGAGTGAAATTACTGAAACAGCAAACCTGCAGAGGATAGCACAGAAGGCTAAGAGGTAAAACTTGTCATTAAAGCAAAAAAAAACCCAACCCACAACCTTTCCCCTCGCCCTCCAAAAAAACCCCAAACAGAAAACCTCAAGCAGCCAAACTCAAAACTCTGTTATAGCCCAGCTGGGTGAAACACACAGGATTTCAGAACTAGCATGGATAAAAAGGTCAGAGACATGTAATTCTATTTTCACTGGGCTGGGACAAATCTCCCTTTTCAGCTGCAGAAATTTTTGATATAAAGAGATGACAACAGAGGCATCAGATATTCTTGGTTACCCCCAGTTAAATGTTCATCTGGTCCTGCTTACATCGCCTTGAAGTTCACTCTCTGCAGATTTTTCAGAGATCTCCTTTATTGACACAAATGTTCACAGACAGGACACTTCAGGCTCATGCATAAGTGTTTACAGCTCCCAGGGGACACATTTTTCTTCCTTTTTATGCCAGCTTATGGCATGAACCAGCCATCAATTCAGACTATAGGTACCCTGAGAGAATACCCTATTGCCCACATGCTGCAAGCTGCTGGAATGATTTTCTGTCATTTGCCCCTCTTGTGGTGCCTTAGGTCTTCTCTCAGGAAGCCGTTGTGTTCAAAGGGAAAATCGGGCAGTCTTAAAACCTTGAAGGCTTCTCTAAATTAAGGCAACTGCTAGTGGGCAGATGCAACAGACAAGCAGAGATTTCTGGAAAGGAAGTCCCAGGCATCCTTCCTTTTCCAGGCCGACGTTCGCTGCAGGGTGGTATAAAAGCATGGCAGAAAGTCACCATTACCAGTTGCTATGCTTATTTCTATGGAGATTCTCATACATTTTTCTGGATGAAGAGATACTTTGTGTTTTCAACACAATAAAAATAGCAAACACAGGTGAATCCTCCTTAGTGAATCTAACTGATGCTTATTATGAGCAATTTTGATCTTCAAGCTATTTCACTGGGTCTGGACATTAACAAAGTTTTCATCCTCTGATATAGACCTACGATCAAAGTTGCAAAGGCATCTTTGGTGCTGATAGCTGTGCCTAGTGGGATTTGCAAAGCACCTCAGGAATGTAGGCACCAAATTTCAATTGCTTTGGCAGAAATCCTTCTTTGGCTTCAGGTTCCTCCTCCCTAGACAAAGCCCTGAGCATTAGTCTATGTGATGCTTGGGCAAGGCCAGACTTTAGAGCCGCAGTGAAGCTAGGCCATTCTGTACCAATACAGGATAACAAAAACCAGAGAGAAAGAGTATATGAGGCAATGGTTTTGGGTGCTGAAAATAAGATATTGGACCCCAAAAGCAAATTTCTGGTGCCAGCTCCTGCTGTGAAAACTTTTCTGTTTTTTTTTTGTCCATTGGCTAATAAGAGTGTGAGAAAATGAGAATTACTGTCCAGGATTCCCCAAAACCACCACTCCCCAACCACCCCCACTCCTCCCAAAAATCCCTGCTGGATATTCTTTTCTGTAAACTATGTCACTCAAGTTTTTTACTATGCAGTGCAGGAAAGACAGCATGTCCCTGGGCTCTTCATCCCATTGGGGTTACGCTAGTCTTTTGGATATGTGGGTTGGACTCTGATTAAGTTGCAGAGTCAGCAGAGTTTAGGGATATGTTTCCCAGCTGTTTTGCCACTGAAAAACCATCTACTTCTACTGCCTCAACTGTCGAGAAATGGATCCCTTCATTACTTTGGAAGTGTGTTGAATACCGTTGCTGGAGCAGGACCTTCAGCAGGTGTAGGGTGTGTGTTAGCCATCAGCGTACATACGATAGGCATATGCAGAAGGCACAAGTAGCTAAAAGAAATCTTAGTTAAGAAGTGTCCAATGAAGTTTAGATACCTCAAAGTTTAGGTGACAGGACGGGGGGAGAGGATGCTGCCTTTGAATTTGGGATTGGAAGTTTCAATTCCTGTAGTTACTGAAGCCTTACTGGAGAGGCACTTATCAGATTCTTTGAAGCCTTGCAAATTTAACTTTGGAGTTCCTCTGCCCTCTGAACCCTAAACAAACAAGTAGAAGCTTTTCCTTTACTTCTACCTTCACTAGCAGCACTCTGGATGGTTGAGTTTGTCCTCTGTGGAGCCCCAAGGCTTCACTTACTGTCAATGGCAGTCCAGTCTGACATGTTTGTAAACCTGAACATCAGCATGACACTACAGCAGAAGGCTGGTGATTTAGTGTAGGGTAATTTCAGTTTGGTTTAGTTCTCATAAAAAATAAAATTAAGGAAAAATATTGCAGGGAAATTTCACATAATGTCACAGACCCTATTCTGGCATAATTCCATGCCCTCCAGAATATCCTTCCATTAAACCGATTGCAAAGCTTATATGCACTAGAAATTGAAAGGCAATGTGGGTTTATCACTTAATCTTCAATATTAGTATTTCTTTTTATTTTTGTTTTATTGCATGGGACACTTTAGTCGAATCTCTTCAGAGATGATATAATATCGTTCCTGGTTTTCAATTTAAGATTTGTCAGTGGAACGAGTATTCGTCATAGATCATTTTGACCCGAGGTCTCCTCATCAACAATGTACACATCAACCACACTCTGAAATATGTTCAGCTTTCTTTTGAATCTGCCATGAATTTGCTAATCTTCAGTTCACCCTCTATGTCACTCAGATAAATTATAAACCCAGAGATTCTGCAAATGCTGAGCAGCATCTCTCTTTTTTATTACTTTTTCCTTGCAGCAGAGATTTGTTTCATGCACAATCATTTTAATTTGTTTATCAGGATATGAGTGAGGCATTTTGAATAAGATAAACACTGAGCTGAACTTTCATCCAACCACGAACCAAATTAATCTCAGTGTTGAGAAAATAGTCTTTAGAAATACTAAATCTCTGTTTTGCAGAAATGTGGCAATTTCTTAAGAAAACCGGAATGAGGTATTTACAAAATCACTTATATGACACACTCAGCTGATCTTTGGATTAGAATAGGCTTCTAATTTTTGTAATTTCCCCATCACTGCTTATATTGGTTCTGGCTTTTTAACAATGTGTGTAAAAATAAATTTCTATAACTCTGGTTCACTGATTTTGCTACTTTTTTTCACACTACGGTGTATTACATTGCTACCTCTCAGCTAGCCCCTGTTCTAGTGAGGTAAATCCCATGGGAGCTGCATTTAGATCAAACTATGCATACATAATATGCAGCTGACATTTTATATGAAATGCTAACGGAAGCGTCTGATTTTGTTTCTAGTGAAGTCAGTAGGTGCAGAATAAGTCTTGAACCGAGTATTTTATTCATGAGTATTAGTTGCTGCACATACATACTCTTACCTGGCAGATGTGCCAGGGACAGGCAAAACTGCGAAGAGCTATGAATATGAAAAGACAGCATAAATTTTAGGAAGAATTTCAGTTGCTGCACTGTAAGAAGAAATAGTGGTTCCAGCTTCTCAGATTGCTTACGCTGGGATAAATATGAAGTACTATGCTTAATAGTATATGTGTTTTCTCCTAGCGATATCTTCCTATCGGAAAATACAATTTTAATGAAAGCAAAAATGGTTAACTGAATGTACCACTTTCAATGAAACCTGGGGGTGAGGGTGGAGGAAGGAGGGCTTTTGTATATAAAAAAAATTCATACATTCAAATTATTCTCTTTCCAGGACTGTAATATTTTGATTTTCATTATGAAATGGTTTTTGAATTTTAAAAATGTATAGAATCAAAGAGTCACAGAAGAATTCAGGTTGGAAGGAATTTAATCCAGTCTCCTCCTCATAATAGGGTCAACAATATACTCGGACCAGATTACAGTGTAAAAACTGCAGAAAAAAAATCAAATGTGTGACAAAATACTGTGATTAATCATAAACCAAGGAAAAAGAATAAATTATGCTTTCAAGACAATTTGAAATTGCTTTCTTTCTGGTAGGGTATGATCCAATATTGAAAATATGAGTTTCCCAGGAAGCAGAAACTCTTTTATAACTCGTTTATAACTTCAGTTGACAGCTTCATGATGTACCAAAGCCAACACAATAATATAAGAATCAGATTCAGTATCTGAAAACCTCATGTGTCTAAATTAGAGCTGGTCAAAGGGCTACACTGTTGTAAATATTGTGGCTGATTTACTCAGGGTGAATATTGACTTCCCGTATACACAAGAATAAGTTTATATCCTAGAGGAATAGCAATCCAACCTGCATGCTAAACTCAAGCAAAAATAATATGTCATTTCAGCATCAAATGGAAAAGTTTATTCCAAACAGTGAGGTTACCTGACCTCTCGTCTTTGGATTCCTCTGCGACTCCGCAGCAGTATTTTAAGACAGAGCTGAAATTCCACATTCAATGTTCCTGGTTTCCCAAATGTACTAAATCCCCCTCATTCATCCGGTTCTCACACTCCTGGCAAACTCCAGCTCTCTCCTGTATCAGCTTCTTGCAACAAACCGAAAATTAAAAATGAACCAAGGATTGACTGCTGTCCCAAAACATAGAAAATAAAATCAAACGAGCCTTTCCATATTCCTCTTGCCCACATAATCGATACTATAAGTTAGGAAAGGGATGTTATCTTTAAAAAATCAACCATCAGGTATAAAAGGGGTGGATCTTATTTGAGCATCTAATGCAACCCACAGTGCTTCTTTTTAGTGTTTTGACACTTTGATCAGACAAAATACTGCAGGTAACTTTGTACAGCGTTTTAATGGCATGCTATTGAATAAACAATTCCTGTTGCTAGCATGAAAAAAAGACAGGAAAGGCAAGAAAACAGAAAACAAACACATACGTAAAGAGACAGAATAAAGAGGAAAAATAATAAAAAAGTAATAATGGTGAAATTGAATGGAGAAATAAAGACAACAAAAATAAACAGGAGAGGAAGGAAATTAGAAGACTTAAAGATGAAAAATGCAGTGAAGCAGCAAAATGGGGAATCCAAAAAATAGAAAAGAAAAGGAAAGCAAATAAAGATGAATTAAAGAAATCTCCATGCAATCACACTGCATAGAAATATGAAAAGTAGAACATCTAGGGAGATAAGGAAATAATCCAAGAATAAAAACATGAATGTAAATTGAAATGCCTGTTTTTGGAAGATGGGAACTGCAAACAAATTCTCTAAAGTAGATTAATAATGACAGGCAAGGGGGAGGCCAAGAATTTTGGAAAGCAGTTCTTGACCAGTTTGAAAACATTTCAGGATCACTGATTTATAGGACTTTGGGTCACAATTTACAAATCTTTCTATGGTGGTTAAAGACCTCACCTTCCTCAAATGCTCCCCCTCCTTTTATTTTTCACTGCAGTGCTGGAGAGACTTGTTGGAAAGTGTCTCCTGCCTCGGTATGGCTTTTTGAAGGTTTGGGTTAGTTCATCCACCAAAGTCTTGGTACCAACAGCTCTGTGGGGAACCAATGTCCAAAAAGCCACACACCCTTGCAAAGAGCCTGAACAGTGCAAGGTCTGCCGTGTGGGAGAAGAGTAGTGGAAACCTTCATTAAAGTAATTTGGTGGGTGCAGGGAGTGCATCCTTGAGACTGATGTGCCCTTGTTGCCAAAAAGGCCAATGGAATCCTGGGCTACATAGGGAAAAGTGTGGCCAGTAGATCGAGGGAGTTCATTCTCCCCCTCTACTCTGCACTGGTGAGGCCACAACTGGAATACTGTCTCCAGTTTTGGGCTCCCCAGTTCAAGAGGGACAGGGAACTGCTGGAGCGAGTCCAGCGAAGGGCAACTAAAATGATTAAGGGCTTGGAGCATCTGCCTTATGAGGAAAGGCTGAAAGAGCTGGGACTCTTTAGCCTGGAGTAGAGAAGGCTGAGGGGAGACCTTATCATGGCATACAAGTATCTAAAGGGTGGGTTGAAGGAGGATGGAGCCAGGCTCTTTTCAATGGTTCCCAGTGACAGGATGAGGGGCAATGGGCACAAGTTGGAACATAGGAAGTTCCGTTCAAATACACGGAAAAACTTCTTTATGGTTCAGGTGACAGAGCACTGGCACAGGCTGCCCAGGGAGGTTGTGGAGTCCCCTTCCCTGGAGATTTTCAAGACCCGCCTGGATGCAGTCCTGAGTAATGTGCTGTGGGCAATCCTGCTTTAGCAGGGGAGTTGAACTAGATGATCTCTAGAGGTCCCTTCCAACTCTGAAAACTCTGTGATTCCATGATTCTGTGATGTTGTATTGCCTCAGACTCTCTGAAACTCAGCCTATGCTAGATATCTGAAGGATCCAGAGTCTTCTTGCTCCTGTCCATCTCTGTTAAGAACTTACGTAGTTTTTGCTATTGTAAAATAGCAAAAAATAGCAAACATCAGGTGTTTCTTGATTGAGAAGCAACTCTACAGGTTTGATTGCTGGGCATGGTACTCTTCCAAGTTTGGAACGTTGTTAGAGCAGAGCATCAGCAATGCCAAGGTGAGGGGCAATCTGTGTGACAGGGAGAGAAGGACCCAAGCAATGGAGGAGTGTGTGTATTTCTTGGGACAACAGGTCATAAGGCAGATGTACTGGTCCTGGAGGACTGATAGGGAAATCTAAGCAGCTGGAAAAAAAAAAAAACAGGAAACAGCAAAATAGGTGTTTTCAACAGTACAAAGGGATACAAGGCAGCGAGAAGGCGATCAGACCTTTGCAGAGGAGGATCTGGGGACATTTCTGTTAGATGTTCATCCTTCTTCTTAAATACCCACAGTAATCTCTTAGGCAGATCCTATCACTGCACTATGTATTGGAGCACCTCACAGTCTTTAATACAATTATCTTTTCAAAACTCTTGTAAAACAGAGAATAATTACAATGCCCCAAGAGGCTGAACAATTTGTTTAAGATCACTCAGAAACTCTGTAGCTGAGCAGGAAGCTAACACGGAGGTGTTTCAATCCTACATCACAGACCACCAGGGCTTTTTTTATGATTCCCCAGGCTTTCTCCCCTTATTTCTTTCACCCTCAAGAAAGGTTTCCATTAACTTCACCTAGTTGCTATTTCGGTCTTCCTTCTTCTGCCCCTGCTCTTTCATTTGTAGGTGCCATGTTGGTACTTGTCCGTAAAGGAGACAGCTGTGGAAGGGAGCTTGGGGAAAGCAGCTGGGATCTGTGCAGAGGTGGTCAGTGAGGAAGGCTGGGCTGGTACGCAGCCAGGGCGTTGTATCACAGTGGCAGACACTAGTGGGGAACCAGAAGCAGTGAACGTGGATAACCGGTATGTGTCAAAAATGCTTTGTTTATAAATAAGAGGAAAATAAGTGCCCCAAGGCTGCATTGGCACTGACTTGCTCTTGCAAAGGGATTGCTCATACCCTTCCAGAAAGTGCACATTGAAGCCTTGAGGCACTTAGGAGCGCTACAGTCTTCACGCTAAGGCAGCCATGGCTTTTCTCTCTGTGCTGTGAGCCGTGGCACCCATAAAACTACCACTCACTGTGGTAGGAAGCAAAGCGCATGTCCGCGGCCAAATAGGGTCACCGCGTTTATCTTGCTGAGGCACAACCTGTATTTATGTGCGCTGTCTTGAACAGCAAAGCCTCCGCTCTCCCTGCATGCAGGTCGCTCAGCTACTCCACGAGAACAGCGAGTCAAGGACCACTTTTCCCGACCAATTCACAGGTCACCAATTCAACCTGCCACAAGCTGCTCACCCCCCTGCCTCCCTACCGACTGGCTTCTGCAGCCAGGGAGCCTCGCTCGCTGCTTGCGGCGCGGCCTGCAGAGCACAGCACGTGTCACGATGAACCTGGTCACTCACCCGCCTCATATTTTTAGCCAGCCCTAAAAGAAAGCCCACGTGGTGCACAGCAGCCTCCGCAGTGCCCCGTGCCTGCAGTAAGATCCCACAAAGGGGCCCATCTTCTCGGCTCCAGCGGCCCCAGCAGCAACCATGGACACGCGGCTTTTGGAAAACATCTGGTAGCCAGCCAGCTAGCACAAGGGTCGTAAGCTTCAGCCTGCAAAAGGTCCTGTAGCTATACCTCCCATTTCCTCTTATTATAGTTATAACCCTGCAAAATCACTCCTGTGACTCCTTCTGTCACACAGATCCCTTTATCTAAATGCGTGCACCTCAAATCGCAGTTTTCAGCTGGGGTCCGCAGGCCCAAAGGATGCTGAGAGGTAACAGATGGAGACAGCCTGAACCAGCTCCCCAAGAAAGGGTCTGCCACTCCAGCAGAGCACTGTTAGAGGTTTTACAACTCCCAGACTACAGATTTAGGTGACAATTTCCATCTTCAGGGAAGCATTGGTATTCACAGATTTAAAAAATGCAAGTTAACTCTAGCTTCGCTTTTTATCACGTAGTTTGTGGAGGTTTAACCTGATTCAAACACTACATTTTGGGACACTCCAATTCTGCGTGAATAGTATTTTTGGTCAAAGACTAGCAGGGTTTATTGAGTGTACATATATATGTATGCATATATTTGTTAATCTTACTTTGAAAATTATTGAAAAACTACCCCCAAAGTAATGATGACACACTGACATCTCATTTTCATATTCTACCACAGTAAAAACCTGAATGAAATACTCTATCAATTTCACAGCAGCGAAAGAATTTCCTTTTGCTCAATGACAATTTTGTCCTATCAGTTACTAGGACGGGAAGCCTAACTACACCAGATATTACTTTGCTGCATTGTTCTTTAGGTATGTAAAAATATGATCTTGTGGGGTTTCCTGAAATCTGTGAGCAACAGAAAAGGAGCAATGTAATTATCTTTTACCATATTAAAAGCTAAGGAAAGGAGTGTGACTTTGTTTTAATTAAACCAAACCACTCGACCAGCTTATGCCCTAAACAAGGCCATTTTAGCAAATTCTGTCAGATGAAACCCAAGTGGGATGAAGTGCCAAGTATTTTACTGCCAACTCTGTAAATGCTGGCGACATTATCCTCTTATTTTGCCAGTGTAATAGAGGATCAATTGTAAGATGCTACAGAGGCTCAGCTACATAATTATGGTTTCTGTATTAACTACAAAGAAAAAAAATGGTGAAACCTTTCCTAGTTCCAAATGTCAAGTTAAGCCTGCACGAGGTCGATAAATGTACGGAAGATTCATTGCTGTTGGCATGATTACCCATGCAGTCATCGTTACTGGTTACAATAAGTACAGTGTTGTTACAGCTGGGAAAAAGTAAGGCAAAAGATTGTGGAATATAGTAGCATTAAATGCTTTATTAAACTTTACAGCAGTGTTCAAAGACATAGCTGTTCAGGACACTGGGATTGTATACTATGCAAATAACATGAAAACATCATGAATGTAAAAACTTAATAAAAATAGTCTTCTAAAACTGGAGTAATGCTCTGATCTTAGATTTGATTATTGAACATAACAGTCCACTTGATCTGAAGATACATCCCTTTGGAGATGTGAACCTATTATAACCTATAAGTAAGCAACTGTACCAGGCATTACTTTACCTGTTAAAAAAAGCAAGGGATTCCCCTTTGCGACATAAATAATCCTTTTTGTTAAGTCGAAGAAAGCAGCTTGAAAAGCAAAACCCTCAGATCCCTTGAGAACAACGAAGAAGAAATTACACCTTCTTATTAAGAAGTCTTGTGTGCAAAATGAGGTCGGGGCTCTGAAGTAGAGGTAGCCCAGCAGTGGCGAACTGGTGTTATTCAGCGAGGTGGTAGTTGTCTAGTTGCTTTTTTTGCTAAGATAAGGATTGCTTTTGGACAGAAAGGGAGATTCAAAGCCACAAGTGACCACGGTTTCATGATTTTTATTTCTATGCTTGGGGTGAAAAGACATTTGTGGTCTAGCCTCTGGGGGATATATCAAGTTCCTTGTAAATATTAGGTCACCCATTGACTTGCAGGTTTACTTCTGCAGTTTTCTGGACATAGAAAAGTAAATGCAGTACTCCTTCTTTTGAAAATGTACTTTGCATGTACCTTTCATTACACAGCATTTCAATAAAAGAAATAGAGCTCGATGACTTGAGGCAATATGCTATTTACAGATAGTTTGTTTTTAATTATCTTCTGCCTGTAATGCTTACTGTCAGACTACATCCTCTGTACACTTATACAGGTTGGTAGTGGCTGAAAGAGAAATAAAAAGTTTTGAGCATTTTCTTAAACCCTTGGCTTTTTTAAGGCTTCACGCTGCAAAAGGAGAGCATGACATTACAACTGAAAGGTTTTGCTATGGGAGGCTGTCATGGAATCATAACAAGTTTATCGGTGTTTGGAAAGTAGTGTTTTCCACTGATGGCAATGGCTGCTTGTCTGGATTTCTCAGCTGAGCAGTCTCTGTGGTTATTTTTCCACCATAGCTGGTAGAGGATGATAGCACTGCCTAAGCTACATGTCTCAGTGAAGCCTGATTGCCTTTTCAGGGCTGGCTAGTTTTGCTTTCTTAACATCTGGAGGGAGTGTTATATGATTCCGGCTTCAGCATAAATCAGGTTTATTGCAATGTGCATGTAGTAATTTGTATTTATGTACCAAAGTTTAGATTTTAGGATATTGCACAAAATCCCAGACTGCATCATTAAACAGTTACATTATAGCATTTATTAACCAGTTTTCTACTGACAGCAATTTTATCATACATTCATAAGAGGAGTTGTACTTCTGGCATATATAAGTATTTGTTATAATAATCACGGAATGTTCCAGAAGGACTATTAAACTTGCATGTTTCCACAATCTGTTTATGTAATGCCTATTATATGCACAGCATATATCTGCTTTTCAAGGAAATTTGCAATAAAATGTGCAAATTTTAATCTCCTTAAGGCAAGGACTTTTTATTCCAAGTGCATTGCCAGCAGTCAGCAATGAAAAAACAAGAGCGATATACGTACAGCGTGTTGTCACAAGACGCATCAGATGTGATCACTGCTACAAGTCTCCTTTCCCTAAAGGTATTTCTTCTTAGCCTGTCCTGAAGAAAGAAAGCCTTTTGAATAGGCTTGGTAATTTTCTCTGCAGGGTCAGAAGATGTGCAAATTAGAGGTTGCCAAAAATATTTCACAGGCACACACAGACTAAGACCTTGTACTTGTCTTTAAACAGCCAAAGATTCTCAAGTATAGCAAGCAGACTAGAGACATGTCAAGTGATGAAATTGAATGTGAATGTAAAAGCTTTTCTCTGCTAAAAAAGAACACAGCCTTTAGATAATATTAGCAAACCCTACCATGTCACATTGCTACAATCAGCATCTCTCTGTGAAATAAGAATACATTAGTTCAGGTCAATATCTGCACTCCCATCAGACGAAATTACCTAACTGTCTTTGTCTGGTAATGATAATGACATTGTTAGCCTCCAGGGAGTTGACGTCACACAACTCAGGAAGAGCAGTGTGTATAAGTGAACCAGCAAAGACCTCCACGGGTATGGAGTGATTCAGCTGATGGATGCTATACCAATGCTGCTGCGCAAAAATCCAAATATGCCCCAAGCCGCACTTGATAAGAAAATCAGCAAATTTCAAAAGAGTATTTCAGGCATCTAAACAATTGTAAGTGATTCATTGGAAAGGAAAGATTTAAAGAATAGGGGTGGCATCTGAATCAAATTTACTATGCTCAGTTCATGCTCAGATGTATACATGTGTGTTTGCATTTGTGATGGCTAATATTCCTTTCCACTGTAAAAAAATGAAATCTCCTGACTAATCTCTTTAGCTGTGGACATCTATCTACTTGCTTATATGTACCTGCTTACCTACCTGTGAGTACTCCCAGGTCTTCCAAACACAGCTGGGAAAAGGTAACTAAATATCAAAGTCTGTGAATAAGATTGACTGTACTGTATTATCGGCATTGAGGTAGAGCTGGCATGTGAAATCTTTCGCCACTAAATAAAAATGGCTGTGTGCTGTTTGCACACTCTGTCTGTGTTATAAGAAAGGAACAGCCAGTTATCAGAGTGATTATGGGGGCTAGGGCAGGAGGATTTTTTTTGGTGTTTGTTCAAGGGTTTACATGAAGCTAATTCTCTCTGTATATTGCATTTATTTAATTAAAAGAGTGGCTCAGTCAATATTGCTGTAGCAAAGCCAAGGCATGTCTGAACTCATTAAAGTAGGGTTTGTACGCTGACACTGATGAAAGACCTGCTGCTGGTGCTGCTGCAAGTCCATTTAGTTTTTATTTGACATCAAGTTGCTTTGCCTGCACTGTCAGAGCTTGTATATGAAGTTGTAGTACCAGGAAAAAAGAGCATATCTGACAAGGAGCCAAGGATTTCTCAGATGTTACCTGGACACTGCCTCATTTGCCTGTCTTGTGATAGATATAACAGGTTTGGGCAATCTGCTTCTCGATCTCTTTCTTCCGCATCTCAAAATGGTGCCAGTGCTCTCTCCACGGTCTCCTCCAAATAGCTGCATGTGGGAGGAGATACCTGCAATACAGCTTCTCCTACCCGCTATCCACCTCACATATGTTTGAGATGGGAAGAAGAAATGGGGTAGTTGCAGACATCCGCACTCAACACTTGTGAAAGGAAGTAGCTCTGATGGAGCTACATCTTCTGCTGCCGTTGGTTTTCAGCCCACTGGGCTGCCAGGGAAATCTGCCATTAGTGGCTGCAGCTTACCTAACATCATAACTGTGTAGACAGGCTTTTGTAGGGCATTGACGAAGGCTGACTTAGCCCACTCAGGCTCGTGTCACCAGACAGCCTCTATAGCCAGGGCAGAGGCAGCCGAGCATGCAGGACCATTATGGGATCCTGTTTCTCTTCAGTGACTGCAGAGGTGATTAGCCTCACTAGGCTAAAGTTAGCTTCCCTGAAAACTCTTTTGGTTGGACTTCTATCAAAATGACTGGTTCAGGGTCGAGCAGATTATATTCCCTTAGCTGCATTTTGACATGCTGTTTTGCTTTATTTCTCTCTGCACAGTGCTGCTTAAGCACTGCCCAGAATTTTTAGAAGTTTTAGACCTGATCTGATTCATCTCTTTTGAATAGCCTTGCAATGTTAGCCAGAGAAGGTCCTTTTTATTCCCCCTTTTAACCTGCAAGCTAGGTTTCTAAAAGGATCTGCCCCACTCCATTCATCTGAAGGTTTGTTCATCAGTTCTCTTTAATAACTTCTAAGCATATTGGTCAATTCCGACCCCATTTGCCAGGGCACAGAAGTCTCAGAAATATTAGCTTACTCAAAAAAGAAAAAAAAGAAGAAATACAGAGGAGAGGCTCAAGGCTTGGGGCTTGGTTAGCCTGGAGAAGAGTATCTCCCCAGTGCCTATAAGGAGGTCATAAAGATGGAGACAGGCTCTTCACAGTGCTGCAAGGCAGGAGGAGAAGAGGCATAAATTGAAACAGAAGAGTTTCAGACTGGATAAAAGGAGAAGCTGTTTCCCCAGGAGGACAGTCAAGCAGTGGGACAGGGGCCCAGAGAGGCTCTGCACTCACACTGGTTTCAAGACCCAGGTGAATGAAGTCCTGAGCAACATGGTGTGATCTCAGAGCTAACCCTGCTCTGAGTAGGATGTTGGACTAGAGAACTCTAGAGGTCCTCTCCCGCCTGGATTATTTAGTGATTCTGAGTTTTATCCATAGTTAAGTACTGCTGGGCTTAGACTGGAGTGCCTAACCAAACCCAAGATGAGAACCCCTATTATTTTTCATTATACTTAGGGAAAATATTTAAAGATTTATCTATATTTTTTAACCAAATAAACTACTTCAAAGTCTATACGTTTATATACGTTAACCTGGAAAAGCTGAGAGATCATGTTTTGAGTTTTGTGCCTTTATGAATCTCAAATCTACACACAACAGTAGTAGTCTGAGATCCATCCTTGCAATGGTGTTTTGGAACTCGGGGTCTTTGCCTTCACCTTCAGCATTGTCTCCATTACTTTCCTC
Source organism: Vanellus vanellus (assembly GCF_965231255.1). Taxonomy (NCBI): domain Eukaryota; kingdom Metazoa; phylum Chordata; class Aves; order Charadriiformes; family Charadriidae; genus Vanellus; species Vanellus vanellus. Next base: position 49,638,821 of record NC_138905.1, read on the forward strand.
TGACCCTAGCAACAGAATTATAGTCCCTTATCAGGAAGGTGCTGAGCCCCACTCACTTCAATGCGGAAAATTCATACCAGCTTTACCCTGTGTGCTCAACCTGAAAAAGTCCAAAACCTGCTGCAGGATAACATGAAGCCGCAATATCATCTAAATGCCAAAACAAAACCTTTACCAAAAGAAACAGTAGGAACACGATTCCATATGCTATATCAGACCCTGCTGCGGTCTCAGCTCTTTCTCTCCTGCCAGCTCTTTCAGCAGAGGGCACATTCGGACTAGAGAGGAATCGATCCTCGTGATTAAAACTTGGAAGATCTTCTCTCCCACACTCTACTCCTACAAGGCACAGTGGCATCCATATGAGCCTGACCTGCTTACCTTTACGCCCTTCTTTTGGGCGCCACTCTAGCACACCTGCTATCATCAAAATGAAGGTTGCCAGGGCAGCTCCAGAATTTTTCTCTTGGCAGTATGACCCAGCAGAGCTGCTGGGCTTGCCCATAGTGCTGCTCTCATGGAGCCACACCGCACGCAGGACACAAAGCTGCCCTGACCTGTGAGGTTGTTCCCATGCCTTGTGGATATGAGATCACTTGGCGTGAGATGAAAAGAGATGGTCACACAGAGATGCTTGCTCAGCCTCCACTACTAGCACCTGCTGTGGGCATCCTAAGCAAGAGTACCATCTGCTTATCCTGTCTTTTTTCCCCAAGCAAGCTTTTTCCTTCAACTTTCACAAGATTTTTTTTTGTCTTGCTTTGTCTTGACCACCGTCTCCCAGGATACTTTCCAGGCAGGCTTGTCCCCCTGTTACACCCTGGCAGAATTTCCTCTTCTTATTCCACATGAAGAAGATTTGGCCAAGATCCAAATTTGGCAAGTGGAAAGCGGAAGCCCAGCTTTTCCCTTTTAAATGACACTTTTAACTTCTGTGGAAGAAATCCAGCTAAGCAATCTACCTGGGAGTTGCTGTTTACCCCTATGCAAGATAACGCTACTGTGAACATAGGAAGCAATTTATGTAATTTAGCTGAAAATTACATTTTGAGGGCAAGGGAATAAAATCAACATGTTGAAAGATTGACTCTGCAATCTTCTCTTCACCAGTGAAAGGCAGCCATGCCCTGGAGTAAAGGTGCAACGGGCAGCCTGCTTTGCAGGTCCAGAGCTTGGATTGCGGTAAGGACACTAGATGTACACAGATTAAGAATCAACACAATTTATAAATATATTCTGCCAGTCAAATAATATTAACTTTAACTCAGTCGGTAAACGGGGTTTGCATGCCACATATGTCTGTTTATACGTGTAACTGCTAGAACTCTTTTAGTAGAATGGACAGACAAGCATTTCACAGTTTGGTAATAAATTAAGAAAAGTCCAATTTTGATTTCCTAAGTTCTCATCCAAAAAGATTAGCAGGAAACTTAGATCCATATGACTTTCTAACTGCATTCACATCACAAAGGTATCCTTGCTTGAAAGCCTTATGGTACTTCGGTATTTTTGAGTGTTCAATATGGCAAGGGTATTTTTTCACCTCAAAATACTATTTTTTAGGATTAAGAAAAGGAAATTTATATTTAAAAAAAATGTGTTCTTGTGAAATAACTATGTTTTCTTTTTTAGAGTTTCTGCTCAGAGTTCTTTTGGCAAATATTTGTGCAAGCACAACAAAAATACTATTCAATATTTGCTTTAATGGAACACCATTTTGGAATGATAATTTGAATGGGCTTCCTTGCTACCCTTGCTACTTCCTTGCAGCAAGCACAGTTATGCTGGAAACATTCATTACAGGCAGTCTTGAGAGAAATTCAGTGCCCCTCAGGCAAAAAAAAAAAAAAAAATAGTTTAAACAAGCAATCTGCTTGGTTTTTATCTACACACGGGCACACGTGACTAATGTTCCTACTGACAACCATTTATCTTTTCCCTACTGATTCTTTTCTGGTGCTTCTTGTTGATTATTGTTTGTATTATAATTTTTCCAGTTGTAACCCAAATTTACTAAGTGATTTATAACCAAAAGCATAGTTTCTGGCCTAGATAATTTGCATGCTGAAAACAACATTGGACTAATATGCCACAGGATACGGAAGCACTTCACTGATTTCTACAATAAAACTCGAAAGGATTAAATCTGAACAATTCCTTCAGGTCATTAGATTGCTGTGGCAGGTGCTGTTTTATCTGTAAATTCTAATAAAAAAACGAGTTTCCTTCAATATGAGATTGTAAGGATGGGAAAATTACAATGCCTGGAATATTTCTGCAACATATGTCAACTTCTCAATTTCCACAGTTTGGACAAGAAAGTGAAGAACCCATAGCAGACTATAGCGTATTGTTTTGGGGAGCAGAGAGGAGAAAGTGCTTGCAAACACTTCTGAAGAGTTTGGTACAGAGTTGACTTTATATGCATTCAAATCTAAATACAGTGCTACCTTAGTGTAATTCTGGAAGTTAATAAGATCATTGTTATTGGAGTTAAAGTCAGAATGCTGCTGATGAGAGGGAAAGAAGAGATGCTTTCACCAAATTGCTCTCTTTTTTTCAGTGTGTTTCTGTATGTATACATGTATGTACTATGCACATCTGTATAATCATGTGGGCAAATTCCATCTGGTTTCTATTATCTTTGATACAAAGACATACATGGTGGGATGGGTCTATTAATGGAAAATGCAGTAGATATTTGCCGACATCACATGCCTAAAACTCAGAAAAAATAACAGAAAGGAAAATATCCTTTCCAGGTCGACCTCCTGTGCTCATCACCATGGTATCTCAGTATGTTCATAAGAACACTGATTGCGGTGTCTGTTCTCTCACACATGGTTCATTTTTCCTCTCCTCCCTTCTCTCCCCGTGCAAGAGTCAGGGGGTGGAACTGGATTCATTTCTAAATATTATTACTCTGTAATATGCAATGCAGTTTTCCAGGTGAGTCATAGCAAGAAAAGTCACCTTTCATTTTGAATGTGGAGTAGCTTAGTTCTTGTGAGAACAGGTCTCGTAGTCTTCCAGATACCTACCAGGAAACATGAAAGTGGGCAAAAATAAGTTTTTAAGAAAAGTTTCATCATTGAGGCACTGAGAATGACACATATCAGTGTCTCTTCTCCATCACACCTTTAAAATCCAAATGAGACTATTATGTGTGCAAAGTGACACAGCAGACAAGTAAATTACAGTGGCTTCAGCGTCATTGACTAGTGCCATTAGAGAGAGTAAAAGCCATTTGGGGAAGCCATATTTGGCAGCTCTGGCTTTGTTATAACCATAATGTAATGGCAACATTAGAGTATGCTGAGCTCTGAAAACAAACTGGGAAGACCAATAATGCCTCCTTAACCCAGTATTGGCCACACAGGTCTCACTCTGAAGTTTAGCAAGCCGAAGTGCATCTGTTTCCAATGTCCCAGATGGTTCTTGTACAATCCCTATAACTTCTTTCAGTCTCCTATTCCCTTCCCGCTTTTCCTTCCAAAATGCCACTGACTATGAATAATTTAATTTGCCTGCCAGAGTTCTCCATCACTTTCTCCAGCCTTAAGAGAGTAACTTTCTAACACTGTATTTCAATGTCTTCTGGCAGAATATTTTCCATCTGCTTTTTCGATGTGTGAGTGTGGGAGGGGCAGAGGAGGCTGGGGTAGCGGGGGTGGTGTCAAGGAATGGTGCCAAGACATACTGCTCTCACTGAAACGATCTACTGCTTCCTTTCTGTTTCCACAGGGCTCGGTACACTGCTCTCACTTCCCTTAGGTGTGGCTGCTGTTCCTCACTTCTCTCTGAGGTAAGCATAAAAAGGAAAGAGAACAAGAAAGTCAACTCCTCTACGGGTAACTTTCAAAATGTGTTGGGATTGGAAAAGTCTGTGAAATCAAGCTTTCATCCTGTTATTCTAGGCTTTTCCTCTCAGCTAGCAATGTGGCTAGCATGAAAAGTATTTCAAACACGAGCACTGACCTGAGTGGACAGAGGGAACTGGGCAAGAACGTGGGCATCCAGAAGGAAAGAGCGCTGGGTGTCATCCCTGTCAGAGATCGCTTCCAGCATCGCTCTGAACTGGGAGGACAAGGAGACTTCTGGTTATCACAAAAGGAAAATAACATAAAGCAGTAGTTGTTTTCCAGGACCCTATTAATAGGAATAACACAAGTTTATTTGCCACGTGGATTTTAGTGATTCACCTTTACAGTGAAGATATACCTACTATGAGCATTTTTCCTATATTTGGGCTGGGAGAGACCAATAAATCTTAGGTCTTCCCTACCTCTAGACTTGTCTTTGGAGTGGTTTTCTGCAACGTTGCATAAATAATGGGAAGTTGTAAGAGACATCCTGAAGCAGCCCCTAGGATTGCATAGCAGCACAGTTATGTAATAAGAAGCAGCAACTTGGATTAGCTTGTGAAAGTCAGGAAACATGACAGCAGGCATTATACTTAACGTGGAACATATTAATGATAGATTAAATAATACAGTATCCTATTCTCCTAAAAGACTAGTCGGGCAGTTTGATGCCTGTGGCTATGCCTGATGTGGTGCACCCCATCACATTCAATCATGGATACTCAGTTTGGCTGTGCAGGGCCTTTATGTAAATGGAGACCTCTTGGAAATCCCACCCACCTTTGCCACAAGCCAAGGAAACGAAGTTGTTCCGTGGAGCAACATTAGATCATGGAAATGGAATCAAAAAAGCTTTGTACAGCTCTGCTGTTGCTGATGCATAGCATGGAAAATGGCTGCTGATTGCTCCGTATCCTTTGAGATCTTGTACAATTTTTTCTTCTGACTTCCTCTAAGTACAGTGGCATTTCGTCCAAGTTATATAACTTCTCAATGCATAATTGATTATTAAATATAATAGTGTTTTATCCAGATTATGTGTTTTCTTTAGTAGATAATAGCTTTAGCTTTCAGTGGTGCCTGGTGACAGGACAAGGGGCGACAAGCTGGAACACAGGAAATTTCATCTCACCATGAGGAAAACTTATTTACTTTGAGGGTGACAGAGCACTGGAACAGGCTGCCCAGATAGGTTGTGGAATCTCCTTCTCTGGAGATATCCAAAACCCACCTGGATGCGTTCCTGTCAAACCTGCTCTAGGTGAACTTGCTTTGGCAGGGGGGGTCGACTAGATGGTCCCTTCTAATCCCTATCATTCTGTGATTCTGCGATTTAGCATATCTGTATCCACCCAGGGGTATTGAGGCATATGTGCTCACCAAATCACTTTCAATCATTTATCAGAAGTCCTGGCTAACTAGGGAGGTCCCAGTTGGCTGGAGGCTAGCAAGTGTGATACTCATCTACAAGAAGGGCTGGAAGGAAGGAGGTTCTGAAGAATTACAGGCCTGTCAGTCTGACCTCGGTGGCACGGAAGGTTATGGAGCAGATCACCCTGAGTGCCATCACACAGCACGTACAGGACAACCAGATGATCAGGCCCAGTCAGCATGGGTTTATGAAAGGCAGGTCCTGCTTGACTAACCAGATCTCCTACTATGACAAGGTGACCTGCCCAGTAGATGAGGGAAAGGCTGTGGATGTTGTCCTCCTAGACTTTAATAAAGATTTTGACACTGTTTCCCACAGCATTCTACTGGAGAAACTTGCTGCTCATGGCTTGGATGGGCATATGCTTCACTGGGTTAAAAACTGTCTGGATGACTCTGCCATCCACCATGGAGTGGTGGTGAATGGAGTTAAATCTGGTTGGTGGCTGGTCACAAGTGGTGTTCCCTAGGTCTCAGTACTGGGGCCAGTTCTCTTGAATATCTTTATCAACCACCTGTATGAGGAGATGAAGTGCACACTCAGTAAGTTTGCAGACGACACCAAGTAGGGTGGGAGTGTTGATCTGCTTGAGGGTAGGAAGGCTCTACAGAGGGATCTGGACAGGCTGGATCAATAGGCTGAGGCCAATGGCATGAGGTCCAACAAGGCCAAATGTTGAGTCCTGCACTTGGGTCACAACAACCCCATGCAATGCTACAGGCTTGGGGAAGTGTGGCTGGAAAGCTGCCTGGCAGACAAGGACCTGGGGGTGTTGGTCGACAGCTGGCTGAATATGAGCCAGCAGTGTGCCCAGGTGGCCAAGAAGGCCAACAGCATCCTGGCTTATATCAGGAATAGTGTGGCCAGCAGGACTAGGAAAGTGATTGTCCCCCTGTACTCAGCACTGGTGAGGCCCCACCTGGAGTACTGTGTTCAGTTTCGAGGCCCTCATTACAGGAGGTACATTGAGATGCTGGAGTGTGTCTAAAGAGGGGCAACAAAGCTGGTGAGGAGTCTAGAGCACAAGTCTTATGAGGAGCAGCTGAGGGAAGTGGGGTGGTTTAGTTTGGAGAAAAGGAGGCTCGGGGGAAACCATATCACTCTCTACAACCACCTGAAAGGAGGCTGTAACGAGGTGGGTGTTGGTGTCTCCTCACAAGTAACAGGCAATAGACAGAGAAGAAATGGCCTCAAGTTGTGCCAGACGAGGTTTAGATTAGCTATTAGGAAAAATGTCTTCACCAAAAATGTTGTCAAGCATTGGAACAGGCTGCCCAGGGAAGTTGTTGTGTCGCCATCTCTGGAGGTATTTAAAAGACGTGTAGATACATTGTGCTGAGGGACACAATTTAGTGGTAACTGGGCAGTGCTATGTTAAACGTTGGACTTGATGATCTTAAAGGTCTGTTTCAACCAAAATGGTTCGATGGTAGGGAATTAGATGAGAATTTCCCATTCTTGAATGTTGCAATGTGAAATTATCTCATTGAGATGTTCATGGGATAAAGAGATGACTTTTTCTTGTCTGTCTAAGCATGATTAAAGCTGAATTAGTATGTTTTGCTATTGCAAAGTAGCAAATTTAGTTGCTGATATCTATTTGTTAATGTTATACTGTTGATATTTTAATAATTTTTTTCTCCATAGTTTTCACTCAGTATGACAGGTAAAATTCTACATGCAGCTGAGTAATTAATTTGTACTTTGTCAAACTTAAGAAACAATTTGAATGGCAATTCATAAGGACCTCATGCAATGCTTAAGTTAGATCATTGCTCCATGTACCTTACAGTGTGTACAAGACAAAGCCTGAAATCTACAGCTTTGTTCTATTTTGAATTAAATTGTAGGTTTCTTTTTTTTTCCTCTTTTTGAGCACATGCCACCAAGCATGCTAATGAACCAATCAAAGAATCAGCTGTACTAACAGTTAATGAGAATTCAAAGAGATTTATGTAGCCTAGCATCATCGTTTCAGTGAAGATTCAAAGAGGATTAATTTGATTTATGTCAAAATGGAGGAATCTTTATATAATCTGCAAACTTTCATGAATATATTTATGCAGACTTGCAGAGTTCTTCAAAATCATGTGTAAAAGGCTATGGGAGAAGAAGACAAAATTTATTTATATGTAAATTATTCTTTTTGTGCAGAAAATCTATTTCGGGTTTCAAATGTGTTTATATCTCCTTTTTGCAATGCTTGGGAACTTGGAGGATAAAATTTGGAGCTGCTGAAGTCAATGAGTCTTATATGTAATTTTAGTGGACTCCAGAATTCATCTATAAAAACTGATGGGCAGACACAACTAGGAAAAAATTGTGCAACATAATTCTTAAGGGCACTCTACCATACCACACAGCAACATTTTTTCTGGAATACTTATCACACATGCAGAATACACATTAGTGTGTGATCAACATTTCATCTGCTCTCTTTTGGAGAAGCTGCATGACTCACATCTTTCTCATACCCAAGTAAAAAACTTGTGCTAATAACGTCATTACAATGCACCAAAATCTCATGTACAACTATATTAACTATGGAGAAGACAGCTGACTTCAGCACCAGCAGGATTTGTAAACACTTCTCTGTTCCTCAAACCCCATATCATTACCATTTCCAAGAACTGTGCGTGGCATCCTGAAGCGGCTTTTTATACACCGTTTCCACGGCCCTTCATGCACTACTGCGCTCATACAATGACCCCATATCATGCATGATGATACTGTGAGTCACAGATGGCTTGAATTCAAAAAGCTTGTGTTGAGCCATTTTCTTCACATACACATTGAAATCCAAATTATTCATGAGTAACTGTACTTTTGTCAGACAACTTGCACTACCTAAACTCCAAATTCACAAGATTATTTATGCATGGCCAGAAAAGAAAGAAACTGTAGCATGCAGTATCAAATGACCTGACCAGCTTGTAGAATGCCCTTTATTATTATTTTTTTTTTAATTTATTGTCTACTAGGGCTTTTTAAGCAATGGGGAGAAGTACTTCTGATGCCATGAATGCAAACTTTTGTCTGACCTGCTCTTTCCAAGTCTTTAGATGAGGTTATTATTGGTAGCAGACATTAAACCAAGACCAACTGTGAGAAGCAAAAGCATTTTACTTGATGCAAGTGGCTGTTGGTAACTGACGTTAACATTCGGAATAAGCAAAACTTCCGACTGATATGTGTTTAAGCATATAATGTGAGGGAAACGGTGGATTTAACCTTGTATTGCACCAAAAATTCCCTTTCCCATTGATTCCACAGCACAGACCCTTATTCACTCCAGTATTCTTTCATATTCAGTAAGGGCATTTGTTAAAACATTTTCTCTCTGAAAGGACTCTCATGCTCTCTGGCTGTGGTCAATGCCTTCTGTCAGACATCATGTTCAGCACATATTAATAATGTTGTGCTTCAGTGATAAAGACAATGTCATGTACTGTTCAACCTACTGTATGGATCATGCACATAACTATTTAGACATTCAGAATGAAATCTTAGACTTGACATTGCCGAGAAAAAGTAAGGTAGGGAAAATCCCTTTTATACTTACCTTAATTTCAAATAGTCACATGCATTTAGTTACTATACTAACAGAATAAAGATGTACAGAGTGATGCAGTATTTTTGGGCAGGGAACCCTGAAAGACAGTAAGCATGTGAAGAGGATAGAAGGGTGGTCTCATGCAGCTCCCATGGGCATCAAGAAACATTTTGCAACGGAGTCCAGGGAGCTCCAGCTACTTCAAAATCTAATGAGAAATTTCTGGGAAAGAAAAATTAAAAAAAAATAGAGGCTTCTTTGACAAGAGACGTAAATTGTATTCCTTCCTAAATGAAACCTGAACATGAAAAACCATGCTAGAATATTTGGTTAGTCCAACAGTCTGGCTTCCCGTGGATCTAAGTTCTCTGATCTTCATCTCGTGCTCACTCACTTTTGTGTTCTTACCCACTATATTCTGTGTACCACAGTTTCCTTAGGTCTTTCTCCACAGCTGCAAGCCTCTTTTCTGATACCTCCCCTCCTTCCACATCCCAGAGGTGAATCAGCATTTTGCAACTGATGATCCTCGGACCACTAGTGGTCCACAGGAATCCAGATGGCTGCCAATAAAAAAACTGAAAAAACTACCCAAAGATTCTTACATGTGCAAGCAAACGGTCACACAAAATTGTTGAAAGAGAAGCAGATGACTGAAATTCAGAACTGACACTAGTTTTAGTTTAGTAAGAAATGAAAAGAAGTAAAAAAATGCTCTTTGGCAGTCCTGCACGGGGGGAAGATATTTTTTGAAATGGCTAAGAAGTCCTTGAAATAAAACTAGCTGAGAAATAATATCCTAACCAGAACAATTTCTTACCATGTCCTTTTTCTGTCACATCTGGCCAGAGCAGCACTTGCCATGACAGGTTTAGATCTACCTACAACCTGGCTGACTTTCCATCTAGTGATGGAAAGCTGACGGGTGCTTCAGCAGAGCAAGTCCATCCCTAAGCCTCTCTGGTATCGATCTGGGTCCCTCTCTCCTTTCTAGCTACCAGTCTTTACAAAATATACAGGAACATGATATCTCTGAGACCTCTACTTTTTGTCATATCTTGTTTTAACTGGCTAACTAATTAGATCGTTATTAGGTGGTACTGACAGATGAATTCAAAGACCTTATTTACTAAAAAACCCAGCTAAAAATAGAAGGATTATAACAATGTTCTAGGTGGCAGTTTCAGCATGATCTTAATTAAAGGGTCACGTTGGTGCATAGCATATACAAACTAAGCAATCAGGTCCTTTTAATGTGGTTTAGAAGGAAAGAAGAATACATTTAATTTCACTGAAACAGGAAAACTTAAAACCTGCGCAGAGTAGTTAATAATGAGTTAGTCTAAACATTGTCTGCTACTGTAAAATGTAGGTTCTGTGTTCAGTCAGTTGTGCTATAACTCCGTTATGTAAAGTCAGGTCATGTGAATGTAATGCCATTTAATGGGATAGGTTATAAAATCAGCTCTGAACAAAAATCCATTACAGTTTCCCATTCTTGCCTTGACAAGGGATAAAAACTTTGTAGTGGTCTGCATTATCTTAACTCTGAACATATGGTGATATTGTAAACTCTGTTAAAAGACTGAATGTACTTTTCTTTGACCCAGAATGTAATTCTAAACAGCAGTCACCTATAGTGTCTTATGCTATAACGTGAGTATACTACAGCTATAGGAAAGTTAATTTTAAGCTATACAGCCTACAGTCATTTGGATGGCAGCAGTATGAGGCTCAGCACAAAGTAACTTCTAGGTATTTACTTTGCCTTTTTGGCTTTTAATCTCTCACTGAACCTAACATTTCCTCTGCCACCTGTACCTGAATTAGCTGGTGTAATGCTAACTCAGGGTGGCTCCTGATCCATGCAATGCAGCAGTGTTGTGATCCGTAAAGCAACGGAGTGAAAAGGCCCAAAAGTTTGTGCCTTATCCCAATGGAGAGCAGTTAAACATGGAAAAGAATATCTTCACAAATCAGATGGTGCTACGGTCATTTAACATAAGGAATTCATTTTTATTCCTGTCGTTTCACTACTGTCTGAGAAAAATGGCAGGTTCCCCTCATGCATATCATCTGTGCTTCCAAGTCTGAGATGCCCGTCCTACGAGACAAAACCCAAACATTACGTAACTGAGAGCATGCTCTCCCTAGAGTGACCTAGAAGAATCCCTTCAGTTTTCAGAAGCCTAATTGAAGTTTTCTTTCTCTTCATGGGGGAAGGAGGGAAAGAATAATCATTGCACAGAAAAAGCAACTTTGGACTGTATTAGAGACCTTGGAGTTTTTTGAGGCAATTTATCAAGAAACATGGTTTCTCAAATATCAAACGTAGAATGTTTCTCCAGGCTTTTTAGAAAACAGGTGACCTGAAAATAAATAAGTTATTGTAATGAAAGCAACGCTTTTAAATCAACCACGAGCTGGAGCTTTTTCAGTGGCTATTCACAACAGAACTATGAATATTTTCTGTGATGTGCAATGAAAGGAGTGATGTCCTTCTCTAAGAATGTACTCTATTTTATAAAATATTTAACATTATCCTATGCTATATAAGTAAACTATAGAAAAAATAATAAATTAATTACCAGGAGAGAACATCATCCACTTAATTAACTTATCTCTTGAGCTTCCTTTTAACACATACTGTGCATGGTATCAAGTTCTAATGTATTATATTTATAATCTGTTCTTTTTCTGGAAGCAAAAATGAGACAAGTAGCATTTTGGATATGGAGATTTGCTAAACAAATTAGCTGTAAGGCTTCCCACATAATAATATTCCTTTGACTTTCAGACTGTGGCCTCAGTTTTGAAAAGCATATGCTGCACATGGAAATACTTCATAACTCTTTGGAATGAAATGAAAGTATATTTTAAGATTTAGAAATGTCAGGATATTCTTTCCTGATTTTTCTATTTCCTAAATTAATGCAAAGGGAAAGATTCACAGCTGCAACTTTTATAGGGCCAGGACAGTGACCGAGACTTTAGTTTTTTCCTTTTTTCCCTCCTTTCTTCCTTGCTAAATTTAATGGAAAGTATTGTATGATTAAATAATTCCTGGGAATAGGAAATTAAATTTGTAATATGAACCTTTAGATGCTGGCCGATTTCTCTAAGGGGACCAGAAAACCACTTGAATCACAGTTTACCAGTACTGCAATTACAAGGAATGTATCACCCAGGACTGCAGGACTTCTGGTGGTGCCTATGGGGTTTGGGAAACCACTGATACCCCACTCCCACCTCACTCCACTAATGGATGGGAAATTTCATCCACAGAGTGTAATTCACCTGTTCTGAGGGGTGTTACGTTTCCTCATGTCTGGTTATTATGCCTTGCTCAAAAGCACAAAGATAACCACACTAATTTGAAGTTACAAAATACTCCCCCTGCCCCAATCCCTCCAGCCAGACCAGAACAGGAAGGCAGATTTTATTTGTTTTGTTCTCATGTGAAATCTGCTTCCTAGGATCATCTGGAGCCCTCTTTAATAAAATCTGAGTTATTTTCAGGGCCTTAGGTGACTGGTGGTGGGTGGTCTCACTTTCTTAAGTTTTGCTAGGGGGACAGGGTAAGTTGTGGCATTTGGTCTTCTGCTACAGGCTTTAACTTTATTACAGGATGCTGGGAAGTGACTTGTGGTACATGGTGGCAAGGAGGGTGAGTAGCAGCTCCTCGGATCAGATATCTGTGTTGCAGTTGCCAATGATTATGGGGAGCCAGGTCTGACAATCCTAGTGTTCCCATACAGTCTTATGTTCTTGTGTAGCCGTTTTAGAAAGATGGGGTGCTACAAAAGCAGGCAAGAGGAAGAAATCTGTAACATTTAGAAGCCAAACTCCCCTGTCCCCTTCTTTCCATTTGCCCTGAAGGCCACACCCAGCTGTGATTTCTATAGCAGTGGTGAAGAAATTGCATAGTAATTTCTAAACCTTTCCTGGAGCAAGAGAATGAACAAGACACAGATATGAATTGCAAAACCAGTACATATCACTTTATAAAGTAAAAAAAAAACAACAGCAAAAGGAACCCAGATTAACATTATTAAATTTCAGTTTATATTTTTTTCCCCCTGTCCTTCACCAGAGGCAGCACAAATTGTTTTTTCTAGAAGATTCCACTCAGTCAGTCCCAGATGGCAACCTTGATTTGATCACCATCAATGACAGCATCTTCACCGTGCTTGCACAAAGAAACAATTTGAGTCTTTGAAATTAATAAATACCAAGCAGACAGCTCAGGATTACTCTTACTGAGTAGAAATGTCACCCTATGCAAAAGATTCAAGGCTATTATTAGACCCTATTCTCATAAAGAGAAAGGGTTGCGGTCAGTGTCAGCTTAAAGGATGGCTTCAGGTTGGCAGACTTCTAAGATGTCTGCTCCTATGACTCTATTTTTCCTCTAGGATAAGCTGGACTGGATTATGTGAAACAATTATTGTATTTGAAAGCAATTCACCATATTTCAACTAAAAAAGGAAACCATTAATATTTTCTACCTATGTTTTTTCTTAGCTCTGTTGATGTACAGGAGTGAGGTCTTTCTTGAAGTCCCATTCTGTTGCTGCTTGATTCTACTGTGATACTATGCTTAAGATTGCTTTCATCTCCCCTTCTTTTCTTGCTTTATAGTACATACAGAGGTACTGATGCAGATTATCATATACACTTCGTACTACTGACTTTTGTGTTTCTGTAACATGCAAATGAACAGTAATACAGCATAAAGTTTAGCTCAGATCACCTAACTTTTGGTTGCTCATAGTTTCCCATTTCCAGACAGGGAAAAATTGCATAACGTATCTTCTCTCTGCGGGGAACAACACTCACCTGTCAGAACAGTTCACTTTTCTTAAAGCAACTCCTGGGAAATTTCCTACTATTATTATTTTATTTTTTCACCAGTTTTGGAAATATTAAGAAGATTAGTGCATGTGATACACTAGCTGTCCTACTGTGTTCAAAAGGTTGTGAGGTCTGCTCTGAGCCAGACTGAAAAAGGAAGACATTCTTAGTCAGAAGCGCTAATACTGGCCAGAGGTTTATTCCTCAACATACACCATCAGTTTTCACCAAGTCAAGTTAGCTATAATTTTTGTTGTTTAGCTTGTAAGCAGATGTATTTACAAACATGGAAACCAACCATTCACTTCCATTCTTTCCACGTTTTGTTTATTATTTGAAACAGTTTCCTAAAAATTTCTGAGAAGTACATCCCTTTTTAGTCTCAGCTTTCAGTCAAATGACAAATTTCTTGAAGAGCGTTTGTCTGATTATGTTCTTCCTAATAGAAAATACATTATGAATATGCAAAAAGAAGGTGTTAATGTTCACATTTTATTATGTGACAGTTTAGTGCTCTTTGTTTCTGAGATGCTTTTTAAAATTCTCTTTATTCTTTGTTTTTCAGTGAATGTTTTATTCTGCCTCTGGGTTGTTTTTTTTTTGTTTGTTTTTGTTTGTTTGTTTGGTTTGTTTTTTTTTTAATATAAAATTGGTCATATTGCATAGTCTATACTTGCATTGTTTAATTGGTGTTCCATCTTATAGGTTATTGTTTCTGTTCCTTTCTAAAGGGTCTTGAATAAGGAAGGTGTACTTTTTGATTCACTTTAGTGGGGTTACACACTTTTAGGACTTTAGCTTGGATGACCAAAATATTTTTATTTGCTTACAAATACTGTGGTGTGTACATATACTTATTGCAGTGCAAATAGCAAATATTGTTCAAACATAGTAAGTAAAAAAAAGCACAAAGCAAAATCTTTTTCAAGTAATAAACAAAACATGGAAAGAATGAAAGTGAATGATTGGTTGCTATGTTTGTAAATATGGTTTGAAACATTCAACTACAGTAGTTATAGTTACCATAAGGAAACTCCATAACAAAAACCCAAAAGCACTAGCAATGTTGTTAAGCAGTTTAAATATATTTCTAGCAAAATAAAATATGTTTTAAGTATTGGGGTTATTTTTATTTTATTTTAAGGCAAACTTCTTTGAAGCCTAACCTTGAAGACTATTGTGTTGTATTGTTACATTATATAAAATTATATAATTAGAGGCTGAGAGAGTTGGGGCTGTTCAGCCTGGAGAAGAGAAGGCTCTGGGGAGATCTTATTGCGGCCTTCCAGTACCTAAAGGGGGCCTACAGGAGAGCTGGGGAAGGACTTTTTACTAGGGCATGTAGTGATAGGACAAGAGGGAATGGCTTTAAACTAGAAGAGGGCAGGTTCAGATATTGAACATTAGGAAGAAATTTTTCACTTTGAGGGTGGTAAGGCACTGGCACAGGTTGCCCAGAGAGTTGTTGAGGCCCCATTCCTGGAGGTGTTCAAGGCCAGGCTGGACGTGGCCATGGGCAACCTGGTCTAGTGGGAGGTGTCCCTGCCTACGGCAGGGGGGTTGGAACTCAATGATCTTCAAGGTCCTTTCCAACCTAAACCATTCTATGATTCTATGATAAAATTGCGTAAACTTTATTAAAATACCAAAAAACTAGCATGCCACATAATACAGATAAAGATATTTTGCTTAAACACCTTGCTAAAAAATCTTTTAATTTTTATCACCTCTTTCTTCCTTTTGGTCTACACTGCTTACTAATATAAGTACAGCCATCGACACCAACCGTACAATTCCAAGCTTGTTGTTATATGCGACTAGTTGTCCCTGGTGTAGCTTCTATAGCTGAAATCTGCATTTAAAAAACATTGACCTAGACAGACAAAATTAATTTTATTTTTAGAAATCACAAAATTCCATATGTGTTCACAAAATGGGGATACCCATCAGACTTTGCAGCCCCACTAAATAAAGACAATGCACATTGTCACTACAGACTATAAATACTCTATAGGAAGTGCTCCTTAACCACATTGTGATAGCGAAAACTTGGAGACCTAGTGTGCCCCATTTGGGAAAGCCACTTAAATCACTAATGCTCAGGACTCTAATGAGCAATAAACATGCTTCAGACATTTTATGACTACCCTATACTAGTGTGCAGTCTCACAAACATTCCTCTCTATATGGAGAGAAACAGAGAGCTCCTTATAGTGACAAACTTATTTAATAGCTGTCTATATATAAACTTACCTGGTTATTTATAAAACTATATAAGGTTTCTCAACTATATTTGTATCTCTTTCTCTCAGCAACCATGCCTTCTGCTATTTTGAGGTGATAGTTGATACCCAAATAAATCCTATTTGCTATATTCAGCTCATCTTTATTTTTGGTCTCTTATAACTAACGGCTGTGGGTCTCATCAGTTTGACCTTGAAAAGACCTTCTATTTGCTTCATAGGACAATATAGATCTACGCTGTCAGTTATGGCAGACATGATATGCTTATGAAAGGGTAACAGAAGTCAGGAATCATGGAAAAAAGATGAATTCAAATTGAAGTCTTCATATTATAAATGAGGTGGAATAGTGAACACCGTGTTCCCTGTGATTAGACAAAAAATCAGGAAAGTTTTATTCTAATGCTTCCACAAGCTTCCTGCAACCTGCAGCTCTGGAAATAAGCTGTAGATTTTCATTTTTCAGTGTTAAATTGGGACAGAGAATGAAATGAATCTCACCTAACTTTAGACTACTCCAGTGGAGATGCCAGTAACTGAGCTGGTCACCCCAGACCCTCTTTACAGTCACATAGACATAGAGTCACAGTAGGGAGAGATTCACATGCTTTGTATGAAATCGGCGTTCACTGATTATCGAACTTACAGATATCTACATAGGATCAGAGGAATTCTAGTCTTAAAACCCAATGTTCAGGTGAAAATCATCCTCACCATCAGCCGAAGCTAATGGAAGCTTCAGACATTCAGCACTACTGAAAACCAGAGCCCATTTCTGACATACATAATTTGTAGCGATTCTTCTGTGGTCATGCTGTGAAAAGCACTCTCATCAGAAATACGTTACAGAAGGTAGTGATAAAAATGCATCTTTAGGTCTGAACTCAGCTACAAAACAGTTTTAATAGTTGTTAAACTCTGTAACCACTTTGTCATCTCAAGTATATTCATGACTCCTGAGAGGTGGTCAGATTCCATACAGTGATGTGATCTATAGAAGAGTCTACAAATAAACAAAATTGATAATGTGCTAACTCTAACAACCTTCTTCAATTTTAAATGGGAACACTAAATTGTGTGCACAAGTATGGGGCTGCATTCAAGTTTACTTTAAATATTTGCTTTCTTTAGCTGCTGAAGTTGATTCAGAAAAGTGTTCTATCTGGAAAAAAAAAAAAAGCAGTATATACTGGGAGGTTTTAAAAATGTACCCATTCTAAAAGTTCCTGTTTCTCTAGTAGAGTAGTTTGTTAAGACATAAACATACACCAGACTTTAGTCTTTTCAAAAGTGAGACTCATGTTTCCTCTTGCCAAAGCAGTAGATGTCAAATCTACGTGTGTACAGGATAGAAAAAAGGCACGTAGGCAGTTTTGACTCCATGTTCCAGAAAGGCTTGTTTAATCTGATAAAGGTTTTTAAAGAGGGTTAAGAAAGGGTTAAGAAAGGTGAAGGAAGGGGAAAAGGAAGAAGTGGAGCTAAGGCAAGACTCAACATGTCTCAGCGGTGACATGGCATGATGGAGCATGGCACAAGTTGAAGCAAAGCAAAACTTCCTTTCCTGTACCCTTGGAAAATGATGGTTTTCCTGGATGATGAGGTTACGTCTCGTGTGTAACAAGGGCTTCTCAATATCAGGAGAAAACAGATGAGACCTCACTGCTCTTTTGAAGAACAGTTTACAATGGTGATCTGTAGTTAAGTTCCACATCTAATGAAAGAAAAAGACTGAAGAGATTGGAACAAACCTTGAGGCTTGGGGTATTAAGATGACCAGAGAGCAAGAAACCTAAATACCTCAGCTCTGTGTGGACTGACTGCATGATGATACTGGTTTTTAGCATAACCCATGGAAATAAGAAAAGAAAACTCGTTTCTTTTTGCTCTATAAAACTATATATGCACTCAGTTTACTCCGTTGCTGCTATAGATGTGTGAATTGCACAGGCTATCCTGGACTAATTCCAATAGACTAGATTGTGATGCTAATATCTGTGTGAATATGTGGACGCTTGAATGTTAAAAGAGTTAGTTCTTTCCATCATGACAAAAAGTAGCTAGTTTGATTTCACTATACAGAAATACTGCTGAAGGCAGTTGCAGCATCTCATTATATTGTACTGGGAAAAGCACATACGTATGTTGAAATGTCTGCTTCGATGGAGTAGATGCCAGTGAGCTATAAGGTCTTTTCCTTTATCAGTTTTGCCAGGCATACTGTTTGTGTAGCAAAGGAAGAAACTACAATATAAGTAAAAATCAGGATTTTATGTTCAGTTGCTGCAGTGTATATATTGGACCATAAACTGCATACAAGAAAAAACTTTTTCACTGTGAGCATGCTAAAATACGTGAAGAAGTAGTCCAGAGAATCTCCATCCATAGGAATATTCAAAACTCAGCAAGTCCTTGATTAGCCTGGTTTAACTGGACCCCTTCAAGCAGGGGTTGGACTACATGCCCACCAGATCTCCCTTCCAACCTCATTTAGTCTATGATTAGAAAGGTTGGGGATTGATTGTACACCTCAGGCAAAAATGTCAACTTCAGGGTGAAAATCAGAATGAAGAGCAAGAGAGACATCTGCACTCAGAATGTATCACAGAACAAGGAACCCTGTTTTCTAAAAGATTTTCTGAACAGCTGCACAAATATAGTTAAAAATACTTACCTTGAGGTCAAAGTTCATTTTTCCACTAAGTTTCTGATGTATTCACTATTCACTTTAAGTTAAAGTTAAAATTATACTAATAATTAAATAAAAGACACCTAAGTAGATATGATGCTAAAATTTTAAGCTAAAGTTAGGTGATAAAGCACTGGTCTTTACAGTTGCCTCTGTTGTTTTCCATGCAGGACAGAAAGATGAAAATGAAAAATGTTGAAGAGCTGCATCGTTTCTGGGATGCCTTAAGTTTTGAGTGCTGACTAAGGCAGAGGTACAATAAAGACTGGACTTCTGCAAAGCTTTCAACACCATTTCCTGCAGCCTTCTCCTGGATGAACTGGCAAGGTACAAATTGGATGGGTGGTCTGTGAGATGGGTAGGAAATTGGCTCGCAGGCTGCACTCATAAGGTGGTGATCAATGGTTTTTACTCAGGCTAGCAACCTGACACACGTGGGGCTCCCCAAGGATGGATACTGTTCAACACTGTTCAACATCTTCCTAAATGGTCTGGATGATGGGACTGAAAGCACCTTTACCAAGTTTTCTGATGATACTAAACTGGGTGGTAAGGTGGACACACCAGAAGGGAGAGCCATCTTACAGAGTGACCTAGACAGGCTGAAAGAGTGGGTTAACAAGAACTGTATGAAGTTTAACAGCTACAAGTGCAAAGTCCTGCACCTGGGATGATATAACCGATGAGTCCAGTATAGGCTAGGGCCTGTGTGATGGGAGAGCAGCCTTGCTGAAAGGGACCTGGGGGTCCTGTGGACAGCAAGCTGAACAGGAGTCAGCAGTGCCCCACTGCAGCAGTGAAGACAAATCGGATCCTCAGCTGCATCCGCAGGGGCATTCATTACAGCAAGGACAGAGACGTGATTATCCCACTCAGTGCTTGTCAGGCCACGCCTGGAGTACTGTGCACAGCTGTGGTCCCCACAATTCAAAAAAGATGTGGACAGACTGCATAGAGTCCAAAGGAGGGGCATGAGGTTGGTCAAAGGGTTGGAGAACCTGTCCTATAAGGAAAGACTGAAGGAGTTAGGTCTTTTCTGCCTGGAGAAGAGAAGGCTCAGAGGAGACCTCATCACAGTATTCCAATACTCAAAGGGCAGCTACAAAGAGGATGGAAATTCTCTCTTCACAAGGAGCCACATGGAGAAGACAAGGGGCAGTGGGTACAAGTTGCACAGGGACAAGTTTCATCTCGATATAAGAAAGAATTTTTTTACAGTGAGAACAGTAGATCACTGGAAAAACTTCCCCAATGGTGTGGTAGAGCTGTCATTGTTGGAGGTTTTCAAGACATGATTGGACAGGCTGCTACATAACCTCATCTAAGCTCCCCTGCCCATGAAACATTGGACCACATGATCTTTCAAAGTCCCTTCTGACCTGGGATATTCAAATATTCTATGAAAAATAAAGAGATAAAGCATATTTAACATCACCTGGAATGCACCTACACAGTAAGGTATTGCTTCGTTGGGCAGCATATGGTCAACAGCTGATTTCGGCAAAGATTTATTAGGATTTGGCATTTGTTACTTCTGGTTATTGCCTATATTGACTGTTCTCCACCAGCTCCCAAACTCACTAAACAGCTCTCACAGAGCAATAAGCACAAACTCTTACTTGAAACAACTTTCCCTGCAGTTGCTTCCTTGGCATTAGAACTGCAAACAAAAGAGACTCTTCTTCCAATGCTCCTTTTGCTGCCAATCCTCCTACACAGATTACAGGAGGAAAGTTTCTCTGGGTCAAATATGAAGAGGAAGAAAAAGAAAGAAAAGAACATGGAGCTGGACTGGAAGAACTGATGATTTGGAAGGAAGGACAAAAAGGAAAGTTAGCAAATATTTGTCCATTTTCCCCTCTGTCCGTTGGGACTGAACGCAGTAATCCCAAATCTCTGTTTCTCTTACTGTCTAGAGAGAAACAGTACTGCCCATGTGTCCCCAGTTCATGGCGGAATCAGAGCTGAAAAGGAGATAATTATTCCTTGCTAGGAGTTTAATTCTCAGCTCGTGCTGTCATGACTGCTAAAAATATTTAAAGACCCTATTGCTGCTGAGGATTGATCATTGGGATCTTTTCAGTTCCATGGGATGGAACCTTGAACTATGTTCCTTGTTAAACAGTTCTGAAATTTCATCTCAACAGCCTTGATTTCAAAGATTATGTCTGTGGAGTTGGCTCAACATTTGCTGGCTTGTAGTATTTCAGTCTCTGCCCTGACAGGTATACCATTACAATTGGAAAAGTTAATGATACTTCAGCTCTTCCCTAGTAAGAAAATCTCACTGGAGTTGGACGTTAAGAGCCTGTAGATCACTGAAGTGCAGAACACCTTCCCATATGTGACTAAGAGAGTTGCACTGTGCTATGAACTTATGTTTTGCTTCAGGTATCCTCATCTTTCCATAGGGGAGAGATAGACTTGAATGTCTGAGAGTCTCAAGGAATGGTCAAAATGATTGTTGACAGAATCACAGTGTGATATATTGGAATTTACTAGAGAAACCAGGAAAGGATGCACTTTGTGTCTGCAGTGGCAACTTTCTGGTAACCTTCTCGTGTTGCCTATAGTTAAAAAAAAACACCAACAAAAAGCTTCTAGGACTATTTATTTATTATTCTAACTGAGGGCTAAACCACCCTGGAGGGATCCTGCCACCTCATGAATGAATTACTTCTGACATTTCACTTGTAGTCTGAAACATGGAACCAAATCTCGTTTCAGGCAACTTTTACTAGCTGGTTTCTTGCACTAAGTGTACATTGTGTAGAAAAAGTGAAGGTATGGAAGGGAAAAAAAAGCCCTGCTACTGGTATGGATGCCTACCATTCCACTGCTTGCTCTTGTTCTCGTAGATTGGCAATTACACAGAAGAGGCTGGATGTTTTTGTGGGTGACTTTGCTTTCAGTTTTATAGAAGTTTAAACTCATGTTTGAATGAAGTTGTTGTAGTGTGTTAAAACAGGTCAGAGCTTAGTCCATTTGAACATGGGGTTGTAACACAGTACCACCTTTGTCTGCCTTTGTGCAAGAGCTGAGGAACGGGTCCCAAGACCTGAATGTGTCCTCAGGCCTTACAAAGGGAAGGTGAGTCTCTCATATTGAACTCACTGCACCTCCTGTTTAAATCATGCCATGGGTCCACAGTTTCTTTGAGGCATCTGAGTGTGTAGATTTTTATTCATCTATTAAATTTTATTAACTATTTTTTTAGATAAAGGCTGGATATTTGAGGTCTTACTCAACTACTGTAAACCAGGAACAATCAAAAACATATACTGTAGTGCTTTTCAAGTTTCCTTCCTAATTTGTGAAGACTGTGTGGGAGAAGACAACAATCTGTACTCAGGAGAAGTGCAGTGAATCAGCCTGTTCTTTATGGTGAAATGTTCTTTTATGCAGCTGCTGTACCTTGGAGAAAAAAACAAATAAACTGCGGATTCTACTTTAATAAATCTGCTTTTTTTTTTAAAGAAGAGAAAGTTAAGCTGTTGTTCTTAAAACAAAATACTGCTCAGCAATGGAATCTACAGTCTACGATCTTAACGCAATATTCGGTATTGTTTGGAAACACTGTATAATGCCCCCCCTCCCTTTCTCTTTGGCTGCAGGAGCAATACTGATTAATCACACTAGACTATTATGGAAGTTAGGCAAAGGCACAGAGGGGGGAATAGTCTAGAGACCTATTGTCCCAGGGAAGGATCTGGGAGGGGTTCTTCCCTAAGACCCCACACATGCAAACAGCACTGGTTGAGATGCCTTTTTAGGAAATTCAGAGTGTTATCTGCATACCCAGCTGGCCAGCTAGAGGAAGAGTGAAGCAAGCACAGCCCTCACTGCCTTTCCACCCTTTGCTGCACAGAATACTTGTCAAAAATAACTATGTCTTGCATTGATCTGTTACTCTGCAGGGACGTAAGAGGTGACAGAACAGGTACTTATGCACACAGAATCACCACAAAGAGGCATCTGGAGATGTCCGGGTCAGTCTGATTTGACCTGAGTTGAATTATCACCCTTTGTCTCTACTCTAGGAAGTAAAGGACGATGTGGAAATGGGCTGGTAAGCTCAGCAACAGCACAGAGCAGTGGCTGTTCCTCTACACCTTTTCTGGAAGAGAAACTTGCTGAAGGATCAACTGGGGACATCTCCCCAGTATGACTGCGGACTGACAGTTGTCAGTTCCAGCCTATACTTCCTACCTTACCAGTGTCATTGTGCTATGAGAATAACAACCTGGATTTTAAAGGTCTAGGAACTTGATGTAAAACCAGAGGCATTTTAGGATTATGAGACTCGGGAGACTACTTGAATCATAGAATCACAGAATCATATAATGCTTTAGTTTGGAAGGAACCTTGAAGATCATCGAGTTCCAACCCTCCTGCCATAGGCAGGGACACCTCCCACTAGACCAGGTTGCTCAAAGCCCCATCCAGCCTGGCCTTAAACACCTCCAGGGATGGAGCTTCCACAACTTCTCTGGGCAACATGTTCCAGTACCTCACCATCCCCACAGTGAAAAGTTTCTTCTTAATATCTAATCTAAATCTACCTTTTTCCACTTTGAAGCCATTTTCCCTCATCCTATCACTACATGCCCTAGTAAAAAGTCCATCTCCAGCTTTCCTATAGGCCCCCTTTAGGTACCAGAAGGCCACAATAAGGTCTCGCCGGAGCCTTCTCTTCTCCAGGCTGAACAACCCCAACTCTCTCAGCCTGTCTTCATAGGAGAGGTGCTCCAGCTCTCTGATCATCTTTGTGACCCTCCTCTGGACTCACTCCAACAGGTTCATGTCTTTCCTATGTTGGGTGCTCCAGAGCTGGATGCAGTACTCCTGGTGGGGTCTCACCAGAGTGGAGTTGAGGGGAAGAATCACCTCCCTTGACCTGCTGGACACACTTCTTTTGATGCAGCCCAGGATACAGTTAGTCTTCTGGGCTGCAATCGCACATTACCGGCTCATGGTCATGTAATCTGACATCTCTTCTACTCGTTGTCCTAGCATGAAAAACCCAAGGAGTAAGGCTGGAAGCTCTCCGTTCTTAGAAACTCTCACCAGTGATGTCTTTGCTGGGAAAAATCCTCCGTGGCTCAGATCTCTCTGAAGGCACAGTAGGATAATCTTCCTTCGTGCACTCCCGCTTCACCTTCTGGTCTGACCAGACATGGCAATGGCCCGAGAAAGCTGGTGACCTCAATGACAACTGTTCTTGTTCATTGTGGACATCTGCTGCAAGTCTCAAGGGATTTCCAAGGCTTTTGGCAGCTCCTCCATTCCAGATTACTGTTATGACTACACATATTTGCCGTTTAATTTATATGGGGAGAAAGAGTTTCAAGCATTTTTTCTTAGAGGCAGACTTGGCCTTGCTCATGACTATTGCAGTCACAGGAAGATCCAGAAGTCAAAAAAGGTCAGCTCCTACCATCCACATGCCAGAGGCCACCAAGAACTTATGTCTTCGTGCTCAGAACTCTTTTCTGGCTCCCTGGCAACTGCTGTGTGAGATATACACCATTAACTGCACTAAACAGAAAATGGCCACTCACCGTTTCCGACCTTACTCTCCCAGAGGCAAAACTCATTGCAGCTGAAAACAGGACCTTCACATTTGCAATATATTCCTCCCACTCCCAGCCTCCTCCAAACCACACCTTAGAGAAGATCATGACATGAGCTATCAAATGCTTTCCTCAGAGCAGGCTCTGCCTTGTAGCAAAATATTAAATCTTAGCTTATAGAACAAAAGCCACTCTGTGAAAAGTCAGTAGGAACTAGGCACCAAAGCGTATCTTCAAATCCCATTTGGTAAGGCTTTGGATCTGGGCACCTGAAAACTTTCTCAGGTCCTGAACTTCACTCACTGGATTTGCCCTGTTTCTTTTCCATCAGCAGGGTGTGGAAGAAAACCAACAGTTTTCTTTTGTCCCGTCTACAGGCATTGTAAATGCTCCAGTTTACTTCAGTTACATACACACTTTTCCCATCAGAGAAAAATAGTTTATGAATTTTGATTCATGCCGTTGTCCCTACTGCCTGGATTAAAATGATTCAGAAGCTTGATCTGAAATGTAACGGGGTAAAGTGATGATTCACCTACCTGTGTTCACAGATTATTTTACTGAACGTTGCAACAGTTTAGCTTCTCCCAGCAACACTCAAATATGTTCAGTTGCAGCTGATACTGTGCTATTGTAAGCTTTTATTATTTTGCTTAAATTTTTTATGGGGGATCCAGTTGCAAAGTGAAGGTCCGGGTAAACCTGCATACCAAGGTCAGAGGTGTTTACATCCCTACGTTCAGTCTGGGAAATGAAAAACGTGGGATGGAATTTTATTCCAGCCTTTTCCCTCCCTGACGTTCAGGGTGGCAGCAGCTGTTAGTGTTGGTGTTAATGACTTTGTGCCCAAAAAGACCCAGCAAGTGACAGATTGTTAATGATTATGTACAGTGATCATCATTCAAATGCTTCTAAAGTATCTTTTTGTTATTATTGGTATCATTCACTGTCATGTCTGATAGCACTGACCAGATTTCAACCCTGTCACTCACAAACAGCCCTTCATCTGAGAAAAAATTGGTCTGCTTAGTTTAGGTAGAACAGCAAATCCCTCACTGGGTGGGAAAAAAATTAATTCTTCTATTATTTTAGACATGGGCATATTTTCTTTCCGTCTTGGAATACAAGGACTAATATACTATTACAAGCTTTGATTTCTACATGTTTCCTGATATTCCAGCATGAATAAGACATGACAAACAATGGCCAGAGTGTTGCAAATACTTATGCAGATGCTGAATTTTAGACATGTAGGTAGTACAGTGAAATTCAGAAAGGATAGTAACATGCAAGCAAAAAGTGATGTTGATATCTAGAGAGAAAAATGCTAAATAAACTCTACTCTCTGAGTTGCTACTCAGGGATGCGGGTTAATGGTGACATTGTTGATGTAAGGACGCGTTTCCTAGGTATACTTCAGAAGCTGGCCATGTCTCATTCAGTTTTCTGGAAGAAATCCTGCCACAGAGGTATAATACGTGTTTCTGTGAGATACGTAGGCATTCCTTTTCTCTGCACTCTCACTTCCATTTTTCATTTGTGCGTTGTGTGTTGGGAGTGAATCCTGCTAGTGGCAGCAGGTGCTCAAACCAACAGCAAGTTCTGCTCAGCCCTGCGGCAGCGAGAGGCTGGGGGCGAGTACTGAAGCTGAGTCAATGTGCTCTAACTGAGAGACTTAGTGGGTATACGTTGGCATCAGAAAAGTGATGGTTGGAAATGCATCTGAGCTCTAGGGCGGGCTATTTTAAGCATGAAGCATGAATTGTATCTGACCTCAAAATTAGCCTGCAGGTTGGACACTCTTCCGCAATGCATGACGGGATTATCAAGTACTGAGAATAGGCATGTGAATGCATCAGGCTAGCGGAGCTGGGCTTCAGATCCAGTTTCTTTTCCTTGGAGGCTGGCACCCTAATTGCTTGGCTCTTTTGGAGGACATGAAGGGGAGCAGCAGGAGGAAGGGGAGAACTAAAGCTTTCATTTGCTCTTTCTTGTCTTGAAAAAGTTGAGAGGTCTCAATTTTGTCCTAATATGGAATGGAAAACTGTTTCTTGACTTCAACGTATTCCTGGAATGGGAATAAACAGTTTCCTACTAATTTCTATTCATGGGTCTTCCTTCTTTCTATTTACAGCCATGGATTTCAGATTATGAAATCTGAAGTCCAAACACCTCTGAATAGTGGTCCTCCCAGGAGATGCCTAGTATGGTCGCTAATGGGTGCATGAAGATGGAGGGCAGCTGCCTTATAAAAAACATCCCACTGCTTTCCTTCCTTCATTTTCACAGTATTCCTTTGGCCTTCAACTAACACCAACCATTTAGGAGAAGGAAAAAAAGCTGAAAGCCTGTCATAAATAGTTATATAGTCCCGCTGTCCTCTTAGCAATGTTCAACAGTTATTTTTGAAGCATGCCAACACTAATACAGAATTGTTAAAGTGCTTCAAGTTATTTGCTTTTTGTGTAGTGGTGAATTTTTCCGCTGATGTTTTTTATTAGATGAAAACAATGCAACTGACTGGGAGCCAAGAAGATCCTATATTCTAATCCATGTGAGACAAGGATTTGACTGAGAGCTTGTCATCTTAAGCATGGTTGCCCAGGCCAAAAATAAAAAGAAAAACCAACAAGGTTAGTAGATGAAGTAAAAAATGCACAAATGTCCACTGATTGACACCTCTGTTGAATGAACTGGGGCAAGATGATTCATAGTATGGTGATTTTATTAGATCAGGGATATTGCCAATTAAGTAAGTAGGCATTGCAGCCAAGTGGTTTATCTTCTCACCATTTTTCTCTTTACTGTTCTCTGGAATCCTCTGTCTGTTATTATTACATTGTTGGATGCAGATCTTGTTATAGTTATCCATGGCTTTTCTACCTTTAAATTAATCTAACATAATGTGCTGCATGGGAACTCTCTGCCAAGATATTCTGGGAAACGTGCTAGTGCAGTGTATAGCTGGCTCGTATTGAGCACCAGAGAGCTTTACCTTGGTGTTATATGATCAGCATTGTTGCTTCTTCATTTCCATGTGGCATTTAAAGTGTTGCTTTTAACCAGGGAAACTGAAATAGTCCTCTTTTTTACCTGGTTAACTTAAGAACCTGTGTCTGCTGTGCAATGCTATCTCTAGAAAAGATGAAAGGTAAAACACCTAAGTCTCTTATAATCGCTATCAAAATTTGACGTCTGGTAAGCTTGACTTGACTGGTCTCAGCAACTCCTTTTAATGTTAAGATACAGGAGTTGCAAGAAGTACTGAACTGGGAAGAGAAGAAAAAAAAGGAAGAGCCAATCTTTATTATAATGCATTATTTTTACACTTAGATAACTTTTAACACTATAGGGAGCCAACAGTGCTGTAGAAGAAGTTTTCTTCTTCTTCTTTTATTTCTTTCAATCAGTTTATCTGATTGACTGATTAACTGATTGACTGATTATCTGATTGACTGGTAGTTTATCTGATTAACTGATTTCAATCAGTTTATCTGATTGAAAGAGTACTAAGTACTTATTATCAGTCTTTTGTTATAGTTCTTTCTGAGACTGAGCAAAATTGTGTAAAGTTTTCTTTCCCATCACCTGGCTGGGAATCATTTGCATCAGTTGTAGGTTACCTCTGTAAGGAAACAAAGTGCTGCAATGAGGCTGGCGGTATGCTTAGTTCAAGCCTCATAAGCCTTGGGTTTCCTCACAGAGGAAGAATTCACTTCAGATGACTTCAGCACTTGCAAAATGAGTCAGAGGACCAGAAAAAGAATGCCTATAAATCTTGAGAAGTACTCTGGATAGACAAATACCACATACAAGACATTAGTGACTGTTTCTGCATGAACTGCAGTTCACTTCTGATTTTGGCCATGCAAATAATGTGACCAGATGAATGGGTCCAGAGAGTTACACCTTCACTCCACTCCCAGAGCCTAAAATGCAATAAATGCAATAGATGTTTTAATCTTAGCGGGACAAAATAGTTTGAACTACACAGTATTCAACCAGATTGGACTTCAGGCAGAGTGGATATGTAACTGTCTGCACCTACAGGTGTACCTATTTGTGTCCTAAATTTTGTTTACTTGCAAACACTGGGGCAAGTGAAATGCAGGCAGCAAAGGAGTTTCAATGCTCAGGTAAATGTCTTTGTACAGGAAGGGCCATTTTGAGAAAATGAAGGCTCACCATCCAAAGGACACACAAGGATTTATAGAACAATTATGAATATTTAAAGGTAACTTGCCAACAGGAAGAGAAATATCTGCTGTAAAAAAAAAAGCATATCCAAACAGACAGAACACAAATAATATCCCATGAGCCAGAGGGCTATCATACAGTTTGTACACAAAATTAGGAATGAACTGGAAGCTAAATTTCATGGGTGAAGAACAGCCCAATTCTAGTTAAAGATGTTTTAAAAAGAAAAATTAGATTGTTGAGGACGATGTGTGGCATTCAGAGCAGGTATAGGAAGGGATAATAAAGAGTGGAAGATGAAAATACCAGAGATCTTACTGAGAACATCAGAAGGATAGAAATTAATAAGTAGTTAGGGGAAAGCCAGGGTGCTTCTCCCAGGTGCCTCAAACATTGTAAATAATTTCAAGGGTTTTATTATTTATTTTACTTGATTTCATTTTATGAGATTGTGTTAAAATTCTGGCTAGAGTTTATTTTTTTTTGTCCCAAATGATTGTTGATCATTACATATGAGCAATAAAATGTGACTGTGTGGGCTGGCTATAATGAAGCTGGGATTTTGTGTTCATTCATCACAAGATGTAACTCAAGTGCATCTGTTATCTATTTCAAGATCTTTTTTCTTATGGGTAGCTTTATGGATAATTGAGCTAATGAAGATCTTTGTAGAAAATCATTAGGAAAGAAGGTATATAGAGGCTTCAATGTGGTGTCTCTGTGGTGGGCTCAGTCATGACAGAAGAATTACAGAAAGATAAGGTTTACCTTGTACAGATTTATCACACAAGCTTTAGCATACAGTTGCAGATTGTTGTCAGGGCCCTCTCTATTAATGCTGCATGGAAATTTATCTGTTATCTTGTACACTTGTCTTATGACGTAGAGAACTGGCATGTGAAGGTGCTTATCCCTCTCCAATTAAAATAGAGAACCTAAATAGTAGCTTAGGTGAGAGACTTCCAAATGGCTGATAACATAAATCTAACCTTAGGAATGTAACAACATCCTGCTTTGGGGTAAAATAGAATCTTTTTTTTGGTTCAGTAATTTTACTTTTTAGTTAAGCCTCTTCTAACCACTGAAATTAACAACATACTGTGCAAAAACTGCACAATCTCTCTGCTGAGGTTAAAACCTCTGAGAAACCCTCCAAGGAGAGAGAAGCATACAGGTCCTGCAAACAGCTGGTGGAGCTGGGTACAGACCTCGGCAGGTACCTGTAAAACTCCAGTCTCAGGTGTTAGTCTGTCCCTTCTCCCTCGAAAAGGAAACAAAAGCAGGGAAAAGCCTGCATGCAAAAAAGCCTGATCTCACCTAAAGCTCTCCAGTCATGTGTCGCTTATATATAATTACTGTGAACT
This sequence comes from Vanellus vanellus, assembly GCF_965231255.1. NCBI lineage: Eukaryota > Metazoa > Chordata > Aves > Charadriiformes > Charadriidae > Vanellus > Vanellus vanellus. The sequence goes on from NC_138905.1 coordinate 49,668,586, forward strand.
TCAGAACCGAGGGAAGCAGCGAGCTGCTGACACAAGGGGCGGGAATGGAGCTAGGCATAAGCTTGAACACAGTCTCATGCGTGCATTAGTGCAGAGTATAGAGACTTGTACCCATATTCTCTCTGCAAACAGCAGAAGCTGTTTAAGGAAATACCTTCCCAGCTTTTTGCTTGCTGGAGGTTACTGTTCCTGTAACTGCGCTGGTAGAAAGGAAGATGTATGCGTCAGCAGCTCCCACTCACAGACCTGCATCTTCGTGCAAGACCACTTTTATTACCATTATTAGCTAAGGTGCTGGACCTGATGTTCCCATCAGGGAGGTGTAGGCACGAACTGAATTATTCTGATTCTGTCATGAGGAGGCACGAGGAAATGGTGGGCAGTGGAAGGCTGTAAATTAATAGCTCAACATCCACCAGAGGCGCTTTGTCAAAGCCCTAAATACGTGCAGAATTTGATTGTTCATCTCCTCCAAAAGCTTCTGTCATTCATTCACAAGTGCTGTAATCAGAGGTTTGCTTATGGTAGGGGACACGCTTCCTGCTAGAGCAAGCTGCTGAGGACAAGGGAGGTCTTAAGGCATAAACAAGGATTAAATACCTGACTCCTATTGACTTTTAGTGTACTCTAGTGTTTAGTGAACCAAGTGTCGCACTATGCGCTTTTTAAATGTTTCCCTGTGGACCTCAATGCGCTGTTTTTCAATGCATTTCTGAGATGTGTTTTGTCTTCTCCTAGAAATTGCTGCGCTATTTTTGCATATTCAGATCTCTGTATCTGTATCATTCCAGTTTGGAGAGGCCAACTGTTCCCTCTGTTTTCACATGAAGATAGAATGAATCAGTGTTACTTCCACCCGTATTGCTGTTCTCCCAAATGCTTTCACAGATGTACTAGGAACATGGCGTTCTGCGGTCTATAATGGTAATACCCCAGACTGGGCTGCTTTCAAAAACCACCCTGTAGGAACCGTGCAATTATAAGTAACTCAAAGCTGGTAGGAGTTATCACATGTTGCATGAAGAAAGATCCCACGAGGGTGCTCAGGTGATAGCACATCGCTAACAGGAAAAAAATTTCCAAGAAGTGAATAGTCTTCCAGCGATCTCATTTACATCTTTAGGGGAAAAAACTTCGTGTGTCTCCAAAACTGGCCAGCCCAGTACTTACTAGATGACTATAAGGAAATTAATGATTGGCATATCAACTCTTTTCAATTTGTTGTGTGCATTTTAGCTTGCTGTCAGGAAGGTGGATACCACTCTATACGTTCTTTTCTCCTCAGAAATATGTTAGAAATTTAACATATACTCCTAAGTAGAAGGAGACTGCTGATTTTATATCCAGCCTGCTGTGAGAATGAGTTCACATCACAGCATCACTGCGCATCACTTGTACTAGCTCAGCACAGGTATCAGTGTGAGCTCAGAATGGAACAACTAATTAAATCTACATTCCTAATGAGGGAAAAGATGAGGGAAGTACTGAAGATAACGAGGTACAGTGGCCTGGTGATGAAGACAGAAGGGAGACAAAGGTCTTCAGCTGCTAGACCTTTAACCTCTGCAAGCCTGGGCATTTTTTTATTGACACTCCAATAGCAATAACATCAGTAACAGTTAAGTATAGTGAAGAATAACAGTTAAGAATAAAATGAAGGCCATGTAAGCCTTCCGTATCTGTGAGACACTTAGGCTTCACCAGCTGTGCTGGCTTGCTTCCTACATCTGGGCTCCAAAATGGGTTACAAGAAAACTCTGAGGGAACTATTTTAAGAACTCTGGCACCAAGCAGAGTGGGGAAAGGAAAAAAAAAAAAAGAAAAAGAAAAAAACTCCCAACCCTCCACTTCTTTACTGAAATCAGTCTGTTGAAAGCATTTCTATTTGGCTGCCACAGTTCACCAAGCAGCCTAATGTGCCAGCTATTAGTACCCAGCAGAGAGCATGTTTGCAGCTATTCAGCAAAACTATCACATGTCCTTAGCCAAGGCAAGAGGGATCAGCTGCCGAACACTGGAGCTGATGAAGAGCAGAGCTATTAAAGCAAGCAATAAAAAAAAAAAAGAAAACAACCAAAAAAAACAACACACAACCCAGAATGGAGACTGATTTTTCTTATTATTTTTTTTAACCTAATGGATGACATTTGTAACTGGAAAGTATGAGTCAGAGTGTGCTGTGCCAGCGTGGGGTCTTTATGATGTTTTCATCTTGCTTGTTCTTCTTCCTTGGCCGGGACCATTCCATCTTGTTGATTTGTAAGTTTTAGGTTCCTTGCAGTGCTTAGGAGATGAGAACACGCGTGTGTTTGTGTGTGCGTGCAAGTAGTGACCGTAGCTCAGTGAACTGAAAGTGAAGAGCTAAACTACTCAACTCAGAAAATTTTCAAGGAGTAGTGAGACTACTTTACAGTGCTGGGACCTCTAAGATAAATTATTGCTGCCAAAGTGCTATTGCTGCCAAATGTGGCAGTGACGTGAGCGTGGGAGGCAACCACCCACTTGCTAGTGAGGACAAAATGGACACAGCTCTGTCTCCGCAACCACTAATCTCATCCAAAAAGCTTTAAAAACAGAGAACTGTTTGTCCTTTTGTAGCACATGAGCAAATAGAATCCATTTGCCACAGAGCTTCTCTGTAATACCGTATCTCTAGCATGTAACCGAGACACAAAATTATACTACTTGTTGCGGCGACATTAGAATCTGGTTACCTCAGAAACAACACGCCCAATTCCAGATTCGGCTTCCAGAAAGGTCTCTTTACATTGCAAGATCAGCCCTGCAGCATTTCCCAGGAAGAACACATTGAGGATCCCTTGGTATGGGAGAGTCCTGTCCTGACATAGAGCCAGCATTGTTTTATGGCAGCTTCTCCTACCCTGCAACACCCTGCTGTGGGATTCACGTTGGGACAAGCAAACTCCCGCTAGCAGTCATCCCCAAGACCTGTGCAAGACAACGTCACGTAGCCACGGCTGCTGGGGCTGGCACAGCGGCTCCGTCCCTCTGCGGCTTCCTGGGGAAGCGGGGAGGTGTGAGGTGCCCGCAGAGGCTTTGCCTCCCTTTTCCCACAGCTGATATGGGTCATGCTCAGCGCAGCTGAAAATTGAGCCCTCAGGCGAGGAGCTATAATGAATTCACTAGATTAGGCAATGAAAGCCAATGTGAACAAAACAACCAGCTGGCTCAAGAATATTTCGTGTTCACGTAAAAATGTTATGGGAGGGGGGAAGTGAGCTTCAAAACCGTCCCCTTTCATTCCTCTGAAGATCGTGCCCGTCTTTTATACACATTCTTATAGCCTACATATCACTGTGAAGCTGAAAAGAAATAAAGGCATATTTTCATCCTCTATGTACTGTTATGTGTTATAGTCATTAAAAATAGTAGACTGTGTCCTCATAAAAGAATATGATGCACCTGAGTAAAAGACTGTTCATGGAGGAATTCTATCTGAAGCTCTGGGGTGTCACTTTTTTTTCTTTTTTTATTTTGTAATGAATAATGGAATCAAACCCAGTTGTTCAGCTCTTTGTGTTTATTTTTTAATTCTGGACAATTAAAAGCCCTTACAAGTACTTATAATCATTATTTCTAAAGAATTTGAAAAAGTAAAATAGCATACATAGGATAGCAGAATTCCAGAATCAGAAATTAAAAAGTTGTTTTACCTTTGCTACTGGAAGTGGAACAATAAATTCAGCATAGACTAGCGTGACAATAGACTCCAGTTTATTTCTTTGCTTTTATCCTACGTCTGTGTTTGCATCAACTTGTGTGTTAAAACCCTATCCTTTAAAACGTTGTCGGTTTTCCTTTAGCTAAGAGATGTCTCCTCATATGTGAGCCAATCCACCCACACTCTTCCTGTGATTATCTTCAAGAAATGGGAAGAAAATTCCATACAATGTGTATGCCCGAAAGCATTGCATTTACACTTTAAACCTAATTTCACTTGATTAATAGTTTCCCTTCCTCTCCAGTTGCCAAGAAATATGTATTCCCATGAGGTTTTTCTTGGAAAATGTGTGATAATTACTGTGCTGGAGGAATCTCTCCTATGGATGCCACTCTTACCATAGAAAAGACGTAGGTAAAAACAGCCTTACATTTGGCATTTGAAGGAGTGAAAGGCAACACTTAAGAATTCCCGTACAGCATCACCCTTACAATCTCCTAAGGAAATCCACCAAAAAATACAGTATGTGCTGGGAACAGGCTGGGCTACCTAAATATGGACTGCTTTTGGCTTCAGCCATTCAGAAATCCCCAGAACAGGTGCCAAATTAAGTCACTCTACTAGCTGCCTTCCGTGGCTGAAGGTCAGTAACGGTTAACACAGAGAGGAATTTGGATAGCACATCTCGCAATTCAGGAGCACCTCGACTGGTCTAAAACACCAACACATTCTTACCTCAGAAAACCTCAGCTGTAGAGCAGTTTAGCTTTCCTTTGACATGGAAGCGGTTTGCAGCTTATAGTGAAAACGTATTAGTCTTTCGTATCAACGTTAATTCATGCCACATGTCCCGTCTATTTATAACTCAAACATTCTAAATTAGAACTATTAGATGCAAATATATTATAATCTGACAGAAGGCAAAATATTCCATAAATCTGATTTGGAAAAAGGAAATATTCATTCATATATAGCTGACTAATGGTTCTACAGTTGCAATTTCAGGAACATGGTTTTCTGAGAGAACTGCTGACAACCCATGATAAACTTTGAAGATTAGTATGTTTAGCCATAATTTTGCTCCCATTTAAATCCTACTTTGTTGTCTGCTTGTTTCTTATTGCATTCTTTGTTTCTTAGAACACTTGCATAAATAGAGAATTTTTGTTACTTGAAAGCTTTTTGATCTCCTTTTCATTTCCCACCTGCAATTATAACTTTCTTGGTGACATCATCCGTTGGATGCAGTGAAAAGAACTCTGATAAATAGCTGAATAAAGAATTATTGACATCAAGTGGAAAATAGCCAGCTGGAACTGATGAACTCTCAAAAAGGCTGTTTTCATGCACGAATAATAAATAAGAAAGAATACAATCATTGAAATATAGAAAGTACTCTATGTAAACTATGCAGTGCAAAGTCAATGCAAAGAATTGAAAATCTCATGAATGTGGTTGGTAATACAAAGTTAAATATGTAACCTGGTTTGCTAGAGAATGCTCACAATCATGAATACAACAAAAGTGATTTATTATTATACTTTATTTCAGTAAACAGTGAACTAGCACAGCTCTTGTTTCTTTTTCTTCCATGTCTACTTAAATTCAAGCTGGGTGCACTTTCAAGAATATCGTTCTGCACAGCTGAATTTCATTCTGGCAGTGAAACACACAATAAGTGTATGTTAGGCCCATATTGGTTCGTTATTTTGCCTTTTTCCTTATTCCTCAGACTATTAGTTGCATTATATGTAGTTCCAGAGTCCGAGCAGGTGTAAAACCATATAACTCTCTCAATGTGGCTGGAACTGCCTTTCAGCTGTGAAAGTGCAGAATCTCATACTTTTCTGAAAAAAGTGCTGGTGTATACTACTTGGGTTTTTTGTGTGTGTGTGTAAACTGAGGGCATATTGACCTTAAGCACAGATCTTAATCATATGTAATAGCCGGACATAGAAGTATGGATTGCAACCCACTTCCCTCTATTAAATGTGAAGTATTCCTTAAAAGAGAATTAAAAAGTAGTTGCCACTCCTGGGCTCTGTCCACTCTATTGCAGTGCTTCGTAATAGTCACAGCTGAAGGCAGGGAGCATAGCGTGTACCAGTAATCTTAGTTTTGGCCTCTTCTTTTGAAGGATTTGTAAAAGAAGAAATTGCAGAGAGGAGTTTTTGTCAGTTTACACTTTTGTTGGTTTTGGTACTCTTGCCTTTCTAGATAGAGGGAAATGCTAGTTAATACATATTCTGGAAAATCTTCAGGTTAACACAGAGTACAGTTTAACTCACAGTTACAGATTAGTATCATTATAGTGACTTTTTAAACAAACCTACTATGTCTTTGTTCACTGAATAATAAGATATAAAAAGTTACAGGACTTCAGAGCAGGTTGAAAGAATGAGACACGTAGAGATTCTGTAGTAACCCCTAAAAGAATAACACCAGGTGAATACAGTCTTGCAGTCAGAGTTGGTTGGTGTCCACAGTCACAACAGAATTTCCCATAACACTTTTACAAGCGCTGCGTACTAATAAGCGTGGATAATGTTAAGGCTTTCCGCTGTACTTTGAACTTACACAGCTTATCGCTTCATAGTAGACATGATCCAAATGCATTCTCTAGTTCAAAAGCAGTTGCCCTCTGGAACAACTTAATAGGTTCTCCTACTTCAAACCCAGTTATGGAAGTCTGGAAATCTCTTTCATACACAGGTTATATCTGCTGTAAGTCCGTCAAAGCTACTGTGGGTTTACACCACCACAAAAGCAAAAGGAAAGCAGGCACTGCATATCCTCTCACCGCAAGGGTCTCTGTCTCTATCTGTTTGGAATGGCACTTTTGGGAAACCCATGAGCTCTGCAGTATGAACCAATGAAAACAGATTTGGCTTAAAACAGACTTTTTGAGAGTTCAGGTAGACGGTTTACGTAACCAAAGTGGTAGAGACCACTGCTAGGCTATCCGCCATCTTCTGATAGTCTTACACACAAAGAGAGATGAAAATCAGAAAATTATTTCAGAAACTCTCTCTGGTTCTGAAGGAGACACATTTTGCATCTGACTCTTTAAAAAACATCAACAATACTGTATTTGCCTTTCTTGATCTTTGAATCAATACCTTCTGGCTGCGTAAGATACTGGCAAATACATTTTGCATCCGAGCAGATTCTTTCAGAACTGTCACAAGTGACTTTTCACATGAAGCATCATTTATGTGACAGTTATAGTTCCTGGCAAAAGCAGGCACAGACATGCCTGAGAGTGCCAGTCTTTTCCCTCTGAGAGGACAAACCTCAGAATGGTTCTTTCACCAAAGAAGACAAACAGGTTGTTGCATGGTAGACTTTTACGCCATACATCTTACTTAAAATCATATATGTAGTCACTAAAGGGAACGCTGTGACCTCTTTGACTGCAGCCATCAATACAGTGATGTCACTTAGCTCCACTTTGCTTCATATTGTCCAGATGACACAGTTCCTCAGCTTTCTTCATGCTGGGTTGAAATCATTGCTTGGATGAGAGGTAATTACCTGAAGCGCATCTGAGACAAGCTGGCAGACTGTCTGAGAGAGGTACCGTCTGAGACTGAAGGAGCAATTTTCTTCCTTTTAGCCAAACTTGTGAACTAAGAGTATCTTCTAGGACCTTTAGGTGCATCTTGATACTTTGGCAGCGATAGTAGCCAGGGAATTTTATTCTGTTTTGTTTTCTCGTTTACAAACCTGTATCCAAATGCAGACTTTCCACCGTTCTGCTTATCCAGAGTAAGCAGCTATAGAGTCCAGATTTGAAAATAATTTGAAACCTCAGCAAGCATAATATACAGTTTGCTTTCTACTCCATGTCTTTTACTGCATTGCTGCTTGATAACTATACTGACTTTCACTTTTGTTCTGGATGCACATTAATTACTGGCTTGGTATTTCACTGTATCTAAAAGACAGAGTCTCTTAGAAGGTCACAGGTAAGATCGCTGGAGGAATACAGGCTCATGGTCCTCACATTTGGAGTGCTGGATAGATGAACTTCTACCCTGGTGTGATCTTTAGTTCTTGCTATAGTGTGCTGATTAGCAGTGAATACTACTGATGTAAGCTATAACAACTTAGGATTTTGGTTAGAGGAAAATTGTCGAGGTTTTGCTGGTTGGGACGTGTTTATTTGAAATTGTATCAGTTTGCTTTTATCAATAAAGTGAGGTTTTGTTTAATGTCTACGTTCATCTAGAACATTTGGGACAGGTACATTATATACATTGGTAAAAGAATTGCATAAATTGCATAACTTGTAGATGCTAAAAGCAAGAGTTTGCTGGAAAATGCCCATACAATGGCTGGTGCAGAAAGCAAGGCATGACTGCTGTTTATCAGGCACCGTCATCTGAAGGTCTCACTTCAAAAATTTATGCTATTAGAGAAGATAATACCATTTCATTCCTCAGCACAGGGGAATGAAGCTATTTCACAAGTTGATGCAAACACAAGCAGTTAGCTGTAATAATTATTGGGTTCAGTCCTTCACTGATATGCAATGATACACAGCTGTTTTACCAGGTCGGAGAGTGCTTTTCTTTTTAGTTCACTGTTAAGGGTACGTTATAATCTCTGTATTAGTTTTCCCGAACTGAACACGTATCCATCCTAAATGTTTTAGCAATGCATTCAGAAAACAGGCAGCACAGCTTGTCACTTTTTACAGACTATCGTCGTCTGGTGCTCCTGGGGCAGGATAAGGAATGAATAAGTGCTCTTCCATTGAGAAACTGTCCAAGATCTCACTTCCTGCAACAACTTCAGTTAGAGTACCTCTTAAAAGCTTAACGGAGTGGATGGCAGTATAAATGAAGCCAAGTTTCACCGTAGAGGCCTGTTCCAAAGATGAGCCAATTTAATAGTAGACTTCTCCACGAATTCACAGTGATTTCTGGGATTTTACAACAGGCATTCAATGTAAAATTTTTTTCTTGCTGTAATTTAAGAGAGTGAGGAGGCAAGAGAGGAATACATTTCAAATGTACTTCTTTTGACTGGAAGGTCTTGTATCCAGTGACTGTATTTTTAACATCTGTGAGTCAGGTATCGTCTTTCACCATTGTATTAACCTGTACTACTGATACTTTAATCGCTTTGTTTTCCATGAAAAGACGGAACTTTCCTATTAAAAAAAAAAAAGTATGCTTGAGTATAAATAACGAAGACTGTTCTGCCAGCTCACTTGAGTGTCAGTTTGTAAAGATAGCCAGATATCCAAAATTTTACAGTCTGGGTCGAGTTTGGATAAACATCTATGAGAGCAAGCTTTCTTATCAGATTCCAGGACTTCCACTTGGCATCTCAACTGGAAATACCAGAAGAAAAGCCTTTCTGTTAAAGTACGGTCACTTCCAGCTCTAGTCCCTGGTGGAAACCAGAGGTGCCAAAGTACTTTTGCTCATGAAGGGTTCAGTGTAAGTTCAGTTCCAAACATGGGCTAAGGTTTCTTTTGTGTTTCTTCCTTGAAGCCTGTGTGGGGCCTTGATTTTTAAGTAAGTACTGTATTTTTATTTTAAACCTTAATTGTAAACCAGGAGAACATTTGCTTCTAATTGCTACCTGAGGATGTGACTCAAGCCAAGAGTTTTGTAAAGGACCACTGATTTTGCATATGTTAATTGTCAGGTTTTCTGTAAAAGATAAAGGAAGTGGTTAAGGCATTGGATGGAACTTTCCTCAAGTTAATTATTAAATCTAACCCTTTTCCAAAAAAGGCATAACTATCTTCTGCCTGAGGAGAGTTGAGCAACAATCGTTTATATCCCCAAAGACTATCCTAATCACTGCGCTTCAGCACAGTCTGGGAGTGGGAAGGAGGGAAGTCTTCTTGGCCACTTTTGATGAAGCTATTTCACTTTGAATAAAATAATAAAAATTAGATTAAGAGGTTTAATAGGCATCTCTATATTCAGACAAGTGCTTAAGCTAAAAGGCCGTTTTATTCTCAGTGTTCACCTCAATTAATATTTAAATAACTGCATATGAAGTAGAGCAGATTCATCCAGAGGTAGAACAGATGCTCTGGTCCAAAATGTGCCACATTCAGGTATTAGACCACATCTGCAGAAAGTATAAGTTCAAGACCTCTGAAGCAGATGAGGAATGTTAGTTCAAGGCTTTCAAGATCCTTCTGAGAGCTGTAATGGGAAAGAGCGAAGACGGCACGAGCACCTCTTCCAGCAATTTTTCTCTGTGTACAATGACTGGTCCAGTAGCCATGTTTTAAGAATTCCCAAAACCTGAGTGGATGTTTAGTTGGGTGTTTAGTTCAGTAGATGTTTAGTTCATCCTGACATGCTTTGGGTGGTCCTGCACATGCTGACAAGCAGATATTCGAGGTCAAATTGGGGCTGATCTTGGTTAATTCTCCTCTTCAGTCAGTGTAGGCACTGTCAGAAGATCATTCATGCTACGCACCTTACGCTCACATGTTATGATAGAATGAGTGGTCCTTTGAAGGTTTCTATTTCTTCACAGTAGGAATCTAGACATACAGCTTTGATTATATTAACTTTTAGGGTAACTGGTAGCAAACCTACTATTAAATACTCAGGAAGCGTATCTCGTGAAAGTGGGTACATTTACAAAATTCAGACATATATACTGTTTGAACACAGTTTGTGGGATCTTCGAGAGTTAACATTTTGAATGTCAGCAACAAAGGTAGGAAGCAGATACTGCAATCTTTTTGTTGATGCAATGTTGTGGGCCTGTTTGATATCTACTCTCCCCAGGCCTGAGGTCAGCTCTGTGGGTGCTGTTTTAAGACAAATAAATAACAATCCTCATTTTTCTTTGTAAAGTGGTTTCATACCATAAAAATGGTATGTAACAGTAAAAATTATTCAGGACACTGCCTTTAAAACTTTTTTATAAAGTTCATAAATATGTTTTTTATCTCTTGGTTTCTTTCTCGCCCAAATATCCAAAATAGTATGCTTTGCCAATTTGATATAGGTGTGCAGATGGATTGTCTGGGAAAGGTAGTATGATTCTTTTAATAACATTTTCAGTTTTGCCTCCAAATTAAAAATGTTCATTACCTTTGAAAATACTGTGAAAGCTGCAAAATCTGTAATTCTTTTAATTAGATCTTCTTTTTAAAGTTTGTATTAAAGAATCAGTAAATAACCCTGTTCTTCCCATTCATTCTTAGTTCTGGACTTCATCTGAAAAATGAAGCACAGAAGAATTTTGTATTCTCATATATAGGTGATAGACTATGGCACTCCCTTATGGCTGATCTGTGGAAAGCGCACTACTGTTGCCAGATTCCTAAGACTATAATCGGAATACCGTATTATCGATACTGCAGTATATAACCATAGGCAGTCATATACCAGCACAAGGCAGGGACAGAAATATCCATAGGACAGCAGGTAACTTGAGTCGCAAAGCCGGATCTTACCTTAAATCCATTCTGGTTTAATTCTGAAGTTTATGTCTGAAGAAAGGGTTATCTCATTCTACAGAGAAGTACTACAGCCCTGAGTAAAGTGAACCAAAGATTTTCCTGCTGCTTGAAACAGAAGAGCTGATGATGAGTGTTACCAGAAGGTCACCCAAGGTAACACAGCTGCTTTAGCTCAATGTAGCATCTTTGCCTAGAAAGCAAAAGTCCTGGCTTACCTTTTTCCTGAAATTACTTTCTTTGCTGTGTGTGTTTTCTTGAATTAATTCAGAAAAATATATGGATTGCACCCATGAGTTGTCTGAACAGCGTGGAAATAGGCAATGATCCAGCAATCAAAGTCACTAACCCAGTTATCATGGCATTTCTTATTTCTTCCCGTGGATTTTAGCTTCTTAAATAATGAAGACAACAGTCTTTGAATATCAACATCATCAGAAGATGTGTTCAATATGGGCTGCACACTGCTGTGCTCATAATCGTTGACCTAAACTGTGAGCTGCGAAAGGGACAGACTCTTTCCAGTCTCTAACCATCCATTTGGCTCACTCAAGGGCAAATTTATTTTATCAGCAGTTCATTACCTGTCTGGAATAAGTGAACTTCAGAGAAGGCCAAGGAAACAGAGCTGAAACACACATCTGTTCAGGTCACAGTGCCAATGAAGTTTGTGAAATGATGCATTTTTCCCGTAGAAAATCCCAATTGCTCATTTCTTTCTGCATAAAGTATATTTTTTTCCTCCAGAAGTTAATTAATTGATATTTATGTTCCATAATACGTTCCTTCTATTATTAACATTATAGCCTACAGCACAATATGCACATCAGGTGTTTCTTCTTTTTGCAGGCTTTCAAACAACTGTAGTGTGGCACTAGCTGTTTAACAAGGCAGAGCACATACTACCCATTGCTAATTCTTCTTCAAAGCGGCAGTTGAATTAACATAAGCTTTAAGTGGGCGTTATGTATTCATTTGCACATTTTCTGCTGCTGCTTATGACTGGTTTAGCTGCAATCTGCTACACATGAAAGGACTACTGCACCTATACAGAGCCTTATAGAAGTGGCAGATGCTTCAGGTATCGCTGTGTAAACTCATGCAACACACTGCAGGTCACTAGTTTTACGTGTTTGGGGGCAGAGAGATCAAATCTCTTTCTCTCTCTTTCTCTACCCACGGTCTCACCCACCACCAGCTCTAGACAGACACATTGAATTGGCACTCTCTAAAACCAACCTCATCATCATGAGTCATGTTTCAGCTTATTGTCCTTTTTCTTTGCTGTCTATTATTCAGGTGAGACATTTGTTTAAAATATACCCCGGATACACTGGTCATAAAAGAGATATTTTCTGTTGCATTTACCTCATTTACATGCAAACAATGGCAGCGTTGGCTTCTCCACACACCCCTGCTGCACCATCCCCAGCCTGGAGGGCTCTACACATAACTCCTCTGCTGAGCGTGCTGAAATGACTTTGTTAAACTGTTTCCTTAGAAAGAATGAGATAAAACCAAAAGTATCATTCTCTGCTGTTAGCTAGACAAGATTTGAATTCAGATTTTTTTGCAGAAGTTCCTGTGAGAGCTCACAACTACCGCTTGTTTCGTTTTTTTCTGGATAAGTACCACTTGCAGAAAAAAAATCAGTACCTTGGCTCCCTGAATTTAGATTAAATCAGGCAATATATGCTATTTCCAGTTCTGTAAAATATGATCTTCTTCTCTTGCCTTCTGCTTGGAAATTACTTTGCATGGCTTTTTTTTCCCAGTCCATATTAACACATTACATTTTTTTTTGTTGATGTATGCGGTGGTAATTTCCAAGACCACATAGGAACAAAAGCAAAGTGTGTACTGTTTGTTTTGATGGCTTATCCAGTCGTTGCACAGCAAGGGTAGAACTCGTTCATGAATTCCTCTTCATTTTGTATCAGTTACCACTGTGACCACTCTGTGCAAATTGCTTCACACACAGAAGTATGGAGGCAACATTTAATCTCTTACCTCACTGAGATCACTTCATAAAGCAATGCATGAAGGGGATTACATAAAAAATGCCAATTGTTTTTTTTTTCTGACCTAGATTTTATAGACAATATGTGAGGACAGCTTAGGCATTTTATAATAACACTTTTGCATTCACTTTCACTTTGAAACATCCTTTTCTACAGCCTTGGGTTGGTATGTATGAAAACTGTGGGCTGTATCACTGGAGGTATGTCAAATATTGAATGTCATGCAAGGCAGCAGAGCTATTCCAAGGGAAGATGGCTAAAAGTTAGACTGTGACTGACAGTGTATTAGGCTCCACTGTAAGGTAATGAATCTTTCTGACATCTTCAAATAATGACATAGCACTAACTGCCTTACTTCCTCCGATCCTTTTGGTAGCACTGATTTGCTGAGTCAGGCTGTAGTTATGAGAGATGATAGGAAGGGTGGCTGGTAAACTGCAGAAACCACTGCAAGAACTGAGACAAGAGGGCCGATGTCCATGTTTTGAACACAGCAGTTATCTGTACGAAGTCTGTCTCTGGACATGCTCACTTTCCATTGCAAATCAGGCTTTATAAATCGTTCCTTTTGCTTCTTGGCTAGTGTAACATGCAGTATACAGTTTCCCAGCAGTAACAGGTTGCTATTTATGAACCCTGCTTGATAAAGAAAACTATTAACATTTGAGCTCACTTTGAGATGTTAAACACAAATCCTTTAGAGATAAGTAACTGCTTCTAGAGATAAGTAACTGCTTCATATTCCCACACATTTTTTTTTTTCCATGTTATTGGCTATTTAATTTAATGACACGTTTGTCCCTGAATATTATTTTAAATAATCCCAGAAAATGGCTTGGATGCAGTAACTGAATGATAAATTGACAGGTCGATTTTCTGCTGTAGGTGAAATGTTCCTGTTGTCACATATGCTGTTTGACATTCTGAAAACTGTCTTTTGAAACAAATATTTTCCAACAGGGAAAGACAGAAAATAATATCATATACTAAAACTTTTATTTGAACCAAAACAAAGGGATGCCACACTGAAATTATTATTGTTTAAATGATATTTTCTTTCTTGTTTTTATTTTTTTTTTTACATTGGATTATGCATTTTTTGGGTTCCTAATATGCAACACACCATGTCAATTCTCATGAAGGAAAAACTCCAGCTTTAACATTGGATGGTGTTCATCTCAACAGGTTTTATTCATACAATATGCAAATATTTAATCTAAGCTGATCAAACAGGTTCCAGTTAGAGCTAAAATACCTCCACACTATCTTAATACAGGTGTCTTGGGCTGGTGGGATGAATGGCCCTCTCAAGATGCCTATCTCTCAATTAAATGTAGATGGAGCCTAGATGACCATCCTAGATTTGATGTCACATCTAATTTTTAGATGAATTGCATGTGAGTTCACATAAAGATTGATTCAAAACAGTGTGAACTCAATATGTTTTTACTTGGAAGAAATTCTGACATTAATTGCAACATAGAAGAAAATAAAATAAATTAAATAACAAAATCTTTTGCTGTTATATTGCACTGCAATATGACTTCATGTGAAATAAGGCAATAATGAGGGAAAGAGGGTTGAATAACCAGATAAATTATCAGTCTCCTCAAAAGAGCAAGAGGCTCTCAACCCTTGCACTGCTCCCTAGGTAGAATAACAATCCACATTTCACTCCCATCCTCCTCTCTGGGGGTCTGGGCAGTAGAAGCAGTGAAAGAAGAAAGTTGTCCTTTAGGAAGACAGGATATTCAAGGACAACAGGGCAAATTAGGAGGGCAATAACAGTGAGAAATTATGGGAAACGGGCCTTTGAGTTCACTTGAGAAAAAAAAAAAGCCCAGGCGGGTACTATTTTTTAAAAAATGTCTCTGAACTGGATCATCTTTATCTACCTGATTTTGTCAAAATGCTGCTTTCTGATGAAAATTATTTCAGCATTAATTTGCTGTGTGTTTTTTTTTTCATAGTGTATTTGGTAAACCCATCTACAAAAGCATTCTTCTTAGTCAAGAACACCATTGCAGGTAAAACACAAACTGTCATGTTGTGAAATAAGAGGAAAATATGAAAAACAAAACTCCAAGAATTCACTGTCATGTTACTAGCAAATCCACATTTAAATAGCTACATCTCATCCCCTTAATTTCACTGTAATTTCACCCATGTGATTCCTGTATTTACTAATTATTTCTATAGAAATGCTATGTAACATTAAGCAGCTGTAATGACTGGAGAGAGTGGCATTTCAGTGATGGACCATGATCATACATTTGTACGTAGGAGAGGTATTTTGGCAATAATTTTGTATGAGATAAAAATATAGAGAAAATTATTGCACTTTGAGAACTTTGGGTTACTTTGCCTTTCTCCAGAAAATGAAGAAAATTCTTCTGAAAATCTATCAGCTAGCTGTGGGATGCACACCTGTGTGTGCATCAGATTCTGGTGACACAAGATGCTAAAGCAAAACAGAAATTCTCAACTACTCTTGTGATGAGTTATCTGTGTTTATTGACTACCAGAAGATTTTTTTTATGAGAAATCACTTTCTGATATTGGAATCTTAGACCATAAAATTCAGACACAGACAATGAAACTTAAACAAATAATAACTTATTTAGTCACTCATGTGGTCAGATCTTTACAGGTGTCATGTACTTAGAGCTTCCATTTGCTTCCGGAGGAACCATTTTATGGCTCAGCACCTCTAGAACGAGCCTGTAGAAAACTGGATTGAAAAATCAAATGTAAGTAATATTGACTGAAAAGTAAAGATTTTTCAAACCCAAATGTTTTGTTTAATGTATCAGTCATTGTAAATAATGATAACCTCTGTGTTTAGCTTTTGGAGGCACTTGCATTTTGCACAAAACAAGTGCTAACTAAATTAGCTAGATTAACTAGGTAGAGTTGTTAAAGGAGTTAACCCTGTGAGTGCTTCCTGAAAAGTCAGCCTGAATTTTTTCCAGCACATTCCTTGTGTTAAATGAACTACTGGCTAGACAGAGACTTTCTGTCATTTGGATATGCAGTTCCACCAGGGTCAGTGAACAACCCAGAGAATCACTGCTCATTAACATGGGCATGGGTTTATTGTTTGTTCCTCAGTAATGATGCTTCAAAGAATTAAGTGGGGGAAAAAGACCCTGCAAATATGTAAAACAATAGTACACTCATTAAAAAAAAGAAAAGGTTTTGTAAATAGAAGCAGTTCTATTGAATTCAGCAGAATTGCTATACCAGAATGTCGATTTTCAAGGCCACATGGGGATTTTGTCTGTAAACTTCCCATTAACTTTGATGTGAAAATCTCTGATGATGATTATTACTGTTTTCCTTTTGTTCAAATGATTCACCTAATTTTTTTTAATGGAAGAGTTACTTTCTCTTAAACGTACTTCTCTGGCAAGCTCATAACATTAGCCCTCCTTCAGCAAAAGTTTAAGATAATTACAGACAAGAGAGAGCAATGATAGAAGCAATGATAGACAGAGAACTACAGCTTCTCAGCTCTAGCTTATTTGATATTTCAAGTATTTGAAAAGGTGGTGGTGATGTGGAAAGGAAGGAAGAGCCAAGGCAACAGGTTTCACCCAAGGGTATAGTACAGACTATGGCATAAGGAGTGGCTGTTACACCAACTTGCTTGAAGTCTCATATCATTCTTGTACCTGCTAAACTGCAGAGGTCCGTCAGTTACAGCTCCTTTACTCTAGCAAAGCCGCTTATTAAGGAATGGTTAAAGGCAGTTGGGTAAATAAAGGGGAAATTATAGACTGTTTTTGCAGTGGAGGTCCTAATAAAGTTCCTCTTATTTTATTTATAACTGAACAAATTTGAATGAAGACCTGTACCCTCACACATATATTTCCATGTGTATGGACATATGCCCTTTTAAAAGGAAATAAATTCAGTCATATGGCTGTGCAGCTCCTACATTACGTAATTAGCCCCAGGCTGTGAGGATGATCTTGCATTTTATCAACCTGAAAGTTAAAAGGTCACCCTAAGCTAATCACATGGGCTGGGATTCTTCTTACCCTTACTTCATTTATTTCTAGATTCAGACCCATAATTTACCTCCATTGCCACTGGTCATTTCCGGAGGACAGCTGATGCCTCCTGTTTTATGTCTGTCTCCAAGGTCAGAAGAGTCTTTCTCATCAGGTGCCCAGACCTCTGTATAAAATACAGAGCAAGTCCGTGACTAACTTAGGCTGGACTCACAGATGACTAAATTAGTGAGATGAATCCTACCTGTCTAGGTTTGCTGTCTCTACATAGACAGTTTCTGTCATGTGGAAAATGAATGCTACAACAAAAATTGTCCTTGTAAAATCCCAGAACTTCAAAACACATCCACGTGAAGTTCTTTTCCTGAGTTTTTTGTCTAAACTGGGTGTGAAGTTTAAATAGTTGACTGATGTTTGGATAATATCTTCAGCACTGGGCAGGCATTTTTGATAAACATAGACAAGCAAATTTTTAAAAAACCTCAGAAGCTCACCTCTTCTGCAAAAAAACCCCATTGATTAGGTCTTCAACACCTTCTTGTGAGGCAAAGGACATTATTGTAACAAATGCATTCAGCTGAGAGCAAAGACAGTGAGACCAGATATAATTGTATTGGCTCAGAGTCTAAACCCTTGATTTTAAATTGGTAATTAGCTTTTATTTTGGCCTCAAGAATGTTATATTTCGAAAAAAGGAAAACAACAGCATGATTTTCTTTGTTTAAAAGTTTCAGTCTCTGTTTGATGTGATGTGTACTAATGCACAGTCTACAGCAAAATTGCCACCTGTGCAGAAAAGACTCATTATGAAAGGCAAGTGAAAAAATAAATATGTCATAATTAATTTGATATTGTCTTTACCACTGCTTCTTGGATATTAGGATATAAATAAATTAGTTACTGCCATTCACTTCACATGTTCATGCTTTTGGGGATAGCCAAGATCTTTAGAATCTCAGTACAGTGTATTGAGCAACTGATGCTAAGACTTTTTTCAAATGAAAGACTTCTGTTGCTATACATTTTTTTTTTTCTCATTTTATTCCTCCACAAAAGAGAGAGTAGCACATGAACCTTACACTGACTGATTTTTTGCACATGACTAAGAAAATCTCAGCTTGGAAACTTGGGGAGATAATGTGTCACACTTATGTAAAGTATGCCTCTATCACAAAACAGTAAAAGCTTTTTTGGCTTTTCATCTCCAATCTAGATTAAAGTCAGATCAAAGTTTGGGTAGATGGCATCTTTCATATTTCATCTTCCCTAGAAGCAGCTGACTAATTCCACCTGGATTCTTTGGCAATACTTAGTGACAGCAGCCCTGGTAGAGAGAACATACAGGAGATGATCATACAATAAGGCTTTTGAACATAGCAGCTTGCACTTACTTATACTAAGAAAGAAAGAAAGAAAAGAAAAGAAAGAAAGAAAAGAAAGAAAGGAAGGAAGAAGGAAAGAAAAGAAAGTAAGTAAGTTTCTTTAAGAATGGCTAGTGCTAATGGAATATGCCCCTGTTCTGTCAAAGTGCAGCACTGCTTCCAGTGGGGCCCCATTTTCTTAACATACACTGTCATAAAGTACTTTCCAAAATATCATTTATTTTAAAGTGGTTACCTTGTTTTCTGTTCTCCAGTGAAACTTATATAATAACTTCCTGTTAAAGAGGAAAGTCAATAGCATCTTTATTCTTCCCACATGAATCTTTCTTTTTTTAGTTTACCAGAAAAATGTCATGGCTTGATGATCTTCTTAACATGGGACTGTTTTTTAAAATACATATTAGAAAGTAAATTTTAGTCTTTTCAATAAATACTGGAATAGAGGCAGAAGTATTTTCTGGTGATATACCCTAAGAACAGCCCTTCAGAACAGTCCTTCAGTCCTGCCCTACTCTAGTGAAACCACCTTGGGACATTGGCTTGACTAAAACAAAAAGAAGCTGTTTCCTTTTGTTTTCCCTTTTCCTTCAAAATTTCTGGGAAAAAAAAAAAAAAAAGAAAAAAGAAAAAGAAAAAAGAGGTGGGCTGTGGAAAGGCTTGAATGGGAAAGCAAAAAAAAAAAACAACCAACCAAAAGATCTAATTAGATCAAATTGATTTAGAAAGACTGAGCCAAAGAGGATCACTACAACAGAAGGACTGATCAGGCAATGGTGTTTTAGAAGTGGGTATTTACTCCTAGAAGTAATGAAAGCTAGAGGGCCGAGGAGAATGAACAACAAAATGTGGGAGAAAGATCCCAAATACCTTGCAGGGCATACTCAGAACAAGTGATGCGGAAACTGAGACAGGAAAATGTCTGTGACAGTATTTGCTGTGATTTGCCTAAACTTTCCCCTTTGCCTAAGGCTGTGTGGATCCCATTGAATGGCACCTAGCAGAGTGGCACGGGAGAGGGCCCTGTTGCAGGGAGCTCAGACAGCGCTCTACTGGTGGACAGAAATGGTGTAACGGGGCATAACAGTGACTCAGACAAGCGAACTGCATAGAGGCAGCAATGTTAGCGCTGCCTCTTGGTGAAGACAACTGCCAGCTGTGCAGGTGAGCTCCTTCTTCCCTCTCTACTTCACCAAAACAGCAGACGTGGGTCCAAGCTTCTGATTCAATGACTTAAAGAGAGCTGCTCTCATCTTGCACAGGTTTAAATCAATGTAAGACCACTGACTTAAAATAAATTGTTCCTAAATGAATCCAGCATAGGTGAAAAAGGGATTAGTTCATGATCTTGTCCATGGCAAATCATGGCAGCAGAGCCCATGAGAGGGACTTTCCATTCCCTTTCCCTTTCACAAACTTCTCGATGCTTCCTTTTATTGTTATATTGTCTTCTTCTGCAGCCAGTGGATAAGATGGCAAAATTCCCACTCATTTAAGTATTATGTATAAGTATTGTTTAAAATAATCTTTTCTTGGGGTTCAGAAGGCTTTTTCTCCTGCTGTACTACACCTGTCTGCAAGCAACTCCTCTCTGGTTTCTCATTTTGAGTATTTGTTAGAAACGCTTTTACATCAGCTGGCAAGGTGACAGTAGAACAATCCTATCTACAATAGAAGGAAATGTTCTCTTCAAAAGCATTATGCAAAAACAAAAGGGAAATAAGCATTTTAAATAAAGCACTTAAAAATATGCTACCGAGTCCTTGATGTGTCTTTCCATCATCTGAAGATGATGTGAGATAATTATTAAAAAAACCCAAATAATATATTCCTAGGAAGATCAGTCCAACCTCCTGGGACTTGTCTGATGTATTTACATATGGATCATAATAGTTACCTTTTCTTGTCTGTTATAGGTGTTCATCTCCACTGATTTTAATACAGATATTCAAAAAAGCTGCCTTGGTCGTTCTCGTTACGCTTCCTTGCCTTAACTGGTGGGCACCAATGCATGAACCAAACACTCAAGGACCCATGAATTCTCTCTTTTGCATCTTATATTGCTTTTTATGAAAAGATAAAACTGATTTTCAGAGACAACAAGGTATTACAGTAAAACTTCATCTCGAAGAATCACGGTATAGTTGAATACAGCAACCTCCTTAATTCTCTGAAGGGAGCCCCCTTCTGATAGGGACAGGTAATGCTGTGGTTTTCTCAACTCTAGACACTCAAAAATGGTGGGCTAAGTCTATTCTCAACACATCCAAAATAATAATTAAAAAATGCCAACATCATTATTTTTTTCATTTTCCTCTTGGGTTTTAAGGGTGTACGTGTGCTCATAGCACACTTTCAAACAATTCTTTTCAGTCAAGAGTACTTTTTAATTTTAGTTTTTAACTGAAAACTGGAATGATGTTTTTGCTCCTTATCTCCAAGAGCTGAGGTTTAAGAAAATGTATTAAAGAGAGGAAGGCCCCAGACAAATTGCAGGAGCTGGGAACACACATACAGAAAAACCATGGAAGTTGTAACATGTATTTCTATACTATAAGATAAAACTGTGACACCAAGAAAATTATGCAAAATTTGAAGAATGAAAGTCAGATATTGCTAGCTGAACTTTGAAAGGAATTGTACAAACATTCAAAGTGCCAGTCTTTGACTGTTCAGTTTAATAAAAGCAGTAAGAAATATGTTTCTCATTTCACTGCCTCTTGCGATTCACACGGGCTAATTCTCACTCTGCCAGTGGCTCATTTCTTCAATTACAGGATGTACCTTCATTATTGTTGATGTATTATATTAAACAGTAAGTGTCTTATGTTAATATTCAGAAACTTGTGGTTGCAAGGCATTCTCCTTAAAGAAAAAAAACCTAGAATTTTCTTTTTAATTAAACAGTTGTCTTCAATGTGAATAGTTGTCATAAGCTACTGCCGTTACCCACGGGGTGATGTTTCCAAAGATCATTACGGAATTAGTCAATAAGAAGTCCCACACCTGTATTTATTGAATAGTATATGGAATACATAAAACCAGTAAAATTGCCAAGTAGACATTTCTCTAGTGTGGCTCCCAAAGAGAGGAACTGTATTACTGTACTGAAGAAACTTTGGGGAGTTTCTGCAGTTTCCTGTTGTATTCGGTGAAGAAACGAGACAACCAATTTTGTAATTTGTATCATCTTCTCTTATTACTGTAACACTCATCTTTGGCCCTCAGTTTTTCCATGGTGTCTGTTGCAGACATTTGACTCATCTCATTAACTCATCTATAATAATTTGATGAGGAAATGATGTTACTGGAGACATCTAAGCAGCTCTCAGTGAGAAGCAGTGGCAAAGGCAGAGTGGGTGCCACCTCTTGCTCTGGATCCAGAAGCCCGGGTTTGAGCCGTGTGTCCTGTAGTGAGGGCAGCAGTGAGGGCTGTCCTCAAATGACCCAGTATGGAAAGGGGATAATCTGGATTAGTTAGCTCAGGGAAGCTGGAAAGGCGACTGCCCTGTCACTCCCATGTGCATCACTGACTACACAGCAGATGCTGGCTCACCTTAACCACACCTGGCCACTTGCAAAGTTTTGGGCGAAGTGGACCGATATCAGTGTCATGAATCTGGTCTTGATCAGTGCCTTTGAGCTGTTTCTTAAAAATCTGAAATATGGAACTTGACTGTGAACTCTGCAGTGTGTAGAAATTTTTCCTGTGCGATTGACTAAAACAGAGAGCTCATAAAAATATGTTTTTTTCATCTTTTTCACAGGTTTAAGCTTGGCTAAGTAGTGGGAAGGTATTTCACTGTGTTTTCCTCTCTCGTTCCTGGTTCTTCTTTCCTACTGCAGTAATATGCAAGGAAATAACGATCTTCGAGAAATACTGTGTTTTGGAAAAAAAAACAAACCACCAAAGAATGCTTTTTAAAAATGGGATTCATTATTTAATCAAAGCAAAACTAATGTGATGGTGTCTCCACAGGTGACTCAGTTCATCCTAAGACAAATACCTAAGACAAGTGGCATAAATTGCCCTCTAGATAAGACATTCTTTTTCTATTGCCTCCTGAGGGAGCCCAGATGACGAGGTTAGATTACGTGCCTAATTTCTAACAGGCTAAAATTAAGTCAGCAGAATACTACCTTAGTTGGTTGTGTTATAAAGATCATCCCTTTGATGTGTCCCTGCATTCAGTAAAACGTCGGCACCAGGAGCCTTGAGTTCAGTTTCATGGTGAAAAACTGGTCCTACTGTAAACCTAAAAAAGGTCTCTAAATTATGCAAAATGCTGTAAGACAAACAAGCAAACAAAAGCTCCCACCATTTCTTTTGTCTTCAGAAGACTAAAAAGGCTTCAGATTGTCTGTTTTATAAAGCTTTAATAATTGATGTGAGTACATTTAACTGTCCTGGTGTTTCTGTTTATCTGTTTTTCTCAGCATTTTACCTGAAAAACACCCTAGTGGAGAACTGGGCAGGAAAATATATTTGGCAGGAAACTGTGGATTGTCAGAGAACCGTTATCTTGACAAAGGTAACAAACAAAACTGGAGGAAAATATAAGAGACAGGAATGTCTACTCCTGCTGCTCCTTCACCAAGATTATTACCATTAGAAAGACCACTTTCAAACACAGCAATGAGGGAAATAGAGCTGAAATTTATAATGCTTCATCTAAAAGGAACAAAAGACTTCAGATGCTGTTAAGAATCATTTGTGATAAGTTAACAAAGATAAAAAACTACTTTAATGGTATAAAGAGTTTTCATTATGTAAATATAAAGTCATCATGAGGCAGTTTCTACCTTAACTCTAAGTTAAGAAATCAAGAGAATTTAAAGAGAGCCTTAAAAGTATCTTGGACTGCCTGAAAAAATGTCATAGATTAAATTTCTAATGAATTTCTTATCTTTTCAGATGCTTGTTTAGACACTGAAGAAATCCCTAACGTGAGAAAGTACTTGTAGCTCTTCTGTAAGACAGAAGATGAAACACCTCCATTACTTTTAAAATTTTCTAGGTTTTTTTCTAGATATGCTTCTTCCACCAATTAAACCAAGAGAAAATATTGACCAGCATCTGAATAGGTATGAGCAATATAGGAGAAAAAGAGTAGCTCTCTGCAAACTCCATTTCCTACCTTACATTATGTATTCTTGTTTCGTGGTCTCTGTTCCTTAATGTCTGCTGCAGGGGTGGTAGAGTGGTTGAAGGAATTCATTTGTACTTAGAAAATCTGAATTTACTTCCCAGATCTGCCAGCAATTTCTCTGTGCAAACACAAGCAAACCACCTAAAAGCTGAGATTCAGTTACATTAAACTTGCATAAGACTTCAGAGCTCAGTTCTGAAGAGCTTGGGACAGTCTGGGTATATAGGACATACTTGAGACAATTGTTCTTTCCCCCTTCATGTTGATAGATAAATATTTGCATGATCCATGAATGCTTTAGCAAGTGTCCAACAGTAAATAAAAGCCATACACCTATCTGGTGTAAATGTGGGGCATGCAGTCTGGCTCTTTTTCAAGGCAAATAAACCCTAATAAATGCAACCTACTGACTAAAGAATGTTTCATTAAGCTTAACGTGAGTCGACAACGTGTGCTTGCCGCGCAGAAAGCCAACTGTATCCTGGACTGCATCAAAAGAAGTGTGGCCAGCAAGTCAAGTGAGGTGATTCTGCCCGGCTAATCAGCTCTGGTGAGACCTCACCTGGAATACCGCATCCAGCTCTGTAGTCTTCAGCACAGAGAAGACATGGACCTATTGGAGTGAGTCCAGAGGAGGGCCATGAAGAGGGTCAGAGGGCTGGAACACCTCTCCTGTAAGGACAGGCTGAGACAGTTGGGGTTGTTCAGCCTGGAGAAGAGAAGGCTCCAGGGAGACCTTATTGTGGCCTTCCAGTACCTAAAGGGGGCCTACAGGAAAGGTGGGGAGGGACTCTTTATCAGGGAATGTAGTGATAGGATGAGGGGTAACAGTTTTAAATTGAAAGAGGGTAGATTTAGATTAGATATTCAGAAGAAATTTTTTAAAATGAGGGTGGTGAGATGGTGGAACAGGTTGCCCAGAGAAGTTGTGGATGCCCCATTGCTGGAAGTCTTGAAGGCCAGGTTGGGTGGGGCTTTGAGCAACCTGGTCTAGTGGAAGGTGTCCCTGCCCACGGCAGAGGAGTAGGAACTAGACGATCTTTAAGGTCACTTCCAGCCCAAAGTGTTCTATGATTCTATGATTTATTACATATGTTAAGATTCTCAGAGATTTGTTCTTGTTTTGACATCAGTAAGATAGTACATATCTCTGTAGCTGGCAATAAATGTAAAAAATGGTCAAACTGATACCTTGTTTAAGTTTTCCTGCATTTTCTTTTCATTTTAGTATTGACTCAGAATTAACATTTTTTTTTTCCACATCAGTTGTAGCATTTAGCCAAATAAAGTCAGAAAGAAAGTTCAAAAGTATTAGTTCTTGGCACTAAATTTCATTAAGACTTTAGAAGACATCAGAGAATGCATATAATATAACCTCAAAATGCATTCTAATTAAATATTTTTATGTACAAAATATGACATATCACCACGCACTTATTGTAATAATAGACTGTCCCCAGAATCACAAGTACTTCCAGCTATGACTAGTGTTATGAGATTATTTTTGGATTACAGCAACAACAAAGATAATTATTTGATGTTGATAAGGAAAATTTACTGATTTATGAATCATAAATCAAAATAGAACATTACACAGGAATTTTAATAAATGAATAAATTTCCTTTATTTATATTTATTTATATCTTTTAAAATTGTGGTTTTTTAAGAAGACTTTCATATTTGTTCTGTATCTTTGTAACAGGTTTGTCTGCCCTATCTGTTCCTGAGCTTCTAATAACTTTTGAACCTGTTAACTGATTTCAGACTAATTTGAAACAGAGGTGGAAATTTCATAAAGAAATTCTTAAGTACATCATTAAAACCTGGCTGGGTAGAGGAGTATGTGTCTTAATGAAAAGAAAATTACCTTATAGACTTATATCTGATTGGGTACCAAAGAATTAAAACAGGAAAAAGCCCTTAAGAATCCTCTGATGCATGCAAGGATCCAGTCAAATTTGGCCCCTGCTTGGTATTAGATCTGATTAATGATGACAACGATGAGCTCTGAGAAGAGAAACACTTGAATGGCCCCAGTGCTTATGGAACAATGTCTTTGTTGACTCGAAATCTTTATGTACTTACATCCTGATAAGGGGACAGTAAAGTCAGGGCAAACTCATATCAATTACCCTAGCTGAGGACCTGATATGGTCTCTGCCTTTAAATTGTCACTGAATTCATGCAGTTTCGGACTCAAAACACCTCTCTTGATCAAAGTAATTATTTTTTAATGAATTCTTCTTGCTTGAAGAAACTTTTATTTTTTCTTAATGTAGTTTGTCTTAGAAACTCTGAAATTAAATGAGATGAGCTTTGAAGGTTCTTAAACCTTCATGAGATTCCGCTGGATTCTACACATGCACCAAATGTAACAGCCCTAGATATGCAGGAAGTCTGACTTGATTATTGAGAGATATTTCTTGCTTCGTCATTAGTACAGGATATGCAAAAGAGCTCCATTCTTTTCTGATCATAGAAGACTACAGATGGCACTTCTAGATCCCTAACTTTTTATCTACTAAGCAAAGACCAGCTATCCACCCGATTAGGAGCAAATATAGGAAGATAATTTAAATTAGCTTGGCACCCATGATATGAACCAGCTAGCACTTGTGTGCATTGCCAATGGAGATTAATGCCTGTTGAACATACACAAAAGAAAAGCAGGACACTGTAGTTGAAGTGCCAGGGGTTAAAACACCCGAAACTGGGGCTGGAGTGTATCGTTCTCTTATAGTGCAACAGGCAAAATCTTCCTAAATTGATTCAACCTGAATGAATACAGCCATTTGTAGGTAATGTATGCTAACTCTAACATTTGAATTCATTTTTACTTCTTGATTCATCCCTACTTCAACTAATAAGGAAAATGTAAAAAAATGGTTTTGAAAGTATCAGAACATCTTGTGTAATTATACTTACGACAGTGAAAAGCTGACAAAAGTTATAATAGAAACCTGAAATCATTGGCCATACATTCTGTAAGACCTGCATTTCCTGTGAATGAGAATAAAAATTGGTCAGATGTTTACACCTGAGCTGAGAGGAACAGGAAGCAAATGGATAAAAGTGTGTTTTGCTTTCTTTAATTAGATGGCCATGCATACCAATATTTTATGGCCTTTGCTTATAAATATTTTAAAAAATCATGTTTTGGTAACATATATATGTATACTTTTTATACATAGTTCTTATTTTAAAATATTTATATTTTTATTTTATATATATTATTTGCTTGTATATAAGCTTAAATAATATTAAAGGATTAATATAATAATAATTTATAATTTATAACTATAATGCATACATAGCTCAAGCATTTTTGGCAGTCTTTAACTGTACCTTACTACATATTCCTCTATTTTATGATACAGTTAGTGGGTGTTTTCTGTTTCCTCCTTGGACTACACCACTTCTGCAGAGGAAACAATAATGCTTATTTCATAATAACCTTTGGTGGACTCAGGCACGTACAGCAAACTCCAAAGGACCACTTTGGGTTAGTGGAGACAGTTTGTACTGGTTTGTAAGGAACTTGTAGAAAAAAGCTTGGATGAAGTACCTGGAGGAAACCTCAATCTTTTTGCTCAGAGCTCCACTAGCAGGAGTTAGAACACCCTTGTAAATACGTAATAAAGAGACTAGTTTTTTTAGAAAGGTGTAGCCCTTTCATGTCACTACCCAGCATATATGAAACACGGTAGCAAGGAGAAAAGCTAGTGAGAACGACGACAAAACAAGGGAGTGTGGTTAGCAGCAAAACAAACCAGCACGTAGAGCACAGAGAGGAGGTGACTCATGTGATAGGAAAAAAGTTAATTAACAGAAATAGAGCCCTAAAGTGAGAACAGTGGAAAAAAATATTTGAATTCTGTCACCTCAAATGGAAAGATGGTCTGTGGTGATAGCTTGTTTATAAGAAAGCAAAGAGCGGTACAAGCAACAGTGTTGAGAAACTTGTTATTATATGTAATTTTGCAAGCATTAAAAATTTTCTGATTTTTGGCAGGGCTATGTCATGGAACTCGTGCCTCCAGGCTTTGGGGGAGACTGGTCAGGGAAACAAATTTAAACCTCAAGAATAATCTGCAAATAACTAATGTAAGCGGAACATTCAGAGAAAAGGGGCAGAATAAAAGCTGATGCTCAGAATGAAGGAATTCACAGGGCAGGACAGAGGCTGAAAGCTGAGGAAAGCAGGCAATATAAAGCAACATATGTTCTGCAAAACGTAATATGGAAGTCTGAAGGCAGAAAAATCAGCTTCTGGGCAAAAATACAAGAGACTGAAAACCCCACCTTCTTTCTACCCAATTAATCACGCAGCTCCTTCAGGAGGAAGAAATTAACTGGGGAGGTCAAAACTGCAACTGGAGAGAAGGCAACTTATGATGTGATTTGCACACCCCACGCTGCAGTGCTCGCTGTGCTGCAAAAGGAAGAAAAGAAGAGCTGTCTTAGGTGTTGCCTGACAACAACTTTATGTTAATTTTTTTTTTTCCATTAGAAGAAAAAGGTGAAAAGGGTGAAACAGTTTAAAATAGTTCTTTTCTGATGAATGCGATGAAAGAACAAGGGGAAAAAAGGTGAAAAATTGGTTTTGAAGAAAGAGCAGTTTTGAGAGGAGAACAAGTCATGCTATAGCAAGCAGGAAAAAAAAAAATCACCAAGCACAGATATATCTGAAGTTTTGGAAGGTAAGTTCAGGAACTACTGACCTGAAAAATAACATAAGCTAACCATTGCAGACATGATAAAACTGGTATAAGTACAAAATGAATTATAAGAGGGACAAAAACCAGGTTAAGATCCCATGTATTTCACCAAAATGATGATTAGTCTACAAATTCATTAGCAGTCGTGCTTATGTCTCCTCATTCTCTGCAGAGCCAAGCGCAGTTGTTTGTGCCTAATAAATAGTTTGTAACAGTACTCATGTGGTAGGTTTTAGAGGCATTTTCACTTTCAATGGAACTATTTTTACAAGACCAGAACAACCAAAATGGTAGTTTAAAGATTGAAAGAGTTTCATTTTCATTCTCTAGATGTAGAGAAATGCCACTTACTAAATAGCAGAACTGAAACTTCAACTGAAAAGTAGTGCAGGGAAATCAGCACGAGACATGAAACCAAATTCCTGTCTTGGAATCACACCTCTAGATAAGCATATTATTTTGTATATATCATGCAGGCATAGATACACATTTTAAGAGTCCAGCTGGCTTTCTGTTTCAAACACCACATGAAAAAGTTACTTAATGTTCTTACTTTTGGAGCATGAGGTTGTAAAGTAGCCCTTGAGTTTGCTCTTTTTTTTGGTAAAGGAGAAGGATGCTTTCACAAATTCCACAGCTCTGCAGTTTATGGGTTTGTTTTGAAATGGCAATTGTCATCAGCCTTATTCATCCCACTTTTTTAATCTCATAATATATCTTTTTGTTTCTCCACAAATTAAATTATAATTCATAATTCTATCTCTGAATTAGCTTCCCACAGAGATCCTTATTATAACAAATGTGGTTGTTATAACTCATTTTAACAATTTAGTCTATAAATTGTTAGAAAGTACTTTACATTTTTCTGTTAGTGAACAGAACTTATTTTTAAAGTGAATTTAAACGTATTATATGTACTACATACTGACTGGCTGATAAATTTTTGCATATCTGCCATTACAGTACATTAAGTATGTAATAATGCAGCAAATAGGAATGTTAGAAGCAGACCTGAATGTGAATTTGAAAGAATAAAGACTGAAGAGAAAGGAATAATACTTTTGTGAAAAAAAAAAAAAAAAAAAAAACCACTACAATTATGCTGATCTGTTAGTGTACGGGGAAATGTATTCTAATAAATACTGAGATTTCAAAGAAAAACTGCTGCCAGAAGTGTTGAAAAATTGTCTTATAATGGCATACAGCGCTTACCCTGCAGCCAATTCTGGGTGATATGGCAGATATTAGGCTTTATTTATAGATACACAGATAGACAGACTAATATGTCTCTGGTTTAAGCTATTCTTTAAGACTGGAAGTTATTAAAACAGATATCATTTGTTTTCTCCCTCTTAACGTATCCCTAAGCTGTCGGGGAAGAGTCAGGCAGGAGAAGACAGCTGGGGGGCCAGCGGGGGGCAGGCAGCGCCGTGGTGTCCCCAGCAAGGGGACAGCCCCGCAGCACCCGCCCAAGGTGGGCATGGCGGTGATGGTGGCAGCGGCTGGGGACAGCCACGGCCCGGCTGTCATCCTCATGCAGATCTTTCCCAGGAGATGGTGCAGGGCTGTTTGGAGGCATCGTCTCAGGGGTGGCCGGGGGCACGGGCAGCCGGAGCCCTTGGTGCGGGAGGAGACTGACACAGGCAATGTCTTTCTCTTGTCTTTCCCCACTTGCCTCACTTCTGTTTTTCACAATGCAGTGTTTTCTTTCTCTTATGTATAACTCTCACACCCGACACTTTTTTCTTGCTGAACATCTGTTTGGGCTTAAAGCAAAGTAAGTATCACGTGACTGTTTTTTTACTTGTCAATACTACATTTCTTGGGAATCTTCATCATCTATACTGCCACCCTTGGGTTAAAAAATGGCTTTGGCATATTCTTTTTTAGGAAGTAAAATGCCTTGTAAAGATGGGTATTAGGCATTTATATGTTGCTACCCTTTTTGTGAACAAACTTCTGTGACTGTGCCTGGGATATGAGCCCTCCAAAGTCAGAAGTCCGGTCTTTTAGGACTGGAAATTGGTCCTAAAATTCCTTTTTTTTCATTCTCCAATACTTTGCTCAGGTAATTTGTTGAATTAGGACAGACTAGGATGAGGCAAATTCATGGCTTTTAGATCCTCCAGTGTCCAAATTGCTCTCTTAAGACCAGAAACCTTGATGTTACTTGTTAGTTTACAAATCTGTCAATGCTAAGAGATCATTTTTAAAGCAGGGATTATGCAATGCCACCTAGATCATACCAAGTCTCTGTTTTTCTAAACAAAAGTATCGGCAGTCTTCATTAATAGAAAGCCCGTATATCTAGGTGTCTTTACCCAAAATTGTTCATGCCATTTGGACAGGAATATTGCAAACAGCTAAAAAAATTCATTGAGTGATACCTTTTGGTATTCTTGTGAAAAGTACATTTTCATTACCTCAGTAATTTTTTCTCTGATACCACCACAGAGGGTGACTTGAAGGAGAATTTACTACTGTCTGAGTAATTTCATCAAAGTTCTATTTAACACCACTCAAGCAGCCTAGATTAATCTCTCCGGCCTGTAATGGAAACAAATTTCTCAAGGGTCTCTGGAATGCAATATGTAACAGAGTCCAAAGAGAGTAGCATGAAAATCTATCAGTCAAAACACATAAAAATGCCATAAAAATATTATTCTTTTAGTGTAAATAACGCACTGAGTTCACCCAGTTTGAATCTGCTCTTTCTTATGTAAGTTGTAGCAACAGAAGCTGGGAAACAGCTAGTTTTTCAGGAACTTGGAGTCATCACTCTTCTGTAAATTTGACAGTCCACAGGAGGGGAGGTTGGGTGCGGAACACTTAATTGCAACTGTATCACTACTCATGACATTGAAAGTTCTTTTAAAGTCATTAAAATCGTCACCCGATGGCAATCCAGTATGCTTCCCTTCTGCTCTCTAGGAGTAGTTGGTTCATTTTAGACTATTTTGTTCAATTAGGCTGTGTAAAAAGTAGGACACCAGACAATAGAAACATTTTTCTTTTCAGGAACGAGCTCTCAGTACATTTTTAAGAGATCAATGGCCGAGGGACCTAAACTTACTTATGTTACACAATCTGAACCTCTACTTCCCAATTCCAGCATCCAGTGGGTTTTATTTTCTCTTTATTTAATACTCAGAATTAGACTGAAAGACGTGTGTTTGTGTAAAAGGTTCATACTGTTATTTAAATGGATTACTTCTTAAAATGCACTAATTGTGAAATCACATCACTGTACCTCCATATAGCTAAAATAGAAGCCAAAAGCTTAGCAGGAAAAGATATGCTATTTTAGACAAGACAGAAATGTTAATTATGAACTCTTACATGCTGAAGTTGAGAGGAAATATCCTCATGTCCTTTCCCCCTGAAAAGGAGCAAATGCCCTGACAGATTTTTGAAAACTTTATCCAGAAACAGCATTGTACTCACTAGAAAAATTTTAATAACTCCCTCCATTTCCTTTCCAGGTATCAAGGGTTATTATATACAGAAGTAAATGGCATATTGCCTAAAAGTACTGGAAATCCAATCTCAATATATACAAAATTACAAAAACCATGCATGCCAAATAATTTATGCAAGTTGTCTGGCTAAATTTCTCATAACCTAAACTGATTCAGTCTTAAGTTGCTTTCCAAATGGATGTAAACCGGGGAGCAAACTAGATATTCTGCTCATGATAGATGGCAGCCATTTACCTATTACTTTTCTTATTATTAATAAAATCTTTTGAAGTTTATGGCTCAAAATATCCTTTTTCTTACTTTTAGATCCATATTACTTCAACTCAAGGTCAAAACGAAAATGTGATTCTTGTATTGCACTTCAATTTTAACAATATTTTTCCCAATTGACTGAGGTATTGATTTTCCCATAGCTATTTGAAGGTAGCACATTTATACATATGTATGCACACACATAGATATATACAGGCCTGTATATATATGTATGTCTTTGTATATACACATACACACACAGATGCAGAAACTGAGAAGATTTTTAAAAGCAAAGGGACTGGTTTTGTACTCAGTTTCTACTAAGGATCAATTAAACTTGAGCATCTGAAATCCAATTTGTACCTTTGAAAAATCTTCTCCATAAAGATAATCTTCAGAGTTAATATTCAATAGAATAATCCTGTAGCCTCAACTGATAGGAAGAGAAAGGGCTTAGATTCTGCTTCAGCACTTACTCTGCAAAACTCCTTACTGGAAAAGAAAAAGGAAACAAATTGCATATCATTTGCTGTATTTTCTTTTTTCTACATATAACAATAATACCTTTATCACTGATGTTCCTGCCTTTTAGCTTCCAATAATTTTGTCCTAATTGCAGTAGCACATCTTAAAACATTTAATACAAGAGAAATCAGGGCAAAAACATGACTGTTATGTCATGGTTCTCTTACCAATTTTTAGAAGAGGAGAGGAGAGGGAGGGAATTAGCATTAATTAATTAATATCATACTTTAAGAATAAAAAGTAAAATTATGGGAGTAGAGAAAAAGTCAATCTGTTATTGTTTTTCAATAGTAAATCACTATGAGTTGCATTTTATAATGAAAATATAACACAATTTGTAGTCATTTTCTGAGAACTGAGAAAGCATTTAACAACAAGATATCTTTGCTAAACCATCTTGGTTTTCAGCCGAAAAATAAGCAATTGTGCTTTTGTGAGAAAGGAGACAGTTCTTATCTGAAGGCTTCAACTGTTAATCTCCTCATGATGATGAAACCTGGACATCTTTTCTTCCTTAAGACAATGTTCCTCAGCTGTCCAAGGTCAAAATGGCTCCTGTCTATGCCACAGACTCTCCTCATAGTATTTTTCAATCCTGTGTGCACATGGCATTGTCCATCTGTCCAAACCCTCTAACTATTTCATGCCACCTTCTCTCTTTCAACTTGATCTTTTCTGCCTTCAGACCTCCTTTAGGTTTCATTTTTCCAAGCTTTTAAAATCCTTCCTTCTGTAGTTCCCCACTACTGTTTTGCTATCACTCCTCCCTACTTCTTCTCCCGTATTTTCTAACCCTTCTCTAAAACCAAACCAAGTCCTGGTCCTCTCGTAGATGGACTTCTGTCCCCACCACAGAGTCTTCCAGTCCCTGATTCCCACTTTTGCATAGAAAATTCTGTTATTGCTTCCAACCTACCACTGTCATGCTTCAGCCCCAATTGAAGACTCAACCTTTCTTGCTATGTTCTTTGTTTCAAGCATGTACAAACTGTCTTGGTCTCTCCACCTCCTGGCTCTTGAATTTCCACTTGAATTTCCTCATCTGGCACTTGTTTTCCTTTATGGAAAGCAGTATTTTTATCAGACTGCTTTGTTTAATCACACTTCCTTTGTGCCTTCCTTCAATTTCTTTCCCTCCTTATCATTTCTCCTGTTGCAGAACACCTGAGTCTTCTCTTCTCTTTCCCTTTCCTCCAAGCTGCTGTTATCTAAGACAGACTAATCCCACCTAATTTTAGCTGTCTAAAAGCTAGCATGCAACCTGAGCTATTCATCCTACTTCTTTTATTCTAAAGTTAAGACAGACAGACAAGCAGTTTCAGAGACTGATTCACAATGCTTACATATCTTAGGCTGGGAAGACATCACCTGTAGATGTGATTATTTCTCTGTTTTAACTATCAGAGGAATTTACACATCTAGATTAGATTGTACAGTTGTTTTTAACTGGTTAAAATTAATCCTCCTAATACATATTCCATTGTAATTTCATCCCCTGACTTTTCCCCTTATGATCTCCCACACTTATTCCACAGTTCTGTATAAAATAATATTTTCAGTTTGTAAATTAAGAACTTTAATGACATTGATGACTAATTTCTCACAAATAAAATTCTGTTTCTGATAATATAATTAATAATATTCTGATAACATAATTGATTATCTTTTTTTAATTTTACCATTATTGAGAACACCTTTTTTCTGTATTACGTCTGGCTTCTCACTGTTGTTATTGGGCTGATGATCAGGATGGTTGAAAAGTATATCTGAAGATGGTTTTAATTCAGCTTTGAATATACAGTTGCTAACCAGGAATGAAAAATGTCCACTATTAATGGAAGAGGCTGGAGAAATAAAAATAGTAATTGGTATAAATTTACGCTGTTCCAGATGTGAGGGAAAAAAAAAAATAATGAAGGGAATCTAGGTGTTCTAGACGTGACAAAAAAAAGCTCCCAAACAACAGAAAACTCAGTTTGGTGATTATGTTAGATGTCTACAAACAATATATGAGGTATAAATAATTAGATCAGGAAGCCTTACTATTTGATCAACGATATGACTTATCTGACAGAATACACAGTTCATGATATAATAAACATGCATAGTTCATAATACACAGTTTGTATGATATTAATGTCATCAAATTCAATAAAATGCAATATTAAATATAAAATATGTATTAAATGATATTCTATATTTATTAATATCAACATTAAATACTAAACCATGAACAATAATATAACTATAATAATATAATAAATATAAATAATACATAACATTATAAAATATAATAATAATAAATAATAATAATTAAAATAATTATAAGTATCTAAAGGGTGGGTGTCAAGAGGATGGGGCCAGATTCTTTTTAGTGGTGCCCAGTGACAGGACAAGGGGCAATGGTCACAGACAGTAACACAGGAAATTCCACCTGAACATAAGGAAAAACTTATTTTCTTTGAGGGTGAGAGAGCACTGGAGCAGGCTGCCCAGAGAGGTTGTGGAGTCTCCTCTGGAGATATTCAAAACCTGCCTGGGTGCGTTCCTGTCCTAGTTCCTGTCCTGCTAGGTTGGACTAGATGATCTCCGACGGTCCCTTCCAACCCCTACCATTCTGTGATTCTGTGAAAATTTACAAACAATACAATCAATATTTGTATTAATATAAAAGACCAGAAACTGAAAACGAAAGAAGTTTTACCATCTAGCTCAAAAGACGCATACCTGCTCTGGAGTCCAGAATGTTGTTGGATCCAAAGACAGCTGTTCCATAACAGGAAAAGGCAAAAAGCATATATGTACACTAAGGATTATGGTGAACCATCAAACCAAGCAAGCCAAGGTGGGTAAAAATTTTTGTAAAGAAGAAACAAAATTCTCTGAATCAGAGTGGTTTTACAGAGATATTAAATGGGCGTATGTTGATAGAGGAATTTTGAAACTATTCAGTATATTCATGGCATGAGCTGGGTATTCGATAGAGAAAGTAAAGGAAGGATGCAACAGAAGAGTGTTTCATTCTCCGCACTACAGAGTAACTGACAAAGGCTGAATGCAACTTGGGCAATGGTGGGCCTGAATCACTCAGGCAGGAAGAAAAATAAGGAAAAAGTATAATAAACCCAGAAGACTTCAGAAGACAGATTTCAATGAACTCTGGGGAACTGGAAACTAATATCCCCCTCAGAGAAAGTCCAAGGCAAAAACAAGTAAAGGACAGTTGATGTTTTTTTAAGGAAATAATATTAATTCCTAGCTATATTTTGGGAACTGAATTGAGCAGTCCCAGGACTGAAGATGGGTATTTTTTAGATCTTGTGTAGCATGACTGAGGGCCCAGAGGATGGGGAAAGGCCAAACAGATCCACCTTTTTCTTTTTAAGGGGGAGCTGGGAGAATTATACAGTCAGCTAAACTGTAATTAATGGAAAACATTGCAGCAAATAATTAAGCAAACTATATATAAACTAATAGAATGTGTAAGTAGATAGAATTTAACAAGAAGAATAACTCCCAATATCCATTTGTCAAAAAATTTTACTCTCACTGTTTTAATTAGAAGCACAACTCATTTTGAATTTTGGCAATCTCTTACTGAATAGATATAACACATATTGTCCAGAAAGTCAACTACATCTCCCATTGGACAATATGGCACGTTAACATGAAACACATTAAAAGTGTCAATGTATTTATGTGTGTGAATTAATGGTTTTGTTCATTTCCTAAAAATTACTTATCTACTCCCCAGTACTATCAGCAGAACTGACAGGATAGAGCATCTTTTTGATTATCTAAATAAATTGCTCATCAATAAGCGAGAGGAGATCAGACTTTTTTTTCACCAGAATATATACTCCCGGAAAAGGATTGAGCTTGTTGGCAAAGGCAGAGACAGAAAGTTTATTGGGCTAATTTAGTTGAGAAAGAAATGACTGTTCTCAGGGTTGTCTTACACTTTATGAACAAAAGCACTTCGAGTGGATAAATGTGCAGATCTTTGAATGCAAGAAAAGTGTGTGCATGGAAATCCCTTGCCTGTTAATGCAAGAAGTTAAGTATTTTGATGATAATCCACTGAAAGACAACTGGGAGGGACACACACACTTATATAGTAAACCAGAACAATTGAAAAGAAACAATATATATAGTCTAATAAAAGTTTGTATTACTGCCAAGAAGTAAGCGTTCATGCTAAAAATGTTCTGGAGCACAGCTGCCAATAAAAAGCTGAGAGCATTATGAAACATAATCTATACATAAATCTATACATAGAGGGGGCTTAGAGAAGAGAAAAAAAAGTATATTTATTCTTAGTATTCGAGTATATCAAATCATTATGGTTATTTTATGCACAATAAGCAAGACTCTGAGCATGCTGGCAAGCATTCAACAAAGCATTTATATTGCTTAAGGACCATGTTGGTTCTTGAATTCAGGAGAAAGGCTCAAAAAAGCCGTATTTAACTTGAGAGGTTGAGACAAGATAAACATCTAAAATGACACAAAACCTTCCATGAGTTGCTGGACACAGTTTAATAACACTCCTGTCATTGCCAAACCAACTCAGTCAGCTCCTGATGAAGGTGATTTCAGATGCACAGAGCAGGCATCCTGGGATCTGTCTTGAAAAAGATGAAAAGTGGGTTGCCTGTGCTGCCATGTGGCTTTCAAATGAGAACCTCCATGAGGAAGCTGGAGGCCTTTAGGAAGACTTTCTAGCCTGCAATTTCCAAAACAGTATTCTAACCACCAGGTTCCGGGAACTGGATCATGAATTTTTAATTTCACTCTTGAAGTTAGTCCACTGAGGGGTCAAAAAAATCAAGTCAGGGATCCAGGAGGGGAACTGGAAACCAAAGGCCAGTGACGAGGCACGATGATTGGAAGATGGAGCTGTCATCTTCTGAGAAGAGACTAAAGGGTTTGGGGTCTGCTTCAGAGCAGAGAAGGCTGACGGATGACAGACTGAGATTTAAAATTCATGAAGGCAGAGGGCAAGGTGAATGCAGAACTGTTGTTTACCAGATCCCACAATACTGGAACCAGAGGGCACTCAATGGCACTGGTAGGAGGTGAGATTAAAATAGCTAGAAGAAAGTACTTCTTTACACAGCAGGTATCGAACTTTTGGAACTTGCTGCCACAGGAGGGTTTTTTATGTTCATCTGTGAAAAAGGATGTCAGACACGTTCTCCTCCTTATTCCTTCTTGTGGGCCGGCTAAAGCGTCTCAGCTCTCGGACCTCTTGTGACACCTGATGCAGGAGCCTAACATTCCTCTGCCTGATTGCTGCACACGGTCTTCAGCTCTTACCTTGACATTATGAATTCAGTGACCAGGAGTGTGCTCTTAGCTCTGAAGCATTACAGCACTCCCTACCACAGTGTCTGACAGTTTTTGTTCAGTATCTGCCTCTTTGCCTATGAAGACACGCAAGCAGGTGCATTCATTTCCTTTCCAGTTTACACAGCATTCTCAAGCTTCCCTGTGCAATAAGATGCAGCAAATATGCTCTCAACACCTGAGAAAGGGAGAGGTAAATCACAAATCCATGTGATGGGCGGCTTAACACAAGTGCCAGGAGAGAGAAATGACTAGAAATTATGATTTGCAAGCTGGTCATTTTAATAAGGGTACTCTCTCTGATTACAGCAAGTCGAAATGCGAATTCCTCTTCTACCATTAATAAAGCATGAACTTCTGAGTATAATGCCTTCTGCTTTTGATGGAGTGTGAGGTTTACGGTTAACTTTCTTCATTACTTCTCCCTTTATCACAATATACATTGAAGACGGAATAAAGCTTCAATTTTTTTTTTTTTGCCTGCAAACAGGAAAGGAAAAGTGACCTCTGAACTGATTTTGTTTCTTCATAATTGATGATCCTAAACATACCTCAAACCAGGACAGAGACAGACCCATGCTGAGGAAATTTATATTCATTTTCACAAGACAAGCAATTTTCCTTATTCTTATATCTCTTTCACTATTAATCATTGTTATCACAATTTCAATTATGATTTTCAATTGTTTTTATGATCAAGCATATTGGAATTAAGATCAATAATAAACATCAGAATAAAACTAATTGTGATGGTGGTGTCATGACATCTTAAATTCCAATTTCAATTTTAATCAGCCCTTTGATAAAATCTACATTGATTTCAATGGCTGAAGAAGGACAGAGAGAGGACTCAAGTATTTTTCACAGTAAAGAAATAATTAAGTAATAATGAAAATAGCATGACTGAAACCAGTAGTCCTTTCTTCTGCAAAGCCCTGGCTAGTAACATGGTGCTGGCTCACTTCATTTCCAGCTGCTAGATTTCACTAAAAGAAGCTAAAAATAAATTCAATACTTTCCTAAAATGACTTTCCCATGTAAGCAAGTGCTGCAGTTGCCATAGGGATGTTATAACATCACAAATGGGAAGCAGTTCACATAGTGGTAAATAAGCACACTGGTGGGCAAGTTGTCCATTTGAGCACGTCTCAAAGAAGAAATATCTAAGACTGTATTTTTTGAGTGGGGAAGATTGAAAAAAAAAAAAAAGAACCGTTGATTTAGTCCTCAATAGTGCAAATCACTGAATGTAGGTTTTCACAGGTGTGGGCATCCGTGCAGATGCAAGACACATACTGTTTACGTTGAGTGCTGTAGCACCTAAACTGTAGGGCCTACACCTGCCATTGAAAAGGGATAAGAACATTGAAAATATCTGTAAATTCTGTGAAAACGAAAACACCATCATGTTCTTTCATTTACTATCTGTTCAGTGAGCCTGGAGCTGTCCAGCCTGGCCTTATTTTCCCTTCTCCTTTGTATTGCATTAAGTGGCTGAATTCCGGTAGTACATTTTTTGCCCTAAACCGTCCATTTATTTTGAAAGTCAACACAAATAAACACACAGATGCCTAACAAACCAATGGACTTCCTTTCCAAGGTTTCTTCATAATGTTCTACATCATAAAATTTCAAAGGTCAGATGATATAAATAAACAATGACTTCACTGAAGTTGATACTACTGTCCTGATTTACAGCAAGTAGTAATCTAGCCCCAGCACTCAAGCTTTTCTTTCTGTGCTCAACCCAGAATAGAAAGCAAATGGTTGGATAATAAATACCATGGAAACAAGAAAAAAAACCTCCAAATCCTATAAAGAATCAATTTGAGAAAAAAGAAGAAAAGCCAGATTGTCTGTAGTTAAAATAAAATTCACTGGGATTCTGCAACAAGATAATTTAAATACAAAATATTATGATAGTTTCTACATTTTTTTTTTTTTTACATGCCTTCGGTACATCTGAGGGCTTTTTCTTTTAAGGCTGACAGTTTTACCAGTCTCACCAAGTCACTACCAACTTATCATTCTGAACCCAGTTTCAAAGCGGTCCCTTTCCCACTT
This sequence comes from Vanellus vanellus, assembly GCF_965231255.1. Taxonomy (NCBI): domain Eukaryota; kingdom Metazoa; phylum Chordata; class Aves; order Charadriiformes; family Charadriidae; genus Vanellus; species Vanellus vanellus. The sequence continues at coordinate 49,708,669 of NC_138905.1, forward strand.
GGCTCTTTCCCACTTACTGGATCAATCCCTTTGGATTAGCCTCTCACAACACTGTTATGCCTCTGCTTTGAACCCATAGAATCATAGAATTATAGAACGGTTCAGGTTGGAAAGGACCTTGAAGATCATCGAGTTCCAACCCCCCTGCCATAGGCAAGGACACCTCCCACTAGACCGGGTTGCCCAAGGCCATGTCCAGCCTGGCCTTGAACACCTCCAGGGATGGGGTCTCAACAACCTCTCTGGGCAACCTCTTCCAGTGCCTTACCACTCTCAAAGTGAAAAACTTCTTCCTAATGTTTAATCTGAACCTGCCATATTCACTTGTTTTCACAGCTAAATAGTCAAAGTGTAGGTTTCCCCCCAAAATGTGGCTCATCCACTCTGCAGTAGCTACAGAGTGAGTAGTAGAGCTCAGGCTGATGAAGGCTGTTTACTCATTCCTGTCTGGGATTTAGCCTACACTACATTTATGGCTCTGCTTTACAATATTAAGCCTGGAGCAAAGGATGAGTGCTTGAACAAAACCTCTACATCCCGAAGTAGTGTTCTATGAGCAGATCATACCAAATTTCATGTTAACCCCAGTGTCAGGACAGAATGGAGTTAGAAGAATCATCCTCCATGTTCCCTGATATATCTCAATTAAGCTAATAGTATCTGGGACCATGTGGCTGGCCAATTGCAGCACACGCAAACAAGCCCTCTAAACTTTGAATCACATTGCAAAAAGTAACCATATTCACTTGAAAAGTTCAGATTTTTCCCCATCCTTTCTGTGCTCGGTGTTCAGAGCCTGGTTATTAGGAGAGGGTGAGTCTTAACAAGTGGATCTCTAAATGGTACTTTGTCAGATTATTCCCGGGGCTGCTAGAAGCCCACAGGCCAGTCTGGATTTGGAGTGAGATATGAGTCATCTCCTCAGCTTTTAACAAAATAATATTTCTGTTTTGCACTAGTTATGTAGATACCCTTTGTGGTCAACAGGGAGAAATGGCATCAGATTGGCTGAATTAATCTGATTATTTTAGACGTGTAATCAAGCATGAGATAAATAAGCTCTGGCTATGCTTATTTATCTCCTTTGGTTATAATGGAAACCTAGAATGAACAACACAGATGTTTACATTTGCATGACAGATGTCTACATTTGGGCAGACAAAAATCACCTTGGCTGCGCATACTGTCCTTGCAAGCAGACAGGATTCATTCTGAGCTTAGTTCACCTGCAGATACCATGCTCCTTTGTAGAAGACAATGCCAGAAACTGCCTTAGAAAGGTCTTAGGAGCCTTGCAGGAATCCACTGGTAGCAATGGCACATGTGGCAGCTGGGGGACTGCAAAGTATGGTAGCGTCCTCTCACAAAGCATGCGTGCCAGACGCACAGAGAATGCTGCCCGTCAGCTTTGGGAATACCACCAGTGTTGCCCATCGTCCTACTCCAGGTGGCTCTGGTGGGCAGGTAGCATTAATGGACAGCCTTTTCAGCGTTCATGGGAGGAGAGAGGCAGTCCCGCAGGTTTTTATGGGTATCCTTTTCGTCAGGGTCTAGTGTCCTGTGTGTCGCCTTTTGCTTTCCTTCTTGTTCCCCTGTTCACGTCCTTCTGCTTAAATAGGCAGTCACCCAGCGAGAGACATCATGCCTGTTGCTGACAGAGTGACTCTCTTGAGAGGTGCCAGTATGTTTCTCCATGAATACTTTAGCATTTTATATACATTGGAATAGCATCAACAGAAGAGCTGGAGATCACTTTCCCCTGGAACGGCCCATAGTGTAGTCACCAGACACTGAAAGACGTGATTTGCAGTAAAAAGGGAACTGAATACTTGTCTCCCACCCCTCTATTCTAAGCAGTGAGCTATTGCTCAGAAGCAGTAGTCCTCCTTTCTGCCCATACTTTATTAAGTTTGTGCTTTCATTTTATCAGAAGTGGCTGGAAAAGAAATACGCTGGAAATGGCAGGAACAGTTGGTTTCAATATTTCTGAACTATTTCTTTCAACCCAGCATGAACTCTATTCAAAAAGGATTTTACAAAGTTTGCTTTTGGCTAAAATTATAAGAAGATAATGTCCTAAATGTACAGTGATTATTGGTTGTTCCAAAGTGCACTTTTCCATCAAAAAGATACTTGAAAAAAATATGATCCAGCTGCCCTGTCTCCCTAACTGTCTAGTATGATGGCAGAATGAGTAATATGATCGAACCTTCAGATCGAAGGTAAGCTGAGTTTTGTAGCACTGGAGAAGACCTCAGAGTGGACAAAAAAAGCAGAACAGACCCTAGTGTAGATTTTAGTGTTTTGAAGAGCCAGGAAGCGTACTCCAGTGGGTGGTCCAAAAAGTCTCATGAAATTATGTGAAGCTCTTCCTGAGGCTGGATCCATTGAACAGTTTTTGGAAGTAACACTAATCTGGAAGAAAAATAGAGTTCAGATAGGTGTCAGCTTCCATACTTTATTACATTTCTGTGTGTATATATATAGTTTATATATACATAACTGTACATATAGTCATGTGTATAGTTTTATGTTAATCACGACTAGAAAATTTTGCCTTGTTGTGCACATGTTTATGTGTATATCTATGTGTATACAAAAATATGCACACACACATATTTAAATAAATATATAGCATAAGAAAGTTGGGTTTTCCAGTTTGACCAAGTACAATGAATACTTATGAAAGTACACACAATCGGTACAGATTGATTGTATATATATTAGAGTGGCCTGTGTAATGTTGTTTGTGGTGTTTAAAGGGCACTCTGATTTGAAGGTTATGACTTAGATGAGCCTTTTATATAACAAGAGAGAGAAGGGAGAAGCCAAGACCTCTCTCAGATGCTTTCCCAAATGTCTCTAACAGCAGTGGCTCAATCTTGTCCCCTCTGGGAAACACTGGTGCTGTTACACCTCCAGCTTTTGCTGACGCAGAGACTTCTGTTTCTGCTTTGTTGGCATGAAATGCAAGATGGTGATCAGGCAGGGATAAAAATTTAAATATTAAATTAATATTTCATTTTTATCGTGTTTGTGTTAGTTGTTTACAAATAAATAGATAACTGAGTAGAAACAGAGATAATCAGTTGAATATGCATGAGTGCATACCTCAGTTTACAGCGCTGCCTGTGTCAAGGTACAAGAGTGATGCTGTTAGTGTCATCAAGGCAATTGCTCACTGGGGCTGGGTTACACACCCCTGTAGCAGAACTAAAAGAAAAAGCTCCTTTGAAACGGCAGAATTGTGTCTGTTGGGTTATTGCAGTCACAGCAGGCTGTCCCAGCTGTGCAAGATGTGGAGGGATGAATCAGTTCTGCTGACAGCAAGCCCCTGCATCCTAATTCAGCCTCTAGCTAAAGTTCAGTCAAGTTCCTCCCCGTCCTGACATATGAGGTATGAAAGTTTCTCATACTGAAGGTGGTCACTGAGGAAGCTGACGGACAGGACAAACTGCCAGTGACTGCCCCATATTAGCCCTTTCCACTACAGGATTTGCTGACAAGCCAGAAAGCAGTGGAAATTTTTCTACACCCAGATACACAGAAACAAACTCCTCAGACAGAAAACCTACTGCTTTCTCCTGTCAGCGTACTCCAGAGGATCGACTCTGTCAAAGTTTCCCCAATCTGAAATAATGTTAGTAGGACCCCACTTTTTCATGGGGGTTGGACTAGATGATCTCTGAAGGCCTCTTCCAACCCCTACCATTCTATGATTCTGTATGATTCGCTGCCTGTCCTCTTAGAATTTTTCTCCTCTCTCGCTGCCTCTTATGCAACATTTTTGCAAATGAATTAAATATTAAATTCTTGCCATAGTATATATAAAAGCTGATAGATACAGTGAGCCAGCAGTGCTTGCCAGATATACTATATGCCAGCTATCCCACATCAGATACACTATGCTGGCAGGAATACCGTGCCAGCTTCTGGCAGCATATGCTACACCGGCTTCCGCAGCTTCTGACCAGGCCAACTGTAGAATTATAGAAAGTAAGGCTAGACACGGCATTGCAAGTCATGTAGTTTATTCGTGTACCCGAAGACAGGATCAGCTGCTTCTGAACCGTTCCTGAAAGATGATCATCTTACCGGTTTCTAAAACCAAGTAGTGATAGTAATTCCACAGTCCCAGGGCAAACTATTTAGTAAATAACCGTCAGACAGTTGATAATGCTTTTTTGTAATGTCTAATATAAATCTTCCTTGCTACATTTTATGCTTATTACCTTTGGTTCTGTTCTCGAGAACGAGGAACATGGTTTATGTTCTTCTTCTTTGGCAGTTACTTTTAAAATATGTGAAGACTGTTAGCCCATCTTTCCTCCCACAACTCAGTCATCTCTTTTATGGACAAAATTAATATAATTCCTCTGGTCCTTCTGTATAGGTCTTATTTTTTAAATTGCAGATCATGCTCATTGCATGCCTCTGGATTCTTTATGAGGGTTAAAGGAAAGGACAACCATTAAAAAATACCAACTCATGACTTTGCTATAATCACAGAATCTAAAATGAAAGTGTGAAGGTGAATTGTTATTTATTTCCGGAGATGTAAAATAGTCTATTCTTTCATTGTTTTTTTTCCAATGAGATCTTTTACCTCCGCTAATCTGAGACAGTTGTCAAAGTGCTTTGAAGACAGCGCCACCTTAGGCTCTATTTTGCCTGTAATTGTCGTAGATGCAATTGTATAGATTTCTGCCAAACTCTCTGCAATGAAGGTATGACTTCGTTACACTGGGAAGAAAAGAGCACTTATGATCCCTTAATCTAGTAATAGATATTGATATCTCATTGATACTATTTTACATGGAGGAAATGTATTTCTTTGCGTTTGAAAAGATCACTGTGAGAAAGAGCCGTACAATTCAGAGGTTGTTTGAGAACTCTTACTTGCCCGATCTGGTGTTGGAGGGCTGTGGCAAGTTCCTTACAGATCTCACGCTTCCTTAAGTCGACACTCTCTGAACCACTTTTAGTTGACTGAGTGGTGATGTCAGCCCATCAGATTGCGATAATTGTCATGCAGCAAGAGGGGGAATCTGCAGAGACTGCAACAGGGAAGAGATTTTTCCACTCTGCTATTCAGGCTGCTAGCATACACAGTTTCATCGCTGGTCTCCAACTCTGACTTCAGAGAGCAAGCACACAGCTTGAAATGTGGCCCCAAATCTCTGCCTGCGCCCTGCTGCAATAATAACGCAGGCACAAGCAGGAACAGAGCAGCTACCTGGTACGGCTCCGTGGTACGTCTGTGGTTGGACCGGTGGTTGAAAAGGCACAAAAGGCCACAAGCCCTCCAGCTGAAGGAATCCTGATAGAGACCACACATGACTGCGGTACACACTGGAAGGGCCACAGATACAGATAATGTGTGGGTCCGCAGGGACAGGCTTTGCAGGTAGGTTTAGTAAAACTGTTAAGATGTGCCAGGAGCTCTTACCCAGCTGTAGGTTGTGAAGCTGATGTCTCCTAACAGGAGAGCCATAATGAGGAGTGAGAGTTTCTTATAGAAAAGGAAGAAAAAGGCAGCTTTTAGGTGCTAAACATGAAATTTGTTTAGCTGTGTTTACTCTTGTCTTTGCCAAAGTCAAGTAATTTGTTGAACAGACGTAAACAACAGGTGCATTGATATCTCTGCTGCATGCAACAAGGTCAAATGCCATAAAAGTTCCAAATAATCCTTATTACATATAAAGTTCTGTGCCAAAGCACTGTAATAAAAGACTGATCTCTACACGGAGACAATTTGTGTCTTTAGTCCCGCTTGGACAGAAGACATTTTTTCTTTCCTTATTTTTCCCCAAACTAACATGCTTTTTGGGAGTTTGGTGTATTTTTCAAACTTTCCCATCTTTAGAAACAAAGCCTTAAAAACAAGAAAAGAATCAACACAAAATAATAATAAAAAAGTCCTTAATCGAAGGACTTAAATCTTGATTACTTTCTGGTTTTTAGTTTTATTTTCCCAAAGTATTTCCCTCCCCAGTTCCTTACTGGCCAACACTGCCGGGTGAAATGATTTTTCAGCAAACATAGTTCACTTCTGGATTAATAGTGTCTCTTACCTTTATATAACAATAAGGAGGACAGCTTCTCATCAAAACATTTGTTCCTTGCAGATGTTTCCTGCCACGGATCACTTTCCAATTCTGGACGTGCTGAATCTTTCTTTCCTCCTCTTCGGTCAGTGTGATTAGTACCATTACTTGGATTTCTTTGGTACCTATTTCCTCTCCTTCTTTCTACACATGCTGTCAGGTGAGTGATGGTTTGGGTACCTCCATGAGAAGTTTATTCCCACCTCTCCATTTTAAGTCACAACTCCTGGTCTTGTCAGACCGAAAAGCAAAGTTTTTCTGGGCTCTGCCTGACCAGCAATTCCAGGGTGTAATTTCATCACCTAAAGGGCAGGGAGGCAGAATGATCTGCATGAATCAACTTGCAGAGAGGAAGTTTACATGAGTGCAGTGGATTGTCATACTGCTGGAGATTACGCTAACCTATAAAAGAAAATCTTAACCGCCACTACTGTAAACTACAGACACATTCATATTTGATCAGTTGCTCCTTTGACTTATACAGAGAGATTATTCAAGCATGTCCTAAAACTACTGCACATTTACTGAGGAAATTGAGGAAATAACCTGCATATTTGTCTCCGACACAAATAACACAAAGCATATCCCTATGAATCCCTTTTTCCACATTGCTAAAATGAATTGGCTCGTATACTCCGTATTTAAATTATTTGCCAAGACAACACCCACAAGGCATGTGAACTGACACCAATCACAGTATTTTTTATGATGGTCTTTTCCGCTGAAATGTAAACCAGTCAGTAAAGCAGTAGCTAATACTACTGAACACGGCTTTGCAGCGCTTTGCTGTCCATACAAAGAATCATTAGCAAACACAGAGTTTTATACTTCATAAATAATGTATCCTAAAAAAGGGTTGACTCTATTTAAACCAGCTTAGTTGAGAAGAATTCATGGGACACAGAATTTCTTAGTTTTTTTTCAAAATGGTGGTACACTCAAACAATTGATAAACATTTGTCAGATTTCCAATCTCTGCCTACTACCTTTGCATGTAAATATCCTCCAAATTATTTACAAGTCTGAATATATAAAAGATCACTGATGGCATCGACATTAATTGCCTTAGCCTTTGAGTTAGATTAGATTACAAAAACTATGATGTCCTAAATCCCAAAGTCCAGCAAAAAACTATTATTTGCCACAAGAGTACCCCATGCATGGGTCAAAGAAAGCTGAAGGCCTGGACACAGGAAAAACACTGGCCGCAGATTCCTTTCACTGAGGATGGCTCAAACCATCGCTGGGGAGCAGCAAGGTGCCCATACCCAGCCAAAGCTCTTCTTGGTGCATCAGACATACCAGAAACGACAAACTATGTGTTTCTGAAGAACGTTATGGCTTAATCAAAGGAAATTTCACTGATGGGATTATACCTCCCAAACATAAGGTCCCTCTAAGCTCTCCTTGGAAAATGCAGTTTGATATCAACCTCTGCCATGAGGGTTAGGAGTGCTAGGTATAATTCAATTTTAAAACAGTATAAATGGTTCCCATTAAAATAAGAGTGAGGAAGCAGCAGCTGTGGGGGACAAAGAAAACCCAGCATAAAAAATAACTTCTATTTTCCCTTCTGTCAACTCTCCTTCACCTCAAAGCCAGCAGAATTTTTTTTCCCAGCAGAGTAACAGACCCATATCAGGACTTTAAAGAGCCTCCTTGCAAGTGTCCTTGACGTCATTATGCTGGAAATTTTTACATACCCATCTTTTACACACAGTTTTACTCCTTTGTGGCCTAAGACAGGCTGCAGAAGAGTTAGCTGCCATCTCAATTACACCTTTCTTGTGTTTCCCTCCATACCAGTGGAAAGAATTTCTTCAGAAGCTGTGATCCCGCAAGAATTCCCTGATATGTTTCCCTTAATTAATTTTTGTGTAGCTTAGAGGAATTCAATAATTCACTAAATCAACTCCAGACGTTGTGGCATTTCTTATTAAGCATCTGATGATGTGGCCAGCTCCATCCACTTCATAGCCAAGTACAACAGACCTTCCGCTTGCCTTCCCTCCGCTTTAGAGACGTGCATCTCCTGGACGTCAAGGAAAGCGACTATTAGTACAATACTGTCTACAGGTGGCTCTCAGCCTGCTGTGCAGCCTGTTTGACCTTTAGTGGCATCTAGTGGCAAATGAGTTTGTAGGGAAAATCTTCACAGTTAAATGACAATTAAACCAGAAAAACTGATTTCATCTTCATATGCGAAAGTGGGAAGAATGGAGCTTGCAATGCACCAGGATAGTGAGGACAGGTTGCTGGCAGCCAGGTTGCCTTAGTGGTCTAAACCAGTCTCCAGGCATTATTAGGCCATGCAACCACATTAATTTCAGTGCTAATTTACAGAGCTTCTGATGAGACTCTAATTATGGTTTGGAACAAGGACTGCCGGTAGTTAAGAAGTTAGCAATAGCCACTTTTTGCAGATCGAAGTGTTATTTTTTCTGCTTTATTGATTATAAGTTCTTTGTTCCATAAAGCCATGTGAGACACTCTTTTCTATCACAATGTGAGTGCCTCTTATTATTACCCTGAGATATGTCGCAACAGATCTTGATACTACCCTGGCAGAAGAACAGAGCCTCTCTTCCTAAATGGGATTCACTGATATTTTTATTCTATCAGATGTCACAATACTTTTGTCTCTTGTCTAGTATTAAAACATATATGGAGCAGTATGCTGGATAGTTGCAACCCACAGCTCAGAGTCAAAAGATGTTTGTCTCATAAGTATGTGTTTCCATATTCAAGCATCACACTGATAAAAGTTGATAGAGCCTCTAGCTCTGCTTGAATAGCGGTCTGCAATTTTTAAACTGTTGTTTTTAGTGCATTAGTTCTACACAAAAGTCAGCTGTATGCAAACAGAAGCAATTTAATACGCACTGTAGATGAAGTAGTCTGCCCATATGATTTCTTAAAAATAATTCCAAATGTTAAAAATCCAAGCCAAAATATATATATATGAAAAAATTCCATAGGAAGTATCTCAGTAAGTGCAAAATGTCATGCATGAATTAATGTATGCATATCTGTTGTTATTCTGTAGTTCTATAGGGGGTGAGAAAATGCCTGTGAGTATAGCATTCACAGTCCTTAAAATCTTCCAAAGAAAATTAGTATTTACATTATGTACCTCCTTGTATTCATGTAACAAAAAAGAAGATCTGACACACGGTTTAGTATTGCTCGTCATTTGAGCTGACTACGAAGGTTTTGTTTAGGATGCTTTGCAGTGAAATGTTTTCCACTAAATTCTCTCCTTTACTGAGATATTGTCAGATCAGACCAACTTTGCATGGAAGCCTGATAGGAAATGCAGGAGGACATATCTTGGCCATTTCATGGCTGCAAAATACAATGTAGTCAAAACTCTTAGCACAATTAAGGTGGCAAAAATACTGTAATATACCGTTCTTGGAGTTGTTGATAAAGTCCTTGCTTCTGTATTCTAGAAATGTCTCCTTTTTCCTGGGAGCTGCCACTTCCTAAAGGTGCTATAAAACAGTATGCCATAATCTCTTAGGTCAGCTTTTTAAAAGAAGAAATGAGTGTTACTCAATGAGTCACAATTCACTATTTAAGAAAGAAACGATAAAACGTTCCTCAGCGGATTAATGAATGAGATACATTAATACAGCAAGTCCTTCTTATTTCCTTTGCTGAGGGATATACTCACATTCTGGCAGCCAATAAAGCTTGGAAGGCCAGAAAATGTATTTGGGCCAGTTGAGTGTGTTTGTCTGCCAAATTAAATAATAGACCAGAGACACTGGAATAGGACTAGAGGATGTAGAAGATAAGTGAAAGCAGTGCCAGCTGAGAGGTCTAATGGTCTTACTGGAAAGTGGCTTGAACAGCTTGCAGCTGAGATGAGACAAAAAGTCCATGTGGATTGAGAAGCCCATCTGTCTCTGAATGCGTTTTTCCACTTAGTGTTTAGGAAAGATGCAGAAATGATTTGGGTTCCTTGATTTGCATAGTGAAAGGAAAATGGGAAAAGATGGCTATGTTCTCCTGACACTACACCATGACTTCAGATCAGCTTGTGCTTTGTTCAAGAGAAAACCTTCTGCTCGAAGAAGCATTAAAACATGTGCCTAGCTTCAAACAGCTCCCTATTAATAAAACCGGATGAGTAGTCATAAAGTTATCTACAACACATAGCTGATTCTGTCAGCGAAGAAACTCTATCCAGATGAAACTGATTGGACATATAGAAGCAATCCTTTCTATGGTTCAAGACATATTAACTGTATACCTGAGAACTACCAGGAAAAATGTCCCTTCCAGAGGATGGGACTTTAGAGGAAGAAAACCCTGCTGGAGTTACCCAGCATCCTGGATGCATAAGACTGCCTAAACCAAAAGGCAGAGTCTCTGGTCATCTTCTGGCGTGCAACAAACTGAAGGCTGACAGCCGACAGCTGATCAGAGAGTTTATTATTTTCAGTGCAACGATGGCCTTTAGAGAACTAATAGCTTCTAGCTAAAAGAGGACTGGTTGAACAATTTGGGTGTGATTCAAACGATCAATACACAGTTGGCAGGTTTAGGAATGCTGCTTAAACAGAGGGGGATTTTGTTCTTAAAGGCTTATATTTTTCAAGCACGGTTCCCCAGCAGCCTAAGTGTACTTTATGCTTCTCTCCCTTCAAATCCAAGAATAGACAAGGTTGAAGAACAGGTACTAACAAAGCTGAATTATTTTTTTTTTAAATGTATAGGGTATCACCAGTGTGAGCCATGTTTGTCTAAAAGATGTGGCAATATGGTGTGTTTGCCAAAATTCTTAAAATCTGAAACAGTTACATTTATACCCAATGTGTTAGGTTAAAGTAAAGTATCCAAATAGTACAGATTTTTACTTTGATTATAACATTCAGGTCTAAACATAGTGGACTAAACAATTGTTGTTAAGGTAAACATAAAAGTCATGGCCAGATTTACATAAAAATTCTTTAGGAGAGATATTTAGAACACAGGTATAAGGAAAAGGTTTAGGTGCTGTTGGAAAACGGAATATACCTCAGTGAGAACAGCAGAAAAAGAAGTAGCAACCTAATGGTTATTGCTGACCTTATAGGCTCTACTATGCTAACCCTGAGTCACAAATGGAAAAAAACATTTTTTCAAAGTACTTCCTTCCCCAAAAGATTTACCCACATTGTGGAAGAAAAAAAGTAGAGGGGTGGAAAAAATATGCAGTGGGAAAGAAGGCAGAAGCACAAAATGAATCATGAACATTCCTGCTTATTTTTTAACTGATAGGAGCAGCAGGAGGGAGAGAAAGAAATGCCTTTGGGATTGTGAAGAGCATTTAAAGGAAAAGGAAGAAATAAGAGATCAGTATGGATAGTATAGTGTAGGTAAGGGCGAGTATAAGCAGCTTGAATGCGATATCAAAGGATAAGTGGAGCTGATCAAGGGATTCAAAGAGGAAATGATACTATATTGCATGCAAAAGATCAGTTAAGATAAGAAGCTAAAAAAAGCAGTCAAAGAGAGGATATGATTATTAACAGAATGAAAACAACACAGATAGGAAGACAAGATTTTTTTTTGTTTTTCAAAACTCAATTTGATAGCCTCTACAGGCTGTACTTTGTGTGCTGAGCACTCTAACCACGGATAGCCAAGAGTATTGGGAAACTGTTGCTGCTATTCACTTGCAGAGAAATCAGCCCTCATCGAGCACTTATTCATGAATCCTTTTTCCAAGGACTACTCCATGCTCCAGGATCCCTGAAAAAAAAAAAAAAAAAAGCTTAAAACAAATAATGCATTTGTTAGCTATTCAGTTATTAAAGTCTTCAGCTAAAGTATGTCACAACAGCCTACCCACAGCAGGGCTACTGTCAACACTAGGTCATGTCAGCCTTGACTTTGTCTAGCTGAGTCTTGGAAATCCCCAAAGATTATCAAGAAACCTCCAAGGGCAGAGATCCCACAACTCTGTTATTGCCGATTTCGCACTGTCCTCCCAGGACATGAGTTTCCTAATGTCCAGTTCAAGCCTCATTTATTCTCCTTCAAAAATCCCTATCAGTTACCCTTGTTTGTAACAGAAGTTAAAAAGTCCCTTTATTGAAGACGATTTTCAATGCCAGAAGCCAAGTTTCATGCATTCAGCTACACTTCTCATAGTCATACCATTAGGGAAGCAGCGACATCACTAAACAGGTCAACATCTTAACACAGACATGGCTAATGTTATATTCAGTGTGCGCCTCCATTTTGCCATCCCCTACGTTACAACAAAAATGGCACCTAGTTATTGCAATCATGTTTTCCCCCGCGACGTTAAACAGCGCTTTAACCGCACGGCCGAGTGGTGAAAAGCTTCTTGCTGCATGCAGAAGTAGAGGTCTGAGATTACACCTTACCCTGGATTCGTGCTACAGGCTGCCCCTGTTATGAATGAGGTTTTGGTCATTTGAGCCGAGGAATTGAAAGCAGCTGGATATAATGCTTGCCTTATGTGCTGTTGGCTACAGACGTTGGCATTCCTTAGCCATGCAAGTTTCCTCTGTCCTTGGAGGAGTGCTTTTTTGAGCACTATAATGCCAGTAATAGGTGTATCCTCCTGCTGTCACATTCCAAGTTTTTCTTCAACCCATTCTTTCTTCTCCCCTCCCAATTATACAGATTTCCCAGTTTGGACAAATGTGGTATAGGCGCATATATTGGTGCTTCTCACTTGCAATGGGAGCACATTTGTCAATGCTAATGTTTTGTTTCTCTCTGCTGATTCAAACAGGAATGCAATTTTCTCCATCTATCTGAGCAAGGATCAGTCGGTGCCAGCGGCAGAGGGGTACTTAATAGGCTGTCAGTCATTTAGCATTAGTCTTAGATCTTACAGTTTTAAAAGCTGATCCCTTAATTAGTAGTCTTCATGTTTTTGATTTTGTCTTTAATGAAAAGAGCACTCTAATTCTGTTGCGGAATCATTCATGCAAGTCTGAACAAACCCTTATATTTCCCTCATGAATTGGATGACCACAGCATTGGAACCACATTTGCAGTTTATTTCTTATTTATATTCTCTTGTCAATGTACATTTTCAAGTATAGAAGTAACTTAAAAAAAGAGTAACTCTGCCCTAACGTAACCATCTGCAGCAAAAGAGTAAGCACTTGGCAACACTAACTAGTTCATAGAAGATCTTACTAGATATAAATAATCTCATTTTCTGGCAGAGAAAGTCCTCACAGTGTGATCTTTAGTTAGAGGAAAGAAAACTTATGTTAGTTGGCACATCTAGCAGCATAATGTAGTTATTATTAAAAAAGTGACCATGTAAAAATGGCACCTTGTTAAATAGTGTAACAACTCTCTGTGTGTATTCTGGGGCAGATTGGCTTACACTGTTTAAAACAAAAACAAACTTTTATTGCTCTCTACTCCTGTTAACGCTGCTGAGCCAACACATCCACATAGAGCAGCAAGAGGCCAGAGCCAAATACTGACTGAAGTGTTTTAGCAGGACCAAGGTGGACTTTAAATATGTAAGTCGTTAATACAGATTTAAAAAATGGGGCTACTGTAGACCTAAATTTCTACACAGGATCCTCTTTCTAACAGAAACCCTGATCACGGGGATTTTGAAGAACACGTCTGGAATTTCAAGACCTCTTGTGATACTGGCAGCTTTGATGCTTCCCACCCAGCAGCTGCGTGACCGGAGGTCTCAGACATGCTCTCCTGTTGTGGGTATGGCTGGGATTTCTGGACGTGCAGCCCTCTGGTCAGAGCTGCTCTGCATTTCTTCTCCACGCTGAGCCCTCTGCTTCAGGGAAGCTTCAGGTGGATCAGTGACACACGCTGCACAGTGGCTGCTTCTACACCAGTGAATTAGATACGCTCAGGACTGGCATCTAGCACGGAGGCTGTCAGACAGAAATGTTCCTTGTCCCTGCTCTTGACTCTATCCTCCTGCAGCTCAGAGTGCCTGGATTTCTCTGCAAGAAGATTTAAACCCCAAGCCATGGAACTGTACCTAAGACAGAGGCTTTTTGGCAAGACTGGGTGGCAGGTGGTTGGTGTTCTCCACTTCTTTTCTTGAAGCTGGGTAGTTGTATTTCAGCAGATGTCAAGAGCATCGGGGCAGTGATATTACAGCTTTGTGACAAGGTCTTTCTTTCACAGTCAGAAGCCCCCACTTCTTGATTTCAGGGTTGCCCATGTATTTTACATTAAGTAGTCACTACACTAGGAAGAAAGAAACAGGCTCTATCCATAGTCTAGGACTGGTTCCTAAATCTTTCCACTACAGCTAAACCTATAGGCCATTGAGCGGGTTCCCCCACTCTTTTCAGGCAGATGGTGTAAAGAAAGCTTACGACACTCCTATCCTTGCGCAGAGCATACTGCTGTAGATGTTCTAGGAAACAACCAGTGGGTCAGGGACTGATGGAGAAGGATGGTCCCCATTTAAGTGCTTAGGTGGTAAGATGTGTAATGGCCACGGTGTTTCTGTTGATGCCCACAATCAGGGGTTTAATCACCGGGGAAGCATTGACATTGAAGACTGAAGTGAGTACACCCTACAGCCACCCTGTGGGGTGGGTGAGAGGAGAGGGAGCTGAAAATGCACGTTTTGAACACAAATTCCTGATCGTCTATGAGTCTAAAGGATCTAGGTTTTATCCATATTCTGTTTTAGCTACACAAAATTGTTACCTCCCCAAAATCGACTGTTCATTTTTGTCATGGAAGATAATAATACATGCAGCAGAAAGAACCCCACTGGAGGTAGGCTTGGCCTTCTGCGCAACAGTTAGTAAAACACTATTTTTACTTAAAAATTGCATCGGAATGAAAAATGATGTACAGCTACTGACAGCCTGTTGGTTCCAAGACATAGAATTTGTATCTCTTTAGTACAATAAAACTGCAGCCAAACTTATTGTTTCATTCCCCTGCTTTTTAAAAGTTTTCCACTGTCTTCGTTGCATTGCAAACTGTTTATACCACAGAATTTTCAGTACCTGATGTCTTTGAGACTTTTAGCCCTGCTGTACTAGAAATCTTAAATTCCTGAATTTTTCAGTTATTGTTGGTCCCAGCCCTGAATGACTGTCACAAAAATGATCAGAGGGCTGGAGCACCTCTCCTATGAAGACAGGCTGAAAGAGTTGGGGTTGTTCAGCCTGGAGCAGAGAAGGCTCCAGGGAGACCTTATTGCAGCTTTCCAGTACTCAAAGGAGGCCCACAGGAAAGATGGGGACAAACCTTTTAGTAGGACCTGATGCCACAGGACAAGCAGTAATGGCTTTAAACTAAAAGAAGAAAGATTCAGACTAGATATAAGGAAGGATTTTTTTATGATGAGGGTGGTGAAACACTGGCACAGGTTGCCCAGAGAGGTGGTAGATGCCCCATCCCTGGAAACATTCAAGATCAGGTTGGACAGAGCTCTGAGCAACCTTATGTAGTTGAAGATGACCCTGATCGTTCCAGGGAAGGTTGAGCTAGATGACCTTTAAAGGTCCCTTCCAACCCAAACTACTCTATGATTCTATGATTACATGATTCTATTAACAAGTAAATAGAATGAAAAGCAAATAAGCTATTTTGATTTGCTACAGAATTATAATGTTTTTGAGCTCTTATTTGTTCATATCATATCTCTTCTGCCAATAAATTGTATTCATACTATTTGTACACAAGGTGAAACCAATGTTTAAATAGAAATAATACTAATATGTCAGAACTCAATATTATTTAACATTGCAACTAAAAAGGTACAGGTAAAATGGCAAAATTCATATCTGCCTCTAACCAAACAAAATGACAAACTGCTACTGTAGCAATAAACAGTGGCACCCACTTTCTAGGGCATTTACTTTAAGCCCTCTATAGTGCACTTTTAGGATATTTCCTAACATTTTCAAAGGAGCCTTTGCAATAGATTTTTGACCATTTGAGTTCTAATACCTGTTTCCAACTTCAAACAGCTTTGGATATTTTATTTTTCCGGAAGAAAACTACTATCCTGTGATTCACTGAAATCATTGCCACGGGTAATTTTGGTTATAAAAAATGTATGCTATGTAATTTATTTTTAAGTACTTTTAAAGGTCTACAGTGCTGACTCAGAGATAATGGTCAGTTGTATGAAATGACATTTAAAGCAGCTTTTAGAGGACTGGTATGTAAACCTTAAATGTTACTATTACAAGTTATATTCTGGAAGATTTTTCTTACCTAAATGGTTAGGAATAAACAACTACTTTGAGATAGCTAGAATTAGGTATGAAAAATCCTATCCATGATGTCCAGGGGAATATCTACTGGCATGGACTAGAAGAGTACTACAGGCAGATACATGAAAAGTCCTATGTGGAAATACATTATCTTCCCTAAAATGTGGATTATTCTTTTAATTCACCAGGGAGATAACCAGTAGGCTGCTCCGTAGTTATTTAACTTCAGTTTGTTTGCCTCAGTATGACCAAATTTTAAAACTGTGCCCCTTTCCTTTAAATGGGTGAGAATGAACGTGTGAATGAAAGGTTTAAATAGTGCCAGCTGAAAAATGAACTACCTGGGGACTGAAGGAGTTTTTCTTGCTCTGAAGAATGCTGGTCCCACTGAGCTAAGTGGTGCTTGTCCCTGATTTAACTGGAACCAGATTTCATCAGAGGCACGAAAATGACGAATCTAAGGCAGGTAAGCGTAAATCTGGTTCTCACAGGTGTCCAACTTCCATTGACAGATGTGGAAGTTCAGCATTTCTAAAAGTCAATGCTAAGTGGTGACCCCATTTAAACCTGGAAAGTTCAACTGGAAAGTTTGGTGTGTCTACAATAACTAAAGTAAAAGTTGTTCTTTTTTCAAACTAGAACTTGCAGACTATTTCTGCCTGGTTTTCCGATGCTGTACTGCTTTTGTAGCCACATGTGAAATTTTGTGCTGCAATGTTTGCAGAGCTCATAAGAGCTGAGGGAATCAGTTCTAACTGACTGGTAAAGGCTGCAGCTATTGACACACCGTCTGCCTTCCCAGCTACTTCATATCATTCATTAGTGCAGATAATATCTTAGCAGGTGCATTAGTGCCTAGGATTACCAATAACATTTAGATGAGTAATAAGATGCATTATGAAGAGATGGCATTTTTTACTGGTACCATTAAATATCTATAGTTATAATTCCTGAATCACTGCATTCTCTTTCCTTGTATCTTGATCTTGTTGTAGAGTGATATTTTTTTACCTTCCTAATGTTCCATGTGATTTTTTTGACTATGATACAATACCTGTCAGGTGAGGTCAGGTAAAATTCTCCAAATCTTCAAAGATACTGCCTCATACTTTTTATATTTTTGATGCGTTCTAAGACAAATCTGCAAAATTCTTAGCAAAGTTTTGTTAAAGACCCAATTCTGTCATAATTCTGTCTTCAGAACTCCTGCTTCTTGATAATGAGCATTTTGAAATGTGGATTAATGGGTAGAGCTGACCCCTATCCCTTGACAATGACATCCTCCTTACAATAGCGAAGAACAGTCTTTCCTTTCAACAAATGCTTGAATTCAAGATAGTTACTTAAAAAATACGATTAGAAAGAACTATCTATAGTGTTACCCACATAGGTCTCTAAAGGCATTTCTGAAGTCAAATAAAATGCCAATAAACCCAGACTTGATCTTAAATGAGCTATTGGCATAACCTTCTGAAAGGCTGAGAACTTTCTGCAAGGTGCTCCTGTGAATATTTATGTATCTACTGTGTAGTTCCGTAGTCATAAAGGTAAGACCTGTGGCACCGAACATATTGCCAGATGCTCTTGACTTCTAATATGGTGATTTTATTCCCATTAAATCCTACTGGGGAGAACATGCAGGTTTGGACTGACCTTGAATGTAGCATGGGTTACAAGGGGAAATTCAAGCAGCTTTCTTTCACCAAGCTTATTACAAAGCAGGGAGAGTCTCTCTATTCTTATGTGTGACCTGAGGGCACTGATGGCTCCAGAGGAGCCAGGATAGAGAAATTAACACTCTGTTCCTTCTCTGTACAGATAAGCAAACTCATACCAGACAAAGGGTTTCTACAGTCTTACATATTTTCTCTGACATCCGTTATCGTGATTAGTTTAGGAAAGAGGATAAAGAAAGGAAAATTCAGAGCGATACTTTCTCCACGGTGCAAGCTGTGCCATGAGTCTTGCAGAGGCTGCATGTTCGCCACTCTGTTTAGTAGCCATCAGTGGACCTTTCTTATACACATTTGTTTTACCTTGTTCAATCCCACTTTTACTGATGGCAAACCATTGAGAGGCAGTGAGTTCCCCAGCTCCTTTACACAGTATGTGAAAAAAACTACTTCCACTCTTTGCTTTTAACTTGATGCCTCGTGATTTCATTTAACTCCCTCCAGTTCTGGTATTATGAGGAACAATGAAAAATTATTCAGCGTTGGCCTTCTTTGCTATGCTTCTGTCATGTGTTTCTTTCAATTTCCGTTTCGTAGGCTAAGTTTTAGTGCATTTAGGCTCTGCTTGTGCAGAAAGATGCTTCTCCTCTTTCTTTATCTCCCTTGTTGCCTTTTGTGTCATTTCTTTTCTTATTCTACTGCATCTTTTTGGAGGTGGAATGACCAGAACAAGGCATGATAATTAAAAGCAGTTTGCATCAGGAATTTGTACAGCAATATAGCAGTTTCCTGTTTCATTTTCTGTTTTCTTCCTACTAATTCCTAGAATTCAGTTTTCCTTTTGACTACTGAGATGGAGATTTCAAAACCCTGTGACCTCCAGATCTCTTCCTTCTGTGGTAGAAGTTCATTCAGAGTTCATCATTTGTATATATTGTTGGGGTTGTTTTTACTATGTTCATTATGAAAATTACTGCCAATGAATTTTATTTTCCATTTTATCACTCTGCCACTCAGTATTATGAAATGTTTTTGCAGAATATTACGATCAATTTTAATTTTGGTCTCTGAAGCTATTTTTCTACCATTTGCATACTTTTTAATGTAATGGTTCAGTCTCTTTTTCAGACTGTTTAAGAATATGCTCAGTGCCTAAGACAGTTCCACATGGGGCTCTCCTAACAATCCTCTCCCTTTTTTGAGAATGAGCATTTATTGCTGCAATTCATTACTTATTTTTCAACTGGTTACTGATCCACAAGAGAACTTCCTACTTTTGCACATGACAGCTTAGTTTCTAACGGGTTTTGGAAATCCAAGATAGGTAAGATGGGAAACCTCCTCCACACGATTACTGACTCATTGAAAGAACTCATACCTCCGAAATTTGGGACGCATAAATTTGCTCTTCAGATGTTAAATCTTCTCAATTATATTATGTTTATTTATTTGATTACTAATATAATTTCTACTAATAGGCCTGGACTGACAGGCATATTCACTGTTTTTTGAGCCTCTTTATTCCTCTTCGAAGTTTTGTGTTTGTTATTTGGGTTTGTTTGTTTGTTTGTTTAAAAAAATTGTGCTTTTTTCCCTTCCCTCTGACAGTACGTGGCATAAGAGTAAGATGATGGTAAAAGAAACTGTGAAACATGTAATTTAGCAATTCTATATCCAGGCTTCCTTGGACCCCTTAGGTGAATGTCATCTAGTCCTGCTGATTTGATTTTATACGTATTATGAACTGATTCCAAAATTCTTTCACCAACGCCAGCCTGGCAGAGCAGTTGAGGTAAATCAGGTGGACCGATTCAAGATGGTTCCCTTTATGACTGTACCTACCTCCCAGGGAAGACTTGTCTCCCCTCCAAATCCACCCGTGATAGGGAACCTCATGTTGCCTGTTACTGCCTCTCATGCCCAAGAAACGCAATGTAGCCCATGATAGTGAAAATCAGGTTACCATTTCACGTACATACACCATAAAACCGTCATCCACTCCATGTGTCTGAAACAAATAATAGGAGTGAAAAAGGGCAAGCCACATTTTCTATTTTATTTGAAATTGTTAAGGAAGTGGACCACTGTGATAAAATACTGTAGAACTGCAGTGTAAAAAGTTTAATCTACTATACATTTGTAAAGGCAGTCTACAAAGAGACTGAAAATAAGGGGTCTAAGCTTTTTTGCTTTCTTTATAATACATAGAAGAGGTCTGCAAAATGATACGGGAAAAAGGGACTCATTCTCTTGTTACATGTTAACAAAACAGGTTTAGGGAAGGCAGGGGGCAATGAGAAGTGTTTGGCTTTTCTATAATGAAAAATTCAGACTTTGTTTCTGCATATGTCTTCTTCCAGAGTCTCAAAAAAAGTCAATTCGTCTAAGACAGGCATGTGTGATTTTTCTTTGCATTGATGAAAACGACCTTGTCAGTTTATTTCCTTTTTAGCACCTATGTACTCATAAATACTTGGAAAAAAGGGTGTATGAGCATCTCCAATGACATCCCTTGTTCTCTCTTTTTCAGCTTTAATCAGCAGAGATGTGAATGCAGATTAAAAAGTTGTTAATGAATCTTTCCACAAAACTGACATGACATTACTGATATTTTTATGGTTTAACAATTGCAGAGAACGAAAGCCTTTAGAAGGGAAAAGCAAAAGCTCTTTCACAGTGTCTTTATCATAAAGAAACAAAGGTTACCTGTTAAAGAAAAAAAAATTGGGTTATGTGCTCTTTAAGTATAAATATGTGACAGGTTCAAATAGCCATTTGAAAATAGTCTTCAAACAAATTTCCTGGTACTGTGCTATAACTTTTTTTCTAGCCTAACAAAGCCTCTCAGTAAGAATTTGCAGAAAATTTGAACAAAGCCACAAGCTATTAACTACTGTTAAAAATAACCACTATCTTCAGAAAGCTTTTTGCTACCAGCTACAGATGGAACTTGCTGTTCTTTAAGGAACACGAGAAGTAGTGTTGACTTTGAAACAAATCAAAATCACCCTTAACCACAACATTAATCTAGGCCCAGTATCTACTTTACACAAGAGGAGCTGTATTGTGTTCTCTTTGTTTTCCTGTTCATGCTTTACACTTCTTTGTCCTCAGGATTAGG
Source organism: Vanellus vanellus (assembly GCF_965231255.1). Lineage (NCBI taxonomy): Eukaryota > Metazoa > Chordata > Aves > Charadriiformes > Charadriidae > Vanellus > Vanellus vanellus. Next base: position 49,729,778 of record NC_138905.1, read on the forward strand.
ATTATGGCCATGACTGAGAAAATATCCTGGAGATTTGAGAAATCTTTCATGTTTTTCTTGGAGTAGCTCCTGTTGTTGGGGGCACGAATAGTTATAGACAAACCCTGCTGGTTTGGATGGAAATTTTCTATAATTTGAAATGTAAATAAGTAAATAGAGTGGTAGGCATAATGTCTGATTGTTGAAATGACAGAGTGTCAGATTCTTCAAGAAGGTAAGAAGAATTCCAGAATATTTCAAAAGCAGGCATTTAAAGTGAATGCAGAGTTATGACTTTTTGCTAATGTTTTTTGCAGTAGGTAGTGTCTCTTGGCTGCCATAAAATCTTACCATTATTTTCCCCTTCAAAGTAAGCTCATCGTATACAGAGGAAGTTTTCTAAGAAAACAGTAGCTGGTAAAACTATGAAAGTACTCACAGATAACACCATTTTTCCATTGCCACTTCCATAAGAAATTGCAGTAGTAGATATATGATTCGAGTTTAAGATTAGTGTAATCCACTAATCTGAATAGCTGTATGTCTTCAACATCTCTTTAACAGAGCTTTAAAAAGGCTTTGCATGAGTTAACAACCATGGATCACATTAAAGGGCAGAGATCATGAGCTGAGTAGTTTTCATTTATCGGGTACTGTGTTTTCTTATGTTCATTTATGCATAAATAAACGCTTTAAAATAAGTATGAATCAAATGGGACTTTTTTATTCCCTCTCATCTTCTCCCTTGTTTCACACTTGTTACCCTTAATCTTTTTTTAGACCTTCTTTGCCAAACTATAAATAAATTGGAGCCTCCACTTGTTGCTACGTCACTATTGAGTCGAGCTGATCGACCAGGAGTGCTTACAGCCAGCACGAAATGCATCGCAAATGCACTATCAGGTTGATCCCAGAAAATGTGGTTACTTGGCTAATCTTTTGACTTCTGTTCTTCAAAGAACACAAGACGCTAGCCTGTAAACCAATCTGTGAAATCCTCCCCTTCATATAGATAAAGTGGTATAGTCACATGCATCGAGTCAAGAAGCTGTTTTGGGGAATGATGATCCTTAAAAGCCGACTGACAAGAACGCCTTAGAGTTTCTTGTCACGCTGTTCTGTCATCTACATATGCCTACATTGCAGCTGTGTCCTTTCATCCCGATTGTGTCCCAGGCATCCTTCTACAGGGACCTTTGCAGAATTCTTGTTGTTTCTGTTTCTCTATCCTCTGTCAGAGACTTGTCAGGATAAGAATATGTCATGCGGGTTTAAGGCTTTGATTTTTGAAGACATTAGAAGGGAAATCAGTACTTAGCTGTCATTCTTTCCTGAATTCCTGAAGTTACTTGTATCCTCTAAGTGGCACATGTCAGCCTCATAGATGAGCAGCTGCTGAGCAGATGTACTTTGACCACCCAGCCCACCTTCATGTCCAAGGTATACGTGCAATGCTTGAGGCCATCCCGAGGAAGTTTCTTATCTCAGGGCCAAAAGAAGGGGGAAAACTGCTAATATGAAATCCAGGGCCAGGAGCAATCCCAGGAATGCAGTATTTAAGTTGCCTCTTCTTAGGTAACCAGAGGTTCAAAAATGTGCTCTACATCCCAGTTAAGGGACTAAACCCGCTTTCCTCCTTCCCCTATTATAAGGGGAAGGTTTATGATAGGTTGGCTGTCCCAAAATAGATTTGCAAGTACTGTTCTTCTTACCTGATATAAATACTGCTCCTTTGAAGACGCCAGGGACAGATTCTTAGATCCCCAGGCATATTGCTGGATCAATACACTTGAAGGGTGACAGCTTTTTACTGAATTTATAGGTGGACAAACATGTTGCTCATTGTGGGTAGATTCCTCTGTCAGGTGAACAATCCTGCCAAGGCAAGCAAAGAGTCTCGATATGGTAGAAGGTGCCTGAATAGCAATATTCTTGTGACAGAAATAAAAAAAGATTGTTGTTACAAGTCGTCTTTCCAAAATTTTGGTGTAGGGTACACTCCTCCCTACCTGGATAGAAAAGGGAGTGCTGCTACTTCTAAGATGTGCCCAGGTAGGCTGCAAACTCCTGAGGCTGCCGGCTTAGCTGGGCTGATGGAGGAGAGCCTGTAAAAGCCAGTGCGTGTAAGCCAACCTACAGAGCGATACTGTGCAGGGTGGCTTGGGGGTGTGGTGGCAAGGCGCAAGGGTGTTGTGCTTCAGGTTGTAGTGGCAGATGCAAGGATGTTCTCATCAAAGGCCTGAGCTTGTATCCTGTGGACCACTTGCATACGCAGAAAATCCTGTGGCACTTCCTGGGCTTATCAGGTGGCATACTCTGTGACGTTCACTCCTCTGGTTAGATAGCACAGTCTCTTAAGGAATTTGGCTTTGAGGGGAGAGTTGGAGGCAGTCTTGCAGGACAGTATGAATACAGCTACTGATTGTTTTGCATTTATCCAGCATATCCACTGATTTCAAACAGTTCTATAATTGTACATAGCTCAAACTGGTTATGGAATCCATTAATCATTTACAATATAGTAACTCATATCCCACGGTCAGTGACCTATCTGCCATAGCTTCCAGTAGAGCTTAATGTGTGCTCATTCTGGGTGAATTACTGCTTAGGAAAAGAAAAAAAATGGACTCTTACATTAATTTTCTTCCTTTGCTTTAGAGTTTCCTAGCTGTTTCCTTTTCTTTTGTCTGCTGATCTTCTTCCTCGAATTTACTAGACTTTCTTTTTACGTTCTCAAACAGGTCTTGTTTTTCCATCTTTGTAGCAGCATTTATTCAGCCAGGATTATTTAAGCATTTGAAAATGTAATATGCATCTGAGCAATTAGTTTCTCAGTTTAAGCTTGTACCAATCAATCTCAGTCAGAAGTGGGAGGAAGAGAGAGAAAAGAGAAGTAAAATAGGATCATTATACACACCTTAGTTTAGTAAGCTTGTGATTCTATTACTGTAAACCTTATAAAAATTTTTTACTCTGATTTTTTGTTTATTTTCCTGCGTTTCTTTGGACATAGAAATTATCTGCTTTCAACAGGTAAGTGCTGAGGATATGTCTGTATAATAATTAGCGAAAACAAAATGCTACAGCTTATTTTCAGACCCACTAAATATTATAATACATGTTCCTCCTTTTTTTCTGCAACATACAGTTATACACATTTCATACCATGATCTTATAAACCTGCCATTTTTTGTTTTCATTATACGACGTTAATTTTTCATCAAATGTAAATCACAAAAAAATTTAATTTCCAGTTAACCTTTTCATGCCACAAGCTTGCTAGCTTCGTCTTAGTCTGTCAGCTGAATAACACTTCTTTTTCTGCTTAGAACAGTGAAAATTGTTAGTTCACTATCATCTAAACTGTCTACCTATTCTCTGTCTGGATAAAGGTTTAAATGTATAGATAAATACTTAGTGTATCTAAAAAAAGAGAAGCAACATAACAGTAATCCCTAAATCAGCTTTACATGCTGCCTTAAAAGCAGAATACTTTGAGTTATTTAAATAGTAAACTGCAGAACATATTCTAAGTTCATTGCTGTACACCCAGGGGAGGAGAAGACCTGCTGAATTCCGCTCTGAGAGGTGGGCTAGCCCGAATGTGTGTTGGCCTGCACGAGACAAAATAATCAGGGATACAAGTCTTGTAGAGTATGACTAACCCACTTTCTAAGTCAGTGACACCAAAGCAGTTTATCTGTTTTCTTGGAAACATGCCTGTGCTTCTGTCCCCTTCCTTCTTGAAATGTACTGCACACAGAGCAGCTGCCAAGCCAGATGAATCGCATGCTAGGGGGAATTGCTGAAAATAAGCAGAATGCAGCTTGAAAATAGGATTTGGGAATAATTGTAGGAGAGGAAAACAAGCGTGGTTTTCTCCATTGTGGCCTCCTCTTAACCACTTTCCAAATGCTTCACATACTAAGGAAAATATTCTAAAGAAGAGGTGTAGTGTCTCAAGCTGAATAAAAAACTCATTGCTGTCAATGATTTTTGACCACCAAAGGTTTGGATCAGGCCCTCAGTCTCACAGCATCCTGCATCCAAGGTCTCATGTATTAGTAAAAGTCCTAAAAGACTTCACTCAAATACAACATGAAGTTTCGTGCCTATGTCCAAAACTGAAACCGATTCCTGCCCAGCTCAGAGGCTGCCAGACAGCAGGAGCACGTCTCTGACTGCCTGAGCACATTCCTCCTCCTGCCTCCCTCGGCAGCTCTGTCTACTCAGGGCTGAGCAGCTCAGTGGTTATTTCACAAGCCATCACACAGAGCATCCAAGGCACGACTGGAACAGACACCTGAAAAAAATTATGAAGTTAGCTTTCTTAAAAGACAGCTAGATAAGCAGTTTCTCCTGGGGATACAATTTGAACACTCGTCCTAGAAGCATGGAAAAGCTTATTTCATGCTTTCATCTACCCAACAGGATGCACACCTGTATTTTCTACTGCTTCCTAACCATTATAGACACTTTCGTGCACTATGGAAGAAAGGAAACATTTCCAACTCTTACTGTTGAAGTAGTGTTAGCATTCAAAAGAATGCAAGATTTATTGTTCTATAAAGAGAGCAAGACACAACATAAAGCGAGACTGCTTTTTCTGTATTCTGGCTTGGAGGCAGGCATCTGGGATTCTTGTCCTGATCAGAGTCTTTATAAGGATTTAAGGAACAATCACCATGTGAAAAATGTGTAAAGGCTGTTCGGAAAAGGATTAGGATCCAGGTATCCTATTGCCAGTGTCTTAACTTCTTTTGCAGAAGATTTTAGGCTCTAAGCTCAGATTTTACATGTTTAAATCATTTATTAGGTCTGGTCCGAAATCAACCAACTATGTGTATGCCTCCACCTGAGTGTCAGGTCAGGAAGCAGGGTAAAGTCTAGTGTGTCCTCAACTATCATGTACATCTTATTCCTGGGATTACTTAGTAGCGTGGAATGAGACTGAGATCTGACTGCATATGGTTCCCAAAGTAACAGATGACGGCAGAATCCATCTTGCGTGCACAGAGCCTTTAGTTATTGCTGGTTGTGCGATATCATTCCAAAAGGAGCTGGTGTATATATAATGGTCTGATCTAGCCCCTCCATGGGGTCACACTTTAGTCTTCAATAAGAGGCAGCACAGTCTCAAGTATTCTCCCCTAACTACAGATTGAACAAAACCTCTACCTAAACGCAAGCATGCATCTTTACACCTCTAGTCGTGAGCCCAAACTGGTCTGAGTCCTATTATTGAATATGCTCTTGATGAATTTGGACTTCAGTACTTCAAGACAGGCTGCTCCGGCCTCTTTGGTTAATGGGAGATTTCTGAAAACAGGAATAACCAGAAAAAATTTTCTCCTAGTCACCACTGATGTTATTTTATTTTTTGGCATTAACACAGCTACCATAAGAACTGGCCGGTTCTCTTGGCTAGCAGAAATGCAGGACTATTGATAGTACAAAGAAAGCCAGGCCTGATCCTCAAATTATAGACTGTGCTCCAAACTCTCAAGTGTTTTGCTTGCTCAAACATACGTATTGTATGCATATTTGGTTTTTAACACTACAGTCCTTATTCAAGCAAAACCACCCACTATGGTAAAAAATAATAGTGTAATTTGGCATCCGGTAACAATCTGTTCTCAAGTGACGTTGTTCTCCTACCACCACTGTTGCTTCTTGCTTGAATTATAATTGTTCTTCTCTCAGCTTTCTCCAACTTTATTAATTAATATTCTTTCTCTTTCTAAAAAGAGAGAATAAAGCTTGGCAAAACATCAAGATGAGGACACAGCATTCATATGATGTTATTATCATATTCTTGCATATGCTAACAAGACTGCAATGGATCCTTTCTTTCCTCTTCTTAATATAGTCTTAACATGCTAAGTACTTTTGGGGGTCTCTGGTGAACATTAGGCAGATACTCCAGTGTGGTGTTTGCACAATCCCACCCCTATGTACATCTTTTTTTCATCCATAAAGAGCAATACACTTATTTTGAAGAAAGGTGACTTTTATGACGTTGAAAGCCAGCAAAAGGCAAAGAAAATATATCCAAAATAGATTTGATCTCTGTTTTGTATAAGATCTTGCATTGTGAAAACTTTACTAAAATCTTGCATAGAGACATTTTGTATTTCAAGTGTATTTTGAGTGAAAATAGCATCGTAGACTTAGACCCTAGACTTTTCTGAGGTCTTATTATTTGGCAAGCAATAAATTTCTTTGATTGTGTGCATATGTACACATATGTGCAGTCATACATGTACATGCCAATAGTTATAGAGTGCCATCTGCTGTTATATGAGACTAAATAGTGTTGTCTCTGTTAAGTTTTTAGGATCAATAAAGTTGTTGTACCTTTCAGAGAATTTCTGATTAAGTTACACTAACAGACAAAGCACATTTTTAAATTGTAGGAAGAGCAGAGGTGTTTTTTTCCTACCTTTGAACATGCTGACCCCTCTAAACTGTATACTGGATTTTGGTCAACAGCCGATTGAATATAAACTAGCAGTGTGCCCAGGTGGTCAAGAATGCCAATAGCATCCTGGCTTGTACTAGAAATAGCATGGTCAGCAGGACAAGGGAAGTGATCGTCCCCCTGTGCGAGGCACTGATGAGTTCCCACCTCGAATACTGTGTTCAGTTTTGGGCCCCTCACTGCAAGAAAGACGTTGAGGTGCTGGAGCGAGTCCAGAGAAGGGCAACGAAGCTGGTGAAGGGCCTAAAGAACAAGTCTTACGAGGAGCAGCTGAAGGAACGGGGGTTGTTTAGCCTGGAAAAAAGGAAAGCTGAGGGGAGACCATATCACTCTCTACAACCACCTGAAAGGAGGTCGTAATGAGGTGGGTGTTGGTGTCTTCTCCCAAGTAACAAGCAATAGGACAAGAGGTAATGGCCTCATGTTGTGCCAGGGGAGGTTTAGATTGGATATTAGGAAAAATTTCTTCACTGAAAGGGTTCTCAAGCACTGGAACAGGCTGCCCAGGCAAGTGTCGAGTTACCATCCCTGGAGGTATTTAAAAGGCATGTAGGTGTGGCATTTAGTGACATGGTTTAGTGGTGGACTTGGTCATGCTAGATTTACAGTTGGACTTGATGATCTTAAAGGTCTTCTCCAACCTAAATGATTCCATGATTCTGCTTTAATTCATATCATTGCTTAATCTTCCTGGCTGACATCTGTGTAATGTCTTTATTTTTTTGGACATAAATGAAAAAAAATAGTTTTGTGACAGGCTTGTGTAAAATATTGTTGATTTGCTCAAAATGCTAGCTAATTTAAACCAACAGGTTGTATTCCTGTTGATCTAGAAATAAATTGCACAGAGTCCAGGCACAATGTAAATAACAGCATAGGTGTTCACAAGTGGCATTCAATCTCCTTTTTGGGAATGAAAATTGAAACCTCTTCTTCAGGAGAAAAGTCTGCCTTAAAAATTGGAGCCATAGAAAGATTAAGGCAAAAAATAAACGTTGCCGCTTGTCACAGCTTCCTCAGGGAGGCAAATCCAAACCCCCAGCCGTATGACATATCATTCAAGACTGAAAACTTGCTCAAATGGTGTGTCTCTTAAGACTGTTCAGTACTTCCCTCTGGTGGCCTGTCCCATAAAATATTTCTCACAAAAGTTAATTTTTTTAAATCAGTCTTTGAACTTAGGATTTTTTTTTAAGATGTAGATGCATAGAAGTTTGCGTCGGTTTTCAGATGGGCTATGTAGTGGCTTTAAATAGAAGGTTGTCAAAATTTTTATTATTATAGCATGTTTTGTAACATGATCTTGGTTTTCAGTTTGGGTTAGGTGGGTTGTATTGGTGAAATTTATCTCAACTTGAAAGCTCAGCAAAATCACAAGAGGATATTTACCTCAGTTTGAAAGCAAGAAGAATGAAAAGCAGCCATGCACTCTTCTGGGCAAGCTGACTTCTAAATCCCTTTAGGAAAGGTAGCCAAGGAATCAGCACAGTTTCTTGTATCTGACATGATTGTACAACTAAACTTTCCACTCTGCTATGGCGTCTTTATGTTCTGCCATGATCATTTTGTGTTCCCTGTGAAATGTATTCCTGTAAAAATATCCCAATCTTGACACTCTAATAGGACAATATTGTTTGCTTCTGCTGCTTATGTATTTTCAAAAACAATCCCAACTTTTGCTATTCCTTTCTTTTGGCATTCAAATGTAGATACCTGTAACCTCATCTTCAGAGTTACTGTCATCAGTATTTTCAATATTTTTTGGCAATGAACAGCCCGTAATATAGGCATCCACATAAAAAAGAGGAGGTAAAAGGATTGAATAACTATGGGTAGGACTTGAAAACACAAAATCTTAGGTAAGTAATTTGAGAGCCTTGTTCTATATTTTCCTGCCAAAATTTAAACCTAATGAAATATAGGAATTTGAAATCCATTCCAGATATCCACCTCAGTGTTGACTGGTTTATTGGCCTCCAGATATGCTCTCCCATGATCAGGGACCAAAAAAGAAAAAAGATACTGTATTACATAGAGCTCACCAGAAATCTGGCAAGAAATTTTACTTCAGGTAATGAATGGAGATGGAAAGTTAAAAGTTTGGATTTCTTTTTTGTGTGAAAGGGGAATCATGATTAAAAATACCCATTTAAAAAGAAAAGCAACAACAAGCAGAAAATCATTGGATTTTCAGCTTTCTCTTTAGTTAGACATACCTCATCTTCCTAAGTCTCTGAGGAGCCAGTAGCATAACTCCACAGGCAGGTGGAAATTGGGTAGCTGAAAGAATATGGCAGTCTGGCACACCATTCAGGCAGCCTGGCAAGCAAGCAGGTAAGAAACCAGGCAGAGAAGGAGACAGCTTGTCTTAATCACTTAATTCCTTAGATAAATTTGACAGAACCAATATAGAATCATGTAGTATTTCAGTCTGGTGTAATTCGCTTATTATGCCAGGAAATAGTTCTAGTGGTATTATAAACAATTCTTATTTTTGCTTAAAAATTGCTTAAGCAAGGAGCAGACTCAACTTCCACAATAATTAATTGGAATATTTTTCTTTTCAGAGTTGCGTTTTACCTGTAGACCTGCAAATTTGGCAAGAGTTTTACATGCCCAGTTTTATTCATTAGCTTTTAAAAACATACAAGTGATTGTTATAAGAGTAATTAATGTTCAATTTAGAAATATGCTGCAGTAAGTAAAGAAGCTGAAGACAAAAGCAGCTCAAATCCCAAATTTCCGAAGAAATATGGAAAGTAAAAAAAATAATGGAATTTAAAGCCTTTAAATACCTTTCAGGTTCCCAGTATTATTAAAGATATTCTGTCTGTGAATATATACTGTGACTTAATATTTATTCACTAAGTGCTGTTTTTCTTGTCTTCTTAAAAAAAGGAAATCACTATGTGTCCTCTTTTTATATGCAATATTTACTACTTTTCTTTTCACTGTGTATGTATTCATTTACTAGGTACCTTTACCAAGTAACTCAGATCAATGAATTCCAGTTTTTCTTGTAATTGAAATATAAGCACCTACTGTATTTTTTAAGATCTACAAAGTGCCAAGTGAGGTGTCAAACTGAAATTAATGTCTGTGCAAGACCATTCTGTAATGTTCTTACAGTGTCAAGTATCAAGGTCAGATCTGATTACATCAATAGTACAATGAGAGGTAAAGAAACCCGTGGGTACTCTTTACTCGGCTCCATGGGACCAGGCCTTTCACGACAGATCATAAATCAGAAGAAAAATGACAATGTTTCACACTCCAATGTGAAAGCATTTATTTCCTCTTTCAAGCCTTTATTATTGCACAATTATTATAGACCTTATCATTGTACACTTACTGCAGTGCATTAGTACCACCAAAACAAAGGGATTCACTTTAAACAAAACAGATCATTATGCCTTCTGTAATTAAAAGAGTTTTGAGGAAAGCTTGCAATGGTATCCCTAGGTTTTTGGAAAACCCTTTTTTAGCTCTTGGAGATCAACGTTGTTCTTTAGAATTTTACTGCTCTTCTTCTGTTGTCAGTAAAAAAGCTCCCAACAATAAATTGTTGTTGATTCCAGAATATAATTAAGTTTATTATTATTCCCAGCCATAATATTCAAAATGCAAGTATTATGCTATATAGCATACTGTTGCCTTGCAACAATAAATGTCTTAATACATTTTGGATTCTTATCTCCTGGTTTTTATACGCTTGACATATATTTAGATAATTTTTTTTCAAGCTTTTCATTGAAACATGAGTTGGGAAAAGAGAACAATTGTTGTAGCTGTTGTTTTTATTGTTGCTGTTGTTTGATGAAAGCCAACTTCAGGTACGAGAAGTGAAATCTAAGAAATCTGCTAGGTAGTAGACAAATCACAAAACTGGGAAATGCCAATTCTAGTACAGCTTCACAAACATATAATGTATTTCTCTTTCATAATAACTGGCTGAAACTAAAGCCTAGCTTTAGATTTCAGGGGACAATTACTAGTAAAGCTCTTTCATGTTTGGAAGAGCCCATTTTAAACTTTATGAACATGGACACATAGAAAAGAAAGTTTCTGAATGGAAAACTCCCATTCGGCTATTCCAGGGATGGAGAATAGAATTGGAGTTACATTATCAAATGCAAAAGACATACAAAGGGGAAAAAGAAATCTATTTTAAGAAACCTAATTTATTTCTAAAGCTAATAGATATGGAAGATAAAGATACAGGAATACAGTTCCTTTATCTTTTTAAAAGGTTTAAAAATAGAGTTTTAGGGGATTACATATATTTCACAGCAATCACTTTAAACTTAGACATTTGGTCTCCTATTTCAACGGAGAGAAAGACAGATGGAAATTGCCAGAGCATGGCAGTTCACTCAGATTCCTACAGTAGGGTGGGAAGAATTGCTGTCTGCAGAAGCCTGTCTTTCTCCTCTGACTACAGGCTGTCTTGAGCAATCAGCTTATACTTGATTCCTAACATTTAGGTAGCTAAAATTAGGCAAGATAAATTCCACCTTATGTTAAATACTTCTCCATGAAGACAGAAAGACGAAAAATACTGTGAGGTGGAATATAATGGGATTATCTGCATTGCTTGTGCCAGGCACGCACTGAAGAACCTCTGGTCTCCAGCCGAGCTCCTAGTATGCAATGCACTATGCAAGCGCAGAACAAGAGAGCGTGCCATGCCCTAGAGAGCTTATTCATTCCCCACTGTCAAAGACACTAATAGCTCTACCAGAGCAGAAGTATCTTCCCACGCTGGTCTGCTACAAAACTATGATCTCAGTCATAATTCAGTAATGAGCTTTCTAACACAAGTAGGCAATACATAAGAAAGGAAAAAATGTTAATACATATTGGTACCTTCTCTGATTCTTAATGATACCTTTTTCATCAAGCTTCCCCACAATTGAAGAGCTAGATTCCATCACAAGCTGAAAAGATTTAACAAACTAAATGTTTAAAGAATTCAAAAGCATTTGTAAGCACCTGGACTCCTATCTTGTATGTATTGAGTGATAAGATAAAGGTTTCTGCGTAGCTATAGGTGGGTTATAGAGTCCCACTTTCCCCTTAGAGTATGTGGAAGCACCAGAGGTTTGGTTTAAAGATCCAAGGCTAAAATCAGATAATATCTTATGAATTTCAGGGTGTGTATCCCAGCCCCACTATCCATCCAGTATGAATTGTCTTCTTTTTCCTTCAAGTTGCACTCATATAATCACTGTGCAGGCTGTCACAGAATATACATAAGTTCATGACAATGCACAAAATCTCTGCAATATTGGGTGTTTTTTTCTTATAAGACGGGTCATATCATTTGTCTCTGACCAACTTCTCTTCCTCTTTTCTGTGTGATGCACAAAAAATATAGATACATTGAATCCTGTTTAGTATCCTATAAAAAATGGTGGCCATGCTAGATACAGAGTCAATGCATGCAGGGCAGGCCAGGCTTTGTTTGATGGGAAGTTGTTACAAATTCTTCTTTATCAAGGATTAAGTTATATTAACTGCAGTGTATTAACTAGTCCTTAAAATTCCAATGACATGTATAGGAACTAAAAACATTAAAGCTGCAGCGTTTCAAATCAAGCAGCAGATCATGCAGAACGCATAATAGGTTGCAATACAAAATTTATTTACTAGTTGTTTGCTTTTTAACAAGCTTTAGCACAGTGTCAAATTTTCAAACATTCCAAATGTTGGGGTTGGTGACTATTAATTAATTTATCTATTTTCAACTAGAAAAATGCTGTAAATTACTTGTTTCTGTGAGGCATACACTGTTAAATCCAGTAGCTGAAATATACTTGGACATACAATAACATCTAAAATGAAACTTCAGGGAATAATATAACAATAACTGTAATGAATTAAGAGATAATTGAATTTTAAAGCAATTAATCTGGTACAATTTTTTAGCTGATACATTAGTGATATAACTATAAAATTTGAGAACTTCCATCAGACATTGCTAGACACCTCAAGAGACAGACAGATGTCTTATTAAAAGGGTTTAGATCGTTATAGCAGAAAATTAAAAGCTGATGATTCATTTTGCTGTTACAGAAGAAATAACAGTACTTGGAATTTATAAATTATTCTTTTTGTCATAGAATGCATAATGAATCACAATTTTTGTTCATCATTTGCTTATTATTAATTTAACAGGCATAGAGATGGTGTAATATATTTTCTCCAATTCCATGTTTTATTAATAGAAGTCTTCCTTTTCAGGTTTATCAAGGTGACCAAGAGGAATGTAGTGTCGGGGTAACAAAGGAGCAAAGAAAACAAGCATCCCTGAATTTCAGAGCTTCTGATTTACATAGCAGTCTGCTCTACGGAGAAAATGATTCTATTAACCACAACAGAACACACACTTCATTATGGAAGAGTAGTGCACGCTGCTTTAATGAAGCCACAGACTACAAAGCAGGGATTGTGAAGGGCTCATTTGGGATGCAGCTGCTTACCTGGTTGCAGAAACATGCAGGGAATGTATACATTTTATCCTTGCTCTAGCTAATACCCAAACAGTTTTAAGGGTAATGAAATTAATGGTATTACTTCAATGTTCACATGGAAAACTTTTATTTGTATGTTTTTAAATATAAAATATCAGCTCTCTTTCCATCCAATAACTGCCCTCGTTCCAGGACCTACTTTCAACATTTCTCTTTCTCTGGAGAAAACAATACAAGAGCTATTAAACACAGAAAGGATTTTTGCTAAATGTTCCTTTTTGAAGATATCGGTGATATATATTAATATATATTAAAGCTTACTTGAAATATATTCCCTTGTTTTCAAGATAAGGCATCTATTATTTATGCTGTATTTCTCAAAATGAAAGCAGTGCAAGTCTCAGGAGTTTTAGAGGAATTTTGCATGGCGCAGATACAGCAGATACAGTGGGTCTGTGTTGAGTGCGTGTTTGGATATAAGAGCAACAGAGGAGCTCCTGTTTTTGTCCGTGTTACACAGCTATAGTACCCCTGAAGCTTTCTATTTGGTTTTCAAAGTGAATCCTCTGAGTGCCTACAGTGCCTGACTCCAGGAATGCCCACCAGGACATCCTGAGCAGAACCTGGTCGGAGGAAACTGGCAGGTAGAAGTTGCCTTTTCAGTGCCCCTCAGAACATCCTTAGGCACGCTCTGCATCACTCTGACATGGAGCATGCCAAATGTCCAGCAACAAACAGGTCCCACCTGAGAGAGGGAAAAGGGAGGAGCTGCACTTACTGCATCCCACTGGATGGAACTCCATAAGGACCACAAAGCAAATCCATATACTTTCAGGCTTTTCTCATCACATGTGACAGTCTCATATCATACCTGACCTGCAGGCCAGGTCAGCCCTCTATTAGGAGTAAAAGATGTGTAAGAGACCATCATTCTGCTGTGACAAAGGCACTACAAACGTGGTCTCTTTGTAAACAGTGCAACCACAAGCTTCTCATCTAGTACCCAGGCCTCCCCCAACCAATCCCCAGGGCTGAAAAACAGCAACTTCTCATGCTGGAAACAGGTCACAAGTCTCTATCTGGGTCCAGCCATGACTAGCACATCCAGTAAGGAAAAGACAAACTGCCCTTTTTGGGCAATGCCTTTCTGGGCTGGGTCCCAGAATGCTTAGATTCATCTGCTGATGCTCTTGACACACTACCAGGTAATGTTCCTGGAGATTTGCCCTGTAGGGTGTATGGCAGTGTAGCTCCTCAAAACAATATGCTTTGTTCTATTTTTGCATGGTGCTCTCTAGGACCTTTACTTTTCCACTGTCTTCCAACCTCATTTATGATAGCTTTTGATACCTACTAGTGCAGTCGGACCATTACAGAGACTGATGGTGGTACATTTCAGGATAAGATGGTATTTCATGGCACAGACAAGTTAGAGCGGTGAACACTAAGAGTGTCTTGCAAGACATGCTGTGAGGACCTGTGGGATGTCTTGATGAGAAAATCTTATGCAGTTTGGATATGTCTGAACTACCCCAAAAATGTCATGGGAATTTGGTGCATTGACAGCAAGTATGAGTCTAAGGTGCTCTTGCCAGCATGGTCTTTGGAGCGGCCAAAAAAGAGCAGTGGAAACAGAACCGGTGAAAATGAGAATTGCCAAGTTAAACCTCCAGCTTGCCAAAAGGAGAGCTTCCATGGGGTAACTGTGTAAGGAAGTGGGTAGGTGTGAGGCAAAGAAGTTATCAGTTCTAAATTACCTTCAGACCTGACCTTACAGTGAATGCTCACAAAGTTTAGCCTTTTTATTTTCAAGCTGTCTGTATTTCTGAAAGCAAAAAAGAAGGTAAATTGCAGGTCTGGAGGAGGTCTGTACAGTCTTGCTCTAACTTTCTTGCCACTAAATGAAAGTTCAGGTGCCTGGATGAGGGAGAGTCCTGTGGTAATTTCTCAGTGCTTGCTGCCCTGAGCCCCATGACCCTTGCTATCACAGAGGCCTTCCATCTTTCCCTCAGTTGCCTCAGGACTCCCAACCCTCATCTTTCCTGTCTCAGAGCTGCTTGGAGCCCTTTTAGCCCATCCCCTTGCCTCCCATCACTCAACTCTTCCCATCTCACAGCCTTCCCTGCCCTCTGCCCAACTATTCCCAAATCCCTTTCTGACTTAACAGCCCAAGTTCATGCTCCTTGACACTTCCCTACCAACTCTTCCTACCCATGTCTGTCTCCAGGAGGCACAACTTTTGTCACAGGGGCTGCTGTGCTCCTCTACCTCTGCCGAGCCTGAACCTGGTGGGAATAGCTGCTGCCACACCGAGCCACCACTGCTGCAGGTGTATGCTTGTACCCTTCAGGTTGTCTCCACACATGTCCTCCCAGCAGCGGTTGTGGCTTTTATTCTGGCAGGGATTTCAAAATCCTGCAGAGAGGTTGCGTTTATAAAATATTGCCTTAGATGCATTTCAGAGGAAATGTTCAGGAAAAAGAGGGGAAAAGGAAGCTCTCCCTGCAGGAGCCCTCTCTCCTCTACCAGACATGGAGATTTTCTGGGAGCATCTTTAAGGGTTTATTTAGCTTTCTCTCTTAAAAGGATTGGCAAATGTTTCTAGGAGCCTTTGGCTTTGCCTCAAAACCTTAATATAGCATGAAGGAGAATTACATAATTTAAAGACAGCAAAGGCCAAGTGTGTCATCCAGTGAAACCTCTCAGCAGTGCAATCTCACAGTTTAGCATATTTGGTGGTGCCTTTGACCAGTCTAGATCTGATTTACAAGGGATGAGGTTTCCTGTATTTCCCAGGAGTTTTTCTAACGGTTTATGTGATTTTAACCTTTAGAAGTTTGCAACATAAGAAGTTTGATACCTGTGACTTTCATTCAGACTACAGAAACTTCCATTTTACACCATACTAATTTCACTTACATGTAAAAGAGGAAACATACTGTTATAGCTCACAGCAGTATAAATAAAAGAGAAAAAATTCAGTCATTTTCTCTTTACTGCTCATTCACAGGGAAAAAGAGCTCTGACTAAGCAAGTTCTCTCTCTTCCTACAATCGTCAGTGCACCTCATCTGCTTTCAACCCTTGCATCTGCTTTTCTGGCTAAGAATTGTCTTTTTTTCCTCTTCTCTCATTTCTCTTTTTACTTTTGACCTTTTCAGTCATTTCTCAATACCTTTTCTCAGACGCTTTGGGGGATTTTATGAAATACTTCAGAGTGTTCTGCAAAGCTGTAGGATGCCTGAAGTTCACAGTAAGTCTTACTTACTGATTGGCTATAGCACGTGAAGGAACTGGCGTCCCACTGAAACCAGCAAGGATTTTGTTACAGATTTCTCTGGGGCTCAAATGCCACCTTGTTTCTGCTGGTTTTCAGTTTCACTTTTCACTTCCAACAAAATTTTGAAATCACTAATTCTGATAAGAGTGATTTGATACCAAATTTTAGAACAGCAAATAAGAAGTGTCAGCTCGGCTTTCAACAGTTGTATCAAGCAGGATTTTGTTCTAGCAGGCTACAGTACTACAAATTTGCACACTTAGTTGGGCAGATAAGAAAAATCACATCGACTTGAGCAGTACTACACGGAGGCACAAATTCATCATGGATGACCCTGTGATGAAAGAAAGGTGTCATTGTCCACATGACACAACGGGAACAGCTAGGCTTGCGTTAGTACTGAATAAGAAGCTTCAGAAATTCAGGATTTGAATTTTGTGCGTGAACTGTAATAAGGCCATTCCACCTGTTACGTTTCTCTGTGCAATGAGGAAATGTAAGAACTATACTAGAACTGGCATTGAAATAAAGAGAGAGCATAAGTGTTTATGCTCTCAAGTGCTTGGGGTGCCATTTGAGTTGTCAAGTCTTATTATACTGAGTATCATCCACACCTGTCACACGTGTTGTTGAAAGACACTTCTAATTCTTCGCCAATATATTTTTGGACAGAGCTAAGCATTTCTTGTTATCGTAGTGAATGACAAGCTTTACAGTTTCATTTGTGGGGAAGTATCTGCAGAGAATTTAAGTTGAAATGAGCAAGTCATGGTCTCTGCTTGGACATGCGTGTGCAGTGCATGTGGTGCTACCTGTCATACAACAGGCTGGGACTAGTCTTCAGAATTCTTCTTTTTAACTATCTGCCCTAGATGTATTTGAAATAAATCTGGGTAAAATGTTTGCTATTATGCAATGGGTACTCTGTCTGGGATACACAGACAGAACACATATAAGTTTCACCTCATTGTAATTTGATGTGCTCAGTTTTGAAAAGGCACTGTTTTTCCCAATGGGCTGAAATATTTACAAGGAAAAAAATATTCTGCAAAACCTGCATATTTCCGTGAACCAAACAAAGTGAAAATCTAATAAATGGCTCAAGTTATAAACTATCAGTCAGGTTGATAATTGGACATTATATTGCTATGAAAACAATGGTTTTGATTCTCCTTACATTACTCAGTCCTTCTGGAATAAAGCATTGAATTTCCAAGTGATTATATTCTTTCAGCCATCTGAATGCTGAACAAGATCATTGTGATTAATGGCTATCATAATTAATACAGAATGAATTAATAATGACTTTCAATTTTGCAGTAAAAGGCTGAAGGTAGCAGGTATCTTCTGTTATGTACTTACTCTGTATCTACAAGAGATTAATGTTTTAATGCATACCATTAAATGATGTGAAACAGCTATTCTTCATTCCCTTTGGAAACAAATATTTTGTAGCTTACTGTTGATGAGGTAGTAAAACCTCATTATATTAGACATATTTACAGGGGAAGTGCATAGGATATGTCCTTAAAGAGAAATTAAATTTTCGTATGCGGAACACTTGCAATGAGGTAAAACCGGTAGTTATCAGACTCAGTCCAAATTGCAACAACAAACCTACATGAATAATAATTAATTTCATGTTTACTTTTGAAAACAGGGCTTTCAAAAACTAAATAGTGATTTGTATACTGGAAAAGTATAGTAAATAATTATCCAGTATCACCAGATACACATTGACCATTATAGTCAAACCCTCTTCTTGGTGCAGTATGTGAATGCATCTACCAAAAGACAGTTACCTTTACTCCTGAGCATGCAAATGTTTGAAACAGAGTAAGGGTGACAGAAAACAATAATGGGGGCTTGGGGCTTTATAGTATTAAATGACTTATAGTCTTGGTCACATAATCATCCCTACTATTTTTCAAGTTGCTGTGATGCAAAGAATTAAATATTACTAGTTTTAACTTTGTGATCATGTTCTAATATCTCAGGACAGAGCTTACTTGAAGTTAGTAGCGTGTCGGAGATTTGACTTTCACACGCAGTAGGTAGTCTGGGGAGATTAGTGAAATACGTAATAATGGTCATAACACTTCTGCGGATAAACTGGGACCGCAAATGGCTACCCCAAAGCTTCGCTTCAGGTTTAAATCAGTATTTTCCTGCTCCATTTTTGTTGGATTTTGAGGGTTTCTTTCTGCTAGTTTTTTGTGTAGCTCCTTATTACTCGGTTTTGAAATGGTTGATTTCCAAATTGTCCCCAAACTGTACATTGTCTGACAGAATCATGGGGAAATTGTGTTACAATTTTTTATGTATATTTCTCTAAATCCCCCCAAATGTTCTTCTTGCCATGAAATGGACATAGAAGGTGTTTTTTTTGCTTTCTCAAAAGTGCCAAGTCTATAATAAATTATGAATTCAGTACATTTCTGAATTCAAATCATGTGTGAATGTTCTCTCTGAAATACAACAGGAATTTCCCATACAGCAGGCAGCACTTTTGGGGTTTCCCAGTTGTGCTGCCCTCTCACTGATGGGCAGTTTCAACTCAAAGTTCTGTGGCCATAAACTGGCAAATTCTAAGGTTGCCTTAACAGGATGGCTTTGGAGAAGCTTTGCACATGAAAGCTACCATACTGGGACACGGAATCTGACACAGATCTTTTGCTGTTGTTAACTTAAAGCATGAGAAAATATATACATAAATTAAAAAAAGAGTGAGGCAGCTGAAACTCAAGATTCAGACTCTTTTTGCCATTTTTCTATGTTCCTTGAGAAGTGAGGAAGAAAAAATTTGTTTAGACTGTCCCTGAGTTTAAGGGAAACATCAATATTTAGGCTTGTGATTGAATCTCAGTGTGCTTGCTCCCATGCCTCTTTGATATGGATCTTCCATGTCCCACCACCTGGAAACAGAAACAACTTTAACTGTCACATCCTTTTACTGTTCGTTGCTAAGAGAATAGAGATCAGTGAAAGATACCTAGCAGCGTTGTACAAATCAGCATTTAGCAGATAGTGAGGAGATTCGTAAGGCAAAAAGGCTCACACATCTGCCTTCAGCCTGGTAGATCACAAGCAGTACTGCTTATTTGCAAAGCTGTAGAAAATTTCCATTCACAGATGTTCATCCACCATGAGGGATGCGTATTTTTTTCATTTGCTTCATCTCCTTTCTGGTGTTACTTTTAGAATGAAGGTCCTGCTAGGCTGACTCTAACCAAACAGCTCTCAGGTAGGCTGGCTGGCTTGAAGAAGCCAGGGCATGGTATGGGGCCTGGGGGCAGACCTGTGGGCAGTTGTTCTCGGCTTCAATGTGCCTCTGGGACTGCTGTGCAGATTCAGCTCTTCGCAGTTAATTCCTACTGAAACATGACTGAATTTGGTGCCTTAGTATTTTGAAGATGTGGGACAGGTTCAACTTTGAAAAAGGTCTTTGGTTTTGGTTGGTTGAAAAAAGTTGCTGGGTAACCAAACTTCCTGGGCCGTTTTCTGAAGAGAAAAATCTGCTGAAACCAAATGCTGGTGCTCCACTCAAAAGCACTGGGGCATGAGGTTAGTTTCCTCCTCCTTCTAGAGTTATCACTGACAAGTGGAGCTTTTATTTTCACAGGTTCCTCTTCCCCTGGGAAAAACTGTCAATCTCTTAGGCAATAACACTTACCGCCTTTCCTTTTGTTACCTACAAAAGAGCTGCTCTGCATTAATTTCAAAAAGTAGATGCAATTTATACACCTCGGCCACTCTTGTTTTTTCACTAACTAAACAGGTCAGTCTACTTTATCCTGATTCAATTGATTTTTTTCCCTACTGGGAGGACAAGTAATAAATAGCAACCTTATTTAACGATCGCTGCAGTGGGCTTGTGATAGTTGCTCAATAGTTTCAGTGCCGTAGTAGTCTTTGTTTGATGGCTATGTGGGCTCCCACTAGGTCTGAAAACATTAAAGATCTGAAGAAAGCCACTTTCCTTCCTAATAGGAGAATCAATTGGACTGAACACATAGGTTCAGGCTGATATGATTAAATGACATGTGCTAAAGAGATGGAATTCTTACAGTATATTTTAGCCTCTAAAGAAGCAAATGCTAACTAGCGCTGATCTTCATACCAGGTCGGCTAGGAGCGTAAAATTGGACAAGGTGATTCTTCATTGTTGCATTTTTTTTGCGCGTGTGTGCAAAAGAACAATATTACAAGCTACTTTCTCTGATTTATTGCCATTTGAGGCAAAAGAAATCTGAAACCTTAAGTAGGCTTAAGGGATTAGAACTCAGCCAGCAAAGGACAATTTCTTTGTTTTATGCTCCTACGAGGTCCTTTGGCAGATGGGTCAGGATCTAATTTCATTGTCCTTCATTTCCATACGTGTGTGATCAAGAAAGGCTGCATATAGTGCAAGATGCCAGTCACTTTATTGACCTCCGAAGTGCTATCTCCAAAATCTGGCTCCTTGTGATAAAATAAATTCTTGGTGCCATGCATATTTGTCCCCTTTGGTCCTTCCCCTTTCCAGTACTCATTACAATTTGGTGTTGTTACATGCATTATGAAATTTGGAAGCTTTTAGCTGCTCATTTTACAAATAAATCTAAAATAAACATTTTGTTTTCAACATTAAAAACTTAGAAATCCTGCAAACAACAGATGAAGGATATGTTTATTTATGTATTTATTTTGTACCCTGTTTCTCATCTGTACATACATAGAATAAAAAGTACTATTTTACAATGTTATTCTACACCACTGTAAGATATTGTCAATGTCAGAATGTTTGTTCCTCCACTAACAAACACAAATCTCTTCAAAGTTTAATTATAGATAAGAGTAGTAATAATAATGCAGCCTCTGTGTACTGAAATGTTGCAAAGTTATTTCCATTAATGGTAAAAAATGTTGATTATCCCACACTTTGTTATCTGCAGTGACCATGTGGTTTTGATCACTTGTATCTCTTCACAGAAACTGGAATTTCTTTTCCAGGAATCCTGCTCTTTAGTCTTTGAAGACAGTGACAGCACTGCCATTGACTTTACTGAAATTAGAATGGAAACCTTCAGACTCCATGTAATCTATCCTAAATACACAGATTTCTTTTTGTATGTCTTCTATTGCACTTGCTTTGTAATGATTATTTTCTGAATACTGAAGATTAGTCTTTCAGTAAATCTTTTAGTAGCCCACTAGATTTTCTTAATCATCCAGATTCTTTTCATTGCCTCTTTTTTGTCTGTGGAAGGAGCTTTTCAGTCATGTTGTACTGAAAAATGTCATAGGTGACATAATAATAATCATAAAAGTAAAGATTCAGCTAATGCTGTCTATGTTCAGGGCAGGATATGCTGCAATCCAATTAGAAAGTGGAGTGGATTAAACTACACCATTCTGAACTGTTCTCACATAAACCTTAAGTGGTGATTGCCATACAGATTGCATGCAACGTTCTTGTCTCTGGAGGAAATTCGTTCAATTTATAGATTTGCCCTCTTAAATGTAGAATCTTGAAACATTAACCTCTTATCCATCCTAGAAAAGAAATGGCTTTATTCAGCTTGATTCTCCTCATTTCTGTTACTTTTACATGTGAAAGTCATTTCTTCATCAATAAAACAAAAACGGTCATGATTTCATCATTGTTAACCATATATGACTGTAAAATCCCATAATCACTGAGACAAAATAACAAGCCTCCTAGGTGGAAAAAATCCCAAGGTCCCCTACCTGCATCATCTTAGCTTATTTTGGGAATTCTCGAGAGAAATAAGCTCACAACTCTGAGTTCCTCATGGATTCAGTAACGTCTTCCACAGAGAGAGCCTCTCAACCTGTGCTGTGTGCACCATTGAAACTGCCCACACAAGCATACAGAGAACTTCCCAGGATATTCAGGTCAAGGCTAATCCACCTCCATGGAGCGTTATGAAAGTTTTTCTTTCCTGAGGGGAAAGTGTCGGACTACAAAGACTCTAAAAATGAGGAACCCACATTTATATCGGTGGCAGAAAAACCAAGCTACAAGATTTGGTACATATTTTAAGCACTGCAGTGATTATGTAGTTTGACTTTGAGAAATTGAAGGCCCAGCACCTCAGGGAAAGATTTGCTCACTGTGCAGCAGCATGTTTTTAGGTACAATGCGACGCTCGCAAGCCTATCTAAAAAACAGCAAAATATAGTACTAAAGAGAACCAATTTTTCTCTCATAATTCAAAAGGCAGAGGAAACAACATGGAAAATAGTGAATAACATGCTTATTAATCCCAAATTAAGCTGCACTTGATTATTTTCTTTAGATTTGCTGGGCTTTATGTCTTCGTTTCTATGGCAAACTGTCAGGGCAAATGGAAGAAAATTACTAAGCAATGCCTTGCATGATGATCTTCTCTCATACATTAACTCCCCCACAACATGCATATAACTCAATAACTGTTTGGTGTGCGCTGAGGATAATAAGAGCACAATGCTCTTACTCTTCATCATAGACTACACTCCCAGCAATGGAAATCAGGCTCACTGACCTATAATTCCCAGGATGCCTTTCTACATAATTTCTATAGATTGAAGTTAAATTTGCCATCCAGCTCCAATCCAGGGGCTGGTTGTAATAGCAAGTTACAGTTCGGCTAGCAGTCCTGCGGTTTCACAGGCAAGTAACATTTGGTCCCGGTAGTTTATTAACGTTTAACTTAATTCTTTGGTCTAATGCTTCCTGCATATTTGCTTCAAACTCAACTCACACTTCTGACCTATCATCTGCTACAAAGGATGCATCAATTATGGGAATCTCCTCAGATTCTTCAGCAGTAAAAGCCAATGCAGAGAAGTCATTGGGCTTTCCCTGCTGTGGCCTTATCAACCCTCAGTGCCGTTCCTACATCTCTGTCATCAAACTGTCTTGTCACTTTTGTAGGTGGCTTTCTGGTTTTGATGTACTTAATGAATTGTATACCATCAATTTTCATCCTTTGTTAAGTGACCTTCAAAATGCTTTTTACCCCTCTTAATTTCTGGTTTATACTTCATAGAATCATAGAATCATTTAGGTTGGAAAAGACCTTTAAGATCATCAAATCCAACTGTAAACCTAACACGACCAAGTCCACCACTAAACCATGTCACTAAATGCCACACCTACATGCCTTTTAAATACCTCCAGGGATGGTAACTCGACACTTGCCTGGGCAGCCTGTTCCAGTGCTTGAGAACCCTTTCAGTGAAGAAATTTTTCCTAATATCCAATCTAAACCTCCCCTGGCACAACATGAGGCCATTACCTCTTGTCCTATTGCTTGTTACTTGGGAGAAGACACCAACACCCACCTCATTACGACCTCCTTTCAGGTGGTTGTAGAGAGTGATATGGTCTCCCCTCAGCTTTCCTTTTTTCCAGGCTAAACAACCCCCGTTCCTTCAGCTGCTCCTCGTAAGACTTGTTCTTTAGGCCCTTCACCAGCTTCGTTGCCCTTCTCTGGACTCGCTCCAGCACCTCAACGTCTTTCTTGCAGTGAGGGGCCCAAAACTGAACACAGTATTCGAGGTGGGAACTCATCAGTGCCTCGCACAGGGGGACGATCACTTCCCTTGTCCTGCTGACCATGCTATTTCTAGTACAAGCCAGGATGCTATTGGCATTCTTGACCACCTGGGCACACTGCTAGTTTATAGGTCAGACTAACAGGCCTGTAGTTCCCTGGATGCTCCTTCCTGCCCTTCTTGTAGATGGGCATCACATTTGCTAACCTCTGGTCAACTGGGACCTCCCTGGTTAGCCAGGACTGCTGAGAAATGATTGCAAATGGCTTTGTGAGGACTTCCGCCAGCTCCCTCAGTACCCTTGGGTGGATCCCATCCGGCCCTGCAGACTTACGTATGTCTAAGTGGTGTAGCAAGTCGCTAAAAATTTCCCCTTGGACTATAGGGGCTTCATTCTGGTCCCCATCTATGTCTTCCAGCACAGGAAACTGGGTACCCTGGGAACAATGGGACTTATTGTTAACAGATGAGGCAGAGAAGCCATTAAGTACCTCAGCCCTACTTCCTATGTGACTGTTCATAGGCGCTTCTGTGGTATCTTATATATCAACAGCCCTCGCACCTTTGCTGCCGTGTGGATCTCCATCCCTTGCCTCCACTGAGGTGGATGATTTGATCTGTTGTGTTTCATGGGTTTTCCTGTTGTCTTAATTTGTACAGGTATTTTGCTTTTTAAACGTCTAATTTTTTCCTTATATCAAACTTTTCCACTGAGCTATGCAAATTTTTGCTTTTCTTTTATAATTTTAAATTTTGGCACTATTTTTACCTCAGATTCTAACAACAAAAAAATATTTAAACAGATTGCAGGTTGCTTAGAGGCTTCTTGCTTTTTGCAGTGATCTTCTCTTCTCTTCTCTTCTCTTCTCTTCTCTTCTCTTCTCTTCTCTTCTCTTCTCTTCTCTTCTCTTCTCTTCTCTCTCTCTTCTCTTCTCTTCTCTTCTCTTCTCTTCTCTTCTCTTCTCTTCTCTTCTCTTCTCTTCTCTTCTCTTCTCTTCTCTTCTCTTCTCTTCTCTTCTCTTCTCTTCTCCTCTCTTCTCTTCTCTTCTCTTCTCCTGTTTGTTTTATTTTTTTTTTGGCAATTTGCCTCTTTTACACAGTACCCTTTCTTAAACTGAATATCCATGTGATGGTTTTAAGTTGCTCTCTCAATTAAATGGTGGTCAGTACCACAAAGTGGATCTTCCACTTATATTTGTTGAACTAGGTCCCATGCCCCATTCAAAATAAATAACATTTAGAATAACATTTAGAATAACTTTTTTCCTGTGGGTTCTAAAACAAGGTGTTCTAGTAAACAGTCATTCCTTTTCTTCACATGCAAAAACTGTTTCTCTACACCTTGTCCTTAATAGGCATTTATCCAGTCTGTATGTGGGCAATGAGATCTTACTCTTCTTATCCGTCATAAATTAGCAGTTTGTCTTGTATTGCTTTACATTTCCATTACATTTACATTTCCTGATCATCTTCATTGCCCCATTGCCCCAGCCAAGTGTTCAGAAGTGCAACCCTAATATAAGGATTTTTACCGTTAGGGGCAATCCCATCTGGGATTTCCACCCAGAAGGGTTCTACAATACTTTATATTCTATAATACTTCCGTGCTGTTACATTGAACTTGTAGGAAGGCCGTTGTCTTATCACTAACCATAACTTCTTATTGGTTTTGCTTTTGTGGCTCAGTGTTGCTACATCACAGATTGAACAACAGAGAGGACTGAACAACCCTGACAAGCTAACTACACCAGATGAGACTGAAATAAATAGATGATGGTCCGTTAAACAGAAGGTCAAGTGGCAGCCCAAAGAGAAAGTCTGAAAAGGTTTTTTTTTTTGGGGGGGGGGGTTGTTTGTTTTTTTTTTTTTTTTTTTAAGATTTCTTTCCTGCAATGATTAATCCTTATATTATCACTTCAGAAACAAAAAAAGCTCTATGATAGACCACTGGTTCAAGTAGTCAACTGGGCAATAATAACACAATTTTCCCTGTAGTATTTGGAAGAGCATAAATTACTGGCTGGGGTTTGTGCATGCATGCTTGTGAAAATACTCCTGAAGATTATTTTCTTGCCAAGAGGCTGACTTATTTGCAATTTCTTGAGTTGGTGAAAGAGGTATTGGGCTAATTAAGTAACCACTGACTACAATAATGAAATAAAATCCCATATTTGACCACAGCTTTCTGTATTGTCCTTTTATTGAGCTGGGAAAGTAATATTGAAATATGCCCACAGATGTGTGTTTAGTTATTACACTGGTATCTCCGTGTCTCTGCTAACATTTCAGGCTAGTCCCAACAACCTTCTTTCTTTATTAAAGCTTTATAGAAATTAATATTTGTGAGTTTTCATGGAAAATAAATTTTAAATTCATGGACA
This sequence comes from Vanellus vanellus, assembly GCF_965231255.1. Classification (NCBI taxonomy): domain Eukaryota; kingdom Metazoa; phylum Chordata; class Aves; order Charadriiformes; family Charadriidae; genus Vanellus; species Vanellus vanellus. The sequence continues at coordinate 49,755,913 of NC_138905.1, forward strand.
CTTGTATTCAGGCAAAGGAATAAATTCCCCCTGCCTGCTAGGTTATACCTGCTTTTTCTATAAAAGCTGTATCCAGAGAAGATGCTGAAGCCTGGTGTGATCCCTGACTTAACCCTGTGCATCTATATTCACATGTGATGTCCATGGCAGATCTGTCGGTACTGTAGGACAGTGACCAACTGGATTTCTTTGGTTAGAAATCCCACTGCCTTGGGGGCAGATGGGGACTATCTTATCATGAGCCATGTTTCAATTGCTTAAACATCATGCAGTGACAACACCCTGTGCCATTAGCGCTCTCCTAAAGTTTCAAACATTTCTGCATGAGGTTAAGACATATGACACAGAACATAAAGGAGACCTCTGCCCTTCTGGAGTGACAGCAGGATGACACAATATCTAAAATGGTATCAGAAGGCTATATATAGGCAACTAAATTTTGCCTCCGTGATGACAGCAGATGGGATACCTGGTGTTGTCAGGTCATGGACACTGTGACTGCCCATCTGCACTATGTGTAAATGACCGCTACGATACACATGAAGGGGCTATCAGAGGTTCAAGCTTTCCTCTCTTCTTCCCTGTCTCAACTCTCCCTCTGCCATCACCCTCTGGATGTACTGCAGGTAAACATGTGTGGCCTTGAACATGGGTTCAGAGGCCCGTGGTCAGTTCACACAACAGGTAGATCAAAGACCAGCAGCCAGAATGTATGATCTCTGTGACCAGGCAAATAAATTTAAGCCACGGAATGTAATATTAACAACTTTCAGACACAAGCAAGTTTGGCCGTTTTTTATCTGGCAGACTAAGAGATAAAAGGTTGTAGATAAACCATTCCTAATCCCCTGAATCAAGGCCCCAAACGAAGATACAATTGTTTCCTTAAAAGATGTCAAAGACTGTTTATAGACAATGAGATTAACTTGATTAAACATCAGTTTCTTCAGTGAATACAAATGAATAGCATTCACTAATCATAGTTTACTATATTTGATAAGCTCTCAAAAGAAAATGGGTGTTCTTGGGATTCAGTCATTTAAAATAAGTTGCTGTCAATCTTAGAAATAATGGCAAGACAAAGGAAATAATGAATTCTCTGATATCTGTGCATGACTTTGCAACAGATTAGAGAATAAAACTAGCTGTACTAGGAGCAATAATAATAATGACAAAAACCAGCAATATGATGCTTGGAGATTGTAGGACAGAGCTTTTGGATTACTTTAGTACCTTTAAAATGGAAAGGAAATCTTCTAATATATACACCTGTCACATCTGTTAGAGGTTATCAGTGCCTGCTAGTGGTTTATAGTTGGATGCTAAAGACTTTAGCAGAAAATTGATGTGAGACCCTGATTTCCTAAAGCATCATAGTCAATAAAGGATGTTAATTCATCTCATTCCATTGGTGTCAGCAGAGCTGGAATTCACATCACCACATTCAAGCCTGGCCCTTACTATTTACAAACGGCATATAGGAAATATTTGATCAAATGTAATTACTCTTAACTGACTGCAGGGCTGTGGGTGGTGGGAGGCTGGGAATCGTGCTGAGTCTGAATTTCCAAGCACAGGTGGATAGAGATACACAGGAATCAGTATCCTCACCCTATAGAAAATTGGGGATTTTTTATCTTTTATTTTGGAAAGGAAATAATCCAAGCAAACACAAAACCGGAAATGCACAACACAGCATGTATTTCTTTGAAGAAAATTTCAAGCCAGTGAGATAGCAAGGGTTTTAGGCCATACTGGTAAAACAGAGATCCCAAGAAGTGAGTATTACAGCATTCAGCCAGGTGGGTCTGGAGGTAGCTTAGAACCTACCTACCTCCCAGGTTTCCACAGTGGTCATGCAATCATCATGATCCCACAGAAGGCTTCAGTTCTCTTGAATCACCATTTACCATTTGAGATCCGGTTCACTGGAAATCTTCTAACCAGTTCTAAAAAGACAAGCTAGCTTTTCCCCATGCTAGAGCAAGATGCTTTCTAATTCACATTTTAATCAACACTCCTGCCTTTGCAAACCAATGGGAAACAGTTGTATATATTTAAAAGCAAATCACAAATGAGCTTAAAATAGTAGCTGCGTTTGAATCACTACACAATGAAATAGGGAGAAAAGGTGTTCCTGGATATTACTAGCAGCTGACAAGACGATACAGGGTTATGATAAGAACATAGCTATTATTATTATTATTGCCTTGAAATAGCATTTGCATGGAGAAAAATTATGTTTTATTTTAACAACATGCTAAGGGTAAACAAGATAAAATATATATTGGCATAACTTGTCTGATTCTGAGGAAATTACTCCCAAGAGTTATCTAATATTTTGTCTCAGATTTTTTGTTGCTATTTCCTGCTAGTCTTATCTGGTCTATATGTTGTTCTACATCAGAAAGTTTATAATACGTTAAAAATATATATTAAAAAATTAAAAAACCTGAGGAGATGATTGACAGATCATGTCTTCTTTCTGTTTCCTTCCCTTTCAACTAAAGGCTGAAGAATGTTAACAAATCCACTTCTTTATCTCTCCCGCCCCGAGACCATCTACCCCATAGAAAAATGGAAGTTAGACCTGATCAGTCTAGAAACATTGCTTTTCAGTTCATTTCTCTCTCATTCAATAATCATGAGTAGTAAGCAGCAGAGGGCTGTTAATGACCTTTAATTAGCTTTAGAAACTTAAAATACAAGTCATTTTATTCCCCCTGGGTGTATATATATGAGGGAAAGCGAAGAGCATATACATTTGACTAGTTACGGAAGAGTCATTAGATTTATTCATCAGTATCCAGCAAATTCCTTATTTGACTCAGAAGTTCAGAGGATCTGAAGCAGCCAAGATAAGAACAGTGAAAAGTGCAGGGAAATGTTGTCTTCTGGCTCAGAGCTGGGAAGCAGGTTGTCTCCATTCTGCTGCTGGCTTTCATGGTGTCTGAAAGAAGCCACTGAATGCTTCTGGTCCTCACACAAGAAATGTTTTACCAGATCTAGAAAATGATGTACATCAAAGGAGGAAAACAATTGTTTCACATAAATAGTGGGAATACTGATTAAAAAGGATGACTAAGAGGAAGAATATGAAAAGAAATAATTAAAAGAAATTAAAATGTAAGAAAAATAATAAAAAATGTGCTATCTATTGTGGTGCATGCAACAGCCTCATGAGATAAATGATAAAAACTCTCTTCTTTGCAAAATAAGATTATAAATAGAAGTACAGTAAATAACCAAGCATTTGTAAATGTACTTGCAAACATTCAGTGAAAGCAACGCAGTGTAAATTAAGGACAACTCCTTAGCAGCCAGCAGTTATATAAGTGTAAAATCAGTACAAGTGAGGTCAGACCAGGGTCTAGGAATGTTAATGTATTTGAACTGGAATGTTAATGCATCTGAACAGGAATGCCAGGTACAAGTTTACAATGCAGTGTCTGGAATTAATATTCAGTACTCTTCTAATAGACTTTGGTACTGTGGAAAATACAAGAAGCACAAAAGAGGAAATCTCATTTGCCTGCCAAAGCCACAATCAGCAAAGCAAACTATGAGCTGATAAACAGCTGGTTTTCATTCTGATATAATAGGAACAGAAAGAGAAATATGGAAATTGCAAGGCTGCAAATGAGGTTGTTTTGCTTCCCGTTCAACTCTCGAACGTCCCATGGAATAAACAGCACCTGAGTTTTGGGTGTCCTTCTCTGGTGCTGACTTATTTTTACTCTTTCAAAGCTCTCCAAGTGCTCATTTGTATCTCACAAGTGAATGCTGACAAGTGTCACACATGTCACAAGAAATCAGTCATTCAAAAAAGGAGAACAACCATTTTGTGTCATTTCAAAGAAAGATCTCTGCTGAAGCCACACAGCCAGAAGAAAAGACCTCCCCCACCCTGAAGACAGCAGCCAAGCGGCAGAGGGCTGAAAGAAAAGTAATCCAAGAGGAGCACAAAATAAGGACAATGCAAAAGAAAGTGGGTTAACCTGACTGATTTAGGATGGGAATGGTTCAGTGTTGAGGGCCAGGCTACTGTAAGCTGAAGTCACATCACAGTGGACTTGGCTGGATGTCCTGTTTGATCACTTTTTGGGCTGTAAGTCTTCTGGGGGGAATACTATGTATTATAATAATAGATGTTCATTTCACAGCATCTTAGCTTTTGACATTTCATGGTTCTGTGCAAAGATACCATTCTGAAGAAACATATATTGTGCCACTAACCTAGCAAACACTAAGACAATAAAAAGCCTGAGAGGGAAACATAAAAGAAAAAAAAAAGCAACATAAACCCAAAAAAGAAGTAAGCTGCTTTACCCTTCCTGTAAAAAACGCTGCTGAAGTGATTGTGAGTAGTTGCCGAGTCCTCTTTTTGGCTAAATCCTTTTCTCATTAAGCAGCAAGAAGTGCAAGATTAAAGAAAAGCAAACACTGAAGGGTTAAAATGTCCTCAAGCCTGCCGCACATTCAGACCTACCTTTGACCTTGCTTTTTGCTAATAAGAGGCAAACCATTCCTCTAACCGGCAGGACCTCGGAGGCCTTGAAATTAAATCAGGTCCCTGCCTCAAGGTATTTAAATTAAGTAGCTCTCTTAGTTGGGCCAGTCAGCCGCCCATTTGACTGGGCTGGGGGGGGGAGAACGGGCTTTTCTGGCACAGCTCCAGGCGGGCAGTTGCCTTCAGAGCCCAGCAAAGTCCCTCCCAGCTCAGAGCAGAGAGAAAAATGTAAAACACTTCTCTCCAAGCCATCATCATCTTCTTAATATCTGCTCCTTAATGAATCCCAGCTGAAGGGCTATTTAGCGGATTAAGACTGTTTCTTTTGGGCTGAAGGAGCTTGACCTCCTGTTGCAGAGAAGGACATTTATCTCCTTCCGTAGCTGGCCGGCTGTGAGGCACACGGTTGCTCTGCCCGTGCGCTGCTGTGTGCATCCCCAGCTGGGATGGAGCAATGGCGGCGATGCTCACACGCTTTTTTCTGGAGATGGTACCAGTGAGTCTCTGGGCTCCGTCCTAAGAAGGGGCTCAAAAAGGGGCGACCAAACACTGCAGGTTTCCACCTTGATGAGTTCTGCTGCTGGGCTGTGGGGTGGCATGTCTCAGCTGGGGATGTCTCTGTTGGTGATGGGGGCTGTCTGGGCTGCCAAATCTGTTCTTTTCTGAAGGATTTATTCTTCCCATAACTAAAAGCCTCACTTCTGTGTTGTTTTTTTGGTTTGTTTTTTTTTTTTTTTTTCCTGAGCACTGTACTCTTACACGCATGTCTTATGAGAGGAAATCCTGGTTATTCTCCTGCCACTGGAAAGGAGTTTTCAGAGCAGCTAACAAATCGGCTCATTCCTCAGTGGCTATTAATTATATCCATATTTAGGCAATAAACCATGTTAACTTCTAAAGTTTCAGAACTACAGACAACAAAAGCAACATAATAATGGTACATTATCATCTGAAAATGACAAAATGAGGCATAAAGGTAGCGGCGGGGAGAGTTGTAACCTCCTTTGTTTAAGAAATCCAGGGCTTTGTTTGTGGAAGGACAGTAGAAATGTTCAGGTAAAGGAGAAATACAAAACAGCGCAGAAATGAGCAACAGACTTTGGGATTTTCTGAATAAGGCACTTCGCAGCAGACAGGGCAAAGAAAATCTCTTCAGAAGGTACAGGGGAAGTGGGTAGATGAGGGAGAGAGAGAACTTGGCCTCCTAACTAGGGAATTCTCAGTGTTTTAGGATTTGAACAGACAGACTAGAGGATTTTTTTTTTTTTTCTGTTTCTGCATGTCAGATAAATGTGCTGCTGGAGAGGAATAGGTGCACAGATCCCCTGACAGGTGGAGAGAGTTAATTGATCCTGATCTGACAGCCTTTACAGTGGGGCCCCACCTTGGGAAAACAGAAGCAAAAGTTCATTTTCTGTCTAAAAGGAGGACATTCATAGTCCTATGCCATTTAGTATGATTTGCTCTTTTGATCTGTGTATGGTTTTGTCTATCCTGTGCTAATTTACTTAAGTGTTTGCAAGGAGGGGCCAAGGGGAAAAAGCTTTCATTAGAGCTACAGAACTGCTGAGTTGTTTGACAGTAATTCTATTTGGAATTCATTTATTTAAGTACAGACAAGGTGGGGTTGAGGAGTCGTTTTTTTTCTTGGTACGGATAGGATAAATGGTTGAATGGAAATGTGTGCGTTGATGACTGGCACTGCTAAAAGCTTATCCCTGAACAAAGTTCACCTAGTGCAATGCTGCGTGGGTTACTGATGGGGCCTCCCTGCTGTGTCGGTGTTGTGGTTTAGCTCCAGCCGGCAGCTAAGACCACACAGCCACTGGCTCACTCCCCCTGGGCTGCGATGGGGAAGAGAATTGGAAGAGTAAAAGTGAGAAAACTTGTGGGTTGAGATAAAGACATTTTAATAGATAAAGCAAAAGCCACGCTCACAAGGAAAGCAAAACAAGGAATTCATTCACTACGTCCCGTCGGCAGGCAGGTGTTCGGCCATCTCCAGGAAAGCAGGCCTCCATCATGAGTAACCATTATTTGGGAAGAAAAAATGCCATAACTCTGAACTTGGCCTCTCTTCCTTCTTCTTCCCCCAGATTTACATACTGAGCATGACATCATAAGGCATGGAATATCCCTTTCGTCATTTTGGGTCAGCTGTCCTGGCTCTGTCCCCTCCCAACTTCTTGTGTACCACCAGCTTACTCACTGGCAAGGCAGTGTGAGAAGCAGAAAAGGCCTTGACTGCTTCGCAACAACCAAAACCACCAGTGCGCTATCTTCACTATTCCCCATCCCAAACCCAAAACACAGCACCGTACCAGCTACCAGTAGGAAAATCAACTCTATCCCAGCCTAAACCAGGACAGCCTGGCACCCTCATTCCTGTTCTATACCAAAACCCAACGAATACACGTATGTACATGCAAGTGCATGTACAGGAGAAGCCAAGTGAAAGCTTTACCTGCATTTTTCTCTCAGTGTGTCCCAGGACTCCTAAGGGAATGTTAAAGATGGCATTTCATTCTCTAGAACTATTTTCTAGCTTCCTTGCAGAGGCTGCAGAGGTGACAGATGTGATGCTGGTTACTGAGATGCACTTAGGCAGTGCACTGAGATTGTACCAAAATGACCAACAGGCTTTTCGCTTGAGTAGCAGTCTCTTGGGAACAGGTTTCAGTCCCTATTAACGTAAACTGTGTTTAAATCATTGATATGGTGATAAAAGGCCTCATATTTTGTTACCAATTCTTCAAGCCATCTGCGCCTCCATTTTGTTGAGAAAGGTAGAACTGACTGGATATGAGTTGTGGTGTTGGTTGTTTTGTTTTTTGGGTGTTTTTTTTTTTTTTGGTTGGTTGGTTGTTTTTTTTCTCTTCAAAAGGGAAAAGTGAAGAGGATGAAATGTTAAGTTTGTTGTCAACAGCCTCTCTGTGGAGGCCGGTTGTGATGTGTATCTGCACTTTTCCACACTATTCCTTGTGCCAAGGAATTCTGTGTGGTCATTTCTGGATGGGGTTACTCTACTTAGTAAAAGAAAAAGAGATGGGAGACCCTAAATATAAAATCTGAAGGAAAAGACACCATTGTATAAAATAGAGGATTATATAATAACACGGTGAATATCCTACTAAATGCCAGTATTTTTAATCAAATAATAGCTGAAAAATGCAAAAGACTTCTTAATTAGAAATGCTACTAACTTTAATTTTTCTATCAGGAAGTTAATATAAAATAAGTTATAAAATACAATTTTTTCAAGATGTATTCTTCCTTAAATGATAGCCTGGCTTGATCAAAAAGTCTTAATGTGTATTAGTAGTTAAAACTTGAAGTATTGATTCATTACAGCTGGATAAATAAGCATTATGGATTATTTTTCTTTAGTTGCAAATAAAATTATTTTATTGTCTAATTAGTGCACAAGTAAATTGAAATGAATGTTCCCATGAATTAACTTAAAATAATAGAAATTTTGGAAATATTTCAATTTATACCTTTTAAAAACACTTATTTATAATTAGTTTATTTTGGTAAAATTTAAACACATAATGATCTCAGTAAAAGATACAGCTGGTGTTAAAGAATTGCTTAATTAAATAAACGAAAACACTGAACAGGTAATAACTTCTCTTAAAGTGTTTGCCCAGCTGTAGATAAGAAATATAATTTCTTCCAGATTATTTAGAAAATATCAGTTTGTACTTTACATATATGCCTTGCTTTTGTGGATTCCAAGATTACAAGGCCCCTGACTTCCTTCAGGAACAGCAATCATTAATCTTGTATGCCATTAGCTCTGTCTTAGAGACTTTGAAGTACATTTTCCACATCTGGCTATATGGAAGGTCAGGGTGTTCCCAGCTTTATTTAACTACAACCAGATTCTGAACATTGCTTTCCAAACCATTTAATTTTTATGTTGTCTGCCATTTTGCATCCCTCCCAAGACAATATTAAAAATAAAATTGCTATGCTGTTAGTGATTTGATTTACATATCAAATTAAAATACAACAGTAACACCATTAATTTCCATATTGTTCCACACAATAGCCTCAGACTATTTTTATAGCTCAATCAATATTGATATGTGTATTAAGTGGAATTCTCTTCACATTTTTGCACACAAGGATGTACCGCTTTAGAAAATGTAGATGATTAATGGCAATCTTTGCCTTGAATAGCTTTTAATTAGGATAAAGATAACAAATATCACTAATGGACAAACCTGCAGTAGTTTAAGACAGGCATAAATTTTACAGCAGAGGTTGAAGACAGGGTACAGAACTGCTGGATCCATATTAGCCCTTGCCAATGAATATGCAGTCCAGCCCTCAAACCTCGCCCATGACATCCCACCTTTAAATGGGGAATGTCTCTCTAACTGAAATCACGATGCTGTTGGAGTCAGTGGAAAAAATTCCAACATTTCACCTGCAATGGGTTTTCACCTCTGTTCTTATATACTACTCTATAACAAGCAGGCTTAACATTTACCTATATTAAAATTCATATATGAGGTACTAATGAAAGCTATACGCCAGATTGTGGAAAGTAGCTCACGTTGTTCCTTTGGTTCATATTTGATTTTTCTCTCCATCTCTCTCCAGTACCTACCTTTTTCTCCCTCTGCCTTAATAAAATACATAGATACTCTTTGTAAATTTGGGAAACTCAGGATATTAATCCCTTCCCATACAAAATCATCACAGGCACTTAAATTCTTTCAGGGAGGTTATGTGGACATTTACAATCAGACATTTATTTACTCCAGCTCTTTTACATCGTTCTTTAAAAATGTGCTCTTTCACTTCACAGCTCACTTCTCTGACTGTTTAGATGAACAGTATTACTAAAGCAAGTTTGTGTCTCCATCATCTCTAATATCTGCAGCAGTTATCCCTAATGACTTTACATGACTTAGTTTCTCTCAAATTTCTTTTTCCACGGGCTAATAAATCTTTCCTCACAACTCAAGGCTTCTGCCATCTTTTCCATATGTAATATTTTATCCTGAAGCTTTCGTTTGTTCTATTTTTCTCCTTTATAACTTTATATTTCGGTTTATTCACAAATCAATTTAACATGAATTGTTACTGTAAATATCCAAAGCCTTTACATGCTGCCTTTGCATATCAGCATCTCACAAAATATTTTACGGCTTACCCAGCCCATATGCAAATTATTATTAGGAATGATTTCATTCATTCACTGCAGAAAAGTAGGGTGAAATAAAGAAGTCCTTAAGCACATTTCAGCATTATACAATAATTCAAGACAGGAAATGAGGAATGTCATATCAATTGAGTCCATGGAGGAATGTGGAAAGGCAAAATTCTGTTAACCCAGTTACAATTTGGGGTAGAGGCTTAAATGCATTATCATATTTTCTCATAGGGATATAAACCAGCTATGACTCATAACTCTCCCAAAGCTACATAAGGTCTTGTCCTTCCAGACTTACTGCACCAACTGTATGCTAATAATGTTTACTGAAGAAAATTTCTAGATACTATATTGTGCATAAAGAAAATGAAATTTAGTGGATTTAAAGTATCATATACTCTGTGTATTACAATGGTCTTTCATGCAGAAAACAATATTTTTAACAAATTCCTCACCAATGTCTAGGATTAAGTGAGGTGATTTTGGCAGGGACACCCTTAACCCTTTAGCAGAATGGGAAGAGGTCGAATCTCTGAAAAAAGAAAAATGCATGGGAAATAGACTTGTGCCTTCTGGAAAATTTGTTCAGTGTAGAGAGCTGAGAAGATCAATGAACACAGTCCTCAGAGAAGGTTAGAAACAGCTCTGGGAAAAGGTATGGCTCTTGGACCCAGTGACTGTGCTGCAGGTCTTGTAGGAAAGCAGGAGAAGAAATAAAAGACAGGGCAGGAAAGTGCCAACGAGATGGGCCCCTGAACCCACACCAATAAGCCCTTGTTCACGGGCAGTGGACAGTGACTGGGGTGGCACCCAGGGTCTCTTTCTGTCTGTCCCATGGCCATGCTCTTTCATTTAGCCACATGTCCGGTATGTACTTCAAACCCACCCTGTCAAGTCCACCTTATGCCTTGTCTCTAAAGCATCTTGGCACCAAGCCGGCCGCACGACCTACTGGAGCACTTCCAGCAGCTTTGACAGGTGCAGCCCGCCTGTCAGCACAGTCTGAACTGAAACCTGTTGAGCTGTGTAAAATATTGTACTGAAACCCACTAGAACTAAGGCTTGGATTTTTTTTTTTTTTATGTTCATTAAACTCCGATCATGTTACTGACACTCCTACAAGCTTGGGTGAACCGGAAAGCCAGTGAATCTCCTTCATCTGGAGACACACCAGAGGGAGGTGGTGGACAACTGCTGTGTTCCAGTGCAGTTTACCTGGAGGCTATGAGCTTTCAGCTTGTTCCTCGTTATTTAAGACATATCAAGCTACAGAAGAAAAAGATCATCTCCCAAAATATACAGGCTCCCAAAGCTTCAGAAGTGCGTGCAAGTGCATTTTTCACATGCTTTTCCATTTATTACATGTCCATGTGTATCTGCATCACATGCCCAGTAAGCCTTCTCCCCCAAGATTCGCTGCACAATGCCGTCTCCCTCAGCAGTTTCAGACAGCTGCCCTGCCTTTAAATCAACCTGCCAGAGAAACATTTCTTCATTCTCTCTCCAAATGTAGGCTCCCTCCCTCCCGACTAAATCATCCTGGCTTAAGGCCCAGAATGGTCAACATTGAATTCTGGACCAATGACAATTTTTCTTTACAGATGAAAACGTGGCTATGTTTAGCATTTTCTTTCCCAACCACACAAAGTTAGGAACGAGAGTTTTATACCCTGGTAGAAGTTGTTCCTGCTTCCCAGTATTCCTGGGTCCTACAGAGTTTCTGGGTATCATATTTCAAAATGTTGTCAGTTTTTCAAATAGAACAGTAAATGAAGTTATTTTGTAAGTTGGTTTGTATTTATTCAATTTAATTTACCTCTCTTTTTAAGGCATGTGCTGTCAGGGAAAGGAAACGAGAGTGAATAAGAGCAGAGTAGGCGGAAGATGGGAACCCTCCCAGGCAAAGTTTTGGTAAGACGACAGAACTGGCATCAGAGATGTGGCTTGGAAAAGAGCAAAGGTGAAGAGACATAGAAACTGGTGTACTTAGTGGCTAGGAGAAGACAGAGACAGAAGTTGCCGTTTCTGCTTCATATAAGGCAAAAGAGTGAAGCCCAAAGTCTACAGTGCAATAAATAAATAATAAAAAAGAGAATCTTCTTAGCTGTGTTATCACTAACTTTGTGATTATGGATCTTTCCTGAGATTCAAAATAAAACACAATTTGGCAATGATTCTCTTAGCCACTCCATTGACAATAGTTTCTTAAAATCATACTGCTGGTATGAAGGAGTTTGCCCTTATTCTGGGAATTACCACTAAACACCTTCAGGAAAACCCCAGATTTTACTCCCGTGCTCGTGCTTCTGATTATGGGATGCTTTGATGATGTCTCCAGCATATTCTCTTCACTTCCCTGGGAAACTGTCTATAAAGTGACTTTATGCCACTGCTCTCTCTGGACTGCTCTTGGGTGTTGGCGTCCTCCCAGCACCACTACTTCAGTCAAACATGGGGTCTGCTGTATTTAATCCATTTCTGGCCAGAGTGAGTCAAGGAAAATCCCTATCCATAATCTTCTTAATGTTCATAAAGAACACACAGTGACACATTTGATGACATCTCTCTTTTACCGTTCCTCGCGGGGTTTGCAGAAGGGCTGGTCTTCACCCAGAAAAGTGTTTGGGTAACTGCCTAGAAGAGCCACTATGTGTCTGGGGAATTTGCTGATAAAAGGTCATCCGAAAAGACTCCTAGGCTTCGCTGCCTCCTCCTCCGGTCACCCATTCATAGACAGCAAAAGCTTGCAGCCTGCCAAACACACGCGTACTCCAGGCTCGCTCACGTGACTAGTAAATTCTCTCTCTGGGAAAAGTCTTCGTGCCATTTAGGAGCTCCTTTCACCGGCTGCAGCACATGCTTACAATAATCAAGTGATTAATTGGGTCACTGCAAATATCAGTATTGGCAAAAAGATATCTTTAGTTCCACTTTCTTCTGTGTGTTCTTCATGATAACTGCCACACAAATACCACGCATGTCCCTCACTTTCCTCTAGGTCTTTGATATAATTAAGGACTATACAGAAACATGACATAAAGCAGTATAAAAACTTAATGCTAAGATGCAACACTGTCCGCTGGTGACAGTGCTGTGTCTTTGGTCATGATGGTGCATTTGTATGGGTACTTACGGAATTAGATTAAATCAACTAAAGATTGCCAAAAGAAACATTACGGGAATAACATCGCAATGCACTTTTGCACCTTAGGCTTATTAGAGTTAATCAATTTTGCATGTATGTAACAAACTATTTAAAAGATCTATACTGTACTTGCGTCAGCAGCAAAAGTCTTGGACTTTTCTTTTAATCTGCAGTGAGAAAAGTCACCTGGACAATGTAATGTTAGTTTCCGAAGTACAGAAGTGAATGCAATGTAAACAAATTTGATTTAAAAGTCTTGTAATATCCTCTCCAAATTTATATCTGTTATGGAATAAACTATGGCAACAATGTTTATCTGACCATTCTTACATAAGCAATAAAGGTCACTGGTGAATAAGATGATATAGAGAGAGTGAGCCAGCACTGGTGGGTTTTCCACTTCATTTGTATTAAAATTTAAATCTTCATTTTGAACCTCCCATGCAGATCATATTTTCTCAACAAAAATGGGTTTCGTTTGCCCATTTTTTATTGGTGAATTTCACTTGCTGCTTCTACCTATTAAGCACATCTATTCCCAGATCATGAAAACAGTTTTAATGAAAGTTAGCAAGGGCTTGGAATGAAAGCCTGCAGTATGAGGCTTTCAGTAATGATGACGATAAGAAAGCTGAGTTCTCAACTTCTCTGTCTGTGCTCTTGGCTGCACCAGGCTTGCAAAATTAACTCTTAATAGTTCAGTCAAAACCATACATGAATTTGAGAAAGCTGGACTGGTAAAGAACAGATTAAATCTTATCAGCTTACTATCAAAGTCTGCATTTCACGTTTCTCAGTAACTGAGGTTTTACTATAGGCTATATAATTAGTTTTCATCTAAAATTTATCCCAACACACCAATCTAGATTATGAGTTTTTATAGTCAAGGTAACTTCTGTTTCAGCTCAAGGAAAAGCATCATACAAATCTATAGCTAAAACCTAGTTTTACTGAAGTCAACAGCAAAACTTGAATTGATTTTCATGGCACTGTGTTTCACTTTTTGTGGCTTTGCGAAAAAACATAGAAAAAGATGGAGAGAGAGAGAAAGAGATAGCAATTAAAAAAAAAATAATTAAATGAAATTTCTTTCACCGTATTCCATTTTGGAGGAAGAAGGGGCAGGGAAGCAGTAAAGAGGAAATGCATTTTTCATCTACCACCCAGCAAATTTTTTTCCTTTGAACAGGCACTATTAAAGAGAAATAGAAGATTAGAGAAAGAAATTGAATTTAGATCAGAGGCAATTGTGTAGCTGTCATGTTCATTGAAATGGTCGCTGAGGAGCAACTGGGGCACAGCACCATGTCCTTCAAGAGTCGGACATCAATATATGAAGCCACTGTCAAAGCAGCAGCAGGGAAGCAAGCTCATCCTGTTTCGACAACTAAGGCTAACTACTTTTCCCCTGTTTATTAGACTATGGCTGCTGGGAAATTGACTGTGCTAGTCTTTGCTGAGAGTTAAAAAAAAATCCATATAGAGCATTCTGCCTTGAACGCGATGATGTTACAGGGTCTGCCTTTCATCTGTGAATGAGTTAATGCATAAAGAACATCATTTCCCAGGAAAGTATAAAGGCCACCACTAAACCATATGTACAAGATTTCATTCCCAGAAAACCTGCAAGATATTATGTAATACCACGCTGCAGGAGAAGCCACAGTATGCTTTTGTGTAAAACACTGTCATGACTGTTTCTTGATGTTTAGGTTGCGTTCATCACTTGTTTGGATTTCTAGTTCCAAGGGCCAAACGCTTTTACCATTTGTGCTTGTTTTTTTGATGTTGCTTTCTGTACCATGATTCAAATTTGTTTTGCAGCCACCTACCTCTAAATAGTTTACTAGAAAACAGTTAAGGGATAATGTTTTATACAAACCTTGTGAGCAGAGTAGAAAGGATGACACAGAACTATTCCAATGGGGCAGTGAGGTGGAGGAAGAAGCTTAAACCTCCTACCATGTTTTTCTTGAAGCAACATTAAACTATTGTACTTTTTATGTTGTTTACGTTACATTTCGGTGCATTTACTCTTCAGCCACAAAAAGAGAAGCAGGCATATAAAAATTATAGTCCAAATGCAAAACCAAGGTAACATGCCTGATAACATACTTGCAACATTTCTGTGCTTGAATGTTTGCTGGGAATTTTACTTGAGTCAGAAACTGCTGTTTCCTCATGTACCCACCATTTTGCATGTCATACTTACTAGGAAAATACACATGTGGAAAAAGGCAGCTTTTAAAAACTTCGCAGGAAGGCAATGGTCCTGCAGTCCCAGCTCTCATTCTCTGCCTTTATCCTGTGTCAGACAAAAGCTAAATAGGGGAGAGGGATCTCTCAAGGAAAGGAATGTGTTCGGGCTTTCCGTAGAGCTTTGCTCTCGTGAGACTGCGGACATAGGAACCTGCACATACAGTCTGGTTGCCCAGAAGCTCTGATAAGTGTAGAAGTAAGGACCTCTGAGGTGAACGGTGTAGTGAAGATGGCCTTGATCATGGGACCAAACTGCTCCACGCATGATGAAGTGCCAAACTCATAAACATGAATTTCAGACTCTAATACTTTGTGTATCATCATAAGCCTTAAGTATGTACAGTCAAGAGAGCCCGGCATAGGCATCCTCCCTTTCACAAAGAAGATTTCACTGGAATCAATTCTAAATGTTGTGGAAATATGAATATTTCAACACAGTTATCATTTGCTTAATATTTACAATTAGGAAGAAGGAAGACAATGTCACACGCACAGTGCTTCTGCTTTGACTGAAAGGAGAGTCTTCAAATGAGGTCTGAGACTTAGAAACGCTGACTAAGATCATCCTAAAAGGGAAGGGGATTATTAGCTCTTAAAAGTAATGTCACAGGACAATTTTCAGTCTACGATTTCACGTTAGGGAATTTTGCTACATAAAAATGCTGTAAAAAGCATTCCAAAGGCATAGACAAAGTCTGAAAATAACACAGTTGTCCAAACTTTTTTTTTTCTGTATAAATTAAACACCTCTGGCATTCAAGGTTCAAATGAAAATTAAGAAGGTAAAAGCCCTGTCATAGGTTCAGACTGACATTCTGTGGTAAGAGCAAGTGAGCCGTCAACCCTCATAGCAGCTATATTGCCACTTTAACCCTAAGAGGAAAAGTTATGCCTTTTATATGATGGGTTTTTTTGACCCAAGCGGTTCACCACATTTCAGGGCTCCTTGTGTTGCTTCCAAATGAAAAGAGAAGTTGATTATGTCTCAGGCAGCTTAGAAGCAATCACAGCTATTCACAAACAGTAAACAAAATCTTTATTTCCTGAATGCAAAAAGAATCAAACAATAGCCCAGAGGTTCTTTGCTTCAATTTTAAGTCCCTTTCATTCAAAAGCTCTTTCTTCCCTCAGTAAGTGACTGCTTCAGTCATGGGCTAAGCTTCTGCTCCTTCTCGGTGCTTCATTCTGTGGTGCTTCCTACACGTGCATGCTTCTAACTAAAATTATACTCAATCAAGCCCTGCTCCCAGCTATTCAAACTCTAGTCCTTCCTCACGTCTGTTTTCTGTTGGGACAGTGTTATATGCTCTCATTTTGATCTGGAGACAGTTCTCACTCCAGCAACCTATTTATCTCTTATGGACAGCTCAGGTGGAGGACAGACTGTATTCATCAGTCTCAGTGTACCCATCAGTCCATCTCTGAATTGCGTGCTTTTGTAGCACCCATCACAGGACTCTGGGTCTAACTGGTGCCTTTGGAGCCTATCATATTATAGCGTTAAATTACGAAGAGTTATAATTGGTGTGATACATCTGGGTTTGCAGCAGTGCAGAGCCTGCAATATTTCATGTTCACAAGGATGAGTGCAGACAGTCTGTGTGATCTCACCTATGTTTTAGCTCCAGCCCCGAAGCCCCAGAGCTGCATCCACATGCAGCTGAACCAGCAAGAGTCCTCTGCTCAGCCCAGAAGGGCCCGTTTGCCTGGCCTCAGCATCCCAACAGCATGACTTGAGAGCATCGATGCCAGCATCTGGCCAGGCTTGCAGCGCTGGTTCATCCAAACATGCAACCACTTGCACCCAGCAGTGAGATTCCCCAATGCAGACCTAACAGTGATCCACTTGTGGCTTTTCATGTTTTGCAATGTTTTGCTTTTCATGATTTGCAATGGACAGGCCAGTTTCTGAAACAGCAGAAGAACATCAAATCTGTTTTTATATCAGCAAAGAAAACAACGACGAAATGCCAACCCTTTCTGAAAAGTCAATCTGATTGTTTGCTTTTTGGGGTGGAAGGTTTTGTTTTATGTAGTCTTTGGCAGGAAGGAGAGGGAACAAGGCAAAATGCAGCAAGTTTCTTCAGCTGCAATTTGTGACTCACTGAAAAGTGATTGGTTTTGGTTTGCTGACAGCTGCTGCCTGCTAACAGTTGTGGGCTTACACAGGTTTAATTTCTATGCTTCGCTTTTTTTGCAAAGCAAATATAAATGAATTGGAGAGTTTGGCACGAGTGAACTTGGCATGTGTGTTTTCTCCTCTTGGGATACCAACTTTTCTTTGACTTTGGAATGGGAGAAAAAAGAACTGGACACAATAGATGAAGAACAGTGAGGAGACACAAGGCTGTTTGCTTAAAGAATTAGGAAAGGATAAAAACCTAAAAAGACTTCATTCTGCCTGTCACACATGAGGGTTACTGCTGACAAATTGGAGTAGAAGGAAGCACACTAATTGTAGCATTAAACCTCTCACTTCATTTACCTTTTTGGTCAATATGACAAACCCAAAAAGACAGGGAGAATAATGAAGTGTAATAATGAGGACTACATCATGTTGTTCTTATTATTACTTTTAGAAAATATTGGGTTGACTCCTCCAATTCTCTGAGTTCAGTTTGCTCTCTTTTAACACATGATGATCACATAATGCATGTAAATGTACTGCATTTTGAGTATAGAGCAGCTGGATCTTGTCCCACAGGATTTCTCCCTGTGTATTGGGAAGCTCTGCCTTTGTAAGGCATCCTACAGCCAAGACTTCCTCTCCCGGACCTGCATTGCTTGGCCTAAGGTCAGCCATGGGGTGAAAAGACAGGAAAGTGAGGATGTGCATGATGGACCCAGGCTTTTCTGGGAGCAATTTCCCAGGGGAATCTTGCTGCTGAAGGAGTTTGGTGAGGCAGGAACTGGTGCTGATCCTCAACATCTGCAGCCAGACAGTGGATGTCACAGGAGCGAACTGAAACACGTGCTTGGAAAATACTTTGGAAATTAACCATATTCAAGGAATAAAGGGTGATTTCATCGCTGGGGTTTCGTATGTGAAAAAAAAAAAAAAAAGAAATTATCCACCTCTCAACTCTCAGGTCAGGTTTGTCTTCCCAGAAAAGCAGGGTTTATCACACGAAGGAAGTACAGATCCCCCATAGAAAAGGAACGCTACACTATACTGGAGTGTGTTACATTTTTATTTTAGGTGTTACTCAGCTTTATTATACATGTCCTTGAAACTGATAATAAAACTGGTAATTCTAAACATGTGTGGATTACACTACTGTTGCGCCTCGTGAGCATTTTTGCTCCCTTACTAAAGCAGTATTAAAATCGTGTCTTTTAATCCACTGAACTTGGAGTTGTTTTCCCACACTTAAAGAGTCATCTGTGCGTGTTTTCTCAGGCTTCTTTCTGGTGTTCATCTTTCTCTGCCTCTTTTCACTGTTTTTCCCTCCAGCTTAACTTGGAAATTTTCAACCTTTTAGGCAGACTATGTTTTTTTTAAATCCCATATTTGATTTGGTGAAAAAAAAAACAATACAGTTATTTATTTCGGAAAAAAAAAGGCCCACAGAGGCATAAAAAAAAATTATGAGGTTTTACGTTACTGGAATGCAACTTACACATGAGACATACGGCCGATTTGTTTCCCCAAAGAATGCACAGTATATAAATATGAGGTTATTTTTAAGTACCGCCAACTCTGAACATGAAAAGTCAATACATTTGATGCTGTTAGAGATAAAGATCATCTTTAAAATTTATGTCCTTCCAGATGAAGGTAGCAGAAGACTGTCATTTCTTCCTGAAGGTATATCTAAGTGCTCGTGTTCTGTCAGTTTTGTTTGCACACAGTTTGAATTACAATGGCTGTTCATTAGTTGCATTTAAGTGTAAAGATCACGATCATCACAATTTACCAGGGAAAAAAAGCTTTCTGGGAAGAAAAAAAAAAAAAAAAGATCCTAGTGTTTCAACTCTTTCTCAATCTCCTGCCACTATGAAAAGATAATCTCTGCTTATTTTTTCAGCAAATGTCAGCCATGTCACCTCTGTTTACAGATGAATGGATTTCAGTCTTGAAATGTTTATTCTAAGCCTCTGTTAGTGGATGATTTTTTTGGGGGAGTAGTCTGGTGCAAAGAAATATTGTCCCCATTACTATTCTGAACAAGGGGAAGAAGAAAAAATTGTAAACGATTGTGACTGGATCGCAGCTTTGGGTGCTATCCAAGTTGGCTTTTGTGGATTTGTAAGACTGTATTATACCCCATTGTGGGGAAGGTAGTGTGCATGAGGTAAAATGTAAATAGGACTTCCTTCAACTCTAAACAGTTGAAAGAAGTGAAGAGTGCAAATGAAGAGTGGAACAGTGTGACACAGATATATTTTGTGAATTATTTTCCAAAAAATGTACTTAGTGATAAATTTTTAAACACTGTAAAAAGTGCAAATTAATAGAAATTGCTTTATATAGGCAAGTAAAAATACATGTGTCTTGAGAAAATATGTTCAGTGAAAAAGAAATATGGAAAATGAACAGAATGTGAAGGTAAAAATAGCATGTTCAAGTCACATTAACGAGGATCACTTCAATATAGCCACATACAAAGAAATACAACGTCAGTTAGAATGAGTAATATTAAAATAAGGAGCATATGTGACCTAACACTAAAGGAGGGATCTCACGCAAGGATTCCTTCATTTTAATCTTTATTCTCTCTGTTAACTGTTGTGGATCAAAGAACAGACTCTAACTGCTCCCTACATCAATTTTCCAAAGCGGTATAAAACAGTGAAAGTAAAGGCTTGTTCACCTTTTCTCTTGCTCACTGCTCTACCCAAACACAGACTGAAGCATGTCGTTGCACGCCTGTAACTTCACAGGTGAAATTTTATCTCTATTTGAGATAACTGCCGGAACTCTTACTGATTTTTAAATCGATTCTGTCTTCTGCAGTCCACCATAAGCAGAATGACAGCTAGCACCACCATCTGCATCTCTTACTTGTTTTGTTGTCCGTCTTTCTTTTACGTGATCCAACGTCTTTCTTTTACGTGATCCAACGCGTTACACCGTTCTAAGTTTTACAGTTAGGCGAAGCTGGAAGATAAAGCACTTCAGGGGCTGCTTACTGCCCGCTTTGCCCGTGCCAGATCTCTGGAGAATGTTTTTTTTGTTGTTTCCCCCACTGACGGTCATGTCCCTCAGCAAGGATGCGGCCATTGCCAGGCAAGGCAGGGGACCCAACAGAAACAGCAGCCTCTGCTGTGAAAACAAACCGTCCATCCCCTTGTGAAAACAAACACAGCAAGAGTGTCTCCCCAGGGCCGACTAATTTTATCCATATCCTTGGGACAGTAGCATTCAGTTTTGCCTACCCACCCGCTAGGAAGCCTTGAGTAGGCTTTGCTTCTGGCTGTCGTTCAGTGCCCAGAGTCACCAGGGAGACATTTAGACAGCGGTTACCGTTCAGCTTAAAGCCTAATGAAGTCAATAGAAATGAGAACTCCTCCTATATTGAGCTTTGGGTTTAGCTTGTTATGCTGAGTATGCAACATCGTTCAGTCTTCTATTATTAAAGACTAAACTGAGAAATAATAGATTTTAAAATAATTAAGTGGCTTAGCAATTTCTCATTGAGAATTAGTGTCCCACTATTGCCAGCACTTGCAAATTATTCAAAATTTCAAGACAGTGTGTGTTCTTCCCCAAGAAGATGTGGAGTTGTGTGATTAATCACAAGGATTTAAATGAACTTAGAGATATAGATGTTTTCATAAGATCTCTTTAACAAGGGAATTTAATTCAACATATTATTTCAACAAACACATTCTCTTTCTTTTTTAAAGACGTAATTAGTAACATTCATTTTTCTTTGACCGAATCTATTTCAAAATAAATATTGATTTGGTGAAAGGGAAACCTTTCATAACACAAGCTTAATTATGAGCATGTCTTTCTTTTTGATTTTGCATTAAAAATTTCCTATCTTAACATTTAAGATATTTGTGAGTTAAAATTATAAATATATGATAATACTTAGAAATTTTATGTTATGCAAAGAAAAAGACTCATTTGTTGCGAGACAAGACTTAGATGACAGAAGTGGAAATTGTAGGCTTGGTTGAAGGCGGGAAATATTTGGAAAATAAGAACCTCTTCTTCGGTCTTATTCAGTTACAATGTTTTTAAATCTATGGGAAAAATTGAAAGGAAATGTGGGGTACTCTGGCTGGTACAGTCAAAGCTGAAAGGAAATGTTAAATAAGCTATAGAGCTTCTAGAATTATTTCAGTGGAACATGATGGAGGTTTTTGTGCAGGTAAAGGGTGCGGTAGCATTGCTGACAGGTAACATAGCAGAGGACAATGAGTTGCTTTATCAGGAAGATTTCTATGTAGAAATATCTCTCTTCTTCCTCCTTCATGAACTCCTCATCAGCGAAAGGAATCGAACTAATGAGTCTACGTTGAGAAGTTATTGAGAAAGCAGTATAACATTATTATGCTCAGTAATTTTTGCTGGTGCAGCATTTCCCGTGAAAACTCTTTGTGGAGTCCGATTTACCAATGTGCTATATTTTTAAAACTTTCATTACATTATGAAGTAGTGTGGGAACTGCAGGATACCAGATTTCTAGATTTATGAAAAGAAAGTAACTGGGCCAGATTACATGTGTAGAATGAGAAGGTAAATGGCATTGTTTCAGGCATTCTGCCCAGTGCAATTCATAATTTCTTGAACATTAACGTACTTGGAAAGGCAGAGAGAGCTGAACTTCAACTTGTCCAAACACATTTCTTATAATAGCAATAACAGGTTTGGTATGAACTAGATGATCTCTTGAGGTTTCCTAATCCTGATTTAAACCTAGGTGCTTATAGGAAATGAAACTTATTCAGCCATGTTGGCTGGCTGGCAGTCTCAGCCTATAATTTCTGAACAACTGGCCTATTTCACGTGGGAAGATGTTGCTCGTAAATGTGTTAAATTCCTGAAAATGTTGTGAAATTTCACAGCTGAGTGAAGGAGAGAAATGCAAATTAGTGCCAGAGTGCAGGTAAAACTCAAACATCAGCTATAGTGAAGTACTTCTGCAGTGGTTGGGGATTCAACTTTGAGTGGTTGGGCTGGAAGAGGGACCTAGACCACCAAGGGGTGGCCACAGATCAGAAAGAGGAGACCAGCAGAGTACTGGTGGAGTCAGGGTGTTCAAAAGAAGGTGCAGTTAGTAGTTCCCAGAAGCAGCACATAGACACCAGGACCAGAGTGACAGTGAGGCCAGAGGGATGCTGAAAAGGTCCTTTAAATTAAGCAAGTATTTCAGGGTCCCAAGAGGAGGAGATGTGTCTCTAAGGCAGAGGCTGAAATTGTCCCTGGAGGGAAAAGCTTCTGGAAGGAGATGGACTGTGTGGAATATTCCCTGGGCACCAATGTGTTTTGAAGTATCTCCCTCAGAGTCTTCAAAAAGATAATTTAAACTGCAAAACATGGGAAGCACTACAGAAAGATACCAGAAGTCCAGTAAAAATGTCTAAAAACTATAAAGACGGGCACAAAATTGGAAATGAGATAAATTATTATAATTTGCTACCTGGTGCCAGTGGTTTTGTCCTTACACATGAGTCAAGACCTGCCAAAGCTCACAATCAGACGGCAGAGCTTTGATGTTTAGTCCATATATTGACACATATGAAATAAATATGTAAAATTAATGAACACGTGCAAAACCAATCTTATGACAGTTTTGACTGCCTTTTTTTGTACAAAAAGTTACTTTTGGAAGCTGGTCCCCAGAATCCATATCTTTACTTAATAGACAAGTAAATATAGACAAATTACTGGTCTATCATGATACATACTGCCTATGTATGTCCTGTGGCAGAAGTGTTTCTAATGAAGTACTTTTCTACCTGTTGAAACTTGTTTTGTCGTATTTTGCATTAAAAGTTTATTCCCCAAATTCTTCAGAGAAAAACTAGTAACAAGCTTGACTTTTTGGTCAAAAATGTTTTGTATTTCAATGTTTAATTTAGATGAAATTTAAAAAATGCATTTTTTTTTCAGAATCCCCCCAAAATCAGTGTGCTACGGTTGACCAAAGGTGAGGTTTTGGTTCACTTTAGCATGCTTCTAAAAAACTGGGGGAAAATTCACTTTGGTTCATATCAAAAGATGTTTTCCAAGTTAATTTGATATGTAGGTGCAGCACTTAAATCACTGGTTTGTCCAGTGCTAGACCAAAACTCATCATAGAGCATTTCATCCCCCAAACACATTAACATCTTAAATGCAGAAGGCCTTACAGATCTTTATGACCTTTTTCTCTAACCTGCATGACACAGACCTGTCTCTTCGAGTGTCCTAATTCAGGACCAGGTTCGGGGGTGGCAATACTGCTGCCTGGCAAGGAGTCTGGCTCACTTCAGAGCGGTCATAGGGACAGAGCGAAATGACCTCCAAATGAGCATAATTTGATGTTTGTTTCTCTATTTCAAGCCCAAAGAAGAATAACTTCTATATATTCAAAAGCTTATCCATGATTGTTGGTTTAATCAAACAGAGCTCTTCTCCCTCAAAATGGTTTTTGCTTATTTTACCATCATAGTTAAAACAGCACAAAGAATCAGGCCCATCCTAGATTTATGTGCTTTCCTAGCCTGGCAGGCCCATCAAGACATGGGCCTACAGACCTGCCTCTCTGCTTTAGAACTCAATTCTTTTCAACCCATACAACATTTCACCTGTGACTTAAGTTTCAGCTAGGCTAGCCTTAAAGGTACAATAATGTTTCACTTTGTTCCTCTTATAAAGCACAGCAGTGTGGTCCCATTCTCAGCATTAAAAGGTTATTGGGTATTAGAGAGGCCGTCAGACCCTGCAGATAATCTGGATGCAATGGCATTTTAATGCAGACAGCAGTGATCTGTTTGTCTGCCTGTGACAAGAACTAGAATGCACAAGTGAGTTACGTGACTCATTTTGAACAGTCACTCTAAGGGACGCATGAGAAGCAATCAACCAACTATCAGGAATTTCTACTCAAGAGCGCTACAGTTGTTTTTTGGTTTTGTTTTTTTTTTTTTAATCAATCACAATAAATATATTAAATGAATATTGTGTATTCTGCCTTGAAATATTTCAGTAAAAATTCAACCCACATACAAGAATACCTGAATCTCTACTGAAAAAAAAAACCAGGGATCTGAAATACGAAGCTAAAAAACAGAAAAGGCACTGCATAAGGTATAAAGTTGAAAATCAGCCTATTTGAGACTGAGAAAACTCAAACCTACCTAAACTCTGGTCTGCCTACTTCTGTTTGTGTACCCTGAGCACTCGTTTCGCTCTCCTTCTCTCCTACTAAACTCAATAGTCAACCTCAATAAATGCTTGAAACATGCAGTGAAACCACATAGTTTATTGCAATAAAATAAAAATTGTAAAAGCCTTATTCCCTTTTGCAAGCGGACCCAGAGGGTCAGTGAATATTTACAACTAAGGAGCAAATACTCTTCTTGTCACTTTCACATCTACCATTTACAAGGAATGATTGCCTAGGACATTCTATAATTAAACTAAACATTTCAGTTAATGGCCGACAAAATCACCTTGTGAATTATGGTTTTCTCTGGGCATCATGTGTATGAAGAGTAGCAGTAGCTGCTACAATTTAGGAGAAAGATGAGATTATAGAAACTAAAACCTGCCACATGAAATTAATGTTATTCAGAATACTTTTTTTAAATTAATATTAATGTGCATCCTCCTGGATGCACTATAGAGATTTCTCAATCAGGGTACATTTGGTTTCCTATGTAATCTTTAATATTTTTATGAATTTCTAAATCTCATGACACTTTCTGCTTTTCACTTTCGAATTATGTATTTATACGAGCAAAGTCAGAGAATCAGTTTTGCATTTTCGATAGCTGTGTGTATTTTAAGCCTGATGGATATTCTGAGGTAGCTTTCCACTATACCTCTATTAAATGGCCTATTGATCCCTACAGTTGTAAATACCCACAGCACACTCATTTAGCAGGAATGCAGTTTAGCTAGAAAAATTAAAATGGTATAAATGATCCATCTGGAAATGACTGTCGTCTTGCCAGAACACCATTTGGGATCCATTCTATCCAGCCTGGTCCAAGTCACTGACACTATAAAAAAGTCTAGGGAGTGTATTCATTTTAATATGTTATATATTATGCCACCAAATTAGTCACAGTATCATTCATCTACAAACACATAATTGGGAGCCATGAAATGTAACCGTACCATGGACCAGCTGGGTAGCTGAGGAATCTTTCCACACAGTGAGAATAGCTATAATACAGCATTCGAGGCAGTCCGCCTGACTCCAATCGAGGGCTCACACCTGGGTTTTCCAAACCTCAAGTGTGCCAGCTGCCCCTGATAATCTCTGTCTGTTCTTGTGCAGAAGTGTTCGTGTATGTTTAATGCTTATAAAATGTTTGCGGTAACCTGCGTATAAGGGGTACCGAGAGACATAATCTGGCACTGCTATAATATATATTGTTATTCCAAGTATGCGTGAAGTCTAATTCTGCTTTCTGCTTCAGTCAGGTTTTGATTTTGTTGCCATGTATCATGAGGTACTTTAAAATTTAGACCTAACCCCAGTGTTCCTCTTTGAAGTTAACTTTGAAACATTTAATTAATGAAATCCAAATGATTTGCTGCATGAGAGTCACAGCTGCACAGCTAAGCCAGTTTCTTAGGTCACTTTACAAGGGCTTGATGGCTGACTAGAAATTTGGGAGCTCCCAGTCAACCATTCATGAAGTCTTTTAAACAGTCTCTCACATCTGCTCAGGAGCTGCCTGAAATGAGAATGTGTTCCCATTAGCATGCCCATCATAAAAGACAAAGTTTTTTGTTAAAACTCTGCATTGATGGAAGAACAGGTATTTTTGGAATAGCGCTGGCCCTGCTTTCCTGACCTTGCTCTGGGAGCACAACTGGCTGGAGGCAATCTTTCCTCTGCATGGGATGAGAAAGTTTCCACGGGGCAGCTGTTTCGAGGGGTGTGAGAGGTATTGCTTCCAAGTGACATTAAAGATGCAGAGGAAGCTGTGCCTGCCATGGCAAGGGGGTTGGAACAAGATGATCCTTAAGGCCCTTTCCAACCCAAACCATTCTATGATTCCTTAGAGAGAACATAGGTGAAAATTGTGTGTTCTGGGGAAAAAGATTCAGGGACAGATTCAAGGAGCCAGTGGACACATGCAGAAGCCCCTAAGCTGGAGCTGGTACCTTTTTGCCGTGCTCATACAGTCTTTATGCTAAATGCGACAGTTGAGAGGTAGGTGATTCTTGTTTGCCAGTGACCATCAGACAACTCTTATTGAGGCCCACATGTCGAGAGTGCAAACGGCTTTCCCTGAGAGCTGGGGAATGAAATTACTGTCCTTCAGTGAGCTCTTGCTCACTGACTCCATTTCAGTCCAACAGCCAGGAACATGCAAGGGGGAGCATGAATTAAGCAATAGATGTCTCTTGTACGTGAAGTTGGAACTAACTCTGTAGCCAAAAATTTTGCAGACTACTAGAGTTAGAAAGAGAGCTGGAATGACTTTTTAAGGTTGTTAAGGCACTACAGTCCTCACTTCCCTTTGTGATCAGACACAGGTTTGGGCCATCTCATAAACTGTAATAATGTTTTGCAGTGCAATCAAGCAGAGGAAAAAAGCAGCGTGCTCCCGGCTACCTACAGGAATTCTTCATGCTTATTCTATTTTAATACAGCGGGTTGTTTCATTTGTGTGCTAAGCTGTTGACAAACTGAAAATATAAGATGTGTTCGAGAAAGAAAGTTCACGTGATGAAAATAATTTTGTTTTGTTTCAAAGATAAATTTGAAACCAAACTTAGAAACATTTTTTGAGTTTTAGGTAGTACTACAAAAGGTACTGCAGAATTACCATAACTTCTCTTCCCAGGTATTGTCCTTCCTCCTTTTTCACGTAGGACTTATAGCTGTAAGGCATCTGTAGCAGTAAAAGGTAAATCTTTTCAGTATATTCCAAACAGATGAAAATTATAAAGAAAGCTTCAGTACTTTGCAAAGTCTTTATGCCCATGACACTAAATCATCTTAAAGCAATTTCTCTGCAAAACCACATGCATAGTTAATCTCTGTTCAGGACAGTTCACAGTCCATAGAAACAGCAACACAGACACCTTAATCTGATAAAACATGTAAATTCTTTTGCCCAAGCTCAGGAACATGTTTTAAGGTGAAATGTGTGTGTATGGCTTCAATGCAGAAAGGAAAATTAGGCTAGCTAGTAGGCAGAAAAGTGTTGGGGAGGACTGGAGTGAATGACAAAGATTTCATCTCTTTCTTGAAAGTAGAAAAAGAAAGGATCAAGAGATTGGCAGGAAGCCAGCAAGTATTTGGGCTATGATTATTAATGCAGTCATTATAAATTACCCTCATTTTTGACAGTATGAAACCTCTCCTTCTTTCCCATGCAAGGACCTACTGCAATTCTTCGGGTTAGGGTTTGAATATGAACTTGTCCTGCAAGAGACTGTCTTGTGTCACTGAAGTGAATGGCAAAACTCCAGAAATTACTTGAAAAGGAGCAAACCTAGGAAAATAAAAACTTAATGTAAAATTTAGTTCCAATAAGATGTTTCTATAGTAATTAAGCATGATTCACCTGCTTTAGATTAATAATTATGTTGATTTTGATTAGTTATACATTCATTCAATATTTCTATATCATCACACTATACATTATGGAAGTTAATTGGAGATAGCTGGTCTTGAAATTGGACAATCATATGAAGCACAAGCGCAAACTTTTCTCAACTGCTTGGGGTTTATCTCAACTTTCCTGAAAACAGGGGTATTCACAATACTTTCTTTTTTAAAAAAAATGTGGAGAAAAAATGCATGAGTGAGAGCACAAAATTGATGTTTGCTATGCATTAAGGAACATGATCTAGCCATTCATCATGTTTCTATTTGCTTTTCAGATCACTTCCTCTTTCTGACTCTGCTTGCAGAAATTAACACCATGATTTTTGCTAGGCATCCGAAATGTTCAAGTGAGAACATTCCAATGAAAAGAGACAAAGTACACATTTACCTTTGAGCAAGGAAATTATACCAAATGTCAAATCCGATTAGAACCATTATGGCAAGCAGTTGAGAGATACAAAAAATGCTAGTGAGATGAATTAATATTTTCTAAACAATTCTTAATAAAGCCTGTAAATCTCCATATACATTGAGAATCACAAATAATGAATATCTGTTAAATTTGCACATTTTTATTCAGCATATTTATTTAATATGCTTTAAATCTAATTTAAACCAATGGAGCTATTGTTGTTTCTTAGTAGATGCATGCCATGCCAAATTGGGACTTCCAACTTTTCTGTGCTTGAAGGGTCTATCTGAATCCCTTTCTGAAGGGGATTTCTTTTCAAGGAAGTGAGATTAAGTGAAAAAGCAATATGATTGTCAAACTTCTACCAAGTATTTAGCTACATAAAACAGAAATGAGAGAGGAGTTAGATTCAGATTTAAGACATTGATTCAGCAATACAAATATTTAATTTTCATGATCTTTGCTGCTGAACAGACTTTGCAATGTGGAATTATCAGCCGAGGTGTGCAATACATAGGCATAGGTATGATTAGCGTCTAAACAGGGAGCTGCAAGTGGGAAAATAAAAAAAAAAAAGACCTGAAGAAAGGAGCAGCTCACATGTGAGTAGATCGCAAACAGTGAGAAGGGAATTCTTTCTGTCCTTGGCTGTGGCTTCAGATGCTCACTGTCTGCATGGGACACTCACATTCAATATATGCCCTATTCCTCAGGTCATGAAGGCACCACAGGGCTCCGAGACCTGTACAGAAACATCTGACTACACTGGTGAAGCTGTCTTATTTGGCATAAGAGAACTGAATGCTACTGACAGCAGCAAGAACTAAAGCCAAGTCTCTTTAGGGAAAGGTATTTTGGTGTTCAACCATTCAGACTTCTCCCTAGTGCAGAGAATATTTAAGGGTTCCTGCAACGACGACAAGCAGCACCAAAAGGACTCCAACACCAACAGTGAAATTCTGGGATATACTGTTCCTCAGCGGATAAGTGCGCTCCTGACAGGTGAGAACATGAGATGAGTTTCCTTTAGGAAAGACGTATGTTCATAGGCAGATGAGTAAAGGAAGGAGAAAGCCCTATTACCTTTTCTTTTTCCCCTCTCTTTTTGTAAACAGTGTTTTAGATATCACATTTTCTGTCTCTGGATGTGAGTGGGGAATGCCACATGCATGAATCCTGTTGCAGAGGCGTGGGGTAAGGGCTGAGCCTCTCTGCGCTGCTGAGACTAAGGATGTTCTTCTTCTTGCTGTGGCGAGGTGCCGCCCTGGGAAAGGCTCCTGCTTCCTGGATGTAACAGCCCTTGGGTTTGTGTACCTGGGGAGGAGGTGGATGTCTATGCCACTTGGAAAATGGTGCCTGGCATAAGTGATGAACGGCTGTGGGTGGGTTTTATCTTTCTTAAACGATCTGGTTTTAAATATTTAATATTTATTGGGAAGAAACCAGTTTTAAGGAAGTTCTTCAGCAAATCAGCTATGTTTTGATTTAAGACCGGGAGTGATTTCTCTGTAACTTTGATGACTGATCCCACATATAAGCATATCTTCTGTGGCAAGGAAGAAGTGTTTTAAATGGATGCATGGTCACAGGGATATGTTACATGTCAAATGAATTTATTTTGGGAGCCAATAGATTGAAAGAAAGTATGATGATGTTTCACAGTTCGTTCCTTCTTTATGAAACTTTGCTTTAAAATTATTAAGCAAAGGAGACCAGATGTCTTGGCTTTACCAAGGCAACCGCTTTTTTAAGACCTTATTTTAGTGTTTCAAAAATTTTTACCGCAATGCTAAAATGGCTTTTTTTTTCTGCTATTAAGCAACTCCCACCCTGAAGTACCATCTGCTGAGAAATGTTAAATGTTTTTTCCATTTCTCAGTACTTGAATGTATTTATATAAAAGAAAAGAAATGGTGTGTATATGTCTGTGTGTGAGAATGTATGTGGAAAACTGCATGAGAGGAAGGAGATATTATGCTGTGGTATGCCTGTAGGAAGTAATTAATGGTAAACTCTCCATGACGAACTCTAGCCTTGATTGGAGCCATCTGAACAGTAAAATATATCAACACAGAATAATTTATTTGGCAGCTGATTAATTTTTATATCACTTGGTAAATATCACTTAACTGTTTATGTAACTGGTTTAAGAAACACTAACTACTTGGAAAGACAAGAAAAATATTAGAGAGCACATTATTTGTAAATGTTATGCACTCTGTCTACCAATTATATTTCTGAATGCATTACTGGTACTAACTAATGAATACAATCAATAAATGAAATTTCAAGACAGAAAAATGACTCTCAAACTCTCAACTAAGGCACAATTTCATATATTCTTCTTTGAGGACTTTTTCCATGTTTTCTCACTTTTTCAAAACTCCAAAGTTCTTAAATTTTATTCTTTGTATTATTGCTTGCCAACATTTGTGATACCACAAATGTTCAAAATCAACTTAAAAATATTTTTTTTTCTAAATTTCAGCAGCCCCAAAACAAGTAATAACAACACATCTATCCATCTGGCCGGGTAAGGAATTTAAATTTGTACCTTATTGTGCCGAGATAAAATGTGATTACTCATAGACTTTGAGGATCTGTTCACGCAAAAAGTCTGTGAAGACAGAACAAGATTATTACTACTATCAAGTTATTTCATGCCACTTGGCAAATCCTTCAGTTTAAAATTTTCAATTTTGATGATTGAACATGTAAACTAAGAGCATTAAACAAAATTAAAAGGAAACTTATTGAGCACACGTAACCTTTGCTGAATTCTCAGAAATTGCTGTTTGCTTATCTGATTTGATTCTGCTGCTTAAATTCATCTGCTCCATGTACAACAAAGTCTATAAAATTACCTCGATACTTTTACCACTGCTTTTCCATATAAGTGTATCTCTGCACCAGCACACTGTATCGTTCTAATTTTAATTATTTTTTCTTCTAGGTACTATGAAAAGTTAACAAAAATAAACATTTTTAAATTATATAGAGTCAAAAATGTGTCTGTACCAATAATGTTTTTATAAGAAAAAGTAAATATTCAGATATGGTTTTTCTGAAGATTTCCCAAATGAAAAACAACAATCAAAATCCCAATTTTATATAGAAATCAGGAAGGAAATATCCATGTAATGCAAATGTTGGTGTACTTAAAGTCACAGCTTGATACGCTAGCCAGGAAAGTTTTCCACCATAGGCTAGCTAATGTTTTTATGTGAGAACACAATAGACATCTGACAGCTTATTCTGAATAGCCTCCTTACAATGATGAATATCAAATGAATTAATAGTAAAACATAAAATAAAGTGAACACTTTTTTATATGAAGTAAAAAGTAAGTCTCTATTTCCTCTGTTTTCCCGTAGTATGATATTATTCTTGCTGATTTCTTGCATTTTTTAATGTGGCTCTAACTAGTGGTTACAAAATGTCTCTAAAGGGATAAAGGTTATTGTTACAAGTGCCAACTGAGCTGGTTTAATGGTTTTTTTTTGCAATGCATTTGTGAAACACACAGAAGCAATTTCCTCATTCCCTGATAAGCGGGACTGCTGGGAAGTAGTTGGTTTTGATTAAGTGCAGGTGTAGGTTTGTATGTATTACCCTTTCAATCCCTTCTATACTAACCAGTGGAGTGGAAGCGTTCTATTACAAGAATGATTTGAAATGTCTTTGATAACATTTAGTGTTTCTGAAAATTGCAGTTGAACTTACTGTCTTCATCGCTAAGTGAAAACTGTTACATTTTAATCGAAGCTTAAGTTCAGCTTCTTTCTGTGCCATTTGCTCTCGAGTAACGCAGGGCATGATGGGCTTTTTAGTTCCTTTTGGCTGTAATTATTGCAATTATTCTTCCTTGCTCGGGAAGAGCCAGACTCCGCTCTCCTCTCGCGCTGGGGGAGCTGCAGGGAGGTGGGCACCTGGATGGGACTGAAAGCAGTTGCCAAAGCCTAAAAAAAGGCTGTCAGGTAAAAGGGCTGCTGCGGAGAAAAAGGGGCATCACAAGGGACGGAGACGCATTTCAGAGACCATCGGCAGCACAACCGGGTCCACTGCTTCCCACTCTCCTGCAGTCTCCTCCAAACAAATGTTATACTCAAAGTCAAATGCGCGGAGGTTCCCCCAGCATGCCTCCTGCTCCTCGCCCAAATCTGAAATCAAACGCAAGCTGACCCAAACTGCGTTTTGCTATCCCCAAATAATGTATTTATTTACCAGTTGCTAACCTTGAGAAAGGTGAAGGTCAAAGACTGGTACAGATCTCTTTCCAGAACAGGTTCTCCATCTTTTGCCTTTAGCAGTCTTCAGCAGGAGCTTTTATTTTCAGTGAGGGGCTGTTCAGTTCAACGGGTAAATACAGAAAAGCTCATTTTTCAGAACAGAATTCTTAATAGCATGCATCAGGATCAGTTTATCTTGAAATGCATGCATGTAATCTGTATAATGTTTATTCTATCCTTACTCACAAATCATCGGGTTTTTTTCCTTTCAAAAGAATCAAGAGGGTCTGGGGGCTGGTTTTTTGTTGGTTTTGTGTTTTTGGGACTGAACTGTTTTATTACCCCTAATTATATGATGAGCTACTCAGAAAATAAAAGGCACATTGAAAAATAGCTTGAAAAGAACAAAAATAGCCCTACAGTTAATTATGTTAAAAATACCAAACACTTGTCAGCATCTCATTAACATCTTAATGAGGGGAAATAACCCTCATCTGTCTTTAAAAAAAAAGTTGCTTTAAAAAAAAATCCCAACCTAGTTCGTAAATTTTGCATCCTGAAAGACATGGATTATTTCTCCTCATTAAAATCCTACTAACAGGGGATGTAAGAGTTGCAAAGTGTGAAGAGAACAGTGAGGTTTCTACTCTGGCTGTTATTTCGCTTGTGTCCTGGAGGAAGACTAATTAGACTGCAAGACCTTATATTAATAGGACTCATTAGAGCAATAGATCTGTAAGGGAAGGGAATGGAGGCTGGACAGCTATGATTTGTGGGGTGATTTGTCCCAAATGACATATAAATTGCTCTCAGCCTGCATTTATTTTCTCAGTATAGGCTCTTCTTTTTGCTGTGATGAGGTTATGTCCTGGGCCGGGCAGGCAAGAAGGATGAGTCCCAGACCAGATCCCTCCTCTGATGGTGGAGGGTCGGTAAGCCATGCTCTTGGCAGCAGTGATAAGAAAATGCTTCTTCTGGGCTCTTGCAGGGACTGACAGCAGGATGAGAAAAGCAGTGTGGCTGCACTGGTCTGGGAAACGGCAATACCTGCACTGAGGATGTAACAGGATCATAAAATATCTTTCTTCAGGTGTTGCAGTGCTGGCATATTAGTGTTTTATTTCACACCCCTTCAAAAGGTTAACATTCCTCCTAGTTCTTCAAACAGTATTTAAAAACTACAATTCTTCTGCTACACTGTCAATGCTATTTAGCTAAGAAAAGATTTTGGAAGTTCAGATGGGTAAAGTAGAAAAAGTTCCGTTTGAAAAAGTTTAATGCTGATGAGTTCTCCTTTGCATCAATTCTCTATAACATCAGTTGAAACTGCATTTTCTTCTGTGTCCTTATGTCTCAGTTTGTTCAGCCTCTTCATCCACCCAGTGGAAGCAATTAAGGACTATTAAAGAATACCTGGGACTTAAAAAATCATTGTAATGAAATTTCAAAATATTCAAAGATTCTCAAATTCATCAAACGACTCTCAAAATGAGAGTGGATGTGAGAGGAGAGGATGCAGGATATTTATGTCCCTGGAAAGGTTAGATATGATATTTCTCCTTCTTCTTATCACTAAAAATAACTGGTGAATACGATATTCCAGGCTATCTCTTTTTTAAATTCACTAGGGAATCCAAGGATTTTGTAGGATTTTGAGTACAACTTTAATACAAATGCTGTTTAACTTGGAAGAAGTAATGAAAAGCTTTTAAAATGTGTTGCTGATTCTTTTTCCATCATATGCTGATAATACACAGTGAGATTTGAAACATCTGCGAGGTTTTGGTCATCACAGGATTTGTGCCCCCCCCGACAGAGAAAGATAAATTTTGTATGCAAAAAATAACTTCCATATTGACCGTTATATGCTCATGGTAGCTAATTAAAAGTTTTAAATATTCTTATGTCTCAAGAAGAAAAGTTAGCAGAATAACTTCATTCTTCCACCAATATAATCTATCTGAGGAAGAGGTTTATACAAGTGTCAATCTGTAGCTGCCCCTCCCATACTTTGGATTAAAAAAATAATCTTACTTCCAGAGCATATTATTTTATGAACACCTAACAGGAAAAAATGTGTTTTTTTCTGAACTGTAATCTCTGATTCTTTAGGATGTCAAGCGACATCTAGGCAGTCTAAACATGTCACTGAGCAAGACTGTTCAAAGGAAACTGCACTTCACCCTAGACCTTAAATATGCCTTCAGGTACCAGTAGCCTTTCTTAGGGATTTGATGCTGTAACTACAAAAATTAATCTGAAAACCCCTTCATCAACACTTTTATGTTCCACTTGTCAAAAGCTATGCTACCCTGCTGCACACGTGACCTGTTAGGTCTTACTTGACTGCGATATTACCAGTGAGGCATCACAGTAGCTGAGTTTATGGACTTTTCCAATAAAGCCAGTATGACGTTGCCTCTAATTGATAAATTAACACTTAATAAGTTATCCTTTTCAGTGTGTAGTGAAGAAAAACAGGTGATGACAAGGCTTTTGTTTTTACTCCAATAAAATTGGAAAAAACTGATGGAGGAAAATGAATGTAAAAACAAAAGTTCTTAATGTTCAGGCTTGCATGCTACGGTCCTCTGCTTAGAATGCATATTTTTTATGGAAGTATTTTTACCTTAAGTATGATCCTACACTTGTTGAAATTTTATGCCTAGGTAACTCAGGCCTCATTACTTGGATGTTTTATTTTTTTTCAATTGAGGGGCTGCATACAGCTTATCTATAGAAAGCATTCCACCATTAAAAAAAACCAACCAAACAAAACAGAACAGCTCAGTTTTATTTTCTCCATTATATTCTAAAGTGATATCAATAAAACAACTTACGCCTACTGATTACAAAACAGCACAATTTTGCACCGTGAGATGCTGTCACTCAAGTACTTTGCTGAGTGTTCTGTGTCAGGGTCAGGCAGCTGTTTTGGGACGTGCTGATGGAGCAAATAGAGAGGTGTGCTCTACTGGACAGTTACCATGACTATTGATTACCAACAGATAATAAGCTGCAGACCTTTTGGTGGAAGGTGTTTGCAGCCCAGAGGAACATCTCCTGCTGATGTCCCGAATTTTTTTTTATGCTTTGAACTCCTAAAAGATACAGTGATATTTTGAAAAGCTTTGGGTTTGTGATACACTAAGTCTGCATCCTGTAGCTTTTCCTTCTTCAGAGAGATTTTGGAGGCTCGCATTCAAAATGGTACATCGTACATATAATGGAGACAGCTGTGACCGTATGCTGCCAGCCCCTAAAAATCAGCAGTTAACGCATCACTGTGTGCAAGATGCCACAATTATTCTCTATGTTATGTAATTGAAAATGGCATATACTGGCTTTTTAGTTTTGACCATTGTAGCCATAAAAAGACCATTCTTTTCATATAAAAAACAGTCTAAAAATACATTATGCATAATACTCATCCATTAGTGTCCAATAATTAACACCGTGCTCTGTCTGCATATCTTTACAAGAACTTTTTTTCCCCAGCTTTTGCAGCACCCTACTGAGACAATCATAGCTACCATTTAGGCAAGCAACAAACTAAGGTTTTATTACTTTAATTTTCCAGACAAATTACATGATGGTAAATTGCAGCACATGGAAATACTTTTTGAAAGACACAAAGGGAGGGAGACTTTATATTTTGATGAAATGAGCTACGCAGATTTCCAAATGAAAGGCTTGTTTTATGCTCCAGCCTAGTGCTTGCTTTAACTGCTTATATATGTTTCCAGTATTTTAAACGGTGCAATGTACAGCTATAGTCAAACCATAAGATTCACAAATTAAACTGGTAAATATCATAATTAATTTAGAATGCCAGTCACAGCCATTTATAATCTCCAACAGCAAGTTTCCCAGCCTGCCAAACCCTTTTGCTTTAAACTGAATGTCAAAGCTTTATCTATATTTGTTCTCGAACGCACTACAGGAATGGAATGCATTCTTTATTTGCAAACCGTAGGCAAATTTCTGAGTAAATACATAAATTGACAAAATCTATCTTAATGGAAAACCTATTATTTTAATTACTAGGGGGTGGTGTACATTTTTGCTTTAGACTTTTTTGAATTAGTAATTAATGGCTTCATCATGAAAAGCATTTATTGTTTTCATTTCAGGGAATTCAAATGAAGATAACTCATTTTAGAGAATGTTCAACATTCTCCCAGCCTTATCAAAAGGACAAACAGTACCACATGGGAGCGAGGGGGCAGGATTCAGGCTTAGGAACAATTGAAGCCAGAGAATACATTACTGTGAAATAAGATACACAAACATTTCTGATTATTGGTATTAATGACTGTTTATCTTGCAAACTCTGTGTTGCCAAGAAGTAGAGGTCATCTTCACCAGTAGTCTGGATGGAAAATGGAAAAAAAAAAAAAGAAAAGAAACTCAGCACAAAAGTATAAGGAACTTGTTTAGGAGATATGTCATAAAGCACA
Source organism: Vanellus vanellus (assembly GCF_965231255.1). Lineage (NCBI taxonomy): Eukaryota > Metazoa > Chordata > Aves > Charadriiformes > Charadriidae > Vanellus > Vanellus vanellus. The sequence continues at coordinate 49,792,832 of NC_138905.1, forward strand.
GATATTGTCATAAAGCAATCATCCAGTTTTCCTTTACACATACCAGATTTTCAGTGGTGTTTTACAGATACAGATTTTCAGTGGTGTCAGTTTGGAGCCCTTCCTTTTCCACTGCATGACCCTAATCCAAGTAGCATCAGAGCATACTCCAACAGAAAGCTTTTTAACTTTACTTGATGTTGATGTAACTAGTCCTTGGACTGACTCGGATCATCAAAACTCTTTGGACTCCTGAAATTGTTTTTGGTGGCTGGCACTTATTTGGATTTTCTTCCGCTAAAGTGAAGGAAAAGACAATTACAGTTTATCAGATTCACTGACTTCACTTTGAATACTAGCCAAGCTTTAAATGTGAACAGCAAGTTTTATCCTTATCGAGCGAAGGGATACATTCTGGCTTACAAACTGGAAAGCATATATACAAAAGAGCAGCGTTTAAGAGGAAGAGAAAGGAAAAAAAGAGTGAAAAAACAAAATCTCAAAATCTACCTGAAACCAGCCTATTCCTCCAACTGGTGTTCAGAGTTTCACTGAGGTCTTTCTCTGCCAAGTACTTAAGGAACTAACACAAAAATATTCTGCCTTTGCAGCAATTGATGTTAAGATTTTATGATGTATGGATCCCTCTGAATTTTTCAACAGATAAGCAGCTTCTTTGAAGCAAATTTAGTGGGGCCATGTTTTCAGTTGCTTTTGTGGACCCTTTAGGAATAGTTCATGCAAATTATTCATGAAAGTGTTGTCTTTTAAAGTGGACTCCTGCCCTGTGGTTTCAGTTCCTTATTTAAACCTGAGGGTTTTCTTCTAGCTACTGAACTGCAGTCAGTTCTTAGTGTTTTAAAACCTATAGGTTATGGGTGGCTTCAGGTTTTTTCTATTTGTGTGGTGGTTTTTTTTTGTTTGTTTAGTTTGTTGTTTTGTTTTGTTTTGTTTTTTTAATATGTGTAAATCAATTTAGGGCTCCTTCACTACTGCTTGGTTTGGTTTTAACATTTAGGATTTAACATTTATAAGAATCACCTGAAAATAAGTATTTTCAGAGGATCTTTGAAGTACTGACCCTATTACACATTTTTACCTTTTTTTTCTTCAAAAGTCAGTTGAATTTCATCTCTTTATTTAACATTGTGGATTTGTTTTTTTCAAACCACAGTCTCTCTATATTTTTTTTTTTAATTTGGGGTGTGTTGGGGTTTATTTGTTTGTTGTTTTTTTCTTTTAAGTGTTCACTTTTTGAAGACCACACAGAACTCGTGCTTATATGCTGCTATTTTTAATATGTCACAAATTACAGGCTTAATTGTAATGACTGTCCAAATAAAAGCTTCATTCTTATCCCTTGTAGTGAAGGTGGTCACTTTGCACCAACAGAATGCAACGGTAGAAATGCATTTTACAAAGAATTTTTTTTCTCTCTTCTTGATTCATACAGTGATTCAAAACTTTGTTCTGCTACTTCCAACAGTGATGTTGAAACACTAGATAAACCCAAACTACGGATTTCAGTTATGTGGTTGCTTTTTTAATCTGGAAGATTACAGAGAGCCCTAAATATATTGAGCTCTTTAAGCACAAAGAGAAGGAATAAAAGCATAAATCACTGCATGTAAATATATGTTTGGAGGTAGAGATAGATGCTGGAAAATTAGACATATTTGTGCACAGAAAACCCGAGGAAGGGTTTGTTCCTGAAAGCCTAATTTTCCAAGTTAGTATAGCAGAAGCTATAACTGTATTTATGTATCTTGTCTATGATGTCCTTAATTTGTCATGACTCCAGCACTAAATTATGGAAGACAAGTATCTTCCATAAAGGCAAGAAATGTAGATGTGATACAGAAAAGGACAGATTTAACAAGTGGCTGAGATGTGATAGAATAACAATTCACTGAGCTCACTTATTACTGTTCTGTACCAGAAAATGAGAAATCTTTCTACTACCCCAATTAGATGCAAGGTGGATCTTATTTTACAAGACTGTCACGCTATCTGTACTTTCTGTGGAATATTTTGCTTTCACTGTTGATTTGTCTCAGATACAGTGTCCAAAAGACTGTTTTTGCCCCATACATCCCAAAATCTGAGCTTTATGATTCTGCACTGTGAATTTTGTGATAAAATTGCGCTTCAGTAAAATCAGCTAGTTGGGCTGCAAAAGCCATCGTCACACATTATCATGGTACTGCAATAATGTTTACCTGTTTCAGAAATGGATTTTCCTCTAATAGGTTTTTGGAAAATGTGTCTTACATGTTGCCTCGACCCACATCTCCTTTGCAATGGTGCATTAATTTCTGAAATTATTTGTAAGGGTGGACACCATTGAATGTATTAGTTGATCTTCTTCTGTATTTTTTTTTCTTGACCCCCAAACTCGGGTGCTCCAAATTTCTGGGCAGTTAGTCTGCATGGATGGCCTGGCTTAAGCCATCAAGGAGCATGGGGTGAGCCAAAATATAACTCTAAATACACCCATAATATTACACACCCTGCCAGTCATATTTGCTTTAATTTGGGGGAAAAAAAAATCACTGTTAGATCAGTTCTATTCCTCTAATTAATGATAGTGTTAGTTTGATCAGGATCTGCTGTAATTAAAACATATGACTGGTGGTTAAGAAATATGATATTTTTACACAAAACTTTTCTGATACCATATTTCTCTGCCATACTTTTTTATGTTTTACAAAGAACATGCAGGAAAAAAAATGATTAGAGTTACACAATAATTAAGTTAGATACTTTATGTGGTTGAAAATATCTGGATATTAAAAGGATTTTTTCCACGTGCATATTCATGGTATTTTTTAATTGAGTACATACTTAATCAAAGACAAATTAGACTTTGTATGATCCTAATTACAGGGCTACTACATCTAACTGAGTGCTTAAATTCAAACATCTTGAATTAATCAACCTTCGTACACTGTGTATTTGAACAGATTTTCTTAACATGATTGTATTTTTAAATTAAATGAATCAGCTGTCACATCACATTGCTCAGGTTCAGTCTAGAGAACAAAAGCTGTTTAAGGGTAGAATGACACCTCCCAGACACTGAGCCGTACTAGTTCTTGAGTGGTTTCCTACATGGTCATTTCTAAAAGAATCCTTGCACAACCTAAGAACATTATGACTGCCCCAATTACTCCTATGTGTGAACCAAAAAAGGCATCTGGAATCCATACAATTGCTAGCACATTCAGCAAGGCAGCTCTGGGCCTCAGGATACACGCGTGACTTGCGACCCATCGCATCAGGTACTGCTGCTTTTTGTAATCGCCTCGTGGACTATTTTTGCATTTAGGAAGCAACAGAAGAAGGAAGAGTGGCTGTTAATTTTTTTTTCTTTTCCTTTTTTATTTCTTTTCCTTTTTTTTTCTTTTCCCCAAAATCAAAAGAAAAATTTTCCTGTAAGAAGGATACACTTAGTTAGCATCTAATCTACATCCAGAACCTAATTCTTCTTCCAAATAAATGAAGAACTGACTTCAGACAATGAAAACTACATCCAATTAATATCAAGTAGAGTTGAAACATTGTTAGTAATCAGAAGTGTCCTCAACTATGCACTGCTGTACCTCCAACTGGTAACAACATGGCTTTTATAAAATATACTGTCTTAGTACAAGTATCTTGAATAGTGATGTATTATATAGACAGTATTTGTGATGAAAGCAAAATTGCATTTTCTGTGCACTTGAAATTGAAATGCCTGCCTATACAACAGGATTTTGCCGATTAAACTGAATCAAGGAGACAAATCTTCAATGATCTTTAGTTTGTAGACTTTAAAAATAGTGAAAGGAAGGACCTACCGTCACCTCAATAACTCACTGAGAGCGATGTCACTGTGAAGCTGGGAGGGATGTCTGGGGTTTGTGTCATCCATGGGGGCCGTCCACACTGGAAGTGGCTGTTAGGTCTCAGGATGCTGTCAAGCTCTGTGCAATGTGCTTCTGCTTGGGACTGCACCAGTGTGTCTGTGGGCTTTTTATAAGAGATTACACAGAAAGAAGTAAGTAGGACTTACTCACAGCATTCTTGCAGTGTAAAGAAAGAGCATAATCATACCTTTTTTTTTTTTTTCTTGCAAGTATAGTGAAGTCATTCAAAGGAGATATCCTTTGCTTACCGTCAATTGTCACTACGGTACTGAGATCTGGGAAAGACCAGCTAGATCAGAAGTACAGCTGTCTGTCCATTTAAGCCTATGGAAATGTTACAACTGTCTCAAATAGAAAGAGGAAGGTTTCTCCTCTTTCATCCCATTCATATGATGAAGAAAAAACAGATCACTGATAGTAATTCAATTTTGGAACTCATCTAATTCATTAAAAATTCATATCTCCATGTAGGTAATCGAGCTACAAGGATCCTTTAGGAGGGAATACATTTTCATTTTTTGTCTTGCACGAAAGCAATTTTTCAATCACCTTTTCTCCAATACTGTACATCACATACTGGAATGGAAACTGTCAGCCCCTTCCATGACTGTGAGCTTCCCAAGGATACCAGGTATTCATTCTGTTAAAGATATTAGTACAAGAAAGAAAAAACTTGTTGTTTCTCTTTCTGCTCTTCATTCCATCTGCTGAGACAAGACACGCAAGCTCTGTTTCTATCTGCTTATATTTGCCAACCCGGGAGCATATCTGGGTTGATGACAGCATACTGAGTGACTTGGATCACTGATGTAGCTGCAAAGGTGTTTTTTATTTTCTTATTTTTAAAGACTCTGTGGCAATCCATCCTGGGTTTCCCAGATGCCAGAAACTCATTCCTTCTCCACTTTTGGGAGGAGAATCAACGGTGCCAGGGGGCTGTTAAAGGGGATGGGGCAGGGCTGATGAGCAAAATCAGACAGTCAAGATACGGACTGGAAAATCTCCATAACAGCATAGCCTGCAGTGCTCCCATGAGTGCATGAGCTGCCAGATACATTTAATTTTCTTTTTGAAATAATTTCTTGGAGCATTCCTTAATGCCACAGAGTACCTTCACCGTAGTTCTGTTAATAGGACTGCAAAGCCCAATAATGAGCTGTTTAGTTTTATTCTGTTTCCATGGTGGAAATGCTCGGTCACACTCCCTTAAACAACATTTAGAGAAGCTGGGTTAAATACGGGATCTGCCATTATTCACAAAATGACTGTGGCAGTCAGAAGGGCAGGCTGATCAAAGGAGTAATGAGAGAGAATATCAGGTAATGAAGAACCCATTGTACAGCGTCAGCTGAGGAAGGTTTGCTTCTATGCAGAAATTTTATTTCTATTCTTCTAATACTGCCCATTCAGAACTTGCATCTGTTGATAATTCAGACTGCCAGACATTTCCTTTTGTATTGCGTTTCCTTGGAGCTTTAAAAGGTGTAAAAACTTCAAAACTTTATAAGTTTCTTTCATAAGCCTTAGTTAATCCTCTTGCAGTTCCTTGAATATATGACAAAGAAAAATATGTGTATATTGCTAGTTTGTGTTCTGACTGAAAAACAAATAACATCACTAATGAAGATCAATGACATTTAGTAGTTCCGATCTGCTAACGACCGAATCCTTAGCTAGCTAGTAACCATTGAGTTATGTGTGTCAAGAAAGCCTTATCTTTCAGTTAATAGAATAAAATTTCAGAAAGTGTAATCCTGGGGGGTTTAAAGTATAGCTATTTCACAGTGAGATTTATATTTGTGACTGTTTTCCTATGAGAATTTAGCTGGGGAAGCTGACAGAAAGTACCTAGTGTCAATAAAGAGGTGGTGGGGAGAAAACCAGGGAATTTGAAGGGACACGTGGTGTGGGCAGAGGTGTCGGGCAAGGCAGTGGCATAGCTGCTGTTGGCCCAGTACAAGGAGTTACATCAATGCTCACTTGCTCAGGGAAAAAGATCTTAGCCCTGATTACTGAAATGTATCTCTGTGGCTGTTGAAAACCGAAGTGAGCATTAACGATTTTGTGTCGATGAAGAGCAGGGAGAAGAATGTGCTATTCCAGAGGCAGCCGTTTTAATTTACATTTCATTAAAAGGCTGGGAGATAGCAGGCCGACTAAAAGGTAGGCAAAGTGCAAGAAGACTGGCATGAACTGCTCTAAATGACACCTCCCTTTCCCAGCTAAACTGCCCGAGCACAGACTACTTTGCTGCCTGAGCTGCTTTCAGCCCAAAGCCGGGTTTAGTCTCTATCAGAGCACCACTGGCCATCTGCCAGAAAGAAGACCTAGAAAAGACTCTTAATACGTGTTTTCCCTGTCTGCTTTTGCTCCTGCAGCTTTTGCAGACTCAGATTTTGTTCCCCAGCTCGCACTCATCACCAGAGCACGCGGCACACGCAAGTTTAAGGCTGCTCTGCACCGCTGCAAGCGCATTTCCCTGGTGGATCGTGGGTGCCCAGGGACCCCCGTCAGCGCTGTGCTGGCACGACACCTGGATCAATCCTTTCTCGCCTGTGTAGGGATGAAAATGCCAACATAAAAATTGGTGAATATACCCGCAGTTTCCTCTAGATAAATGAAGAATCTAAAGGCACCGCATAACCCTGAGTGGCAGACCTTGGTATGTGCGGCCTATGTGGAATTGCTTATGACAACGAATTGTCGAAGGGCCTGATTGTGTGTGACATCGGCAAGGGGAAGGACAAATAAATTTGCTCATCTGTGTTCAAACTCATGGCAAGGCATGTATGGGCTGCTGAAAACTCAGCTAGCTGAGACTGTCGGAAGAGCACAGCAGTGTTATTTCTGGTGTTCTCAGACAAGAAACTGATGCAAACTGACAAGCACTGTGTTTGCCTGTAAGGGCTCATATCTCCAGTGATTTTAGTCAGCTTAAGTGAGCTCTTCTCCACATATTTGCATCACTGTCCTACGTCTTACTTAGGGATCGTTGGGGCACAAATTGAAGAGGTGGGTTTATTTATGGTAGTTATCTCTAATGCTGCTGTAGGAAACTTATACTAGCAAAACATGAAAAGTGAGATGTTGCCCTCTGAATATCAGATGGTGCAGCCATTACTTGGCCTCTTGTGAAGGCGACTAAATGCGTCTGTAATTATGGGAACCAGAATAGAAGTCTCTGGCAGTAAAACTGTGGTGCAGGTCTGCTGTACAGTGGTCCCCACAGCCCTGATCCCGCACACACCTCAGCCAAATACTGATTTCCTGTGAAGGTAAAACCTGTGTGTGCACTATCCACTGGCAAAAAACAGTTTCCTCTGAAAAAAAGGCAGAGGATGGAGGAAAGAAAGCAGTAGTGCTATCTGGACTGTGTGGGCAGAGACATCTGGAGTATGGGGGAAAGTACAGCAAAGCACACCTACCTCAAAATATAAGCAGAGCCTTAGGTCAATAACCTGTGATGCACATGTCAGTCACTTCAGCAGAAAAGCAGTGACTGTAGCTTGAACTACAGAGATGCTGAGAAACCTCATTCATCAATCAATAGAGGTGGTGAATATAAAGGTAACTTCAGCTTCTTCTGCTGTGTTATCAGACATTCTGCTGCCTGTGAAATGTTTTTAACAGTGATCAAGAACACTAAATAACAAATCCTGTCCTTAACCAGGTGAAACTACTTTAAGGAATCATTCACTGTTCTGTGGATCTGGGGTTCACCACATCATCTGATACCTCTGAAAATAAAAACGCGGGGAGGTTAATACATGGTCACTGCACAGGGGGCTTTTTGATCAATCTGTTTGGAGCAGGTAGAGAGGATCAGATGCAGACTGCTGTCAGAGGAAGACTTACTGTATTTGTTGCAGTGCTGCCCTTCTACTGCAAAGCTCTTTCCGCGAGGGCCTTGGTGTAGCCCAGTGTCCTGTCTATGGTCCACACTCACGTGTTCATTCTTCATGGTTCACAGACAACAACACACTTTTTCACAGTTGCTATACTCAATTTAGTCAGGGCTGTTTGTTTAGGGAAGAGATTTTTGTGGCTGCACAGACCCCATAGATCAGGTGGCTCAAAAAGAGCCACAAGAGCACAAGTCTTATGAGGAGCGGCTGAGGGAACTGGGGTTGTTTAGCCTGGAGAAAAGGATGCTGTGGGGAGACCTTATCACTCTCTACAACTACCTGAAAGAAGGTTGTAGAGAGGTGGGGGTTGGTCTCTGCTCCCAAGTACCAAGTGATAGAACAAGAGGAAATGGCCACAAGATGTGCCTTGGGGAGGTTTAGATTGGATATTAGTAAAAAATTCTTCACTGAAAGGATTGTCAAGCATTGGAACAGGCTGCCCAGGAGGGAAGTGGTTGAGTCACCATCCCTGGAGTTAAAAGACAGGTAGATGTGGTGCATAGGGTCATGGTTTAGTGGTAACTTGGCAGTGTTAGGTTAACAGTTGGACTTGATGATCTTAAAGGTCTCTTCCAACCAAAACAATTCTATGATACTATGAAAAAGGGAGTAAGAATGACCCATTAACATGCAAGACTCAAATCTGTATTTCTCAGAAAAGATGAGAAGACAGTTGCCCAAAAATTCTGTACAGAACTTGGCAGAGTAAAATGTCCTTGAGTTGTCAAATAGGTACAAAATTCGGCTTCAAATGATGGAGGCAAAATTTTCATTTGTCATCTTCTTTCCTCTTCAGCACTTTTATACCAAATTATATCTAAAGAAAGTGTCAATTCAGTTCCTTACCTAGGAACCATAATGTATTTTGAACAGTGATGCTGTAAAAAGTTGTCATGGTTTAACCCCAGCCAGCAACTAAGCACCACGCAGCCACTCGCTCACTCTCCCCTCGGTGGTATGGGGGAAAGAATCAAAAGAGTAAAAGTGAGAAAACTCGTGGGTTGAGATAAATACAGTTTAATAGATAAATCAAAAGCTGTGTACACAGGCAAATCAAAAAGAGAAATTCATTCACTACTTCCCATCGGCAGGAAGGTGTTCAGCCATCTCCAGGAAAGCAGGGCTCCATCACACGTAACAGTTACTTGGGAAGAGAAGTAAAATTTTTGACTAATGAAAGGGGCTACAAATGAAGTCTTGTCCCCATGCAAGTGAAAAGTAAAACTCCAGTTCATCATCTATTTTCTGAGGAGAAAAGTGTTTCCAGTCACCCAGTAAAATGTTCATGGTTTGCTTTGACTGCCATATCGTCTCTAACTGTTGGACATTTCTAACGTCATTACTTGATATCCAACCGTTTTGAGGATTCACATCCAGGTCCAGTCCTGATCAACATCAACTAGAGTTGGCCCAGGCTCCAGATTGTCTGGAATTCAAAGTAAATTGGTTACTATTCATTCCCTGCTTCTGCACAAATTGAAATAGTTTTTATAAATATTGCCTTTTGCGATTGGCTTATTTGTCTCAGTTGAAATCACTGTTATTTGAAATTAAATGGTTATTTATTCCCCTCATTCATGTATCATGAAATAATTCAATTTGAGTGCTCAGACTTCATCTAAAGGTAATGTGAGCCCAATGACATTTTGATGATCATGATGTTTAAAATTTTCTTTTTACTTGTAATATAGCAGAAGTTTTCATTAGTGGGCACACAGAAATGTGGGCATATATTTCATGTTGGAGTTAAAAAGTCCTTTTTTTAAAAAAAAATGTGATTCATTGTTAAAAAAGATAGAATGTCGCACGTGGGATAAAACTAATTTATATATGTAGATACCAATACAAAGCATTATCAGAAAAGCTGAATTATTAATTAAAAACTCAAAGAAAAAAATAACACAATCCTTTTCCCCTATGATAGAAATACAACAAGTTGACCACAGGGATGAAATAGGATGCCCTTTCTTCGGGAATTTACACCAATTTCCAGGGACATGACCAATTGACACAAGATTTTATGCAGTTCCTTAAATAGTTTCAGATTGTTTTAAGTCCTTCTAACAATGTTATCTAAAAGCAAAACATCAAAACAAAACATTAAAACTATTAATAAGTTTTCATCCTCCTTGTTTTATCTACCCCCAAAAATGGAAATAGACTTTTTAACTAGAAAGGGGAAAACAGTGAAACTAATGATGCATAACATGCCAAACAAATCAAACATTACAGGAACTACTTTTTTAGTAATCTCCGCTTCCAGTAATTGTAGGCATTATTGGTAACAGTAAGTACTTTTTTTTTAATCAGACATAAGAGCTGACATTGCTATTTTAAGCACTCCTTAAAATTGCTCCCTTATTCCATTTTATTTTTAGCATAGGCAAATAAACAACATTAGGAGGTAATAATTTACTAGCAGCTCCTGCAGCCACAGGATATCATGGATGCCTTCAGATCATGCAGGATCTCCTGTTCCACTTCTGATCACTGTTGGCTTCCACGTGTGTGGACTGCTTATCACATCTCATATGTGACTGCTCTCTATTTCTGGGGAATCCTTTACTGAATTCTCTTAAAATCTTATACTTAAAGTCTGCAGCGTTACTCTTTCCGCCCACACACCTTTTTCTTCTGTTGTCCTCTTTCACATGACCTGTTTTTCCTAACTGCATACTCCCTTATGTCTACCTCATTTACCATCTGTTTTGCTTTTTACAAACAGGACAAACAGTGTTCTCGCATGCTGGTGTGTCTGGTGAGGTTCAGGTTCAGAGCATGGCCCTCCCATTGCCATGGCTGTTTGACTCAATTCTTCTCGAGAGGTGAAATTTTAGGCATGCAAACTTTGTTGGAATAATTCCTCCTGATTTTAAACGGACTAAGACTTCCTCCATAAGCTGTGGGAATAAAGCACCAGGCACCTATATTTTGGCTAAAATAACTCTCTTCAAGCTGTTGTGGCCCCATGAAAAGGAATAAAGGAACAGAGAAACAAAAGGAGTAAGTGATATTCAAAATTAAAAAGGATTGTTCTAAGAGGTATTTCTAACACTCACAGAACCACTTCTACACACGAAGGTAAAAAAAAAAATCCTTTTGAAGGTGACTTGTGGATTACAAAAAGCACAGACGTGCACTGACAATCGAATAGATTGGTTTTATTAAATCTTTGCTATTTTACTGCAGAAATGCAATCACCAGAACACCTAACAAATTTTACTTGCTGGAGTTATTGATGATTAACAAGATCACTTTCCTGATTCTATACAGCAGATACCAGAAGAAAAATCACCTGAAAATTTATGTCCCAACAAAACCTTTAATTGCTGAAGCTACAAGTAAAACTCTTCCAATGCTTTTCCCTCCTCTGTTGTCCCCATGTAATGTCTGCCCAGGGTAATATCTTCTTAGGAATGTGATACAGTTCCCATGCTGATGCCTTTGGTGAAGTCACTTGCTGTGAGACCACAATAGGGCCTAAACCATCCAGCCCTGGCAAGATTCGGGTGACAAGGGACAAGGTTCACAGTGAATTGCTGTGCTATAAGGTGAAGTTAAATGGCATATTTTGACCAGACAACATGGTGACTGCGTATCACCGAAAACTTGAAATAAGAGTACACGAACCACGAAAATAATGGAAACTCTTAATTTTCCCTCTTTGACCTTTTCCTTGCAGGTCAGTGGCATGGTTGGTTGGAAGTACAGTATTCATGTCGCTTAACAAAAGCCACGTGTTATTATGCACAGATAGGTGTTTTGCCTTGCAACATAGTCCTGTCTGAATAGATGCCTGCGCGCAGCACGTGTCTGGCAAGATTGTGTTGGATCAATTTTACAGTACTGTCCTTCCTCCCAGCATGTGTTCTGGACATTCAGAGAGGCAAATTTCTCTCTGTACCAAGGAGCAATGCAAGACTCACCAAACAGTGAAGTCTCATTTAAGATCTATTTAGAGGTGGTGAGTAAAACTTTAACATTTTGCAGACCTTTTACTGGCCTCGCACGGAGACACGAACCTCACCCTGAGGCTGTGGTTTGGCCATACATTAAATCTGACTTTAGAGCTCCTGGCACCAGATCAAAAAAAGCTGAGTTGAAGTATTGATCTGTCATCTTACTGTGACAGTTGAAATGCAATAAAAAATGCTACCGTTGTGGCAGGCTTCCTGTGAGATAAGGGACATCTGTCCATACCGTCCTAACTTGAGGTTTTGTCAGCCCCAAGCAGACCTTTCTAACCCAAGCAAGCAGCAAACCCCAGTGCCGTGTGAGCGTGACGTTATGATTCCTCACCGTGGCTTGTGGGTGACTAGGCAAAACTGCAGTGCTGTGCTAGACCTGATTCAGGTCAGGTGGGGACAAGGCCCGGTTTCAGTTTAATGACTGCGGAAACGTTGCCTAAGTAAAAGATTTGAAAGCGCCAAGGGCACTTGTAAGATTGAACACCTCCTCCAACAATTGAAAAAAAAAAAAAACAGAAAATAAAACTCATTTATGGGTACTGAAAGACAGAATGATCTAATTTATAAGCTAAGAACAGATCAGATTGCTCTACCTCTTCCCCTGACTTTTTATGGAAAGGAACGGTCAAGCTGCAAAATTGGGTTTTGTTTAGAAACACTTTCTCTGTTTTGAATTGGAAAGAAAGAATCCTGTGTTGTGCCCAGCTACAATTTTTCACAGAATAAAACAAACCACAGAGCCCTTCCTTTTCTTTTTTTTTCAAGGTAGAAATGATGTCTGCTACTAAATTCTGTGGTAGGTGATGATGGAGGCAGACTGGGAAAATCCTTTTTCATTCATTCTTCAGCCATTTTCAATTACTTCTGCTCAGAAACAGGGAAGAAAATTGGCCATCAATAAGGGTAAACCATTTGTGCAGCATTTCTAGTGATCACTGTATTACTGTTTATATAGCAAAACACCTTCAATGATGGTTAATGCATATCATTTATCTGGAAACGCATAAGAACGACTGAATGACAGATCAATATAAAGTATTTTAGCTGTTTACAGGAGATGCTCTAATGATGCCCATTCCAGCTCCTCTGAATGATTTTCAGTGTGTAGTAGTGTTCCCCGTTTTTTGTATAGAGAATTTATCTAAAACTTGAAGGTTAAGTGAATTTTAAATGCTGTCACTCTGCAGAACCTTAGTCAGCACCTTTTTCTCAGCTCATGAATTTTCCTGCAGATGATATTCCAAAATTCTGATTCGAATCCAAATTTTGCCAGGGTTCATTCACAGCTGAGGTTTGCATTGCAACCCGGCTCTTGTCTATAGTGTTTCTACACATTGCTTTCACAGTACCTTTAGCAAAATGTGAATAAAACATTCTGCAATGAATGAAGGGATTTAATTTCATCAACCTAAATGGAGGTATTTGTTGGAACGATAAGGTGGTCTTTGCAATCCTAAATGTGACAAAGGCTATACTATCACACAAAGGACCCATTAGACAATGTCTTCACAGCGTGAGATTTCCGGCTCCTGCCACCTTCGCCACATCATATTATGTCAGAAATTGCCCTGTTTAAGCAGTATCCTTCACCTCAAACAGCATGAGTGAAATACTGCTGGACATAACAAGGCCTGAATAAGTGTCTGAAGGTCTTGGTGGACCAACAGGGACCTGTCTCCTGGAAGGGTTCTGCAAGACATTGCTGCCTGCCTGGCAGATGGAAGGAACTGCCTATAGTCTCACACTGAGCTATGCCACCTTGCTGGTGGCTAACTGGCCTGGCTGGTTATATACAGGCATTTTACCTTCATTTTCCGGTATCATGAAGCAGGTATATTAACTCTATGCCTGAAATAATTGTATTTAAATTTTGTTTTCAAGGTGACAACCCACTGCTGGGCTACTTAATCCCAAATCCTACAGTAAACAAGTTGTGTTTGTAGTCACTTCCAAACCTGTTCCCTTAGCCTTCCTGTGTCCAAACTGCTGAATAAGATACCTTCAGTCATGTTTCAACACACACGCCGTAGTATTATGCTAAAGCAGCACAAACTAATAGAGCTTTCCCTTTCTGCTCTAACATAGTATGTATGCCTAATATTAGGCGAATATTAAAAGAAACTGAAAGTCAACTAGAAGTGTTTAGCCACTAGATTCAAGGGCTTTGATGACATGGAAATTTGGCACCACTTTAACCCCATCTCCGTCCAGATGTGAACTGGGAAGAGACCTGTTTATTTGGATCACCACCAGCTGTTTTACCATGTCATAGTTAGGTGAAATAAATCTGATGGCATGTGCGTGCATTCTTACATAAAAAACTGGATTAGATCCAGCTCTTTTTTGTTCTTTGCACAAAGAAGCAGGGATGTGCGGATGCTTCCTGAAAGAAATTACATTTTAAATTAAATAGAATTTTTGTTTGTGATTCAGCATTTAGCTTTTGCTATCAACTCTCACATTTTCTCTAAGATGATTGTGTAAATTTTTGAAACTTCAAATGTTCACCAAAAATTTTCACTCTTGTTACATGAAGTCAATTTGTTTGTTTTTAAGTAAGTACAATTTCTGCCAAGGTTTGAGATTAATGTTATATCCCCCCTTCAATAACAGACTATGAAACACTGTGAAATTTCCTAACTTCAGTAACTTCTCTTAGCGTAGGTGAACCTGATGCAGACTTCATTTCTTGTCTGTGAAAGTAACAAATGACTGAGATACAATGTTAAATATCTCTTGTTTATTGTTCACTCGTTGGAATTATTCAAGTAGAAAGACAATTTGTATGGTAGCCCACCATCTCAGCTGTTCATTACTTTAGCAGTCACATTCCTCTTCATTTGATGTTTTCTTAGTTTAGTTTAGTCCAGAGGTATTCTTTTATTTTTTTTTTCCCAGCAAATTTCCTTTACTTATTTTTTTCCTGCCTTAATAAAAAAAATTAAAAAATCAATTTCTTCAAAATATAGGTATATTTCAATTGCAAACTAACTACCGGGTATCTGAAACAGAGGTTATCTTTGTGTAAGTTATTTTGTAATTTTTCCACGTTATAACAGGTAAGGGAAAAAAATGAAGGAAGTCGATTCAGTAATTCTGACTCTAAAAGCACTCAAAGTTTTCATGCCTTTTCAGCATCAGCAGGAATTTCCATTAGAAGTCCCTGCTTGGTACTGGGACAACTTTTTCCCACTTAAGGCAACAATGGCATTTAATAGTAGCTGCTTGAAACGTACTGCTAGTAACTGCTTGAAGTTTACTGCTATCCTTATTTTCAAGACCTTTAGAAAGACAACACGTTTTACAGCACCTTCAGGAAATGGAAGCATGGCTACAGTGGGAGAAAAAAAAATACTTTTCATTGCAGTGAAATCCACGTAGGTGAAATGCTTATATAGAAAATGCTGTTTCAGCCAGGCAGTGTGAAGACTCATATTGCTCATATTGTTCAGAACCTCACGTTGCTTTCCTCTTCTCTCTGCTAACAACAGTTTTTATGGAGTCAGCTGCAAAACCAGCCCTATTCTCCTTTGCAGGAATAGAGAGTACTCCTGTCAGTATTACTGCCTTTCAGAGACCAGACAAACTACAGTGTTGCATAGAGATGCATAGGGATGCGTAGAGAGGGCCTGGGGAGGAGTCACCTGAATGCTAGCAAAATGCATCATTACAAGTCTAGTAGAAAGGGTAGGGATTCATGTTCTCCTTTACACCGTAAAACTGGCAGATGTTCATCTACACGGTTTTTATGTGCTTTGGTCAATGGAAGGAGATTAATCTGTCTTACTATGTATACCTATCTCAAAATGGGATATAACTCCCTCTGTGTCTCTCCCTGGCTAAGGGGCTTGGGAAGATTAGTTTTGACTGTGTGGTAAACTCCGTAACAGCTGAAGTTTAATAGTGTAGAAATGGTATAAACCAGGGAATGCCCGATGCATGGCATTCAAATCTCAGCAGCTCTATGAAGCCAACTAAAAATGTTGCTCCTAACAGCTCCTGACCTCTGATGGAAAGATTAGGTAAGGAAAGTAAGAAAATTAGCAGGGTATATTAATTTTGAAGGCCCATATTGTTGATTACTGTAGCCAACAATTATTTTTTAACGTTATCAATTAGAAAGAAAGAACTATGGTCTAATACACAAGTAGAAAATACATGGGCAGAAAAGAAGAGGACAGAGGTGTTGAGAAGCTGAAAATTGAACAGAAGAAGTCAGATCGATTTAATTTTTCATTGCTCACAGACAAAATTCTCTTTCCAATGTTCACCTGTCTCTTGTGCTAAACTTGAAAAGTACAGATCTCTCGGATCTCTCTGTCTTGTTATGAAGTCATGCTTATTTTCCTACTTCAATGAAAAATGACATAGCACAGCCATTATCCACACAGCTATTTGAGTGCAAAAGCTATTGCCACTTGAGATTTAGTCATATTGAAGTTTAGCCAACATGAGTAAATCCAATCTAAAATATTTTGGGCATCTCCAAGCTCTAGGTTTCACCCATACGTAACACAAAGATACTTTAGGGGTATTTTTTTAAGTAAGCATCTTGATAAATTACTTTATTACTGTGCAAGTAAGTCAGATTGTCCTGGGATTTCAGTTAAAAACCAGGAACTGTTAATTGATGCTTACTCAAAGATGCACAAGTACCCTTTTGAACACCATTAAAACCATCAGTATTCCAAAAAACTGAAGAGGCTATCACACTAAAGCACATATTCTTTAGTCCAGTTGTGCAACTCGGTGACAGTACAACAATTTTTTGGCTTATAGTCCCAGTGCTGTAAAAAGTCTTGCTACAGATTTAACCTAACTGTGTATATTTCACAAATGATATATAAAAACACTTGAGAAGATTTAAGCAGTATCTTTTTTTTACTAGTAATGCAATGGAATAAAATATGTGCAGAAAAGTAGATAGACTTTCTATTTCCTGGTAAAATATTGCCACAAGGATTCACCCTTAAAGCAGTAGTATTGTTAATGTGGACCTAACAGGACCATTTCCATTCCAACAATAACATTCCTCATTTTCATCGTGATTTAAAATGTCCAACCTCATTACTAGCGTATTTTTGTAATATTTTTTATTGTATTATGAGAGGAAAGTAGTCTTTCCTCTCCTGTTTGGTTTCTTTCATGTTTTTGAGTGGGAAGACAAATAGCTGTGCGCTTTGGAAGAGATGACAGTATTTTCTTGTCTGATCTTCTACACCTAAGTGTCACGGTCTCTTGAATTATCTTCCTCTTCGTAACAATGAAAACATTTCCAGTTTCTGCTGACAATGCCCTTTCAGTCAGAAGCCTGATTATTATGACATCACTTCTTGAAAAAAAGGAATGGGCACCAAGCCTTTATATATATATATCAAATAAACGCTTTTACCCTTGTATTGCCATTAGGTAGCAACCAATGTTTTCCTTTAGATCACTATTTCTTTTACAGCAACCTAATAATGTTTGTATTTGTTGGCCTTTTTTGGTAAAGAACTGAAATGGAGGGGAAAGTCCTTGATTTTCTATCCCATTCCTAATCTTTACTTCTGCATAGTGGATGCATATTTTCACACATGGTGTGTCATGGATTGGTTCACTTCTGAACACTGCAGTACGTTCACTGCAGAGTTTTCTCAGTGCTGGGAATGCTCTTGGCTGCCTGGGTGGGTTGCACCAAACACCTGCACTTGCCAAAATTTTTGTACTGATTGCTTCTAGTATGCTTTAACTGTGTCACTATGCAGTCATGTCAAGGGATAAGTCTCCCACTTTCAGATCTGTCCCCAAGCCTCAAAACCATAAAACAGTCCATGTAACTTCCATCCCAGTATTAAATTTCTGGATTAAAACCAACACTGCTCCAACTTGTCATTGGATTCCCACAGACTCTTTCAGTCCGTTATTCACTGTTTGAAACCAAAGCAAAAGCAAGATGCTCCGAAGACTTAAACAGCAAAAACCCTTAAGAAGTGATGAAGAAGAATTTTTGAAAATGTCAAACCTTGAAAGTGACTTCCTTTTTAAATTTCATATCATCAACTTCATGGACGTGACTTATGTAGGTAAGCTTTTCTAAGGTAATAATTAGTATCTTTTGCTCAAAGTTTTGCTTATTTAAAGGTGATCACCACATACTTTTCTCCTCCACAAAAGGTACAGAGTTTTCTCATTATCTACTCAGTTGCTTTTTTTTTTTTGTTTTCAGAAACCTCAATACCTGTATATTTTTTTGTACAAATGTGGCCTCTTGTAGGAGAGAAGAACTCTTCATACACCACTATCCACTGCAGGAATGTGTTTGGCTTTCAAATTTCAGCATATAGCTAGGTGCAAAATGATAGATGTTAAAAAGCACACCAGATCCTTGATCAGCATCCCATCAAAATCAATCAAAAGCTTTCTTGAAGCTGTGATGTGCCTTTGGATCAACTCCCGTTAATATTAAAATTTAAAAGCAATAGTGATTCTGAGGATTATTTAGGAGCAAATAATGCTTTCTTGTATTAGAAGTCAAGGTCAATAAGGAAAGGACAACTCATTTAGCTACTTTATTGCCCAATAGGTGTTTTGATAATACTGGTGTTTGATTGTCTAGGTTTGCAGAAGTATACATAGTATGTTCTGGACAGGTCATGGAGTGATTTAATCCATTAAGATGTCAGAGATTAAAATGAATTTGATCATCCTATTCCAGAGCACACTGCACATTTATTTCCATCTGATGACTGTCCACTATTCTGTTTAGCATGACTGACTGGCATTTCATCAGGAAAGGTTAAAGACTTCACTGAGGTTATTAGAGACAGACTTGAATTCCATTGCCAAAAAATGTGGAGCGTTGCACAAACACTAATATGATTCATGGTTGCTGAAATTTAATTTATACAGATCTTTCATTTACTCTTTCTCAATGGCACTATTCACATTCAAGAAACTGTCATCACATGAATGTTCAGGAGTAAAGGTTTTCCAAGACTGCTGCTTAAAGTTCCAACTCATGATCAAAGAGCAGATTTGGGTGGAAACTGTCACGATAAAAGAGGAAAAAAAGTCCTGAAACAGAACTTAAACTGAAAATCTGAGTGGTTTTCTCAAATCAGGAGTGTAAACTATGCATTTCAGGTCAAAGTAAAAGAACTGTTTTGGTAATTTCAAAATATTGTGGTTTTATTTCAACTTTTAACTCTCAGTATCAAGTAAGTTGTATTTTTTAAAATGTTATTTCTCATGAAAAAATGAACTCTTCATTTTGAGAGGTCAAGATATGCTTCTCCAAACTTTTCTCAAAGCTTTGTTTTAAAATTTAAAACTGATATAAATTGACCCTTTTCTGCAACAATCTTTTGATTGTTTTGTGAAAAATGCATTTCTGTGTACAAAAAGTCTGAATCTCTACCTGTAGAAACATCAGATCAAACACTGGGGTATCCAACACCTGTAAAACCAGCCCATGCATTGTCAACCTGAGTGACAAGCAAGTGAATTTTAAGCACCTTCTGTTTAAAACCTCAGGTATTTAAGAACAGAGCTATGTGACCAACTAAAGAGAGTACTGATAGAGTGTGGAACTACCTAGAAAACAGCTGGTGTGTTTCCAGGTCTGTTAGACAAGAACACCGGAAAAGAAGCTCTTTCTTTTCAACATTTCTCTTCCCTCCCACCCTTTACCCCCCGCCCCACCTCTGGCCCCTTCCCGGAGAGTTTCTTCATCACTGTAATATGAATGATGACACTTTAAATGTCTTGTCATTCTTGAAGGAAAGGCCCTCTGGCTACATCTATGTTATCTTCCCAGAGTAGCCCTGAGGCTGGGATGATGAAGAGCCATTAGTGATGGATGACTTGATGGTTAACACTTGTCCCTGTTGACACTAAAGAAGGCCACTGAAGGTGGATTTACCATTGATCAGCTTTTACACATAGGGCTGGAGGTGAGGCAATATGTAGTCTATAATTGGCTTTGGTGGGGAGGGAGGTATTAATTATATTTCACGATGATTCCTGGTCTGGAGAGATTCCAGCATCTTTGTATGTGGCTCCCCACCATGTAGATAAATGTAAATACAGGTGATCTGCCAGCTCAATCTTGGCTCATCATAAGTCAAAATGGTGAGATTCATAAGCTCACACAGACCTTGGTTTATAATATGAATGCCCACTGAACCCTAACTGCAGTCACATGAGAAATTCCCATAAAAATTTGTCTTCTCTAATAATGATGCATCACATTAAAGTTAGCTGTCTTGGTTATGAAAGACTTTTACTATTGCACTAAATTATTATACTGTTTTTGGCACCGAATTTCTAAATGCAGACACATGACATTGACACTGATAAATCCTTATTTTAATAACCGTGAAAAGAATTGTTGATAGAAACTATAAATATCACACATACCAGTGAAAGCAAAACTATCAGGACATTCCTAATTTTCTAGTATTGAGCTTTTAGCCAAGAAATTAGCTATCTCTCTGAAACAGTTTATTGTACACATGACAGAAGTAATGCATCTCCCATTCTAACTGGAGTCTCAAAAATTTGAGAGCATTGCTGTATTTATAGAACTAATTGACAGGAGATGAATTGCTACCATTAACAACATGACAAACTGAAACATAGTAGTCTGTCTAACAAAAATCATTCTTACCCTTCCTTTTTCAATCTAAAACTTATTCTTTTCTCTTGAGTAGAGCTGGATTCACCATATTTGACCCAATACTAAATAAGTGTCATAAATTAAACTGCATATACCTTTTAGACCTTTTGTTTATTCAAAGTAAATAATGAAAAGTATGTATCCCTTACAGTGAAGATATTCTTCTCTCAATTCTAGATTTCTTATAGCTACTGACATCTAAAAACATTAGGGTAAACTCTATTCTGAATAGATGACATTCACTAACATTAGCACATGTGAAATTATGTATTGTATGGATGTCTGAAATATATAAAATACTTTTTAAACATATCTGTAGAGAAAGTATCTGATATAGCCAACTCGTAGGTCATAATTACTTAATCTTTTCAAAGTAGCTTTTCTATTCAGAAGGCAAAAGTAACTTATTTAGGTCCTCTATTTAGTACTTCTATTATCTGATGCATAGTAACTTTACCAGTATGATTATAAGCACTTATGCACCTTGATTTACAGATGAATTCAAATATTCAGCAGACAGTCAGTCTCTGAATATTATCATCTGAACATCTGAAAAACAACCCATAACATGCCCGCAGACAGTCTCTGGACTCTTCTCAGGACACTCTGGATATCACAAAACTAGTGGAAATTCTAATTGTTAATACAATTTAGAACTGCAATCCTTTCTGACTGCTATTTTCTATTAATGATCTCACTGCACTTTTTGCAGGAGCTGCAATACTCATGCTTGTGTTTGAGTCACACTTTACATTCCCATCTCCATTTCACTCACCCCATTTCCCAGTGTGAGTTAACTGCCTGTGATATTCTTTATGCCCCCCCCCCCCCGTTGGAGATAATCTAAGTAGTAAAAGTGATGCCTCTTTTTATTCCAGAAGTAGAGACTCTTTGGTAATGGATGAGGCTGTCTCCTCAGTACTTGTTTAATGTGTATCACAGCCCTGCAGGTTCCTCCTTGGAACTGTAAATTCACTGGTCTAAACCAGTCAAATCTAGTTTTGTGTTGCTTTTAATCTATTTTTCTCTAGTTCCTTCCAGAATGGACAAGAGAAATAAATTGAGGAAGATGCAGCAGATTTTGAGTGGAGTACAAGAGTCTCCAATTTAGAATAAGAACTGGGGTGTCCCTGGGTGGTCTTTCAGCTCCTTGAGGTACATTTCAGTCATGCCTCAAAACAGCTGCAAGGCTAGACATATTGATGCAAAACTGGCAAGCTTTAAGTATGGCTATAAAATGTTTACAGGCTTTCCAGATCCCATTATCATCCAAATGTCTATAATACAGGCGATGTTAGCTCTGCCTTCCACATACTCAGCACAGCTGTAGCCCAGGAGAGACAGTAGGCTTTTATACTGGATTCTTGGTGATTGCTCTGGCTATTTTCCACAGACCGTGCTCTGCAGAAATCCTCTCCATTGGTCACAGACAGCTTAGATCAGTTTTGCCCCCTTATTCTCCTTCTTACTTTTGTCAGAGTAGATATTAACATTTTACCCTAGACTTACGACGTCTCAGTCCTGACCTTTCTAAATACATGGCACACCTCCAATAGCAAAATAATATTCTCTAACCCTGAGACCAAAGGGTGGAGAGATCATAGATACTTGGTTAGACTCCCTTATTCCAACAAACAAGTTGGATTCATCCATACCTTTTACTGACCCCCCCCTTTGTCCCTCTAGTCACGTCCCTAAGCTGTTTGGGACTATGCTATTCGTCTCAGCCCAAGTCTGTTCTAGTGAAAGTGCAAATAATTAAATGACACAGATGATCATGGGGCAGTGCTTGAGCCTAACCCCATTTACTTTCCTTGTGAAGATAATGGTCAGTAATTGCACAAGCAGCAAACACAGTTTACTAGTAAACAAAGAAATCAGAACTACTCACTCACACCCATGGTACTTTATTCATGAAAAAGAGTAGCTGCTGCAGTCATGCTTGCTTTCTAAATATCACCTAACCATGCAGGAACTGCACATGAAATTATGCCGGTTAAAACATTAATGTGAGACAGCAAATACCCTCAATTATTTACTCATTTCATAATCCAAACAGCTATTAACACAGTTAAAAACAGTTGATTAAAAACACAGCACTTACTGAAGAAGATTACTTTCTAAAATTAGTTGCCGTGTTTGTTTGTAATACAATATTCTTGATCCATTTTAGAAAGAAAGTTCTCTAAGTATATTGGCAAACATCTTCTTCCTCCCGCCCCCCAGTTATTTCACTTGTAAATTTAATGGGAAATCCATATATAAAATGTGAGAAACCCCAATTTGCCAGCAGGGTGCTCCCCATAGAAAGAATGGCATTCCTGATCAGTAAGGGTCTATACTAGTGGGGCTTCTAGTCTAACATTATTTTGGTGGTGCCAAATGTATCAACTACCCATGACACTCCATTAGAACAGAGTAACGTTTCACTATCAGTACTGATCTTTGCAAATATATGTTGTTTGGAATTGCTCATCAGTTGATAATGAATGGATAGGAATGTCAAGCTGCTTGTTTTGACTAACAGTATTGTTAGTCATAATTTGTTATTCCAGGAGAACATTTAGTAATAAAGTCACCTCCTGTTGTCTGCCCAACCTGTGCTCCATCCTGCAGCCTGGTGAACATTTTGGTTCTCCTCCAATAGCTGTAAACACATAGGCACTGCCATTGAGGTTAGTTGTGATAACTCAAACACATTACTAGAAGGACAATGAATTTTAAAGACATCTACTCAGCCAACCTTACTGCAATAAGAGCTTACATGAGATCTTTCAGGACTCCCTTCAGTAAAATAGTTTTAATGGAAAAATGCATAAAAATATATTAAGCTTTCCAGTGCAAAGAATTAGTGATCTTTATGACTGCATAATTTCTACTTTAGGTCACAGTAAAGTTGTGTGTGATTCTGCATGCATGTGTATGTATGATACAAGTGCCTCCATAAATGAGGTAGGTTTACTTCTGTCTTTCTCAATATTGTAAAGGACAGGATGTGGTTAGAAGTAAGCATTTCCAAATAAAGCACCAAATCTCACGCAATCTTTCCAAGACTTTGTGATATAGCCTGCCCTTCACTTCATATATTAGTCCAAAATCAAGGATACAGCGAAGGAGACAGCGTAAGTTTTGGGAAATCAGCTGAGACACTGGTCTTATTCCTTGTTATGATATTGTCTGGCAAGATAGACTTAGCCACTTCACTTTGTCATTCTCTAATATTGATTCATCTCCTGTCTCCTCTGTGTAGATTGTCCTATCAGTCAAATGGAATTCCCCAGCTACCAGTCTTTCTCTAGGTAGGATAATGCAAGATATATTGCACTCAATTCTAGAGCGTTAAGAATGTTTACAGCTCCTGAATTAGCTCAGTGTCTGTGTTTTCCATTGCTCTTCATAATGCATACATAACCAGATTTTGTCTCTTGAAGTTACGAGCATAGGTTGGCACAGAATCCAAGCTGCTTGGGTGAAGCACTCCTGAAAAATGAATACTCTGGGGGAAACAAAGGTTCTCCAAATGCAATGCATTCAATTATTTCAGTACTACGTTGTTTTATCTAGCAGATGCAGCATGATCTTCATCCATCCTGGAAACTGATTTTATCTCATTTCCCCCCTGCATTATTTGTTTAAAAGAGATTTCTACGGTGCTCATTAAAGTACTAACCACCTCTGACTTCTTTCTATTAGAAATATCTGATTCTCTCTAGATCTTGTTTTCAGTTTAGCTAGAGGATATGATGCTTTTATTTTAGTGAATTACAGGTTATGCAACTTCTCTGAATTACAGTTCTTTCAATATTTGCTGTAGTATACAATAAAGTGCTGAAAGAGGCAGACATGGAAAATTTGTTTGTTGAAGTTAAATATGCTTGATCAAGTTTCTCAGACTTCCAGAAGCACATTATTGCTTCTCATATGACTTTAGCCAAACTAAATATTTATTCTCAACTTCATAGAAATTAAATTACTAGGGCAAAAATGTGTTTAGATAAATATTTTAAAAAAATACTGACTACTTCATAGTTTTCCTGATTTATGCTGAAAATCAAACCATAGAATTAAGTATGATAATTCATATAGCAGATTTTCCCTTATTAGTATGGAGGAAGCTTATCACAAGTAAATATCTTTATTTTGGGGTTTGAACTGGTTTCAATGCTTATGAATGATGTCTGAATTAGCATGCCAAAGAAGCACAAGTGTAAAAGTAAGGGCAAAGTAATTACTTTCAATATTGCATGACATTTTGCTTGTAGTATATTGACATTAGTATGGATCTGAGAAGTAGATGTTGGCTTTAACAGTGTATTGTTACAGCTGCAGAAATCACGTATTCATATTCTGATCACTATTATATGTCTGTTTAACTTTCTTTTAAAACAGTGAGGTTTTAATATGACCTTAATTTTAAACATATGCCAAAACTCTCTAGTGAATGAAGATGAACTTCAGCAAAAGTTGAAGATGGGGCATATGTTCACATCTTTACAGAATTGAAGCTCCTGATTTCCCAGCAAAAAATTATCTAAGTCCTGACTGACATGAGAAAATGAACCATGTTCATTGTTACATTGAAGAATACCTGTACTTATTCATTGCATAATTCAGTTGGACAGTTAGGTGGTTAGGTCACTACAAATGTGGTTTTAATTAATTTAATTACATAACCTAAAGTAAAAGGGTACATTAATACTCCATGGATTAGCAAGCTAATTAAAATTTTTAACCTCACCAGTGAAGTTTCCTGACAACTGCAGGAAAAGACTTTCCTTGTAATGGATGTAACGCGGTGTCCTAGACCACAGCCAAGAGCCCCGATCACTGGGTTACCGCGTCAGGCCTCAGCTTGCTCATTTTTTTCCCAAAATATTGAATCTTGCTGAGCTGATGAGCAGAAATGAATGTTTCAGTGACAGTAATGATGTCCTGATCTACGCAGTCTCCTCTGAACTGTCCCCTCCTTTTTACCCTGTGCCCGGTTAGCTAACACACACTTCCCAAATGGGTGAGTTCTAGATTTCAGTTTCTACATTTAGTGAAGTGAATGTAATTCAGGTGTCATGGTTTAGGCCAAAATCCACTACTGGGGACCTGAGGGACTCCAGATGGGACCGACAGACGCTCCCCTCAAACCAGGACATCAGGTTTAACATTTCCTAAGGGACTGATCTACCCAGATATGATACCAAAGGTATGTAATACTACCCACCGCCTCCTTGAAGCCAGGCCTTTGAATGAAAGAGAGTGGGATTGTCCATTTCTGTGCAGAAATGAGGTGGGTGATGTATGTCTTGGAATGCCTGCTAAATCGGGGGCTGCTGCCATTGTAGGTAATGCTTTGTTGCAATTACGCATATAGTTGGTCAGCAACAGAATTTCAGCGGGGAATGGGTTATCAAACCTCACAAAATGGAGTGTCTGTCTAGATTTGGACTTCTATATTTGTGCACCTAGAGAATATCATGATCCAAAATGTTGATAGCAGCAGAGAATAAATCTCTCAAGCATTTGGTAGCCATGATGAAGGGCTTTTCAAGATTGCAGTGTTGTGTTTTTTTTTTTTTTTATTGCCTAAAATGTTTTTAGTGTTTACTGAAGATTCTTTGAATCTACACTTTCTTTGTGTTACAACAAATTGGAGGTAAAGTTTTCCAGCTTCAAAGAGCTACTGTGAGGCTGACTGCTTTAGCAAGACCTTTGAGATCTGTGGGAGAAAGAACTGTATGAAGTAATATTGCTATGGAGCTTGACAGAAAATATTTGCTTCCACCATTAAGTAAAAACAACAACAAAACAGGATTATTCCTCAGAGATATCCAAAAGTTTTAAGATAAGTAACTTTTTATATTGATCAAAGAAATGATAACATTTTGGATTGAAAAAAAAACCCTGAAGTACTCCATAAAAGAAGAGTTTTTTTAAGATATTGTCTTTTAACTCTTACAAATATTTTCTTTTTTTTTTTTTAAAATCAGACCAAAGCAATTATTCTGGACTAATACAGCCACAGTAACCAGAACGTATGTAATACATCTTCTTATCATATATAGTGACTTGAACTCTGCTAAGAATTATTGTGTAACTTATTTAAATCATGGGTGTTATTGGTGTACATTTTAAGCATTTATGGTTAAGCAGAAGCTTTAACCTTTACTAAAGCTGAAACAAAATGATTTAAATCATTTTTAGGGTAGACAGTTGGGTGGAGATGAACCTTATGAAATTCAATAAGGGCAAAAGGGTCTTGCACCTGGGGACAGATAACCCTATACACTGGTACAGGTCAGGGTTTGACCTGCTGGAAAGAAGCTCTGCAGAGAGAGACTTGGGAGTCCAGGTGGACAACAAGTTGACCATGAAGCAGCAACGTGGCCTTGTGGCCAAGAAGGCAAATGATCTTCTGGGGTGCATCAAAAAGAGTGTGGCCAGCAGGTTGAGGGAGGTTATCCTCCCCCTCTACTCTGCCCTGATGAGGCCACATCTGCAGTACTGTGTCCAGTTCTGGGCTCCCCAGTTCAAGAAAGACAGGGAACTACTGGACAGACTCCAACAGAGGGCTACAAAGATGATTAAGGGAATAAAGCATCTGTCTTATGAGGAGAGGCTGAGAGACCTGGGTCTGTTTATCCTGGAGAACAGAACTCTGAAAGGGGATCTTATCAATGCTTATAAATATCTGAAGAGCAGTTGTCAAGAGGATGGGGCCAAACTCTTTTCTGTGGTGTCCAGCAACAGGACAAGGGGCAACGGACACAAACTGGAACACAGGAAATTCCATCTCAACACGAGAAAAAACATCTTTACTTTGAGTGTGACAGAGCAATGGAACAGGATGCCCAGAGGGGTTTGGGAGTCTCCTTCCCTGGAGGTACTCAAAACCTACCTGGTTATGTTCCTGTCCAGCCTGCTCTAGGTGAACCCGCTTTGGCAGGGCGGTTGGACTAGGTGATCTCTGAAGGTCCCTTCCAACCCCTATCATTCTGTGATTCTGAAATTCTCTGAAATAAACCTTAATTTTCCTGGACATGATTTTCCAGTTACTACACTCATAAGCAGTGCAATAGAGACATGTTGCATATACTTAATGCAGTTAAAGCCTCAAGTATTAATAAGCAAAGACCAGTGGTCAGAGGCAGTCAAACCATGCGTTCTAAACAGGTGATTTATGAAAGTGTGAGCAAGGTATGCCCTATCTGTTATTAACAGCAAGCTACTATGTATGTCCTGTATACTCAAGGGATCCATTACAATTCATAAATAATAGGTCTTTCCATTGATGACTTAATGTTCACAAGCCATGACAATTTGTGTTTTTAAACTATGTAGGGATATACAGAAACATATTTATTTGTTATTATTAATAAATTATCAGAAAGTTCTCTGTTCTTGATATCCTTGTTGTATACCAAATATTAAAAATATTTTTTTCGTGATTCAGTTTTTTGAATACTGTAAGTTTTATTCATTTTTGCAATTAATTTTATGACATTCTATAAATGTCCCTTGCTTTTTAGTCTGCTTAGTGCAGATTTCGTACTGAATTTTAGGTTGGTAATATGGCTAGAAAATAATCCCTTGCTGACAGAATTCTTAAATTCCATGTCTTAATCTTCTATGTCCCACCCACCCAAATGCAGTGTAAAGAAGCAACTACTGTTCGCATTTGTTCCCTCAAGGAAGCTGTACTAAGGTCTAATTGTCTTGATGGGTTCTTCCTATTTTTATTTTCTAGGTGTGTTTTCACTTATGGCCTGTTTTCTGAACCTTGGTTTCCTAACCTGTTTTCAGTGTCCATATGTGTAGATGTGTCAGGGCCACTAC
This sequence comes from Vanellus vanellus, assembly GCF_965231255.1. NCBI lineage: Eukaryota > Metazoa > Chordata > Aves > Charadriiformes > Charadriidae > Vanellus > Vanellus vanellus. The sequence goes on from NC_138905.1 coordinate 49,821,078, forward strand.
CTCACAATTTTTTGAAGCAGATGATTCATTCCAATTTAATTTGCTATAAAGGGAAATAATCTCAGAGATATTAAGTTCCTAATGGTTCTGCAGAACAGACAAGGTTAAGGGAAAAAAAAAAAAAAATCTACCTGATTAGCTTTCTGACAGAAGGAAAGACAGGAGGACAGTCAGTCTCTACCTATTCTATCTGGCAGTACATGCCTGGCCATCAAAATGTGTGCTTTGACTAGTTAAACAGCACAGTCCTAGCCCTCAGCCAGCTGTGGTATACACTACCGTTCATCCAGTCAACAGGATTGATGACAATTAATTGAAGCGAGAATACTGTAGAGGACATGGATGGAGCTGAAGACCAGATTTGGCTCTAGGTATAGGGAAAGCAATTAAAGATAGCAAGATGGCGCTTGTCTAGCTTCTTATTTTCCCTATGTTGATATTGTAGAAATGAAGGATAAATGCTGTTGGTAAAGGAGGACCAATTTAAGGAGTGACAGCTACTACTGGTGAGGAGACAGCCTTTCCTTTGATTGCACCAAGAGTAAGAAATGTGAGTATCTAGGACTGTCCCCTTCCTTTTGTGTTGGAGCCCCACAACTTTCTTTTCTTCTTTCCTTCCTATTGTTTGAGTGTGCCAATTTGCCATCCAAACAACAGCAAAATCCAGGATGGACTACGCTGCTGGAAAGCTTTGAGCTAACTCAGCTGAAGGTATGGTATTGTGAAGGACTGAGAAAGAAGGAAAGGATTTAAGTGTAGTGAAAGGGTTAGGAGGCATGAGTAGAGCCTCAGGAATGATATATTCAGGGATCTGGAGGAGTGCTACTTTGCACCCCAACTGAATTCTTCAGGAATAAATCAGAGACACAGCTTCTAACTGTTAAAGGAGAGTAGCAGGCAGACATTCATATTGCTCTTGTTTTAATGGCCACCATGAAATCTTGATAGCCTCCATTCCCAGATGACAAGGGACTATTATTTTTAATGTTCTGTGCAGGACAAAAACTTTAAAATTTTAGCCCACTGAAGATATATTAAGATTTATTATAGGGAAGTCATTTAACTCATTTTGAAACTGTCCCAGAGGTTTAGATTAATATCCATTTCAACACTTACTACCCATTCAAACTAGTGTCTAACATATTTGTCTTGATTTCAGCAACAAAGTGTGGTTGAGACCGTCATTATTCTTCTTTCTGTGTCTGTTCCTGCTGAGGCTTGCCTAGGCATGAATGAATTTTCTTGGTTTTACCATCAATTCCCATTACTTTAGATGTTGTATCCCAGACCTGTAGCTTTACAATAAGTGTATTTCCTCCATATATTGCTATTCTTGACATATCTTCCTGATCCATCTGAAGGCTTGACTTGTTGGCCAAATGAAAACGAATTAAACAATGTCAATGAATCCTATGTGTAGGGATGCTGTGCATCCTGAAAGGTTACTTTTCAGTCTCAAAAGTATAAACCTCAATATGATGCAAGATATTATGTATCAGACAATTTTTTTCTGACTTCTTTAACTGAACAACCCATTTATAATAAAATAATTTAATAATTTATATTGGAAAGGACTGCAGGAGATTATCAAGACCAGCCTCCTGCTCAAAACAGGTTCAGCTTCAAAGTCTGACAATCTTTCTTGGGACCTAGTTCAGTCAAGGTTTAAATTGCTCCAGAGAGAACCTTTCTGAGAAACCTGTTCCTGCACTTAACTACCCTATTTGGGATTTTTTTTTTTTTAATATATTCAGCTGGAAATTCCTATGATCATTGTGACCTGTTCTTTTACTGTGCATATTAGGGAAGAGTCTGTCTTCCCTATAACAACCAATCAGGCTGTTGAAGACAGAAATTAAATTCCCCCTTCTACTGGAGAAATATCTCCTCGTAATTTCTCCAGGCTAACAAATCCAACTATTTCAGTCCTTTCCACGTACATCATGTGCTTCCATCTCCTAACCATATCTTTGGTCTTCCAGTAAACTCATTTGAGTTTGTAACCATCGTTCTTGTACCAGGGAGCTCACGGGAGTACATGGTACTTCACATGCAGCCTCACGAGTGCTGAAGAGTGGGGAATAATCACTTACCTTGGTCAGATGGGTATGCTCTTGCTAATGCGACCCAATACATGTTTTTCATAAATTGCTTCAACGGGATATTCCTGACTCATGTTCATTGTGTTGTCCACCAAGAAAAGGTTATTGATGTTAATATTTGGAAGGTGAAAAACAGTTGTAGAATAGTTACATTATAATTGAAGTAGGTTAATGTTTCAGTTATTAATTGCTGTCACCATGATCAGTTACATGGCAGAGTAACTTCATTTCAACACAGGCATTAGAAATGCAATGTCAAAACTAAATGACTAAAATGTGAATCATCCTTTTAGGAGAAATGGAATATTGGCTGATCCTACAAAAGACTCAACATTAATGGTAATTAAATATTCGAGCTCTCTGTGCATTCCTTCAGATAACAAGATTAACATGAGGTTCAGATAGATGTTCTAGGTGATATCAAGCTTTTAAAAGTTTGTATTTCTCCTGCAAATAGAAACAGTGGGAGTTAATATCCTGTTTATGTGGCAGAGGAATGATAAAAGTTGGAAGTGACCAAAGAAGAACTATAAAAATGCTGAATTTTGCTTTCAGTGAGAGTTTATACTTTATCCAAGATGAGGTGAAGAAGTGACAAATTCATGACCTATAAATATTTATATAGAGAAAATACAATTGAAAGCAGAAAAAAATAATTAATAGAATTGTTCTAGGTCTGAAAAATGAAGCTGAAGCTGAACAAACTCAAACTAAAAATACACTGGATCATTTTGGCACTAAGTGTGAAAGTTAACTGGGAATATGTTAGGGTGTTCATTAATAGAAATCTAAAAATCAAAAGCTGCTCTCCTTCAAAGGACAAATTGTCATTGTGATGAAGTTATGAAATTGACAAAAGTAGCCTGGTGAAATTCTGCAAATGTTAGACAAGAGGTCTGAATCAAAGAAATTCAGCTCCCTGTGCAGATTTGAGAGTCTCATCTATCCTACCTGTAGTCCCCTCAGAATATTTTGCTTTTTTTAGCATAACCTTCCACACTGCCTTATCTAAAATAAATTGTTTAGATAATATGTATTTAAACAACAGGATTATGAATTATTCAGTGTGTGTTCAAAAAGGTGTGTCAGTTTTAGTAGTTTTCCAGCTTAGTGCATTTTTATGCATAATAATTCACCCACTTGTAATCTTACTTACACCTTTATTTCATTAAAATTCAGAGCTGACTTGCTTTGTACTAACTGGATACAAATACGCCGATGATGAGGCTATGCAAGAGTGAGTCTACTTTTTCATTTAAAGTAAACTTTTACCCTAAAAATAACCCTGCCATCTCAGGCAAAGTCATGTTTCAGCCAATTATTAAAAATGGACTCTAGGAGAAAATTCTTTGGCAGATTAAAGGAAAAAAAAAAAAACACAACAATCACTGGAAAAGAAGAAAAAGTGCAGTCATATACATGTTTAATCTTTCTTTTTCCTTTTTTTCCTTACACTAGTAATTTTGGGTTATTTTTATATGAATAGATGTAGATAAATGCATTTTGGACTTTTATAAGAGTTATTAATTTGGGTGGTATGTGTATATATGATTAAATTTATGCATGTCAGAAATTGTACACTTCATTGTTACCCTTTCAAGACTGCTTAAGGCTAGATCAAAGGAAAAACCCCAAACATTTGTACTACAGGATTGTTAGGATGTCAATTTATTTCATTTGTTTATTTTTACTGCTTTGCTTTCAGGATTATTTACTAGCAGTACGTCGAGTCGTATTTTGCTTTGTGATGAGATCGTTGCTGGACCAACCCATTTTGTAACTGTTCACTGAAATGCAGGAATATTTTTCTCCCTGTATGTGGATCATTAGTGATCTGCCAGATTGATTTTGAATTATTTTTGGACCCAATGTTTTAAGAGATGCTATTGATAAATTAACAATGAATAATTTTTTTTTTTTTTTATACCCTTTAAAGCCTTTCAGTATTTTTGTCCCATCTCATTTTACTACTGTATTGAAATCAGTCTCAATCAATGCTTAGCGTTGTTTGAATGAGAGGGAAATAGACCGACGGGTCCTACCTTACAGGTGTAATAACAATACTGTCTATGAGACTGTTAGAAATATGAGCTCCCAGAAAGTTCGAAAGAGACCAAGCTGTTGTAGATGGAACATTGGTAGCACTGGCTTAAATGCATATACTTTTTGATTTGAGAAAATGCTGCACATCTGCTGTTTGAATTTGGCCTTTTTTGGCATGTTCCATTAACAAATATCAATAAATAAAAAGACACAACTGCACTGAAAGTGTGTTACAAGGAATTTTCATTATGAACCTTTTTTTCAAAAATGTTTCAAAAGCAAAAAAAGTTACCTCCACCTAAAAGTAAGGTTTGCTTACTTACTTTTTATTGCAGAACATTATAAAATGTCTCAGAGTTGTAGCTTGCAGATAACATTACAACTACTACTACAATATCACTGGTCTTTCACACTAGAACCTAAGAAGTGTCATCTCCTATGATTTTTATTGCATTTCCTCTTTTGCTGTGAGCTAGAAACTTTGTAACAGCAATAATGGCTGCTACTGAGGTTGTTGCATACAAACAGTGGTATGCAACCTTGTTTGTTAAGGTCCTTTCCGACCTAAACCATTCTATGATTCTATGATTCTACGATAATTATTGGCAGTGGTGAGAAACCTTCTTAGAGTCTTATGTCAAGTTTATTTTAAAATCGTTGTGGTTCATTCTTGCTGATGCCAGTATACATATCTTGTCATTGCCAACAGTTTGAATCAGTGCCATTGAGCTGCCATCACTGACCCTTACAAAGGTAACTGTGTAGAAATTGATTTCTGTACAGTTTTAATTTAGATATATTTATGTGCCTTTTTTTTGAGAAACGCATCTCATAAGATGAAGGATTTCTCTCAGGGATCCAACTCAAACAGCTGGAAGTACTTTCCATGATGTTCTGTAGAAACAATTCTTAATTTTAGAAGTGTTCAGTTTATAAATTATAGTTAATTATCTATTAGATACTGCACATTGTATTGACTGTACAAGATTGATGGAAAGTATTATTTTTCACCTCCAAATCTCTTTAATGTTTATGATATCGCTTTCCCATTTCCTCTTGCTTTAGAGTCAATGATGAGCTGACTTTGATCTTTTGCTTCATAATTAGAAAAGACTTTGCTTAAAAGTGTTCATCCTGTTACATTTGAATGGTAACATGGGGAACGATGTATATAAACTCTATAATTGAAGACAATATACTGATTCAAATTCATTTAGATGATTATTCATGCTGAAGATGATAAAAAAATGACTGTCTTTTCTGTATGCATAAGAATTTGATTTCTGGCAAGAGTTCGTCTGTGGGGTAAATTATTCCAGAAGAGTCTACGTAAGAGATGCAAAAATTCTGTATAATGAGTCAAACTCAATAACACCATCAGTAAAGGTAGAGTTTCTCAATCTTTATTTCACTTTTTAGAGACATAAAGGAATTTTGCTTCTCACATGTCTATTTTTGAATTGCTAGTAAATGTCCTGTATTAGCAATTGAAAGTAAATAAAATTCAGTAATTTTTCAGTGATGAAAAGCCCATTAAGATTTACTTTATCCAAATGACCATTTTTCATATTTTAATTTAATCCACTATCCAGTTCATCTGTTCGATCTTTTAAATCAAGTATCAGAATGTATGATTAACTGAAGTCAGTCCTTGACCTCCAATATGCATCTCCTAAAATGAAAATCTCAGCCTGTATATTACCTTTAAACTTTTATGAAGCCACCTAGCTTATTTCAGGATTGGAATTATAGGCCTTAATAGATTCAAAGCTAATTATAAAGTCATTCTGAGGCAGAACAGAGACAACCAAACCAGATGGAATCCATTACCAATCATACTCCTGAGACTGTCTGGCATTATTAAAATGAATAATATTTCCATGTACCGGTGTCTGTTTAAATCAGTTTCTGTCTGGGTACCACCACCAGGACTACTTGTATGAGCTTTATGTAGAGGTCACCTCCACTCATTGCAGCAATAGGTCCTGGCATACTTGACTGTTTCAGCTTTAAATGAACAAGTCCAAAAGGAACGTGGAGATTGTAGGATGCTTAAAGAGGGACAAAACCCCAGCATTAAAATGAAAAGAAATATAAAAGGCATGTTAACAGCTGATGGGCAAGACTGTTACTTCGGATGAACCGAGAAAGAAATTGTTTTCCATTAGGAAGACCCAAGGAAAACTTTGGAATAAAAGACCATTTCTTGTTAAGACCTGTGTCCCAGTCCCGTCCCCGTCCTGTCCCCCCTCCCCCCCCCATCTCAAGGGAGAGAAAGAGTAGGGAAGGAGAGCAGTAAATGCCACTTATAGATTTTGAGCTTCTGGTAAGCTTTCAAAATTCATTTGGGCAGACTAAAAGGTATTTCTCCATTTCTTATTCAGACAGATGTGTCCTTGAGCCATCTGGACTCCAAACTAGCCCACAGACATTATCATGTTGTGAGTAAACCTAATAAATCTTGCCTCCCAGCGTGGCTGGTTAGTTGAACACTACCCTAACCACTGCTATATCACTTCCAGTGCAGAGCTGGCTTGGGTCCACTGGTCCTAGCGCTCACGGAGGGGGGCTGTTTATCTGAAAAGCTCCACATTGTCGTAATAGCACAGAAGCAGGTCTAGGTCTCTGTGCAAAAGGGAAATTTCATCACTATGAAATAACTTCTATTATTTTGAAAGATTATCAACATCAGATATGAAACTAGGCTTAAAATTACAGGTTTAATCATCTTGGTAGGAAACACAGAAAACACGTTTACAGAGCTGTTGATTATTCACATTTATTGTTTAAGTTTCACAGCTGAAGGGCAGGCTGATGGGGCGGGAGATATGGAGAATGAGACTTATAATTTATAAATGAAGAGAATAATGTCTTAAGTTTCCTGTCTCAACATTGTGTTACTCCCCATTGTACACCGCTCACTCTCTGTCTTACACAACACAACATGGGTTTTAGCAAGCTGGGTTATGAACCTGCGGGTTTCACACAATTCTTCTCATTCATTAAAAATCGTGAATGAAAATAGAAATTGGTGGCTTTGACTCGTTTGCATTGCAGTCAGTAAAGCTACAATATATATGTAGAGATTTAAAATTAAAAAAAAAAATCCAGTAAATTCTATGTGCAGGTGACCCTGTTTAAGTTTAGGGACACACAGCAAGATACTACCTTTAAATAGAGTAACTCATGTCCATATTTACTCAAATTTAAAGCAGATTGTTAAACAAAAAAAAAAAAGACAATTGATATCTTCTGCTTATCATGCTTAGTTTGGATAATCTGTGCAGCAGGTCTCCTGGTTCCTGCTGCCAACTTCTTGGAGAAAGTCAGAAGAATCTTAAGTTGCTCATTTACAGTCCATTTTACCCAAAACTCATGCTATGTATGCCAGGTATAGTGTCCAAATTAGATCATTAGTTAAAGAAACTGAGAAATAATTTATGAAATACTGTAAAATAACACAGTAAATCCATAGTAATCATCTGTTAAAAAATCACTGGTAAAAGTGCATAAGTGGCACTAGGAGTTGATCCCATTTAAGCAGAGAGTTGGAGATTAGACCCTTTTCTTGAAGAGTAGGAACAATGGGTTCAAGATTCCTGAGCCTTATACAGGATTCAAAAGTGAAGTCTCTATTTCTGGTCAAGTCTTCTCTGGTCTACTATAGAAAAATCTGCCTCCTGTTCTGTTCTGCAGGGCCCGCCCTCGGGAAGGATTCAGAGTTCTGAACAAATGGGTGGAGATGCTCACTGTGGTGTTCTGTGTTGAATATGTAGACCCCATGTCTGATATTTTCTGCAAGCTAACCTGAAGAACCACTGTCTCCAAATGTTGAGCTGCAGTGCAACGGCTTCTAGCCTTTGTCTGGGAAGAAAATGAGCTTCATTTAGGAGTCTTAATCCAAGGTGCACCTTTAAACCTGGCTGATTCCCACTCTTATGGGATCACTTCAGCACAAGTAAAACTCCACCTGAAGTAAAGGGAAAATAGACTCACCCTAAAATTTATGGAGAACGTTTTATTATGTCTAGGAAATTATGTTACAGGTGCCCATAGAAAAATTGCAACAGCACTCAGATTGAGTTGTAAAAGTACATGTTATCACTTCTCCAGTGTCTTGGACCTTCATTCATCCAAGCTGGGCACTGATCAGAGTGTAATACTACCCAGGAATCCCATACCCCTGGGTTTCCATTTTTTTGGAAGTACTGCAGGTGACATGGATCGCCACCTCGAGGTGCTTCTTTCCCTGGTGACTGTAGCCGGGACCTAGATGACTAGCTCAGACTAGAAGCCTGACTCTTACATAGTAAAGTTAGGAAAGATGAAGCCCAACTTGACTGCACTGAGGCATATCTAGAAATTTCTTATAGATCTAACAGACACTGGGTGCAATAACACAAAGAGTGAGGAAAAAGCATTTTAACAATGAGTAAGAATCAAGCTATGTTCCATAAATCCTAAAATTGTTCTTAAAGATAAGAATGCTTTCTTTATTTTAGCAAGGCAAAAATAATTATTTAGCTGAAATGGCATGAAAACCAGCTGGTTTTTCTAGTGGCATATTATTGGATTTCTCATTTATGAACTTTAAAATGAATGTATGCAATAAAGCAAAGCAACGGAGCAGAGTTCCATATGAAACGTATGACAAGCAGATCCCTTGCTGTTCTTATCAAGCAGATGGAAGACAGGTAGCACTAAGAAAATACTAATAGAGGAATCAAACTGATTAATGTGGCAAAAATTCCTGCACTTGCAGCACTGATGTGTTTATTGGCAGAGATGCAAATATGCATGTAGCCTACTTTCATTTTCCCAGAGCACAACTGAATTAACGCTGTCATGTTGCTCGGGGTAACAGACTCCCACCTAAGAGTCCTCCCACGCTACAAGATCAATGGTACCCTGGAAGCTACAGCAGAAAGGAATTAGGACGTGCACCAAATTGTTGAGGCTGATAAAGAAAACACATTTGCCCTTCATGTATTTTTAAAGAGGTTCTTTTTCATTATGACTTGTAAATGGCTCCTCTGTGAATGGCACAGATAAAATTAACATAAGCTTTTCCCCCCCTGCTTTTGGATGTCTGCATGGCTCCCGTACTGAAGATGCTTGTATTTAAGGATCAAAGATTAAGCTAGTCCACTTCCCCGATTTGAGTCAAGGTCAAGTGTAACAGAACAGCTCCTGACAGATATTTGCCTTATATGTTAATCATAAAACCACTCAGCACAGAGATTCAAAAGCTTCCCAAACTAGCCCGTTCCCCTGTTTGACAATCCCTACAATTAGCAATATTTTCTAACATCTCATCATCTAACATCTAATCTCAAAATTATTTTAGTTCTTGAATTTTCACAAGTAAAAAAAACAAAACAACAAACTAACCAAAAAAAAAAACCCGGCCAGAAAACAAATAAGCCCAAACCAAAAAAACCCTCTATAGTGTTTTAAGAAAGGTTGATAAATTCTTCAGGAATTCCTTGAGGTTGAGGAATACCCTCTGTTAAAAGTGTTCATGCATGGAAAGGAAGTGAATATTGGGCAATTATACATATTTTGTGCAGCATACTTTTTCTGGCTCACCTGTCCATTACCTCAACTGGAAGACTGAACTGAGCTTTCCAAGCAAACATATCTAGAGGGTTTTTTTCTCTTTTTTGCCTTTTTTTTTTCTGGAAAAATGTCTGATTTGAGGTTGACAGGTCTATCATCTTTCTGAGTCTATAAAAGGGATAATAACAGAGATGCTTGAATTTCCCATGGTAGGCATAGGCCTTAAAGGGAGACGCTGGGAGTAGGCAGGAATGCCTTCAGGAAATGGGTATCTTCCCATTAATGCTGGTGGCCCCTGAGCCAGGACAAAAATGGAAATTACTCAGATAAAGTCCATGTGGTAGAAAAGCCGCTGTGTTATTACCACCCATTGAAAATCCCTGTCCTTCCCTTCCCTGGTCTGAAGACATGATTTTTGTTATTGACGTGACAAACTGTTGTTGATGTGACTTGCAAAATGTCAAGAGACCCTTAAACATCATATGAGTTCTCAGGTTCTGGATAATGAGAGCTGCAGACTTTGGTCACAAAAATGGGGAAAAAGAAGAAGTTAGAACTGCTCAGTAGATGAAATGGAGATTTCTAGATTAGGGTGAGATAAATCACTCTCTAGACTTCATTTACCCTGTTGACTAGATCTCCACTGACTAAAAGGAGATATTAGGCCCTTGATTTATGTGTAGAAGTCTTTGTTTAGGTGTCTTAACCCACCAGCTGAATTCCACTCAGTCTCTGAATGTAGATAAATTAGGTAACATTTCTTTCCGTGTAGGGTGACTATCTACTAATGATCTTCAAAGTAAACTAAAGAACTCAAATGACCCATTATTTATTTTTCTTTTCATTTATTATCCATACATGTATGTCACTTCATTTTTGTAAAAGCAGTTTTCATGTGTCATATGTTCTTCATTGCTTTTTATTAATTTTGTTGAAATAATAAGAGTACAAGTCAATTGTTACTATCTACTACTGTGAGAACCTAGATACCTTTGGCCAAATTCCTGAAACTGTACTGATTGCCACCTCAACTTTGAGAATCAGAACCTAACTCCCCCTTAAAAAAAACAGAACAGAACACAAAAACACTTAAGCCCACAACCACATGATGTTGGCATGACAAACAGTCCCAAGATGGACACTAATCGCTTTTGCTCATTCTCTGAGCCTGTCTTGAGACCCTGAAGACTGCCATAAAAACAAGGGATCGTATAGTAACAAATTGTGATAAATGAGTTGATTTCTGTTAACTGTTTACAGAAACAGCCCTCTACATCATTCACTGTGAAGCAGTTCAAATTAATGTCGCTTTCTTTAACTGCCTAATGCAGAGTGTGTTCTTGCAATCTTCATTGTAGTCATTGCAATCTTCATTGTAGTCATTGTGTGATGGCCCTCTGTTGTCTTTAAGTATGATAAACTTTGAATTTAATATTGGGGTATAAGATATATTCTAAATCAATCTAATCTCTAATCAATCTTCAGTGTAGTCTTATGCATATATGTATGTGTCTGCTTAACTGTATGCAATGATTTTGGGACTAGAACTAGGCCTTTGCCAACAGTTAAATGTGATGTCTCACATCATAAAATTCTGGTTTTAGTTTCTTAAAATTTTGCTCAAATTTAATTTTTCAGGCTGAAGTTTTCCAAGGCAACCATTTGAAACAGGCTTAATTTCATTAAAAATATTCCTCTAGCACATTTCAACAATGCTAATATCAGACAATATGTAGCCCTGTTAAAGAAAATGTTATACACTTTGGTACCTACGCTTTGAAATGCAGAACTGAGACACTCTAGTTAAAGATGCACTTTGCTAATGGCATGAAAATGTGTCCAGATACATAATTTACTGCAAAAGAAGGTCTCTGTTCATGGTCAGCCACGTGGCTAGTAGCCACCCCTATGCACCAGCTGCTTATTCACTATGCTGAATTGTTACTGCTGAAGGTCTTCAATGGATGGAAAGAGTAAATTTGACTTTTCCTTCAGTCACTCCTTTTAGCAGGTAGAGGCCATTTTAGGAGGGGTTGGTTTTGTGCCTTGCTTTTGAACTGAGAGCAGAAAACCTTCTCCCTGTCCTTCCATTATGGCCCAGGGAGCAGGAGGAGGAATGTAGTGTATAGTAAGCATGAAAAAAAGAATTCATCTGAATGCCTAAGAAGGTCAGAGGAGATCTAAGGCAAGCTAATATGGCACAGAAGCCAGCACTTTGAAAGCACACAGAACAAAAGGCAAGAAGTTTCCCAGCTACTTTTCTTCCCGTTCCAAAAGTCCTGTGACCATGATTCTGCTTGTAAGTTAGAGTGCAATTGATTCATAAGGGCTTTGCACCAATTGGTTTTCATTCCCGTGACAGTGTCTTACCTCTATTCTGCTAACCCTTTCTATGACCAATACTTCATTAACAATTTCCACCTGCTATCTCTTGGAAGATTTCCTTTTCAGTAACAAAAATTATCGCAAGGTCACCTTGCCTTGTATGTGTTTTCAGGTAAAAATGTCAGACTAAGGTAGTATTTCATCTGTGCCTTACATTTCTTCAAGATTTAATTAACGTTCTTCTAAAAATGAAAAGGGACAATATCACAATCTCCCAGTACGTGGTGTATTTCCTTCTATATATTACTCATTAATACTTCAATTTGATTTCTGGAAAATTTTAAACATTTTTTCAGACAAAATATTCAAAGGAGTTATTGTGTTTTCTTCTCTTTAATTTTCAATTATTAGTAGTGTTTTTTAATACTCTTACTCTGAATGTTCTATTCTGGAATCCAGGCAACTGGAGGAGGGAAAGAAAAGAGGTTGTTAAACTTCTTTATGTGTGAGAAAACATCAAATCTTAGTTGGCTACTGGGTGCCAGAAGCCTGTACTTGCAGGAACTTTATGAAAGTTAAGACAATTGTGATCTCTATCACACATGTGCACACACGCACACTTTCCCAGTGTGCTCCTGTCTGGTTGCCCTGAGTTCTCCTGGTTTGTGAGATTAGATAATGTTTACAGAATGTTGTGTCCTAACAAAGAAAGCTTATGTCCTTTGTGTCTGCCTGTTGGGTTCACACTAGTAAAAAAGATAGCTTTTCTTTTAATAAACATCTGTAATATTTTCCCACATCACAAATTGTCTCTTTGAAACAATGTGCGATGGCCCTCTGTTGTCTTAAGTATGATAAACTTTGAATTTAATATTGGGGTATAAGATATATTCTAAATCAGCTTCTTATCTTCTGCTTCCAAAATTCTGTTCGGTAATTTATTATTTTTTTTTTTATAAACACCTCTTTAGAAGGGCACTCTGCTATCATAAAATCAGGTCTACTTTCTAGTTCATGACCTGTGGTTGTATATAAAAGTAAAGGACAAAGCATTAGGTTCCCCAAGATGGATGCCAGAAATATAATTGAAATATAATATATACTGTGAAGCAGGACATATAATACAATCAAACTGCAAACATTTCTTCTTTGTTCTCACCTTTAAAAAAGAACGAGGAGGGGATGGCATCTGGGTGTGTGGATTTTTCCCTGTGATTGTTTGATTAACACAGACAAATATCAGTCTTTTGCTGTTCGTGCACATACAAATGTCTGATGGAAGGATGAAGGGATAAACCCTGCAGGAAAAAGAAAGGAAGTGAGGAAGTCCCAAAGGAACTTAAAGAAACACAGGTAAGCCAATATAAGAAAAGTGTACGGTCTTGTGCAGGGAATACTTTAACACTTTTAGTTTATCTTGATCTATGCTGTGGTTTTGAATTTGGTCATTATGTTCATTTGGCTAACAGCTTTTCAGACAACGTGACAAGGAAGTAAATTATGTTTACCAAGCACTTGCATTCTGGCACAGAAGGAGAGCATTGTCCTTGTTTCAGCTGGGATAGAGCTAATTTTCTTTCTAGTAGCTGCTGGGTTTTGGATTTAGTATAAGAAGAACGTTGGTAGCACATACTGTTTCAGTTGTTGCCAAGTAATGTTTATATTAGCCAAGGACTTTTTCAGCTTCCCATAGAAGCTGAGAGGGAGCATAGGCAGGACAAGCTGGCCAAAGGGATATTCCAGACCATAGATGTCACACTCAGGGTATAAATGGGGATTGGCCAGGGGGCAGGGTTCTGCCATCACTGCTCGGGATGGGGTGGGCAACCGATCGTCGGGTGGTGAGAGTGACTTGTGTTGTATGACTTTATTTTGTATGTGCTTTTGCCATTATTATTTATAAATATTGTCAATGCTATTGTTATTATTATTGTTATTGTTGTTTTACCCTTCTGTTACTGTTCTATTAAACTGTCTTTACCATGAGTTTTTTTTTCCTTTCCCCTCCTTTTCTCCCTCTTCTCCCTACCCTACTGGGGGGAAGAGGGAGGAGTGATCAAGCTGCTGTGTGGTCCTAGTTGCTAGCTGGGGTTAAACCACAACAAGCATCAACAAGCTTTGCTTTATTTAATAAAAAGAGAAGAGTATCATCTAGTAAAACAACGAATGATCCCATGACAATTGTATATACTTGTTGAATATAGCTGGACTTTCAGGTTTTTTGCCAGCTTCAATTTTAGTAGACTAAAGAGGGGCAAACATATAAGGAACAATCAAACTGATGTATTCATGTGTTAGAGGAAGCCATATAAGAGTAATTGTCATGATGAAGAGTATCATGTTGGCCTCTAAAGATTACTGTGGGTCATGTGGTAATCATTAGTCTGTATTTTACAGGAAATTCAGTTAATTAAATTTTTAGTCTTTGTACAAGGTGGATCTTTGTCCCTGTAAAACCGGAAAAACTTCATTTCTCCCCTCTGTGCATATAAGTATCTTCACCTTGTGTACACACTTCCTTGCACACGTGCACATACCTATACATTTCTGAGTTTGGAGCAAATCTGGAGCACACCTGTCTTCAAAGCATTTTTTTTTTAATTATTTTTCAAGCTTAAAGACTGAATTTGAAAATGTAACTTGAGTTCTCATCTGAACTACTTTTTACTATGATGGATTGTTTCAAAGTGCATCCATCCACAAGAGATTCTAAACAACTGCTCATTCGGACATAATGGTAATGTTTCACGTGTTCCGGTGGCTGTTTCTATATTGTACACCACTCTTCTGAATAATGAAAGTAGTAAGACAGAACAGCACTCAGCAATAGCCAAGGGAGGAAAGGTTAGGGGGGAAATCTGGAAAAAAAAATTTCTTACTAGAGATTTGGGCAGATTTGATATAAAAGCGGGCTTGGTAGGAGAAACAGAAAATGGAAAATTACTTCTGCAGAATTAACCTAGCCACAAGGGAAGACAGTGGTCCAGCTGCCTTTTTTTTTGCTATAACCAAAGAAAAATATAAATTGATCAAGCTTTTAGAAGTATTCAGGTAAAGGCCATTGCTAATTCTGTGATAATTTCTTTCAGTTTTAATGTTCTACTGTGACATGCAGTGTTAATTATTTCTTGAAGTGTGAAGTTTTACTGAGAATAAGGTTTATGCGGACCAGAAAAATAGGCACCTGCTGCTTCCATCAAATCCTGCAGTTATTTGTCAACTGTTTCTGCAAATAAATTACATATGCAACAGAAAGCACAACTGGCAGAACAAAATAGCTGTCTAAAAAGAGAAACAAAGGTACCATTTTGGCAATCCAACGGCATTCATTTATTTCCCATTTATTGTCACGTAACTTGTCTCCAAGTGTTTGGCAAAAGAAGCAAACCCAAATTCGAGTCATAATTTAAAATCCAATTCCTATATATGTATAGGAATATATGTAGCATTTCTCTTCCTTTTCTCCGTCATTATAATCTGCAGCAGCTTTTGCATTTTATGACTTAATTATGACATCACATAATAACTTGCATTAAACCTACTATAATTAACTCTCTCACCAGTGTGAAAAGTATATTTTCTTTCCAAACTGCTTTGACAACGTGGTGAATGGACACATAAAGTCTGACAAAATTCTGTGGAAGTTTTATATTACGGACAAAAAACTCCTAGTTCAGAGGGATGAGATCATCAACATTATGAAGCAAATGTGATTAAATGGATTTATATTTTTTCCTCAGAGTATTTATTTCAGCATGGCTGGCCTACGGTGAAAGAAAGACTACTATTTACTTATATGATTTTCATATGTGTTCACTGTAGAGCAGTTTCGACTGATACCTCAAACAACAGATGAAAATGTGGAATATCTACTGCAGAGTTTACAACCTGATATTGTGTGTGCACTTAGTACAGTGAACACAAGCTGAAGAGCATTTTGTGAATTGCCAATTATGTTACATAGGGAGGAATTTTATTAAAAATATTCTAAACCGTTAGTTAAGGTTTACCATATGTGTTTACCCTGTTTGCATCTCATGGTACCATCTTTTTTTCTTTTTTCCCCTTTGCTCTCTGTCCTTCTTTGAATGAGTGGGCTGTCTGGATGTCTCTGTCCTTGTGTGTCATATTTCTTGCATACTTCCAACATGGAGAGTCTTCTGAATTCTGATCTTCCCTTGACTTAGTTCTCTTCCAATTTTTCTCCTTTCTATTTTAGGAGATTTTTTCCTTCCTTACTCCCCCTGTATTTTCTGCAGCTGTTTCATGGGCCATTGTCCTTGAACCTATTATCCTTGTTTTACATCTTTTCAGGTTGTATCTCCAAATAAGAACTATCTATGAGATCAAATAGTGGCTGAACTGTGTCCAAAAACATCTTGTCTGCCTTCTGGCACTATCTTATATAAATTTGCTGTCAACTGAAGCTCAACATGACTAAAATCTCTCTTAATGTCTCCCACACGAATCTTTCCTTCATATCTTTCCAAACTGTGATGCCATCTTTCTGCTGACATTTAAAACTCTCCTTTGTCTCGGAGAGCTTTCTGGGTTTTCATGATGGGGATATGGTTTTTTTTCATCTTCTGTAAAAGCCCTCCCTTGTCTCTCGCTGGGTTCTTTCTACTGTAAGTCTCTGATGGTACAGCTGCCCTTTGTCTGGACCCAGCAATGCCTTATTCCTGTTTTCCACTTGTTTCTCACGTTCAGAACAGAGATTGGCACTCCAGGCTAGGTAAGAAGTCAAATACAGATTTTCTATTAAAGAACAGATTTTATAGGCAACAAAACAAGCAATTGTGAATTTGAATGTGATATTTGGACACCTAGCAGTTACCCAGCTGATTACTGTGTTTGACTGCACGTGAATTGGTCAGGTAGCCAATTCAATGTCGGCAACTGGGAAAAAGTATGTAACAGGGATTGTATACTAACAAAATATGTGGTGGTCTCTAAACACTGGTAGTGCAAATTTTAGTTCCGGGAAGCCTTTGTGACTCTGATTATCAGCTGAGTTTCCACTAGCCTTTTAGTTTCTGCTACGGCTAATCTTGTGGCCTACGTGGTGGCCTGGCCTAGCAGGATCAACACTCTAGAGATAAGTTCTCAGAAAAAAATGGTTTGGGGTTTTCTTTTTTTTTTTTTAATCCCTAGAGAAAATTCCAGATTAAATCACTTTGAAAAGAACATATTTCAGACAGTTTCCTCTTCTGATCAATAAAAAGTAAGAGTTACTCTTATCCGTGCTTCAGTATGTTGCTACCATGTTGTTGGACTTCAAATATCATTCCAGGTATGAGATTTGTTATTTTCTTTTCCATTCATCTTTAAAACTCTTATTTTCTGTGATTCATTCCATCAACTCCAAAACCAAAACAAAGCAGCAGAACTGTTAGGTCATTGAAGAGGGATTTGTCTCATCTACCTGTAAACATGTGCAATGCGGACAAGTATACGTGAGCTATAATGGCAGTGGTTTTGTCAACAGAGGAATTTAGGCATGATTCATCTGAATTGCTTTATTCACCTGCTTTATATTCAATAAATTGTACTGTGGACAGTGAACGCAGCACATGGTTCTGTCTCAGACATAGGGCTCCTTTGCAGGTATAACAGGTCAAATGAATCCCAGCCTTGGTGCTCCATACTGAAATCAGAGGATATCATGTTAGCCATTGTTATCCTGGATACCCTTAAGCTATTTGTTGTCATTTGTTACCTTTGTATTATGAATTATTCACTTGGTTTTTATGGTAAAGTGCATTGCACCGTGGGTCCTGCTTCACAAGTTGGGCTGTTTGTAATATGATAACACTGTGCACCGTGGCACAATAATCAGCAAGCAGACAACAGGTTGAAGAGAATTTAAGAATTCCTCTAAACCATAAGGAAAAGACAAACAGCACTGGTTCTAATACCTGTGGGGTATGAGCACTTTTGCTCTTAGCTTACAGTATTTCAGGTTCCCTGATAGAAGGTTTGCACCAAGGTTGTTCTAATTCACTCATGGAGGCTGTGCATGTGCAGTTTAATTGTTGGGAGCGTTGTAAATTCATAAGCCATATTGTTAAATTCTCTTGCTCTGTGTTTGATATGGAATCTGTTCCAGACAGCTGTTTCGTGTTGGATGTCAACATGAGCTTGTATGAGAACTACATCATGCTAAACCGCACTAGACCTTTTGCAAATGGAGCTCCAGAATGACTGCAAATGAACAATCCTCTTATGTTGAGATTACCTCCTGCTGAATATCTTATCCTGATGCTGAAGCTAATTCTCAAATAAACTAGCCAATTTTTCATGAGTTCTTTGTGTTTAGAATATCACAATTGATAAAGAAAAAATAGTTTGTAAAGCTCTACCTTTTTTTGCTCTTTTTTCACATTTACTAATGTGTCTGTTAGCATACTGACATCATTAGCATAGGTAGTTGTCATGGTTTGGGCTGAACTTGCTGCTAAAATGAATGACAGATGCTCTCCCCAACTCTCCCTTCAGGGAGAGAAGGATGAGAAAGAGAGAGACTTATGAGTTTAAAAGAAAACTAAACTACTTTAATGGAATATTAATGATAAAATAATAAAAAGAAAAGATAATAATATCAAAAAAGAATATAAATGAAATTTATGAAATGAAATATATACTATATATACAAAACTGTATTGAGCTCCCAGGATGATGACATCATGATGATCACATCACCAGCAAGCACTGGGAAAGTCCCAGACTGGACTCAGTGACAGATAGGTACTGGATTCCAGATTTGGATTCCGGAATGCACAGATCAGGATCAAAGGCAGATGAACAGACAGTCCTCCTCAGACATTGGCCATTGAAGAAAGAGGGCTGACCCTTTTATGCCTCAGCTTTTATACTGAGCATGAGGCAGATGAGATGGAATACCCTGTTGGTCAGTTTTGGGTCACCTGTCCTGTCCACTCCTCCCCACAGGTTGGACCTCTCTGCACTTCTTCGCTTCCGACCCTCCAACGGGGCACATACAAAGTCAGCTGGTCTTGGCTGTTACGGGAATAAGTACAAGCAGGAGCCTCTCTGCATACCATGCCTTGGTATTCACTATAAACATCAGACCTTAACTGCTAGAAGTGGACACTGAAAAATATGCCATTAATTTCAGAGAGTTAGAAGAGGCTTAACTGAAAAGTAAAATTACTGAACAGAAACTTGTTTCTGTTTTACCTCAAACCAGGTCAGTAGTCTAAAGTTAGCTATTAGGCTCAGCAAGCAATGCACCCGTCCTAGGACAGAAGTAATTCTCCTTGAAAGAGCAGTCAGATCATATGACTAAGGTTCGTGGATGTCAAATGGCATGACCTCTTGGACGTACCTGTTTAAAGGCTCTGACATATTTTTGAAGTAAGTCTACAAGATAAGAGATTATACAAAGATTTTTTTTTTTTTATTTATTAAGAGTTGGATAGAAACCATCATACCATGTTTTAATCCAGTGCTCTGGGCTAATACTAGAGCATTAGCCATTATTCTTGAAAACAGTTTTTTTATGTGTCTATTAATGCAGTAAGCATAAAAGCCACCTTTATGGCAAAAAGCATGTTTCTATTAAAATGCTAATATACGATGTAACTGAGCATGAAGTTTTGTCTAAAATAAAGACCTTGATTTATTCAGCTAAAAAAGGTTTGTGTGTCTAGGCTCATGTTTACCTACTCCGGAAAACTTAGACTAAACGTTTCAGTAGAACTAGGAGATATCATGCCAGCTAATCATGTAAATGTTTTCTTCTTTGAGAATCATGAGGCTGACTGAAATAAAATAATGATGGGATTGGATTTTCTGAAACAATTTTGTATATTTTCAATCATATTAGAATCAACCACATCTGTGACTAATACTGCTTGTATGATTCTCTCAGTTATTCCCCCCAATACACACAAGTCTTCTTCACTAACAATTTTGTTTTCTAATAGACTGATAATCTTGTCTGGAGCCAAAGAAATTGGGCAAAGGCTTCTTTTCCTGGGAGCCATTAAACTGCCTTTAATTAGTATCTGCCAAAGCCATTAATGAGTTCTCACCATACAGTGACTCATGTTAAAAAAAAATAAAAAAGAAAGAAAAGAAAAAAAGGCTAAAACAGGCCAAGGTAAAACAAACCTAGCAAGCAAACACCCTGCAGTGCATGAGAGATGTTGAAAGCCTCCTGTCACAGAAAAATATCACAGAATTCTTAAACTAAGTTGTTTAATAAAGCAATAAAAAAACAGAACAAAAGCAAAAAATTGACTTGACATACTGCTTCAAGCTATAGCTGTCTCTTCAATATTGTGGAGCATATGCTTTTCTATATCTAGTACATTTATGAAGATAAAAGTACTCGTAAGAGTAGGAAAAAATTACTTTCTTCCAGGTTGATGCTTAATTACTTTGCTCAATATTTATTCAACTCAAGCTCAAAACACCCGTAATTATTACCATTATCTCAAAGAGGCTATTTCTGCCTGGCATGACAGGACCCATCTCCCTGTGGGGTCCATATGAGATCCAGTCTTTTGTTCCATGTTGTCAGTACAGCCCTGGAGGAGCACTGGAGTGTGTCTGCTTAAGAAGTGTTTCCATGGTACATATTGTTCATTGGCAGTACTGAGACCGGACTGGGGAGCTAATCCCCCATTACAAGAATTAGAAGTTTTTCCCCTGCTTTCCAGCCAGCTAAGCCCCACACGGGTGAGCTCTCACACCCAGCACTGAGTTCTGCCACTCCAGTCACACAAAATGGTACCAAGTGTGTCAAAACAAAGGGCAGGAAGCCAAATCCAGTGGAGGATTTTTATTATAAAAGCCTGGCATTTTTTAAATTTAACTTTTTTAAATTTTCTTCATGGTACTGGTTGTAGTAGGATCTTGAATTAGGTGTTGAAATTACGTTTCTTATTCAGCTAACATAGGAGCAGTGCCTGATTAACCATAAATAGTCTTATTGTGTCTTAAGTAACTTGATGAACTGGGATTGACATGCCTAGTTTGTAGCCATCTTCCTACACGAATTTGGGAACAATCCCCTGAATATTTACTCCCCTCTCCATGAACGTATGGGTCAGTGCTGCACATATTTTTCCCTTTTCTACATATAGTAATTCTCAATAAGGCAAATCTTGAAGACATCACATGGGACCATTCAGACTACTCATGAGACACACTTTTAATGTGCTGATGGTGTACTTTTTCCCTTGGTCCTCCAGCAGGCTCAGCAGTGGAGAATCCTATCTGTATAATGACCTCAGAAGACCCTACAGCAAGCTGACTGTTACCTATCTCTTCTGTGATTTATAAAACAAAATCCTGACATGCATCTGATTCCTTTTTTTCATTTGCTACACTATGTGTTTCAGTAAAAACTTTGCAAATCAGTAACCTCTACTATAAACTGTTGTCACTGTACATTCAAATTTAATTTCTCTCATGCTCTTACATTTCAAGAAAAGTCACAATAAATGGCTGTAGTTGGTTTTATTTTCCCTTGTTGTCCTTTCTATTTACTCAGTGAAACCCTACCTAGAATTTAAATTTCTTCAAAGGCCTTTGAAGGCAATGTTCCTGCTCTAGCTAACAGATAATACCAGAAGCACAAATGAAAATGGCAGTGTTCCCTCTTCCACCCAGGAGTCTCCTGGTCTGCTCCAGTCAAAATCAGGAACTGGCAAGAGAGTCCGTGTTTTCTGGTGCAATGTTATTAGTCAGAAAGAATGTTTAATTAAGTGACTGTGCATCTCTTAGTCTAATTATTTTGTCACATGAATGAGGGGAAGACTGACTTAGTCATTCTATCAATACTTTGTGGATGAACACTAAGCAATGTAATTGTTGAATGAACCTTGTTTTCAGCATAGAATTCACCTGGAAGAAACCTTAGTCTTTACACAAAATAAATTACAAGATTCTCCTTTTGCACTATTATAAGACTACACTAAGCAGCGCACTGAAAACAAAAGCTAAGAATATAGCTTTCTGTTTGAAATTTTGTTTGCTGAAATGTGATATTCCCTCAAGCCTCTAACTTTGATGTTACAACCCAGGTAAGGAAGTGGTATCCTAAGGGAAAAAGAAAAAGAACTTAGGGTGAACTTCATCTGTAGCTATGCAAAGCACAAATGCTTACTAAATATGAGTTCTCTTGGTTTTCCTACAAAAGTTCAAGTGATTCCTTTCTTCTTGGAAAGGCTTCAAAATATGGCCTCAGAGGAGCTTATGCTAGGAGGTCATGGGCAGCCATGGTCAACTTCTGCAATTTTTCACCCAGGCTTTCCAGCCCATAAAGGAAAGAGGCTCCATGCCCTTACAGGGCCTCACTGAAGGCATTTCTAGTTTCTTATCACAAAAGGGTTTCAGGGCCCTATGACAGACACTGGAACAAACTTTGAAGTTTGAATAAGGAATGGATGAGAATCTCTGTGAGGAAGAAGTCATCGGTCCCTCAGGATGACCACTGCTTGAAGACTGAAGAACCGGGCCAGAGTTAGGCAAAGTGAGAATGATAGAGAAAATTCCCTTCCCCCAGCTTCTGAGCAACTGACTCTGAGCTGCCTTTACTGATGGCTGCCTCACTCCTATATGTAACTATGAAGCACCTTTAAAACTGTAATGTCTACTTCCTACAGACTTTACAAAGAAAAGTCTAGTTACCTTCGGCAACAACTTAAGCATGAGTGATGCTACAAATATACTTACAGAATGGCTCTAGTTTACCTAAAATAATTGCAAATAGACTTAGCCTATATACTCAATATTTTGTAATGTAGGGAATGATTTTATCCCCCATGTTTATTGGGAAAAATACTGATTACAAGGAGTTCATAATGGGCCAGCAGGTAGGATGCGTGGAGTCCATAGAACTCGTACTCTAAGTTACTGATATTTCCCAGTCTGTAAGGACTGTTCCCATGACAGTAACTACAACTGGGGCATTCTACACTATAATATATTTCTAGACAGAAAAGACTTTGTCCATTCTGGAAGTTGTGAAGAGGTTATTGATGCTGGTTCAAGCAGGAAGATGACTTCTGGACGTCCCTTTCTACTGGAACCATTCTACAATTCTGATTCTAGTTATTGCATGAAGGAGGACAGTAGTGACTAATGTTCACTGCAGCTTAAGCAGAAAGCGATTTCTTTGTTTTTGTTTTTGGTTTTTATTTCTGTGCACATTATAAAAGAGCACGTTATAAAAGTATTTATAACTGAAATTCTACCAGTGAGACTTTTTTAAATATAACTCTTTTAAAAAAAAAAGTCCAGATACAGAAAACAATTGTAAACTGTTTCATCAACTTTTGTGTCTACCACTTGACTGTGACAGCAAATTAGCTGTGTTTCCCAAGACTCCTTAGTAGTTCAGATTGCATACTTGATAAACCTAAAACTTTATATATTATTTATATAAGCTCCTTTCAAGATTTAACCAACAACTGAAAACTGTTTTTAGAGAAGAGCAGTTTTTATTCCCCATTACGTGTGGTGTATCAGCCCTTGAGAAACACCTCAGCCATTATAGCACAAAGTTCTGGTCTGTCTTTACTTCTGATCTGACACAGAACTTTATGATTTTAGCTTATTATTAAGGGGTATTTAAGTGCTCCACCTTTCAGTCTCAGGGAAAGGTAATTCTTGTTCTCATTTCTATTATATTTAATGTTACTCACAGAATAAATTTTTACTAGCTGTTGAAGTTATAAAGCACCTGTGTAAAATAAATTATAGCCCATGTGATTTCGAAGTTCTGGATTTGTAAAATTTTAGCATCCCTTATTTAGAGCATTTCAGGAGAAGGTGAATCAAAGGCATATCACTGTTGTGTGGTGTAGGGGACGTTCCTCACTTCGTCATTGCCACATGTGACAACCATGCATCTTTCCCTGTGCACTCACAGTGTGTGAACACCCAGAGTGGCAGATGACAGGAGTCACAGGGCAAAGGCAGCATTTCAGGCCAAATGCACAAACCCAGGAGGGACATAGGTTAGAGGGTTTTGACCTCAGGGTAGAAGGTACATGCGAGACAAGCTTTAGTGGCCAGAGAAGGTGACTACACCTGCAATAAGGAGCCCCTAAGTACAGCAGAGTGATTTGATACTAAACTATGTTAGAAACAAAGAGAAGAAACGTGTAGGTCCTTCTAATTAGAAAATTAAGGCAGTATCCTGGGGGTTAACTGAGGCTTTAACTGTTTTATGTCTGAAGACTGATAAAGTAACCTGCCATGAAAAGCATTTTCCTAAAGTGTCCTTCACCATAACTGGACCTGACCTGAAAGTCCTGTGACTTTTTTTGCACCCTGGTGTCTGACAGCAAAGCACTTGCTCCATCACTGATTTGGTAGGACAGAGAAACTTCAAACTTGACTCTTAGCAAATTTTCTTTTTAAATTATATATATATTTATACATTTCATATGCATGTATTCTATGTTATACAAAAGTACATATTTAATTTCTATACATATTTAGAAATCTCCCCTCCCAAAGGAGAGGCAACATAACAAAACCAGAAGGGAGTTAGAAGTTTTTGTTAGCATTTCTTCACTCCAAGGAAGTGGTGAAGAAGTAAACTCTTCTATGGCTCTTTAAAATAATCTGCCTCTCTTTCTTGGTAAGATATTCACTTGTCCTAACTATTTTGATACAAACCTATGTTGTTCTACTGTTCCATCTTTTATTAATAGACACTTGACTTTCCAGGGCACAAGCAGAGTGACATTTTCTTTATCTTGACTTAGGATTTTACTACAGTAAAGAAACTTGATCTAACAACTTTTGGTACATCACCTGAGAAGAGGTTTTCAAAGCAATATTTTTCCTGCCAAATCAGAACAGATATTTACAGGTTGTCACTGACGACTATGGCAACAACAAGTTTATGACAAGGCTGATAAACAGATTCTTGTACAAACTCACAAGAAAAACCTCCGTGATCACTAAATCATCTGACTCAAGGCCACATAATTGAAGAGATCTGCCTCAAAGTCTTATTTTAGGATGCCCAATGAAAAGAAACTTACAAATGTAGCTCAACAATCTGGAACAGTTTGTAAGTAAGGCCAGAAAGGAAACATTTTCTTCAAGGTTATTAAAAATAGATGAATGTTGCATATGGTCATTAGGATTTATTTAAAATTTGCACAGAATTTAATGAGAAACACTGGAAAAGTATTAAGTAAATAATCTCATTTTTAACATTTTAGCATTCAGCAGCATTTAAAATTATTCCCTCTGATTTTCCCCAGGTATGTATTATCAGAAAACTCAAACCCCTCAGGAAACACTTCACATTTTCATTTATGCTGTAAATAATTATACAATTGCTTTTCTTTGCATTTGTGCCCAGAAGACTGTATTATTCAGTAGTTTACTTTAGCCACTTAGGCCACCTACACATCTGGAAGCTTAAAACTTTGAAACTGTATTGGGTAGATAAACTTTTCAAAGCAGAACAATGACAGAGTTTCAACCTGCATGAAGGGTGTTGATTGACAGCCAGCTGAACGTGAGCCAGCAGTGTGCCTAGGTGGTCAAGAAGGCCAACAGCATCCTGGCCTGCATCAGGAATAGTGTGGCCAGCAGGACTAGACCAGTGATTGTCACACTGTACTCAGTCAGCACTGGGGAGGCCGCACCTTGAGTACTGTGTTCAATTTTGGGCACCGCAGTATAAGAATATTCAGGTGCTGGAGAGGGTCCAGAGACGGGCAACGAAGGTGGTGAAGGGTCTTGAGAATAAGTCTTACGAGGAGTGACTGAGGGTACTGGGGTTGTTTAGTCTGAAGAACAGGAGGCTGAGGGGAGATGTCATCGGTCTCTACAACCACCTGAAAAGAGGTTGTAGAGAGGTGGGCGTTGGTCTTTTCTCACAAGTTATAGTTGATTGGACAAGAGGAAATGGCATCAGGTTCCACCAGGGGAGCTGTAGGATAGACATTAGGAAAAACTTCTACACTGAAAGGGTTGTCAAAGACTGGAACAGGCTGCCCAGGGAAGTGGTTGAATCGCCATCCTTGGATGTATTTAAAAGCCATCTAGATATGGTGCTCAGGGACATGGTTTAGAAGTGGACCTAGCAGAGCTAGATAACGGCTGGACTTGATGATCTTAAAGGTCTTTTCCAGCCATAACGATTCTATGATTCTATGAAGATACAGCATAGACCATAAGGCCTGCCTCCTGCTAGATATCATATAGAGAAATTCTCTGAATATTCCACATTACAAATCTCTGCTTCCTAGCTCACAGTGTCATTAATGGATTGCACAGTAAGGCAAATTGCCTCTCATGTAAAGAAATTAAATAGCTGTCAGAGATGGTATTCAAATGTCTTTTAACCCAGATAGCTCTGTAAGAACAAACAACATTTTCTTTTCTTATACTACTTTTTTATCTAATGTTAAGTAAGTTAGCTAAAGAATGACATTTTTTTCCAAAATTGGAAAGCATTAAGCATTTCTTTTTGTATCTTCATCTCTCTCTTTTTTTTTTTTTTTTTTTTTTGAGTTGTGCTTACACTGCTCTCTCCTTATGTAACAGGAAGTATCTTATCCTTTTTGCAAAGGAACATACAAAAGAATATAATATAGAAATATAGATTGTTTACAGTTTGCCAAGCAGCACATGGTGTGGGGGTAGACCTGTTGTCCTGAGACCCAGCAGTGAAGCAGGACTCTGAAGATCAAAGTCTCTGTCTTTCCAGCTGCACTGTTTGCACAAAGATCCCTAAATTTGATGGCTTATTTTTAAATACAATTCACTTCAGCTGCAAGAAGATTTGACAATTTAATATTATCTGCATATTTTTGTAGCTTCCTTGTGAACTTCAGGTCTTTAGGTCTATTTCTAGAAAATTCACAATTGTTGGATTTTGTTCTGTTTTTCTTTTCCCAGAGGTCTGGTAGATTAGTGCTTGTGTTAAATTGTAAGCACTGGTAGAAGCATACAATTAGTGGAATCTCTCCCATACAGACAGGCACAAGTTCTGTCCGGCTGACTGAAAAAAAGAACTCTGTCTCAGAAATATGAAAGAAAATACAGTAGGGATGATACCATTACACAACTTACTTCAAAAGCTTTAGGGAAGCATTGTGACGTAGGCCCTGCATAGATATAGAGGAAAGTAACATTTTCTAATATCAGCATTTAAAATGTAGAAAATGTTTTAAGGTTGAGGGAAAAAAAATATTTCCCTTTGGTTGTGGAGGTTCTACTACACAGAAAGTTCTCACAGCAGCAGAAATATTTCCAGTGTTTAATAGGCAAGAAAAAAATAAAAAAATAAAAAAATACCCTAAGCTCTTCAAAGAAAAAAAGAAATACGAGAGTCCCACATCCTGAAACCTATAGAATTGAATGAAAATTTTTTTTTTTTTAAGTTTTTAAACTTAAAGGGATAACGGGCACAAGTTAGTACACAGGAAGTTCCTTTCAAATACACGGAAAAACTTCTTTACGGTGAGGGTGACAGAGCAGTGGCACAGGCTGCCCAGGGAGGTTGTGGAGTCCCCTTCTCTGGAGATTTTCAAGACCCGCCTGGATGCAGTCCTGAGTAATGTGCTCTGGGCAATCCTGCTTTAGCAGGGGAGTTGGAGTAGATGATCTCTAGAGGTCCCTTCCAACTCTGAAAATTCTGTGATTCTGTGATTCTGTAATTAAAAAAAAAAAACATTAATAGATTTTTTTTTTTTGGTGTTTGGCATATATGGTAACTGTCTTTTCTGACTACATTTAATTCAGGTCATCTGGAGCACCATCTTGGATCACAGCCACAGCTTCAGTCTGTTCTGTGTGCAAATGAGTTGAACCATGAAGTATATTACTGCTCCAGAATTTCTGTACTTTAGAAAAATCCCAGGTCCCCATTAAAGTTAACTTCTCTACCTTTTGCATTATTTCCAAAGTACAAAAGAAACACATATTGGGGTAGGGTAACCAATAAGGTATATGGGGTATCCAATAAGGGATAAAAGAATATGATTTAAAAAGGACTTCAGTTTCTTCAACTTCATGTTAGGCTTGTATTAGTAGATGTTGAACTGCAGATAAAAACTATTGAGCCTGTACAGGGTATGCAGAGTTGGTTTATTACTTTGCTTCAGTTAAGAGCGCAACATGACAACTTTTACAGATCTTCTCCTTTCTGTTTCCGTGCATTTCTAAAATTGCCTTATGTTTGTTTCTATTCTTGTTTACCTCCTCCCTGCTCACAGCAGCTTTTTCAGCCTGTCAGCCTCTCATTGTTTGTTTTCAACCTTGCCAATGGTGTACAGACTTCAGCCTGTGAAGTCCAAAGCTTCTTCAGTCTCCCCTGCTGTCCACATGGGCTTAGCCCTCACACCTTAGTGGCTGGATGTACATACCCATCAACATTTGACATGTAAAAAGATGTAGCCTCCAAGTTTCTGAGTGGCCAACAAGATGTTTGTGTGCAATGTATGAAACAAAGATGCTATGCAACCACTTTGTATGTGTGAGTCCAAGATATATGGGATCTATCATGTCTGAATCGCTTCTTCAATGCCCATAATACAGAACAAGTCTGATCTCTTTGACTAAATTAGACTTTCTGCCCAGGTACATCCAGCCCAGCTTGTCACACAAGCATGTCCATCACTTCACCCTGCATGCAGTCGAGTGTAATTCTCTGCATGAACAACTGGTACAGTCTGGGATTCCCAGATTTCTCTAGCCCCTAATGGGGCTATTGGGACTGCTGCCATTGTGCTCACTAAGCTCCCTGGACTCCTTAAATCCCATACAGATGGTCAAAGAAGCCTTACAGTGGTAAATGATACCTTTGAAAATGTGCAGGTAGGGGACTGCCTTGGAAACAAGTTCATAGCAACCTTCCCATCTGGATGGTAAGCATTTTCAGCTATGGATTTACCATGCACTTTTGAACTACAGCCAATTTTCCTCAGCTCTTTATTCATCTCCTGTAGTGTACACTGCTGCGTATATATTTTTACAAAGCCATGTCTTGACTAGAGTTACTGCCATTAAACAGTAGAACTCCTTCCAAATCACAGACAAAACTACAAACAGCCCTGAGGAACAGTCAATTGTATCTCAAGGGAAATTAAAAAATCCCCCTTACTTTTTCTACCTATATTTAACCTATTTTGTATGGGGTTTTATGCCATTAAGCACAGGGGAAATAGTGCTGCCAATATTTCAGGCCCTCAAGTTTCCATCAGAAATGGGATGCTTCAAAAAGTATATTCAACAGTAAGTATATAAACTGTACTCAGATCATTATATCAATATCACAAAATTGGCTCCCAGTGGAAGTCTGAGATTTTTCTCCAGAGGAGGGAACCCCTCCACAGTTCATTAGCCTCTTTTCTATATTGTATTGCAATAAGCCAAAAAAAAAAAAAAGCAAAAAAGCACTTAATTAATTTTAAGTTTCCTGAAATGGTTTACATAATATAAGGCTGTTGATGCACAAAAGTTGTAAACATATACATTTAATAAGCATTGAAAAGAAATTCTAATTATTTTGCTCAGCAAGCAGGAAGTCTTACATTTCAGAAGTTTTTTTCAGCTATGGATATCCTACTTTATCAAGTGGGAGAAAAAAGTTTCTGAGCATTACCTGACCTTTTTGAATTCCACGATTGCAAAAAACATTATGATGAAACCTTATGTACCAGGCAAAATGATCCAAAAAGCATACCCACCATAGCTGTTGCCAGTAGAAAACAGCTGGCAGTTTGAAATCTATCTTGTTCTCTTTTGCCACCCCTGAAAACCCACTCTCTTGAAAAGGCTTCATGCTGGGAGGTGTGCAGAGGAGTTTCCATGACTGATTAGCTGCAAAGCATTATCTGTTTGTTTATGAACTCACAAAGTGATGAGGACACAGCAAAAATGTCCACGTTCAATGCCTTCTGCCTGCTATTGCTGCTCCCTTGGTGAGGGAAGGAGAGCTTATAAAAGGTGCATACTGACTTCACTTATGTATCACTCCCTAAAACACAGGCCTGCTTCCTGCTAGCAATGATAATTTGGTGCCAGTTTTGGTAATTAGATCATTTTTACATGCCTTAATAACAGCATTCAGTAGTGTACATTAAGCTCCCACATGGACAACGTCATTAATGCTTTGACTTTTTCCTCTTGAGGAAGCAGTAGGCTGGGTAGTAAAATTAGGAATTAGTCATGTTGCCAGGAAGTAAGAGTTTTATATATGCTGCATAATTTGTTCTGAATATGGACTGTGGTATTTAATTGCAAGGGTTGCAAAAACAAAAGTTCTGAATGAAGAACGAAAAGAATTTCCAAGAAAAACAATAACATTTTACACTTTGTTTTAAATTTCTGAATTATTTAATCAACAAAGAAGTGTGATCTGTCTACCAAACTAGGTACAATATTTTCTTGACATTAAAAAATAATTTTACATGAAATTACATATTACATGTCACTAGTTCTTTTACAACCATGTACTTTCTTTTGGTCTCCACCAACAAAGTTTTATGTGTCAACATGTAAGAAAAGGGTAAGTCCCTGTCATTTACAGAATCACAGAATGGTCAGGGTTGGAAGGGACCTCAGGAGATCATCTAGTCCAACCCCCCTGCCAGAGCAGGGTCACCTACAGGAAGGTGTCCAGGCGGGCGGGGTTTGATTGTCTCCAGAGTGGGAGACTCCACAATCTCTCTGGGCAGCCTGTTCCAGTGCTCTGCCACCCTCAAAGTAAAGAAGTTCCTCCTCATGTTAAGATGGAACTTCCTATGTTCAAGTTTGTGCCCATTACCTCTTGTCCTATCACTGGGCACCACTGAAAAAAGACTGTTCCCATCCCTCTGGCATCCTCCCTTTAAGTATTTGTGAGCATTAATAAGAAGATCCCCCCTCAATCTTCTTTTCTCCAGACTAAAAAGACCAAAGTCCCTCAGTCTTTCCTCATAGGAGAGATGTTCTAATCCCCTAATCATCTTTGTAGCCCTTTGCTGGACCCTCTCCAGCAGATCCCTGTCTTTCTTGAACTGGAGAGCCCAGAACTGGACACAGTACTCCAGATGCGGCCTCACCAGGGCAGAGTAGACGGGGAGGATGACCTCCCTCCACCTGCTGGCCATGCTCTTCTTGATGCACCCCAGGATGCCATTCTCCTTCTTGGCCACCAGGGCACATTGCTGGCTCATGGTCATCCTGTTGTCCACCAGGACTCCCAGGTCCCTTTCCACAGAGCCGCTCTCCAGGAGGTCAGCCCCCAACCTGTACTGATGCGGGGGGTTATTCCTCCCCAGATGCAGTACCCTACACTTGCCCTTATTGAATTTCATAAGGTTTCTCTCTGCCCAACTCTCCAGCCTGTCCAGGTTGCGCTGTAAGGTGGCACAGCCTTCTGGCGTGTCAGCCACTCCTCCCAGTTTAGTGTCATCAGCAAACTTGCTGATGGTACACTCTATCCCTTCATCCAGGTCATTGATGAATATATTGAACAGGACTGGACCTACTACTGACCCCTGAGGGACACCACTCATTACTGATCTCCAACCAGACTCTGCACCACTAACCACAACCCTCTGAGCTCTATCTGTCAGCCAGTTCTCAATCCACTGCACTGCCCATTCATCTAACCCACCCTTCCTAAGCTTGCCTGTGAGGATGATGTGGGAGACAGTGTCGAAAGCCTTGCTGAAGTCAAGATAGACAACATCCACTGCTCTCCCGTCATCCACCCATCCAGTCACCCCATCATAGAAGGCTATCAGATTTGTCAGACATGACTTCCCCCTGGTGAATCCGAGTTGACTATTTCTGATAACCTACTATTCTTCCAGGTGCTTTGAGATGACACCCAGAACAATCTGTTCCATCATCTTTCCAGGGATGGAGGTGAGGCTGACTGGCCTGTAGTTTCCCAGGTCATCCTTCTTGCCCTTTTTGAAGACTGGAGTGACATTGGCTTTCCTCCAGTCCTCAGGCACCTCACTTGTTCTCCAGGACCAATATCTATTTAGATAAATAGCAATCAGTTGCCTAAAGAACTAACACCTGAATGATATTTTAGCTCCATTACATTAAGCATCTCTAATAAGTAGGCCAGAATATAAATCTTAGATCTGAACTCTGGATTCAGGACCTACACATGGTCTTACTTTTTACTGGCAGAACCCAAGCACTCAGTTCTAAACTCTTAAACATATAGACTGGACTCACTACAATATTCAGCTCAGAAACATTTTAAAATATGTTCAGCCTGCAAACTGGGACCCCGGTCATGGCTGGTTCTTCAAAAATTACTTTGTCTTCTTTTCCACTGCTTTCCAAGTGTTTGTGCCATTTGTCATGTGTGGCTGTAAGATGGAGCGACTTGGGTTGAGCAGAAAGATCAGACAACCTGGTCATTTCCCCTGTGTCTAAAAGCACCACATAGTAAAGGAAGAACAGGCTTATTCTGAACATTGGTCTCATACTGAGCCTTCATCCAACAGAGGATTCAAGCTCTAAACAACTAGAAGAAAGCTTCCTCATGAAAACCTTATTGACTATAAAATATAGAGCTTCAGACACTGCTCAAATTGACCCGAACCTCCTAAAATTCCATTACAGACATTTTCAGATCATCCTTCTGGGCCCCTAGCTCACTGTAATTTTTTAGCCAATTTATCCTTTTGTTGCTCCTTCTGAATTCTCTCTGAAATGTTCAGCAGGTGCAAAATCTCCCTATGCCTGTTGATAAAGGTGTGATATTTTTTCAACATTCAGCCCTAGTTCTATCCATACCTCCATAGTCTATATTATGAATTACTGAATTTAGTTTAAGGAATCACATCTTTGTTTTAATGCATAATTGATGTTTAAGGGGACTATAAGCTTCAAGGTTTTGCAGCAGCTAGTTAAAAAACGTTTTCATGTGAACAGAAGCAAGCTGTCTTCCTTTTCTTTGGTTTATATCACTTGTAGGGATATCAAATAGACAGGAATGTAAAAGACAGCCTCTAATTTGTCTCTGTGTACTAAACATAAAAGGAAGAAGAAAGCTTTTGCAATTCAGAGCAATTCTGTCAAAAGATTGCTATATACAGGTACTTATTCTGCTTCAATTCTCATTTGCATATGAAATCCTGCTTGACAGATCTCTGAGTGCAGAGTAAATTAGAAAAGTTAACCACTCTTTATCCCTTATTTATGTGCTGCATAGTCTAAAATTACCAAGTTTTCTTCATATACAATGTGCTAAGGTACAAAATTAGTATAAAAACAGATCCAGAACATATTTTTTGTATTTGCTTGAAATAAGAGCATAAAAGCATTAGCAACAGTTTTCTTTTTAATTAACCACTGGCATTTTAAAGTGTCAAGATGTATGCTGCAATGGAGAGGTTTTGAACCTATACTGAACAGAAAAGACAAATGATTATCTAAAAGTTAATGAACTGAGTTCTGTAATGGACTGGGTAGAGCTAATTGATATGAAGCAATAAGAAAACTTGGCAAAAGTTGAAAGGGAAAAATCTTCAAGCTGATGTAAAGTGACCCAGGAGAACTGATGACAGAGAATAAGTCAGACAGTAAGCAAGCAGAAGGTTCCGGTAAGGTTATCACTAGAGTACCTGCTGAATAAAGGTGTACTGAAGGTTTGTTGTATGACTTCCACAGTATAAAGGAGGATTCCTTATCTCAGTCAATAGAAAAATCGGAGAACGAAGAATGAAATACAGTTTTAGACATTGTTTTTCTAATTAGACATTTAACATTTTCACTTTGAAAAGAAGGCCCAGTAGACTAAGTTTTGGGCTTAATTTCAACAGTATAGCTTCTCTTTAACACCTTCTTTGGCTGAAATAGGTAGAACTTTCACATGGTCAGAACTACCATCATCTTGATGGACATAAATATCATTGTGTCTATACCTTTTTTTTTGAAGACTGTTACCTTCTCAGATGCATTTCCAAATTTGTAAATCCTTCACCTGAAGAGTTTTCTTAAGAAACTCCCACTCCCTCCTGTCCAGACCCATTTATTAATGATATCTTCTCACTCAGTATTCATAGAATCACAGAAAGGTTTGAGTTGGAAACGACCTTTAAAGGTCATCTAGTCCAACCCCCCTGCAATGAGCAGGGACATCTTCAACCAGACCAGCTTGCTCAGAAATCTGTTCAACCTGACCTTGAATGTTTCCAGGCATGGGGTATCTACCACGTCTCTGGGCAACACTGTTCCAGTGTTTCACCACCGTCATTGTAAAAGATTTCTTCCTTATATATAGTCTGAGCCTACCCTTTTTTATTTTAAAACCATTATCCTCGTCCTATCACTACAGGTCCTATTAAAATTCTGTCCCCATCTTTCTTATAAGCCCCCTTTAAGTATTGAAAGGCCACAAGAAGGTCATCCCGGAGTCTTCTCTTCTCCAGGCTGAATAACCCCAACTCTCTCAGCCTGGCCTCACAGAAGTGTTCCATCCCTCTGATCATTTTTTGTCCCTCCTCTGGATCTGCCCCAACAGGTCCGTATCTTTCCTGTGCTGAGGGCTCCAGACCTGGACAGAGTACTCCAGGTAGGGTCTTACCAGAGAGAGAGGCAGAATGACTTCCCTCGACATGCTGGCCATGCTTCTTTTGATGCAGCTCAGGATATGCTTGGCTTTCCAGGTTGCAAGCGCAGATTGTTGGCTCATGTCCAGCTTTTCATCCACCAGTACCCTCAAGTCCTTCTAGATTCCTTGCAGATTCCAGTCTCAGAGTATAGGTTTCAAAGATAGGCATTGTAATACTGAGAAAAACATTGCATAAATCACTTTGTGAAAATACTGCTAAATGCTCAGGGCTTTTAGTACTAGCAAAAATTAGAGAATGGATAATCAGATTTCTACTCTTTATTGCTTCTAATATGTTCCTTAAATTCTCACTTCAGATAAGAGTAACTGATCCCAATAAAGTTAAAAAAAAAAATATCTGTGTATACTGTTTTAAGTGAAATGTTTAAAAAGTGTCTGAGGTGGGGATAAATATTTGATTTTCTGGGGTTGGAAAAGTCCCCTATCTCTGAGTCATGTTTCTGGTACAAACTCACCACAATCTGGGAAATCTGCAAGAGTGCAAACAGAGTGGAATTTTCCATAAACCGGTGCCACCATAATGTGCACTGTGTAAAGTTTGGTTTACAAACATTTAGGAAAAAATATCAGAAGTCTGTTACTGGATGAGATCTTTGAAATGTTTCTAAAGAAACTTTTGGCAAAGCAAAAAAGTAGATATGCAGTCATGGATTATCTCCTGCAAAATCTCTTGGCTAAATAATGTCATACTAATTTTTAGCCATAAAGAGCTTATGTAAGAAAGAACTTGTCAGTTTTTCTCAAAAAAAACTATTTGATAAAATAAGATTATCCTGTACATCGAATATTATTCATTTTTGTTGTTAATTTTATTTCAGGAGATGTAATTCATGGAAGTTGATAGAAGTTGAAATAAGTATTGTGAAATTGTTTACAGAGCCACACACGGAAAACTTATGGATAACAGCATGGTAACAAACTCACTTTGGTGCTGTAGAAAAGCTAGACAATTTCCTCTGATCACAAGACAAAATGAACTTCATGAAGTAAAGGCCTGATGATGAAAGATATTTTGGTGCTGAAACACGTAAATAGGCACACAGTGGCATTTTCCAAACACTAAGTACAAAAAACATCTAAAGAGTTTAACTGACACATTGATTTCAAAGATGGTAGAACTTTATTATCATCAGTGACACAGGAAGAATACCAAACAAGTAGTGGACATTTCACTAGATGTGCACATACACGCATACAGTGTGCGTCACAGCATGTACAGGTATCACAGTGATGACAAAAAAAGGGGTCCTAACTTTTTTTTTCCTTGATTATTTAGGTCTTTGAAATACAGGCATGTATTTTCAGAATGGTTGTAGACTCGAAATGGGTCATTTATCCTTGGGTCACTTACTTGTATATAGGCAAGCTTTAACATTAGGGAAAAGGGCTGCAAAGAGCCTATTCCTTCCCCAACCTGCTCCTCCAAGGCAGTGAGACCCATCCCACCATCAGTTAGTTGCCTGTGGGCGTTTCAGCTCTAGAAGGAAGCAAAGCTTAGTACCTCTGATGAACCATTTCATGCATGCCGAGAGCTGAGCATGAGACTGGTGCTCTGTGAGCAGCAGTCTAGTTCACAAAACCAAAATGATGAGTTCAGACATGGGCCTAGAGCAGTAACCCATGCATGTATCTAATGCAGTCTCAAGTCTTGAGTTATCCAGCACAAAGATATACGGCAAGTCAGGAGTTTAAATTTAAGCATAAGTTTTGTAGGCCTAGTACAGCCCACTGGTGAAAATGCAGAGCATTATAGACCTTTCAATACACAATTCTAACAGTTTTAATTTCAAAAATGAAACTGCATTTAATTTATAGTTGAGCAGGACGTGGTCTGATATCAGATAGAACCAGAACTAAGCTAGGAGCAGTTTCAAACCAGACTCTGAATGTAGATGAACTGTCCTAAACTTAGCAAGCGTTTGAGATGTTGCCTAAATTGTGTTGGGTTCCTTATTTTGACTTTCAGAGCAATTCATAAACAAAACAGATAAATGAGGTCAGTCTACTCACATGAGAGCATCTGTTACCCTAGGCCAAAACTTTTCTCTGCTGACTTTGAATTAGAATCAACAGGAGCTTAAAGTCACGGATATGTATGAGCAGTATGCTGATTTGAAGTCATAATGAGAATTCCATCATTTAACAAGAAGCCCTGCATGTTTTTAAATATAACTTTAAATATAACTTAAAGTAGCAAATTAATTCTCAATGTTCGGTGACACACAGAAGAGCAGCCAAAAATAGAATAAGTGTACTTGTGATTAGCATAGAAATCATGCTAAGAAAGAATATGCTATGGTCAGAAAGATAAAAATGGCAAGCCAATGAGAGCAGTAGGGAATAATATAATTCTTGTATAAACTATTTCAGGTTTGAGACACTGGATATTTTAAAGAATAGCTAAACGTGCTTCTGAAGAATTTTAATTCTGTAGAGTTCAAAAACTGGTGAAATATCGCTGTTTAAAACCTTAATCTATGAAGCAACATAAAAAAGACTTTGACAAAGTAGGTACTGACAAAGAGCAGCCACGGGATTACTTAAAAAATGGGAACACAAGCAAATCAGTCATTTCAAACAATCTGCATCTTGCGAGAAATAACAAAGAAACTCATACAAACCTCTGATAGTGTAGTTTTTAAAAATCATGAAAATTGAAGGGAAATGGGAATATGGCAGAAAGAAAAATGTGGTGTTAACTCTGTTCCCAAGATTTTAGGCAAAAATCCCATCCTACTTTTCTTCTCGCTTATTCCCTGGTTCTGCCATTAATGACTACAATGTAGTCAGGTGTATTCTTACATATCATATTACAAAGCATCAGCTATCCACAAACAGCCAGTCACTCCTATTATGAAGTATTTTATAATAAGGGTGAATTTGATGGTTCAATCTATTATTTCTTTTTTTCCAGATAATTTTAATATTTCTTTTTCTGTTGTGTTATAAACACTTTGTCTTGTTTCTTTGAAAACTTAACAGCTTACCATGCAAACGGCATGTAGTGCTCTTTACTATGTATAGCTCCATTCAGTAACGTGATAATTCATAGTACAGAGGAAACTCAAAGCAGTAAGTACAGAGGGCTTGATCCTGAAAGGTGCAGTGTAGTCTCTCACCCAGTAAAACACCTAAGCACATATTTACAGCATGAGTAATTGAATTTTTTGACAAGTGACATATTGAAATTAAGCACATGATTAAAGTCTTTGCTGGAGCAACTCCTGAGTGCTCAGGACCACTTTTGTCTGATAAAGCCATATGTTTGCTGACAAAGTTGTTTGGAGGATCAAGCCTAATTCTAATACCAGTTTTTTCTTTAATTGTGTCCCATTAGAAGTGACAAAGCTTATCTACAGTTGTTTTGGAACATGATATCTGTGGTAACCCAGCATCAATGTTCTCTTTCCTTCTCAAGAAGATGTGATGACACATATAACTATGCCTTCTATCATTATCCCATCTCTTTTTCCATACTCTTCTCTACTTTTCCTCCAGAGTTATTAATGATGTGAAAACCCCTGTCTAATCCTGCGAAGCTGCTATTCACTGAACAAAGAACAGGATTTACTACCCTAATTAGAAATGCTGCATCTGAATGCTTTCACAGGTGAGAAACTAGAAGGATGCAGCATATACCTAATAAAGCTTCTTTAAACTGAGAATCACAAAGAGAGTTAAAGAAAATAAACTTCACACTCACAACTCTAATAGAACACTTGTATTTTGACAACTTAATGGACTTATTTTGGAAGACAGATTTGCATTGGTGACAGATAAAATGTAAAAATATGTATCCCGTGCAGGCTGGACATATTTGCAGAACAGCTCATGTTACAAAAGCACGTTACATTCACCTGTTCTTAGATAACTAAAAGCAAACAAGAAAAATAAATATCATTTCGATTAAGAAACATCATCACCATTCTCTTCTTTTCCGATGTAGATTTATTCCCTCATGTCCCTAGCCTGTACTGACCAAGTTGATGTCAAGAGAGGCTGTTAGATATCCCAAATATCTTGGCTAAAAAGTTTGTTTTTTTTTTTTTCCCTGGTATTGCTTGAAGTGTTTTCTTTTTATTGTTTTCAGTAAGAATACCATGAAGAGGATTTAATAATTGTGAGGTTCAAGGGTGAGGAAACACAATGGCACTTATCAAAACATTCTTACCGTCCATCTTGGGCCCTGCCACAGAAGATCCCACTCAGACCAGTGACTTGTGAAAGACGGTGCTCCAACTGTCCATGGAGAAAGCATTCTGAGGAGGGACTTGTGCTCATCAGAGTGCTGTCAAGTATGTATAGGCCAATACGAAGGACAGACACCGTATTTCCACCGGGACTTCACAATTAAAGAACCTGGAGGGCTGAGAGAAGCTATTTAATTCAAGCAAACTTCTTTATATGTCATTTACCTATACCCCTTATGTCTTATCCCAAAATTTCCACCTCTGTGAAGGATAACAGGAAGTATTTTCACAGGCCAGAATCAGGAATAAATGGGTAGGCTGCAATGGTAAGGATGGCGGTGAAATGGTTTTCATATTTTGCCCTGGAGGCTGAAACGGCTTCCAGTCATCGTGAGGTATGTGCCAAAAGACCTTAGGGAGGACCCAGAATTTCTCCCCTGAGCTCAAAATGCAATATGGAGGCATCCTGTCTAACTTTACTGGTCCTCGTTCTCACAGTGGATTAACCTAGCATGATGCCATGTGAGCGTTCCTTGGTGAAAGGGCCTCAAACTTAGTCTCATGGGCATAAGGTATAATACTACTTATAATACAGCATAAGGCATAGTGCTAAGTAAAAACTGGTTGGACGCTTTCCCCATAAGTTGTAGTGGCAAAATTAATCAATAGATAACTAAGGACAGAAAAGAATGGCTTCAATGATGTGACTGTCAGTGCAAACCTCCACATGTTTTTAGTTTGAATTATATTCATAAGCGAATATGTGTATTCCAGATGTCCAATTTTGTAAGTGAAAAAATGTGCCTACAGGTATATGTTAAGAATTCACAGTAAGGAATAATTCACTTTGAGCTCATAAAAGTGTGGAAGACTGAAAAATAGACATATTCATTGTCCTCCTGTCTGCTGTCTTCTCTTTTAGTTTATTTGGATTATTTCTGATTTCAGACCAATAAATCACTTAACTTTTAGAGAAACCTCTGCAGTTTTGACATGAATTATGTGAAGCACCAGTCAGATTTTGCTGCTGAATGGATTTGACAAGTGCTAAGACCACAAAATAGTTTTTAATAACCAGTCAAAATCACTTACCAAAGCTACATGGAAAAATAAATAAATAAATAAATACAGATGCTTCTTAGAACAGTTGTGCTTTTGTTCACAATGCTGTTCGTAGGCAGCATCGTTGTCATTAAATCTGACAATGTTGAAGAAAACACCCTGTGAATGGATACATTTCAGTGCTTTTTGGACATGAAGAAATATGGTTAGTGAAGTTATTGCTTTTACAAAGTACATGGATGGGTGAGAACAAGGCTATAACCTACGAAAAAGAGTTGATTCAGCTGATTTTTATTCAAAAGTTTCATTGTAAGGCTTAGTTGACAGAAAAAGAACAACTAAATGCATATATTTTGCTATAATTAAAGCTAGGTACCAGGCATGAATGTTGAAAAGGTTATGAGGCAGTGTAAACTAAAATAACACCCTAGTAGTTCCTCGAGATTCAGATAATGAATTCTCTTTGCTGAAGGAACATTTATAACATGGGTTTCCGTGCTCGTGTGTGCAGAGATGCTTCATGCTTTCAGTCTGCTATGCATTTGATGCATAAATACTAGTATATTAATTCCTATTTTTTAAAGAAAGTTAACATTTTTATGACTTAAAATATGCAAAACCATTATTACGTTTTGTTTAGCAATACATATTTTAAAATAATTTTCTGTCAGGAAGAACTGAACAAAAAGAAAAGGAGAAAAAAACGTGCATTGCTTGCTATGGAATATCTGCTGATCTGTGAAAGAATCACAGGATAAAATCAGAGAAAAAAATAAACTGAAAACCAAGTGAGAATTTTATTGTTTTGCCACAATGACAGCACATGAAGTGTGGGTTGATACAATAAGAGTTACCTTATGAATTTCAGGTGAGGAGTTTTTGTCTCCAAGTTAATGCTTCATCTACAGTGTCATTCAGCTTGAGACTGAAAAACTTAAGCATAGGTGTGCATGTAGGTGTCTATAACTAAGCCAGGTGAGCTACGTAAATGATCTGCTACAGCCTATGGATGACTAGACAATACAGACAAAGGAACCCAGAGAACAATTCACCTGAGCAGCCAGGGGTGTCGTATTCAGGGAGAACTAAATCATAGTCCATTGTCTTGGAGTGGGATTCAGCTGCCTAAATAAATTCAGCTGGTGGCATTGCAGGTGCTGTGGGATGTACTGCATTGCCTCCAGGCTGTTCCACAAATGCCTAGGTTTCCTGTAAGCCCTGCACTGTATCAGGTAGCCTTGTGGCTTGGATTCTGCTGCCATCTCAAATGGCACTAACACCTGTGTTTAGGGAACTGAAGCCTTCTGCAAATCTGCCTTGACTAAAGCTTGGACACATAGGTCATTGGATTTATCACTAGCACGTATGTACGTATGCATTCAGGTAACTTGCTCTGGAGCAAAGGTCATTACAAGTACCCATAAATTGCTAGCTACGTCACAGGACAGTTGGAAAGGGAAGGAATTGGACTGGGAAATTGTTTGTGTTGTCTTCCTTTCCCAAGTATCCCAAGCACAGACAGTTGTGCAAAGGAGGTGACAGTCAGATCTAGCTTGTTTAATATCACTGTTCAAGGGAAGAAGATATTAAGTCCAGTTCCAGAATGGGGGTAGGCTGAATAAGCACCAACATTTGCCAGAAAGCAGAATCCTGATTTCACTATCAGAATTATCCAAAGAGTCATCTAAAAACAATAATCAAAAAAAAGTAAAAATGAAAGAATAATCATACAATTCTAAGAAGCCCTAAATAATCTGCCTGCCTGTGGCTGTCTAGTCTTGATGCTGTGCAGAATCCTTAAGGCAATTATAGTTATTTAGTTGTCAAACTTGAATTCCAGTATGTGGTTGAAGAAATTAGACTGAGATTGATTTCTCTTATTTCCTTCAGTTGTATATGGCACAGAAATATGCCTGCTTATTTGTTCCAGTATTTCGCATTCAGGTAATAGTTAATTTAGCCAATACTTCAGTATAAGAAATAGAAACCATATCACCAAACTGTTGGCCATGTAAGTACTCATTCCTTCCCCTAAACTAGTTTCTAGGTTCCTGAAGTTGTCAATGCAAAGAGTGATTCACCTCATTCTAAGGCAGCTATCAAACACATTAAAATTAAGGGAAAAGCCTTGCCCTGTAAGTCCCATTGAGGATGTCCTCATAATTTCATGACTCCCCAAATTAACTTTTTAACTCTGTGGAGAAGACCATCTTTTTCAGGAACTTTGATAACAACGTGCTTAGGGCTTGATGCTATTCATGGCATGCAGATTTCCCTTGGGCATGTCAGCCAGTGGATTTAGAATCATAGAACTGTAGAATTTTAGAATAGTTTAGGTTGGAAAAGACCTTTAAGATCGAGTCCAACTGTTAATGTAGCACTGGCAATTTACCACTAAACCATGTCCCTAAGCGCCACATCTACACCTCTTTTAAATACCTCCAGGGACTGTGACTCAACCTCTTCCCTGGGCAGCCTGTTCCAATGCTTGACAACCCTTTCAGTGAAGAATTTTTCCTTATATCCAACCTAAATCTCTCCTGGCACAACTTGAGGCAATTTCCTCTTGTCCTATCCCTTGTTACTTGGGAGAAGAGACTGACATCCACCTCGTTACAACCTCCTTTCAGGTAGTTGTAGAGAGCAATAAGGTGTCCCCTCAGCCTTCTTTTCTTCAGGCTAAACAACCCCAGTTCCCTCAGCTGCTCCTCGTAAGACTTGTTCTCTAGACCCTTCACCAGTTTTGCTGTCCTTCTTTGGGCACACTCAGCACCTCAATGTCTTTCTCGTAGTGAGGGCCCCAAAACTGAACACAGTATTTGAGATGAGGCCTCACTAGCGCTGAGTACAGATGGATGATCACTTCCCTGGTGACACTTTCCCTGTGGCTGGCCACACTGGTACAAGCCAGGATGCTATTGGTCTTCTTGGCCACCTGGGCACACTGCTGGCTCATATCCAGCCAGCTCTTGACCAGCATCCCTGGATCCTTTTCCACCAGGCAGCTTTCTAGCCACTCTTCCCCAAGCCTATAGCATTGCATGGGGCTGTTGTGACCCAAGTGCAGGACCTGTCAGCTTTCTTGAACCTCATACAGCTGGCTTCAGCCTATCTACTCAGCCTTTTCAGATCCCTCTGTAGAGCCTTCCTTCCCTCATGCAGATCAACACTCCCACCCAACTTGGTGTCTTCTGCAGCATTACTGAGGGTGCTTTATGTGCGTTGCATCAGCTGCCAAACCATGGCAGCCAGCTGTGGCAACCCCATTAGCAGGATCCAACATGCAACCCAGTCTTACTGTGAAGGTTTCATCCACTGGTGCATGGATCCAGATTTGCCCTTCACAGTCATTCTGATAGAAAATAAGCTAATTTTTATTATCTCAAGATGCAGTTAAAAAATCTTCCCACGCTAATCTTTTGCACAGTATATGAGTAACTTTTGTACTCAATAAACGTAACAATATCATTGAAACAGCCCCTGCTAGGCTGAGGGATACTGAGCACATTAGATACAGTTTGTCTGTCTAGACATTTTATAGAAGGCTGACTTAACAGGTCAATGGTAAATGTAACGGAAATATTTTTAGCAGAAGTTGCTTCAATTTCTTTCCTTCATCAAAAAAAAAAAAAAAGAAGTAAAGAAAAGCCTGTTTTAGCAATGAATACACAATCATTTCAGTCTCGTAGCTATTTTGTTGCCTACAGAAGATCTTTGTCTTTGAGAAAGTGTAAAGAAATGTGCAGTGAGCCTGAAATTAGAGACACAGTTACTGCCAGTCAGGAAGTCCTGAGGACTCTTAAGTTGGGAACATCAAAATTCAGGTTCTAAAAATTAATGGTGACTGTTTAAAACTGCTCTACTGATGGGTCTGTTCTGCTGCATGGCACATGTCTTTGTAACAGAAAAAAAACCACATCATCCTGGCTATTAAGAGAACAAGGAGAAAGATATCTGTCTACAAGATGTAAGGGACAGAGCTAAAATTTGAGGTCATGAGAGGACAGTTCTCCTAAACTGCATATAAAGCACTTCCCAAAATGTTTATATTTGGGAGCTGGACGCCTGTCCTTTCCTTTTTAGGACTTATGCTTATGGTGCCAGAAATCAGATATTGCCAAGTACCACAGAAACCATGCACTCGTTCTTTTTTTTTTTCCTTTTCTTCTTGCACTCTTACCTCCTTCTTGAAAGGAGTACCACATTCTGGCACCAGCCAAACAAGGAATTCAGTATGCGTGTGGGTCTGCCTTCAGTGGGACTACACATTACTAAGTCAAACACAGGGGCTGAAGTAGTGTGCTAGATGTGGTCTCAAACACTCACCATCTTTGACTCTGACCCAGTAAAGCATTTAAACATGTGCATGATCCTAAGCTTTTACTTCCCCCGACCTGAGTGAGACATTAATCACAGGAAGATACGAATGTGATAAAAAGCTTTAACAATTAAGCATGTACATCACTGTTTTGCTGGGCGAAGGCCCAAATGCCTTCTCTTAAACTATTTATAGTAGGCCCTAATCATGTCTGCTTGCAGCCCGTGAGGGCTCTGGCTTTCAGTTGTGTTACTTTCCGTATCCAAATGCCTTTCAAAATTCAGTTCTACTCTCTGGGCTGAAATGAGGGCTTGTAAAAATACGGTAATTAAACACAGTTACATAGATATGCACATTCCATGCTGAACAACCACAGGCCCCTTTCCAACAACCTTTTTGTTCTTTCCTCATCATCTGTAATTTTCCTGGCTTCTTATTTATGGTCCTCAGTTATCAAACTGGTTTTGAGCGACCCTGGTAAATTCTTTGT
The DNA here is from genome assembly GCF_965231255.1 of Vanellus vanellus. NCBI lineage: Eukaryota > Metazoa > Chordata > Aves > Charadriiformes > Charadriidae > Vanellus > Vanellus vanellus. The sequence goes on from NC_138905.1 coordinate 49,865,761, forward strand.
AATTTTGTTGCTGTTGCAAACGCCCACTACACTTCTCTGACGTGTGAAAAAGTACAAACCCAGCAAGGTGAGAAGATTTAGTAATCCATGGAATCACAGCTCTGAATCACAGTTTCCATTGGCTTTGCCAGCTTTTACTCTGGGCAGTGTTTATAAAATAGCCTAAGCAGCGACAAAAAAAAAAAAAGTTACTTGACCTAACTGCTCTTGGTCCATAATGAAATTGATGACGGATTTGTGGGGATAATCTTATGAAATAAAGGCCACATTTGGCCTGTTAATGTTGGGAGATGTTAACCTCTAGAGCAGCTGTGCTTCAAACGTCATAAACAATAATATTTTCTAAAAGGCTTTGTGAAATATGTCTGTGTTCTTTTTAAAGAACTTCATTGCCAAACCTGCAGGTCAGTTGACTAGATATGGTGGGTTTTTTTACAAAAATATAGTATTATGTCAAATCTTTTAATGCCATGTGGCAGAATTATTTTAAAAATGTACATAGTTTGGGATCTTACATTATCTCTTAGTGCGTGCAGCCCTTTTTACCTGCTGTCAAGCAGCACCAAGTTCTAGATCTCTTACTAGCCATCTAAACAGAAGATAGATGTAATGAACTTCTATCAAATATGAGCGTATAATAGTCTAAACCTTGTTAATCACTCCAGAACCCTGAAATATTTGTTGGAAACAGCAGTCATGGTGAAAAACTTCCACTGCTATTGGTTAAATTAGCAGGTTAATAAGTGGTTAGAAAGGGGCAAGAATACTTTGCCAAGTCCTTTGTAGCCATACTGCACTGTAGTTCTTCAACTGTTATGAAGTTTGGCTTATTTATCCCAGGTAATCAAATAAGGCTTCACATGATCTGGAGAGTATTCATATTATAGGATAATATGAATATATAGAATAATATATTATTATAATATAGAGAGAGTAATATATTATTCATATTGTACGTTCAAGATAAAGATGTAGCTTGTTACATGAGAACCAATCTAGTTTTCTGAGGTTCCAAAAATAGCCAATGGATAGATACGCTTCTCCAAAGAAAGATTCAGAGCATTCAGCTGAGTTTTTTCACTGAAGCATCCTCTCAAAGAGTTCTTTTCCCTCTACTGGTTACACAGGCAGCCCGGAAAGACAGGAGAAGCAACAAAATAAGGTGTGTGAAATTATGTGCTGAAACCGTCCCCTGTCAGTACTAATTCTAACCCACTGGGGCTCAGGAGAACATCGTACATCACAGTGGTGTAAGGGAGCAAATAGGAATAAATGCTCACAGGCATCTATGAACTGCTTGTCAAACAAAAAGGAGGGAGGGAAGAGGGAAGAAAAGAACCAATTCTTTCTTTTTTTTCCATTAATGGGAGCTTTGTGAAATGTTTTGCTTGACAAATATTCAATAATATTATTTCTTTGGGTTTGCTTCTCATGGCCTCATTGTCAACTGTGGTGGGCTTTTGTGCTCTTTTTTTTTTTGTTTTTGTTTTTGTTTTGGATTTTTTTTTATAATGTCATCCTAACTTAATGACATAAATCCCACTATTAACTAGATCTCAGGACCTCACACTCAGATTTGCTCAAGAGAGGCCCAAAATGGGAAAAGTAAGTAATAACAGATCATGCTTGTGGTGCATACTACTGTTTGGGACGGGCTGCCACCCGCTGATCACTGACTAGTGTCCAAGTCTAGAAGCACAGATGTGCATACCAAACATGGTTAGAGAAATCAGAACCAGAAGAGAAAGGAAAAAGGAAATAAAAATGGAACTCATCAACAAGAAAGAGAAGGAAAGCATACTGCATACCCTCATGGAGAATCAGAAATCTCTAACATTTTAAGATTACATTAGATATGAATATATTATACTTTTTCTACGTTCTATAAGTTTTAGGACTTGCCCTTGTTTTTTCATCATGTATAAGAGGATACGTGGCTGCATAGTTTGCATGCTTGTGCCCGGCTTTATAGAGGAGTGCACTGTAATTACTTTTCATAAGCCAAGCGTTCTGTGAAACAGCAATAGATTTTACAAACTGAATTAATGATAACCCCCCATTTCCTCTTGTCACTTATCGAGTTGTTGATAGATACTCTATACTAATAGATATGCAAATATCGCTAAAGCATTTTTGGAAAACAAAAATTGATCTGGAACTACAAGAAAAGGAAGTAAATCTATTTACTTGTAGGTCTCACTTGATTATGACAAAATATTTAAATCATAATTCTGAAGGAAAATTTCCAGAGAAGCTCCTCAACAAAAGCAAACATTCGAGTGTTGCCTCTGACTTTGAATCACATACTAAGAATTTTGCCTCCTCTGCTCACGTCACGTGCCAGCAAATGTTTTACTGAAATCAGCAGAAGACTTTCTCAGTATGAGTAAAAGGAGCTTTTGATCTTTACTTCAGCTGTTTTAGTGGATACCCAGATGGACCATTATTTCCTTAGTCTTCAGTTAGCATTGATTAGTCTATCAAAACTTCTGTGTGTGCACAACTTGAGGAAAAATCATCTTTAACGCATGATCTTGTACATACTTTCATTTAATTTAAATATGTAAGTAGTCCTACTGACTTCAGTGGAATTACCCACACAACACCTGGAGCATATGTATGTCCCTATAATGAGAGCCTAACTGTAGGAGATTTAAAAAAGAAAAATCTAAAAATTCAGTGTGAATGAAATTATATCTAAATTTTTATTTCTACCTGGTCAGAACCATTGGAACTAAAAAGAAGAAAGAGAAAAGTGTTTTCTGTAGAGATTCTTAGGGTAAACACAGTGATCCTCCAGAAATGCAGCAACAGTTAAGGTCAGACTTCCAAAAATCAAAATGTCAACAATAATTTACTTGCTAAATTCATTGTACCACACCGCTTCATCAAGAGGAGATTCTTCTCTGAAGCCTGCTCTGAGAGAAGGTAGTAACAGGCAGTAGAACATCAAAGCCCATTACAGAAAGTGATTATATTCATAAATACACCTGAATTCACGATATATTTATGTATAACTTAAAATTATTTTGTTTTGCTAAAACATATTATGTACTCTATTTGAAGTATAATTATTCTTATCTTTGTTTTCATAGGCTTTTCCAAATCAGTTTTTTCTCCAGGTTTTTGTTATTGCTGTTTGTTTTTTTTTTTTTTTTTTTAATCTTCAAGTTAAATTAATAAAATCCAAAAGCACAGGTATCTTGGAAAACTCAGAAATGAAAATTAGTCGTAGAACATGTTGGTGTCAGTAGGTGCCATTTCCTTAAGGTGAGCTCTGGTCCAGGCCCTACTAAATGCAATGAGAACATTTCAGTCATTGAAGCAGCCTTTGAAGTAGACAATGTCAGAACAGGGTAAAAGCAAATAGATATTTATGTAGTGTTTGGAGTTAGCTCAATATTATAGTGTTTCCCAACTGCATACAGTTGCTTTCAGGCAATAAATCACAGTACAAAAATTGAAATTTAGTGTTGAGTTGACCTGAGCCAATTTTTTTTTGTGTATGTTCAACAAACTGAAATATATAGCAATTTGGAAATCAAAGTTCTTTTTTTGTCAAGAATGCCAATGTGAATGCCATCATGATTTTTCAAAAGCTTTGCAAAAACTATTACTATTTCAGCTTTTTTTCCGAACTTTGAATGAAAACAAATAATAAGATTTCATTCATGGCAGGAATAATAATGTTCATTAAATCCTAGTAAAAATGATCACAGACTGTGCTATGATGACAGTACAAGATAACATAGCTAAATAGATAAAAGGTAGCATAGCTAAATGAAAACACCCCTTTAGAATTTGAAATCAAAGTATTAAATAAGAAGCCTACCTCCTTTGTTCAGTCTTCAGTCACCTTTTCACAAGCTATGAGTTCTTTAAACACAAAGTATCCTTGAGAATTCAGAATATTTCACCCATTTCATAGCACTGAAGTTATTACAACCTTTGTATTTATTTATTTGGGAAAATATAATAAAAATAGAATTTAGGATGTCAAAATTATAAAGAATGAATAATAATGAAAAACAGTTGTAATGAAAGGTAGACCCTGAACACAGATGAGTGAACTACATTATTTATGCTTAATACAATAAGGAAGAAGAACAGATCTAATAGCCTTAGTCTTTTTTTTTTTTTTAATAACAATATTCCTATCAAAAAATATCATGTTGACTGGGGGATCTTTATTCTGTAATACTTCTGAAATGCTTTGTTCATAGCTCTTCCCCTACAATCATCATCATCATTATTACTTTATCAGCATAGTATACATTTCCTAACTAAAGATCAAGATTGGGTTTGCATATATTTTATAACTTTACTGGAATCCTGATTTTATTCTTCTAAAATCTCATCCTTTACTCTAAAATCCCACATTTTTTTTTCACAGGGTACCATAACTTAATTCACCCCTGTTATACGCATATGCATTACAATTATCCCATTCAAATATATAGAATTTCAAGGATGGAGAAGAGTGGCAAGAAACATATAGAGAAAAGAAGTTTTTCTTGTTACGACAGTCCTGAGCTGGCCATATGAAGATACTATTTCATTTTCTGTTCTCGTCAAATAACCATTTTATGCATTTTTAAAACATAAAATAAGGCTAGAGTACCTCTCCTATGAGGAGAGGCTGAAATAGTTGGGGCTGTTCAGCCTGGAGAAGAGAAGGGTCCAGGAGATCTTATTGTGGCCTTCCAGTACCTAAAGGGGGCCTACAGGAGAGCTGGGGAAGGACTTTTTACTAGGGCATGTAGCAATAGGACGAGGGGGAATGGCTTTAAACTAGAAGAGAGCAGGTTCAAATTGAACATTAGGAAGAAGTTTTTCACTTTGAGGGTGGTAAGGCACTGGAAGAGGTTGCCCAGAGAGGTTGTTGAGGCCCCATCCCTGGAGGTGTTCAAGGCCAGGCTGGACGTGGCCTTGGGCAACCTGGTCTAGTGAGAGGTGTCCCTGCCTATGGCAGGGGGGTTGGAACTCCATGATCTTCAAGGTCCTTTCCAACCTAAACCATTCTATGATTCTATGATAAGATTTTCTTTCTTCTGTTTTGCCTAATTTTCTTTCTCCTGTTTTGCCTAATTTTCTTTCTCCTGTTCTACTTAACTCCAGTGGGGATTGTTTGTGCATGATTTCCCATTCCAGGGCCTTGCAAACTTCTTAAAGTGGGATATCACACTGTAGTTTTCTCTTTTAAATAAGAGTTTCTGCACACTTGTGTTTGCACAGGAACCAATAGATGTCACAGTGACAAGATGCTGCCATTCTGGTGCCATGTGTTATCTTCCCTCAGCATGTGGCTGAAGTCCCTCCAGTTTGCAGTTCCCTGCTAGACCTGCTACATGCCTGTCGGTCTGTACTAGTGTTGTCTAAAATACCTGCTCTCCAAGCAGCAGCTTAGTAAAGCCCTATATCATGCACAGGAATTCTTGCTTCTATGCATTCTATCTCAGAGCAAATACATAATCTTAAAACATAATAAGTGAAAAAGGTATGAGTAGATTTCAATCTTCCCTATTTAAAATATGATATAATGTATAATAGAGTAAATAAAACTTTTGATTATGCTCTGTTTTCTGCCAATTTTAATACTTTGCAACGCTTTATAAATTATTACTCCAATGTGATGGAGCCTTAAAACCATTATTCCCAATATTCCTTTAAGCTTTCTAGCCCAATAACCAGTATAACTCTAGTGCAGAATCATTCAAGTACTGTGCCGCTATTGTCAGAAGCTTTTGTGTCAGAAGCTTTTGTGTCAGAAGCTTGGACTGCAGGAAACAGTTTACTGAGACTGTGAATTCTGCTGGGAAAGCTTGGGCCACAGATGTGCTCTGGAACTGTATGTCTACCACTTGAAGAAACTCACAGTCCAGTTATATGATCCTCTGCTAGTGCAGACTATCAACAATTCTCCCAAGTAACAAGCGATCGGACAAGAGGAAATGGCCTCAAGTTGTGCCAGAGGAGGTTTAAGATGGATATCAGGAAAAATTGCTCCATAGAAAGGGTTACATTGGAACAGGCTGCCCTGGGAAGTGGTTGAATCACCATCCCTAGAGGTATTTAAAAGACAGGCAGACGTGGTGCTGAGGAACATGTTTTAGTGGTGGTTTTGGCACTGTTAGGTTAATGGTTGAACTCGATGATCTTAAAGGTCCCTTTCAATCTAGGCTATCTTATAATTCTATGAGTAAAATCAGAATGTCAACCTCAGGACAACACAGTGCACAGAATAAATTTATTTTAATAAGCTTAATTTCTTCCAAGGACTTCAAGTCAGCCAAAGCTTTGAATCGAAACTCTTCAAATCTTGTTTTTAAAGTGACTGCTTTAAAGAACTGAAACTAATACCATTGTCACCAGTCTTGTTCCCCAAACCATTGACTTTCCAGCAGCTTTCAGCTGAAGCAAACTGTTTTGGTTCCTTTGCAATATTTCCTTCTTTCCTCTCAAGATTTAAGTCTCTGCTCTTGTTCCTCCTTCCCTTCTTGCCATGCTTGTTTCATGTTATCTGCCCCACTCAGACAAGGTAAATGGGATGTCTTTTGCTCTGCTGCTGGCCACTGTGCATTAAGAACTTACATACTGTATTCAGGATATAGGTCTTTAGCCAACAAATAGAACAGTTATACCATCCATCACAGTCTAGACTGAGATAAATTTTACTTTTTTTCTGGGCAAACCTGAGACAGACAAATTTTCAGACAGAAAATTCAGCCTTCTGCTCCAAGTCCAATCTCAAAAATCTGGTCTGCTTTTTCAATGTCCTTGGCTAAGTCTTTGAACTTCCAGCCTCTTAGGAAGATAGCTAACTAATCAGAGAAAACAAAAAATCAGGGACAAAAAAGAAAATTTAATGTCACCCTTTTATGCAATAATAAGGCTTTCAATATCCAGTGAAACTTATTTGCCAAATATTATTCTAGTGATGCAAACATTGGTAATGTGAGCTTGTCTCTTCAAAAGATAACTCTACCTCCTTACCCAAATTACATTACTTTACAGATCACTATGAGCGTGTCTTATTGCAATCCACTACTTATGAGTGTAATTACATGTTGCTTGTGTATGTTACTGATTTTTTTTTTTCACAGTGAGAATTTTAGCACAAGATAAATCAAAAGCAGGAACTTTTAACAAGTTGTATTTGTGACAAAAAATATTTTGGTGGCCACACCAGGAGTAGGAGCAAAGGTGGCAATTTAGCTTATTCCTAACCAACATATATAAAGTACTAAGTTCCAGGATATGCTGGAGGAAATTACTTTTAGCTGGGGGTCCATTGTACTTGCAAAATGGAAGTTAAGGACTTGCATCAGTGCTTGTATTTTTAATCCAATTTTGCATGAAAATATATACGAACAATATTTTAAATTTCTAGCAATCGTGTCTCAGTGACACACTTTCTTCTCCTGTGATTACGAGAAACTAGTGGTGAATTTTATTTATAAAAGAAAGGATGAAAACACTGTCTGATTTAAAATAGCATCAAGATATTCTCGGCAGAGCTGATGATCCTGAGAACAAAAACCCTATACCTATTATTCTATGAAATGCAAACTGTGCCTGCATTGTAAATCAAGAAAGATAAAGGAACGGGTTCAACCATTAAAGGTTTACGGCCATGAAAAACCATATAGTATACCATTGTCTGTGATAGAAAACAAGCATGAGTATGTAAGAACATCATGAATCAGTTGGTTGAGACATTGGTGAGCTACAACACAAGAGTTTTATCAGAACAGAAACTGCACAGTAAAATAGTTTAATTAGTCAGCAAGTACTTAGAAACCTGCATATTTTTCATAAGAATAAACATTATTGAATCCTTAGTCAAGATAGGCAAATAGTGAAAATGTTTCTGGCAGTATCTGACATTTTTAATGAATACTCATTATATTACACTGTTTGTTTGTTTGTTTTTTTTCTGTCAGTGAACATTCTGTTGCAAACATTGAAGGAGAGTGAAGTTCAAATCACGGCAATGATTCCTATGCGAACAAAAGTGATTAGCACATGTGAATATTGAGCTAAGACATTGCATAGTTATCCAAGTGTTGGAGAAAATCTGTGCTATAGATATTCTCTAAGCAACCAACACACCCTCAATTGTAAATAAGCACCATAAATGAGCAGTGCAAGAGATTTGTAAATGTATTTATCAATAATTTTATATGTTAATAATCTGAATAAGCAAACAGTTAATCTGAAAGCGTTATCCATAAGCATATTAAGGGGCTAAACCCATTAAACCACTCCTTTGGTATACCTCATGCATTTATTGGTATTCCAAAGCTAAAATTGTGATTGAGTTTTGAAATAGTTAAGCCACTGAAGGATATTTAGCATCTGAGTGCTCGTGTTGCCAGATTCAGTAACTTCTTTCCAGCTCCTTGCTCTCCCTCTGGCTATTAAAGAAGGCTTTTTTGAGAGGGCAATGCCTATCTTTGACCTGCCTGTCTCCACTGATTGTAGAGGAACCCGAAGAAAAGCAGCCTCCTATCTCAAATGCCTATAGTTGTTCAATAGTAGATGATTTGCTGATGCTACTCTACTGCAGCAAGGAAGGACTTTTCCTTTGATTTGGATGGGTGTGGGATTTGTCCTGTTACACTGAGAATACCAGAGTTCTCAGGATGTACTCAAGCAGGAAAACATTAGATCCTAAAACATTACTGAGAGGGTTTCATCAGCCAGATCTTACAAAATCTCAGCAATTCAAAGACACTCCTGTTAGACACGGAATGTAATGCCACTGATTAGATTTTGATGAAATGTTCCATGTCCTCGTCTGCTGAGGAATGTCCTTGTACTCATGCTTTAAAAATACAAACACCATAGCTGCTATCAGTGATGAAATGTAGCAGAAATTTGCCTTAAGCCTTTGTTCTTTAGCTTCCTAAAAGATCTATATTCTAATTTCCCATTTAGGGTATCTATCTTCATAACATTATATTTGTTCCAATATTCTATCAGAACCTACAGCATGGATCTAGGAAATTTTACTGAGTTGCAGAGGAAAATGAACACACTCGTTCTGTAAGTGGCTGTCCATCTTGGCATCAAGCCATGGCTATTCAAAGCAGACACTGAACTAGATGTCTGTACAAATTGCTAAAATTTATGCTTCATTTAAGTACACAAAAATCTAAATAGCTTGCTGAAATAGAAAAGTTTTACTGGGTAAAATAAAATATGTGTACTCTGTTTATTTCAGAGTTATTTAATTATTCATGCTTAATTTAAAAAAGAATATGTACAGAAGTATTGATCAGAGGATAAGGTTCTCTTAATAAAAGGCTCTGGGCAAGATTTCAAAGTTATCGACTACAGAACACTCAAAAAGAAAGGCCTACTTTTCTAAATTTGAGTGTCCAGAATTTTCTGAAGATTATTTTGAGGCGTCTCAAATTGGCTCCTCAATCATTTTTGAAACTATTACTTCTTAGGACTACAAAAACATCCACTGAAATGAAATGATATGTTGCAACTGCTTAATACAGGTTATCAGTTTTTAAACATCCTTTACAAAAGAAAACTTTGAACTCCTTGATAGTACTTGCTTCCTAGGATAAAAATAATAGGTGAAATGATTATGCAAGAATCCCTTTTTTAAGTTGTAAATGTTCAGTATGAAGAAGGAAGCAACAAGGTACATGGAAATTGTCATTGTTGCAATTTTCTCTGATTCCAGAATCTTACAGAATAATATCAAACAATATCAATATGTGTACCTAGCCATCTGCATTGCAGATTTTAGAGAGGTATTTAGCTTAGAACTTACTGATGACCTAATTAAATGAACAGCTATATTAATTGAGCAGATGAGCAAAACTTTCATAAGGACATTTTCAACTTCGTTATGGATGCAGATCTCTGAAGCGGATCAAACTAATGTGATTCACCTCAGACTGGGCTAGGCTCATCAGCTCCTCAGCTCCTCTGTATAACCCCATTCTTTAATGAAGTCTGTCCTCCAGCAGGACTCGGTTCCTTAGCATATACATCATTGACTTCATTGAATATTCCCAAATGTAAGGTTTTGGCTTTTGAGAGTAACATAGCAACAGAGCTCTCTTACCTCCTCGTACCTGCTCATCTGCTGGGATATAGTTTCTCTTCCTATGGAAATCCTCTTTAACCAGTTCTTACAAGACTAAAATATAAAGGCTTTTTCACAGAATCACAGAATAGTCAGGGTTGGAAGGGACCTCTGGAGATCATCTAGTCCAACCCCTCTGCCAGAGCAGGGTCACCTACAACAGGTTGCACAGGACAGCATCCAGGCTGGTTTTGAATGTCTCCAGAGTGGGAGACTCCACAACCTCTCTGGGCAGCCTGTTCCAGTGCTCCACTACCCTCAAAGTGAAGAAGTTCCTCCTCATGTTAAGATGGAACTTCCTATGTTCAAGCTTGTGCCCATTACCCCTCGTCCTATCAATGGCCACCACTGAAAAAAGACTCCTCCCATCCCTCTGGCATCCTCCCTTTAAGTATTTGAAAGCATTAATAAGATCCCCCCTCAGTCTTCTTTTCTCTAGACTAAAGAGACCCAAGTTCCTCATCTTTTCTTCATATGAAAGATGTTCTAATCCCCTAATCATCTTCGTAGCCCTTTGCTGGACTCTCTCCAGCAGATCCCTGTCTTTCTTGAACTGGGGAGCCCAGAACTGGACGCAGTACTCCAGATGCGGCCTCACCAGGGCAGAGTAGAGGGGGAGGATGACCTCCCTCAACCTGCTGGCCACACTCTTTTTGATGCACCCCAGGATGCCATTGGCCCTCTTGGCCACCAGGGCACATTGCTGGCTCATGGTCATCCTGTTGTCCACCAGGACTCCCAGGTCCCTTTCCACAGAGTCGCTCTCCAGGAGGTCAGCCCCCAACCTGTACTGATGCGTGGGGTTATTCCTCCCCAGATGCAGTACCGTACATTTACCCTTGTTGAATTTCATTAGGTTCCTCCCTGCCCAACTCTCCAGCCTGTCCAGGTCACACTGTAAAGCCACACAGTCTTCTGGCATGTCAGCCACCCCTCCCAGTTTAGTGTCATCAGCAAACTTGCTGATGGTACACTCTATCCCTTCATCCAGATCATCAATGAATATATTGAACAGGACTGGACCCAGTACTGACCCTTGAGGGACACCACTTGTTACTGACCTCCAACTAGATTCTGCACCACTAACCACAACCCTCTGAGCTCTATCTGTCAGCCAGTTCTCAATCTACCCCACTGTCCATTCATCTAGCCCGCACTTCCTAAGCTTGCATCCTACATCCATTCTGATAGTTGGATATAGAAAAAGTGCTGTAATTCTTCCTGGGTTATTGCTGAAATACTTGTTTCTAAAGAAAATTTTGGACAATCAGGAAGAATTTTTGGTGGCAAGAACAGTGGAGTGACATTAAACAAGAAGAAAGGAAAAGGATGAATACGATAGCCTCATGATAATATTCAGGTTTATTTGAGCAGCAAAATAACTCTAGGTCTTTAAATTTTTATTTGTTGACTAGTAGGCATGTCCTAAAAGAATAAATAACAGAAGCCAGAATTAAATTGACAGTAGCCATCATTATTGTGAATCTTTACCTGTCTGTCTATTGCTCTATTGAAACTGTTCATAGATTTTCAGCATTTGAGAAGAAGATTTATGTCTTACCAAGTTTTTACAGCAAACAGGAGACAGAAACATAAATCTTTGTGTGGTTCTGTGGATACTATCTCAATAATACAGCTATGTAAGTTGAAGATATCTACAAGTAACGATCCGGTTTCCTGTAATACTGTCTTATCTTGATTATTATGTAGATTACTTTCTTCCACAGATCTGTTTCTTATCACAGGAATGGAATATGATCCATGATTAGAAAAAGCAGTAAGATAAAACTGTAAAAACTTAATAGAAATCTCTTTTCTCAGTCCAAAAATTGTCCAATGCACAGCATAATTTAAAAAAGGACAAAGATATAGACAAATATTCTGTCTGAAGCTTCAGGAACAATGGACTAGACAATCTTAATATCAGACCTAACCTGTCTTTATCTTGCTCAAAAAATATATATACAGAGAGACAAATGGACTAGAAATATTTTTTTCTTCTAGAAATAATAGTTTTCTTCTCATGAAAATTACTGGGAAAAATCTTTCCTTTTGGGGTCCTTCTAATATTGGCCAAATAAACAGGAAGCTAAATTCACAGAATAGGAGTAGAGTTGATCAGTCCTTAATGACATTCACAGTTGTGAAATCTCAACTCTACAAGTGAACACTGGAGCCCAAGTCCCCTATTTCTTAAACAATGGATAAATGCCTTTCTGGATGGGTCTTTCTCAGTCTTCCTTAACATTCAGAGGTTTACTGGAGAACAGACTGGAGCACACATCGCCTTACCTTCCTTGTAATGGTTCTGAAAAACTAAAGTAGAGAAATACCCTTTGTGGATCCATGCAAAGAAGAACAGCTCTGGCAGAAGGCAGTGAGAACATATAATTTTTTTTCTGAAAGGTGGGAGGCTGAAGTGGGTCTTCTCAGTGGTGAATGAGGTCCCTTGGAATGGAGCAAGTCTAGTTATGGTCTAGTTAAATGATCTAGTTAAATCAAGACCACCTCCTTCTGCAGGAGTTCTGTGGATAATGAAACATTTTATTGGGGGGTGGGGGTGGGGCAGGAAGCCCATAAGTGAACAGTTGCATTCTGCATAATTTTGATACAACATTCAGAACTACTTGTGAAAGGGGTGAAAAAGTACCCCACCACAATTTCACAATTCCAACCATAGCCAGAGTCTGGGGCATATATGTATTGTGCTTGCAGTCTTCTACATGATATTTATTATGTACCAGCTCTCATTTTCAAAAGGTAACATGTCTTAATGCTTATGTATATGTATTGTGCATATTGGGCATATATGTGTTGTGCTTGTAGTCTTCTATATGATATTTATTACGTACCAGCTCTCATTTTCAAAAGGTAACATGTCTTAATGCTTTATTAAATGAGGTACAATCTCTACATATAAGCCTGTAACCATTGAAAATGGGTGCCTTTGGGTAAGGAATAATGCAGCTGACTGTATATGCCAATACTAGTTCTAGAAAGAAATGTGAATAACATTTGATTTAAAATACAGAGAAATAAGTCAGCCAGCAAGAATACAATTAGGACAACTTGCAATTTGCTACGGTTAACAATGTTTTTGCTTGTTTGAAAAAGGGTGTGGACTTTTTAATGATTACAAGTAACCAGGGCTATGACTTTATATTCCAGCTGAGAGATGGCATTTCTAGCAGGGAACGTTGTCTGCTGCATGCTCGAATAGTCTTCTATCACCAGTTTCATAGAGATAAGAGTGACAAGTAGTGAATCATTAACACTTCTAACATTTTTTCTGGGGATGAAAATGGTGGCGAAGGACTCCTTATTAATCTCCCAACCAGTACTTAGATAATCCTGTTAAAGATCTGATGAAATTTCAGCCTTAAATAGTTTAACAGTATTATATGACAAGATTAAATATTACGTAATTATATTGTGTGCCTGGTGTGTCTAACTTTTCAATTTTGATAATGCATCTGGTACCAGGCTCCAATAAAATATAAGACTCCTCCAACAAAATACAAGCTATTCATTCTTTTTCAGTAAGAGTACGATGTAAAGAAATTCTTAATTTTTAATTCTTAAGTCCTGAGAATTCTGAATTCTCTTCTTCCTTCACATTATTTTCTCCTTATTAAACAATTAAAAAACAAATCCTTTGGGTCTTATTGGACGTATAGGATCTTTTTATTTTCATGAAACTATAGTCAACACGTTCTCACCATGGAAGAGATTGAAGGGGATATTTCTGATCATTGAAGATTATTCTTTTGTAAGACTGGCTGAAAAGCAACTCCAGTTCTACCTCCATTTTAACAGGCTTTACACACTGTTTCATGAGTCTAGTATTGCTTTAAGGTTTAAATAAACACAACTTTCCTTTGCTATCTCTTACTTTAACATCATCAAAAAAGTTTGGCACTGAAATATTTTTTTTTCTATAAACCAGGTTCTTTTACTTCTTTGTTGTTCAAAGAAAATGAGGCAGCCAAAATCTATATGCAGGCCAGGATGGTGACCTGTAGTTTCCATATCTACTGATTTTTAGTACTTAAAGACAGATGGATTTCATTGTAAGAATCTATGTGTTTTTCCAAGGTAATAAAGGTGCCTCATTCTGTCAAGTCACAACAGACCACAGCGTAACTTTATTAATTCATGTTGTAAGGAAAGTAAGTCTTCCAAATTTTCAAATCAAAGGCATATTTTAGTTGCAGTCTTGTGAAGATTGCCACTTAAAATACATTACGGTTATCTTCCATTTTCAGCTTATGATGTTATGTGATTGCATGTCAAATTCAGCAAAAACACTAGATTGCCAGTGTAAGAGGACAGAACACTACACCTATTGTAAAACAGAACTTGTAATCAGGAGACAGCTTTTTGATATGAATTAAAAATTAGCTATCAGTAAAGACAAGATTTATTCTTATTTATATCAGCTGCGATCTGCCATTCAGTTTTATCAAAATTTATTATATGCTGATTGGGATAATTTCTGGGTGGAATTTTCAAGATCCACCGGGACCAAAATGATGGTTAGATTTGTATGGACTTTACGAAAAATTAAGTAGGAAACTGAACACCTTTTAGGATGCTGAATTCCACCTAGTTTAATGTCCAGATGATCTTAGGTATCGGTGATACTTCTCCTTTTAAATGCTGTTGGAAAAGTGTGGGTGGGTGTGTGGGGACAGCGGAGCATCACTGCCTTTATACCACCTTAAATACTGCTGATATCCATTCTTTAGGGTTACAAAGCAAAAGACTTGCCCAAAGAGTAGTGAAGGCCTTAATATCCTTCAGAGTGATAAAAGACATTCTTACTGCCCTTCTTGACTACCTGTTCCAGAGCTAGATGTGCTCAGCTGTAGAGTGACAGACAGTTGAGTTGATTCTGTCTAATGTCAGTAAGGACTTCTTAATGACAGGACTTTAAAACTAATTAGTTTTCCAAAAGACACTACCTTGTATATCCAGGCTTCCCCAGGTCTGGGCCTAGTCTTGAATGTTTCCATGTGTACTCTGATTTATGTAAATGCTGTAAAGTAATGTAGCCTACAGCCACTTACAATACTCATTGCTTATGAAAGAGAGAAAACTGGATTGAGTCACAAAAGGAGAGAAAAGAGGTTAATAGTAAGCTTATTTATAAGTAAGAGCGTTGCTCAAAGGTATCACAGTAAGAACAACAGTTGAGCTCCTTCAGTAACAGAAAAAAAAAACACCCAGAAGGAATTTCTCAAGACGGTCTTAATGTTGAAGCCTTCAGAAACTTAACATCCGTCAAATATTATCACGCAACTGGTACATCTTCTTTTCAAAAAATCAGATACCCCAAAAAATCCCAAATGCAATTGTATTTCAACCAGTAGTAATCACTGACTTGTTAACACCGGTCAGGTGTTTTTGTTTTCATGAAGATACATTTACTAAAGTGCACAGGGGCTAGGTCTTATGAAAAACTTTGACACGTACTTTTTGTACACCACTGTGCCCAGCTTTCAAGAGCACGGCCTACAGCAGGATCAAAAACCCACATGGTAGTTGTGTATGGGTATATCTGCCTCAGACAGTCAGCTATTCACTTCAGCCGAGCTCTGAGCACTGCAGAGCATATAACCTCTGATACCACAGCATTGTGCAAACCCTGCTAACTAACTTCAACAGTTCTGCTTTCTGTCTAACTAACATAACTGGAAAGTGTGGCCTACTGCTTGCACTTGTCCATGAGAGGACCTCTCACATGTCATGTGTCTGGGAATTGTTCAGCCCCTCGTGTTGGAATAGTCCCCATCATCATGATAGCTAAGATACAACAGAAGCTGTGCCTGAAATCCTGCACAATTCCAGTACTCAGTTAAGACAGAGGTAGACAATTCCATGCTATTCAATTTTTGAGCCCAAAATCTGTTCCTGAAGGTAGAGGCAAGTGCTACGTGAAACACCTAAGCAGTATTCACCTTTTTCTTTTGTAAAAAGTTAGTTCTATATTCATAAATTCCAGAGCATTCCTTATTTTTTGGACTTCTAGCTATTCTCTCTACATAATAATCTGACAGAAGTGGTTCTTCTCTTTGAAATTCATGTCATCTGATTTCTTCTAACAGTTCTGCAGATAGAAATTTCCCTATTCAAGTTTGCCTAAATATACACGAGGAAAGATAAATGTAAAATTTAAATTTTGATTTTGTGTGGGCTTACTATATCTCTCATTAAAGTCATTTCAACATTCATTTATTCATCTTCTCAGAATTCTTATAGGGTAGACAAGTATTATAATCCTTTTTATAGATGAAAAATTTTGCTGCTGTCAAACAAGTTAGTCACTCACCCAGAAAGTTTTATAGACCTATGAATAGAACCTGGACATCCTGCCTCACAGTCAGGGCTTTCACTTAAATATTATCTTCCCTTTCCTAGTGTCAAAAAAAAAAAAAAAAAAAAAAAAAAAAGGAAGAGAAACCTAGAAAGAATATATACTGGCAATATTTCCTCAACTGTATTGCATATTGCTGAATAAGAAAGTAAATCAGAGTGTAAAGTAAAACAAAAGTCTTTCTATTGAGCTACAGGGGAGGTCCAGATGATCTCTCATTGTGTTTGGAATGCATCTGCAAAACTCACCAGATGGGGCTGAGGTCCTTATGTCCATGCTGTGTGTGTTCCAAGATGCTTTGCTTTGAACTGTCTCCAGTCTGGTCCCATGCACTGAGTCCTCAGCAGATGATGTGCTTTATATGCAATTTGGGAATGCACCTTCTGGTTTGTTTTACCCAGAAGAAATCCAGTTTGACTGCTCTGAGTCCTCCATGCAGTAAGAACCAAAGCCCAGCACATGAGGACAGCCAGAATATTTGCTTTAGTGTGTTTCAGATTCAAGTAAAAACACTAAAGTAGACATATCCTTTTTATTTGTTTTACTAGTTAGGTACTAAATTTAGTTTGCTTTGTAGTAGCCTGACCTTGGGATTGGAATAGATTTTGGGAATTGCCTCTCTCTTCTCCACTAGCCATGAGAATGACAGCTCTGGGATTTTGAGCAGCAAATTGTATACCTCTCTTCCCAGTCTGCAATGGTATCTCTGAGCTCTACAGGACCTGCATCCTAATTCCTCTGCTCCAGAAGGAAGAGAAGCAGCAACTTGTCCTTGAGCTGACTGTTTCTGGAAGCAGCTGTATAGGCAGCTATCATTTTTTAAACATTTATATCTTGTCTTGTTAATGAAAAAATTAATGGGATCAAGGGATAATCCCAAAGTCCTAAAGTCTGTATTGTTTGACATTATAGTCACTGAACAAAGAAAATTAGAAGAATTACCATAACAACAAAATGTTGGAATAGATGATGAGTGTCAGGATGTCCAAAAGGGGACAGCGATGTGAAGGATTCCTGCTCTGAACATCCTCTGCAGCAGCAGCCTGCAGAAATGCACCTGCACACAGACTGGTGGTTGCTACAGCGCACAGATGAATGCCATCACTGCTTGCTTCTGCTTCACACCAAGCTTTTGCTGGAAGTCTTTCTACGGCACTCATATGAAGAGCTGCGCTTTTATGGGACAATAAAAAACTTAGTGGCACAACTAAACCATTGAACTCACAGCTCCAAAGGATTTCAACCAAGCAAGATTTTACCATAAGCCTCAAAACCCACGGAAATATAATTTCTATGTTCTTCTTTCTGTACACATAGAAAATCAGAAGGAATAGCGATGTATGTGGCAGGACTCTGCTAAACCTGATGCATTTCACAGGTGGGCTAAAAAAGAGTAATAACAAACCTGGAATTTGTGTCCTTTCAGGTGGCATTCTCTCCAGTATTCCTTGGTTATGACCAAACTTAATAATGGATGTAATAGGGAAAAGACTGGAATTGCAGGTTATTATTTATATATAATTTATGTTTAGTAAATGGCATTTTAAAAAATTGTGGCAGATGAAAAAACTTAAGGAATGAGATGCAATTGCCACGTTCTGTGTGGAATATTAATTGTATAGAGATGGAAGAACATTTTTGTTCTTGTTCTCTGGATATGGAATTGTATGATACTACCCTGTAGCTGCCTAATTTACAGAGAAAATAACAACGTAGGATAATATAATTCCACTTGAATGAATTCTGCTGGGAAAGAAGCTTTCCATCTTCACTTACCTTCAAGTCCTGCAGAAGTTTACACACTAAAACCATGTGAAGCAAGTTTTGTTGAAATCTATAAAACTACTCATATATTACATGTTAAATATATACATACTTACAGTACTAGGATTTGTGGTGTTAATATGGAATTCTGGGCTGACACAGAAAAAATATTTTTGCCACAGAAACTGTTGCAAAAAAATGCAACCAAACCAACCCAAATATTTAATGAATATCTCCTATATATGCCAAATTTATTGGATTAACAGAATTTGTTACCCTAAAAAAAAAAAACAAACAACCAAAACAAAACCAAAAAAAAAGAACACCCCAAAAACAACAAAAAAAACCCCCAAACAAAACTAAACACCTTCTTCCCCCCCCAGATCTCTGGTGATTTGTAGGGTTTTTAAAAAAAAAAAATGGAAAATTTTATCACAATTTATGCAATACCCCAATTCAAAAAAGTTCAAGACAACTTTGCTTTGAAACTTATTTCAGTTTTATTTTAAAGGTATTTATAAATAATTTCGTATTGCTCTAATTTTACTTATTTCGCCATTACCTGAAAATAAATATTTAAAATGCAAATGTAGGTTTAAATGCATATTACTGGAAAATCACAACTTTAGTTTTTAAATACCGTAAGAGTGTAGATATTGAATAATCTGAATAATACTACAATACCTTACATAATATTAACAGGATGAACTTGATTGCTGCAAAACATTTAGATGGGAAACAGTAGCATTCCTACTTTATATAGATCATGTTATTTCTCTTTATATCATATTCATGTCTAGATGTTCTATATTTCTTCTATGCCTTAGATATGAAAGGTACTTTTAAAACTTTTCAGAGAATAGATCAAGGAGAAATTTGCTGATTCTTGTGACTCTGTCTTATCAGTCTGATTGACACTGCAATGTGAAATTGCTTTTGTTATGACATCTTAAGTTGCCACAGACATTACGGAGAAAAGAATGCAGGAATTTGGGGTTCAGCATGCCTCTCAAGATGCCACACAATACTTAGCTTTTAATCAATAGAAGCAAAATAAAAAACCCCAGACTGTTTATATAAGTTATATTCAGAAAAAGAAATATTTCTGTTAGGAAGGAAAAAACGAGGAGTCTATGAAGACATTGTGAAACAGCACAGCATCGGTCCGAGCAGAATATGCATAGTAACAGCTGAGTTGCAACTCTATGCACACATCTAACAAACAAAATGCTTCTGCTTTTTCAGTCTAATGATTAGGGAATTGAGGGTACTGTGGGTTTTAATCCCTCATATGGAGAAAAATTTGGGGTAAGGCTGGCTATCTCCTAGAAACGCACGCGGACACACAGTACAAAGCAAGTACAAGAGGCATGAAGGTTCCTCCAGACATATTTCCCACTCCTGGTCCCAATCAGTCACTTACACACAGACCGCAATGACGAGGAGAGGAAGTGGGGCATCTTTGGTCACCACGTAAAAGTGAATAAGACAGTAGCACACTAATTCAATACTTTTGTTTCTTCTAATACAGATAGGTGATAAACAATACAGGAAAAACAATGCAGTAAAAAAAAAAAAAGTCCTCCAGATTTTGTACTTTTTTCTCTTTGCATAGGTTGACAGTGCTGCTTCGTCCCTGTTTGGGAAGGCTAAGAAACTATAAGCCAATAAGTACCTATAGTCTTGAAACTTTTTCATTTTGTTCACCTGATATAAAATGGCAGAAGGAATAGGATACTCATCTCCTCTAGATCTAGAGTGGGGGCTGCTCGTTCTATCATGTAATGGGCTATATTCTTATTTAATTTTGCACTGGGTAGTAAAATCTTTCTGAAGCCACTTAGAAAAAGTAAAGATACTGAAGGTGACACAATCCAGTAAAAGGATCTACCCAAGCTGAATAGGAAAGATAACAGCAAAGCATGAAGTATAACAAAATAAGTCAATAAACTCAATGCTGGTCTTACAGTATTAACTCTGTTGTCTATAGAGGCTAAGTTAGGCACTGAGTCTGTGCTATTAGTTTTTCCAGAAACTTGCCCAAAGTCTGTCCTTCCTAACTTCAGCTACGGAAAGCTTTGCTCTTTGAGGGTAGGCTTGGGAAGTGGTAAAAGAAAACGGACAATCGCAATCATTATTTATATAGCTCTTTAAGTTTATTTGGGACTGTACAGTATGCTGTTATGAGAGCCTCTGGCCAGGAAATCTTACAGTTAAACAGCATGAGCTGGAAACAATACGTTCAATTATGCAAATAAACACAGAGTGGCTTAAAGGGCCAGATGGTGTGAATCAGCCAAGTCTTATACACTTAAGTGGGATTCAGGCAATTCACAGCAGTTGAGAATCTGCCCCGAGATCTCTACAGATGGGAGGCTTTGCAGAACATCTGCATTTGCAGCTGTTTTGTGAGAAAGGGATGAGAAGTCACTGGGAGAACGCTGTCCAGGCACACAAGGAAGAACAAAAGAAATCGTTAAAAACAGAGAAAGCGAACAGAGTTCACATAGTGGAGAGCAGAAATACATGTAGTGTGATTAGGGATGCAGTTACAGCCACATGTAGTGACTTTAGATGAGCTAATACATTACTGTTTTCTTGTCAAGTGGTAGTCTGTTTTGGAATATTTTAGAAGCTTACCATATGAAGGAAAAAAAATGACAAATTGTCATATTTTCTACCGTACATTTTGTTTGGTTTTGTTTTCCTAAAATGTATGGAAACGTCTATCTTCAAATGTTTGACAGCTGACGCACCACAGGAAAAATTAATAATCAAAAGGGCGAGTGACTGAACCTTTTTTAAAAAGGAAAAAAACCAACACATCCTCTTGGATATGCGGATGCTCTGGATTTTTCTGTACGGAGCTGCTCCATACTGTCCACTAATGCACATGGCCAGCCAAAAAGCACCCCATGAGTTCACGTATGCACACAAGCAGGCGTGGGTGCCTCGTTGTCTCACCCACACTGCTGGTCAGCTGGCTGGAATGCTGCTGGGAGGGAGGGATCCCTGTCTGCCCTAGACAGGTTGAAATGGTGGTGGGGCAACTTTTGGCAGCACCAGGACTTGACTACTGCTGTTGCCACTACAAAGTCTCTCTCCACTGTTAAAAATTTTTGAGCTTCATTTATAGCTTTTTTCCAAACTTTTTTGTTTGTTTGTTTCAAAAAACTCTTGCTAATTCCCTGGTTACTTTTTAATCTGGCTGGTGGTCATCTTGCCCTCCAATGTAATCTGTTTTGGGCAAACGTCCCTTCAGGAAGTTTTAGGTATTCCATTCACACACACTCACATTCCCGTGTTAGCAGGCATTGTTATGCACATCATTTTTCCAAACATAGGCTGTACAAGCATCCCTACAGACTCTGTCCAGGAAAATATCTTGGGATGGTTCATAGTCACATAAATGTGAGGTCCCAATGAAATGCAGGAGCAAAAGGGCTCAGCTAAACCTTGAATTTATAGGTAGTTACTAAGGAACAATGGAGGAGCTATTTTGCTATTGGATTAGTCCAGAAATCTGTGTTCAGCTTCACACTTCATCCCAAATTAAAGAAAAGTAGTGAAAAAGCTACTGGGTTTTCAGATCTTAACCACAAGAATGGCAATTGCATTGAAATGCATGACCTGAAGGGAAACATACCTTCTGCTTAGAGAAGGTTGATCTCGAATTTTAAATCTGTGTACAGAGGAAAAAGAAGATCTAGGAAATAAAGACTTAATTTCAGCAGAAGGAAGTTGAAGTTAATCCAAGCTCAGATTAGGGAAAGGGCAAATGTTTCCGGTGAGAGTCTCACAATCCTTTCTCTTTGAAGAGTTTTGTTCTGAACAACTGGCTTATCTTTTATAACCCACATTTAAGCACCAAAGTAAAACAATATCCTGAGGAATAGGCAATTAAAAGAAAAACAAAACAAAACAAAACAAAACAAAACAAAACAAAACAAAACAAAACAAAACAAAACAAAACAAAAAAAACAGAACAGTGTATATAAATTTGCATTCCACATTTTTTTCAAATCTTGATCATAAAACTTGGTAGTATGTATATCTCTAAGTTTTCCATGGTACAAGTATATGTATGAAGTATCTTAAGTCACAGAAATAAAATTATTATCTTGTGTAAGTATGCAAATTGAGAGGTTACAGTTACTAGAGCTGGATGGAAAATGGAAATAAAGTCTGCTTGGATAACGTATTACAAAAAAAACCCAAAACAAAACAACCCCAAAAAATCATGTAAAACTTTAGTGACTCCTTTTTCTTATTAAATGTGAAAGCTGTTGTACTCAGCAGCACGTCATCCACACACCTTAGAAACAGAATCATTGCTAATTAGCAATATAGCTGGTGAATAGAGGTGTAATTATTTTAAGCCTCCTACAAAATCCTCTTAATTGAAAAAAAAAAAAGGAGCTCAGAAGAAAATTTAAAGAATTGATAAATAATTGACATATGGGCTGATTTGACTAAACAGAGATTAAAATTAAAGAACTAGAGTGACTAGATGAATGTCACTAAATAGACAGCAAATTAAGGAGGCACTAAATACCTGTAGGTGCGAAAAAGTAGTGGGAGGAAGACAAATGCTTGCTTTTTGTTCTGAAATCAGCTCACTGAAGAAGCTGGGTATAGGCATGGTTGCTATACAACCTACATACTTCTTCAAGATCAAGAAAGATTATTCACCTCTCTTTCTGAAAGGTAAAAATTTCAGAGTTTGTGAGGTGGGGTTTTTTTTTCATCTTGAATAATACTTTGATGAGTTTCCCATTTATTTTTCACAATTAACTCACAAATTTATCTTCAAAAATTATTTTCATATGTGAACAATTGAGCTCTTTCTAACAGGTGAATGAAGTGAATAGGGAGAGCTGAGGCTCCTTAAGTAAAGAGCTATTATGGGAAGCAAGTTGTAAAAGGGGACAACATCTTTTTATACTGCTGATTAAAGGACATGATGCCACTGAATGCAACCACAGGAATTCCACTTGTTCAAATCAAGAAGTGTGTGTTTTCCCAGACCATTCACCTTTTGGACTTTTAAGTTCTTATTTTCACACTGCAGGAGTTTAATCTTCTACTCCACCGTTGCACATCAGGAAGACAAATAGTGAAATATCTGCTATGATAAAACCAGCCATTTCCCAGCCCACTTTGTACTACCGTTAACAAAAAATCTACCTTTGTCCATAGCATGAGCAGGGAAGTAGATTAAAAAAAACTCAAACTTGAAGTTTAAAAAGTAGAGTTAAAAACAGCACTGTAACTTAATAATGGTTGTTTTCACTTTTTAGTCAATAATTAGGTCTCAATAAAGGGCAATGACAAATTCTCAGTCAGCAATTGCTTGGCCATGGAGTGGAAGGAAGAGGAAAGAAAGCATTGTGACTGCACAGAAGCATAAGTCCTCTGTGTCTGCCACACCAGTGGTCAGTGTATCTCAGAAGTCGTAAGAAACTAGGGCAGAACCTCTACACCAGTCTCTTTTTATTTATTTTTCAGGAACCTATCTACAACTCCATCTTCTAATGAATATGTTCCCAGATAATTCCAATCTTCAGCTCATGAGAAGTCCTCTCCAATACGTGGATTATTCTCACAGAATTTTCAGTATGTGGAAGCAGAAGTTGTACAGTGTGAGGAAACTATCATAAATTCACATGGTTGATGGGAACGGTAACAAAAACTATCAGCTCCAAAGTAATACCTTTAAGATTCACTTCTTGGGTGCAAACCCAGACCTTGCTTCAGAACATCAGTGTGCATCTGTTCTGTTCTTTTCTTCTAGAAGAAATTCCTTTCTGGTTTTTTGGGCACAGGCACAAATTTGTTTACAAGTGGGCATAAAAATAAACCAGGGATCGGTTTGATTTTTTTTTTTTTTCTTAAATAGGGATAAAAATTGGGATGGGGTGTAGGGAGGAGGAAGGTGTAGAAGAGGTACCTTTGGCCATGTGGGGAGAGGTAAAGACCAAACTTGGCAGCTGAAGTCTGTCCCTCTGCCTCTCTGTGTCTCTTTGTCTGTCTCTCTCTCTGTCTCTGAAGCGGATGATGTCTAACAGAGTGCCCAAGCTAAGACAGTCTGCTGCCAATAAGTCCCTGATAGATCATATTAGTGTAGACAAAGTGCCACGTGAGTGGCTGCTTAATTAGCCAGGCAAAAGAAATAGATCCACAGACACATGCCCGGAAAAGCAATGCTTGCTTACTTTGACAAAAATACTGCAGCAAGGTAAACACCAGGGAGAGCAAACTGACGTGCCTCAAGAACAATATTGGCACAACAAATACCAATAAGCAGATTTGGAAAGAAGAATGAAGGTAAAGATGAGACAACTTTTCCAATAACCTTCAAAGAGAGAAGTGTCCCTGCTCCAGAAGCTCTACTCTTTTCAAGATGAAGCTTGCTATATTTGTGTGGGGGATTATATGAAGCCTGTGACAATGGCAAACTGGACAAGATGCTGAACTAGAAGACCCTGTGAGTCTTATACAGAACTCTTTTAGCAAAGGACTTTGATATTGAATATAAAGGGGGACTGCTAGCATTAATTTTCATTAGACTGTATAATAGTACCAAATTTAAGCTGGGGAAATGCATTTACTTATCACATTTAAAAATACAGCTGGTTAAAGCAGCTCTGGGAGTTATGCATTGGAAACTGTTTTTCAGGAGGGATTTCTGATCAGATAAAATTTCTTCAGTTGGGTAAAATTGGTCCTTTTGGAACTCATCTCTGTCTTTATTTTTAATGTGTGTTTTTTCTGTCTTGCCTGTCCTTTGTGTCTTGATTACAACACAGTTCACTGGACCTTGCCAAAACGAACTGTTAATCAGTTTCTCTCTC
Organism: Vanellus vanellus; assembly: GCF_965231255.1. NCBI lineage: Eukaryota > Metazoa > Chordata > Aves > Charadriiformes > Charadriidae > Vanellus > Vanellus vanellus. Next base: position 49,890,866 of record NC_138905.1, read on the forward strand.
TCTTTTTCATCATACTTCCCTTCAGGTCAAAGATTAAACTTACTGAAATCTTATTGAGGCATGAGTTGCTGGAAGAGAAGAATTGGATTTTCCTCTGGAGCAAGGACTTTAAAATTTGACACAAATATGACTCACTATGATTGTAAAAATGTAAACTCTATGCCATTTGATTCTAATTGTTCTTCATTGAAAATGAATGTAAAAAGATTAGATTTAATATAGCATTTTGGTGACAATTACACAAATTATGCATAAGTAGGGCTGTGGGATTTTGCTGTGAAAAAGAAGGGGTAGCATAAAAGAAGAGTGATACAGCTTTAGGGGCTGCCTGTTAGAAAGAAAATAATAATGTGTTAAATAGGATTTATGAAAATCAGATTACAAGACTTTCAAGTTAGGCAGCTTTCCAGAGGTGCAAAGAATAATGGCCCTCTTTATATCAAAGTAATCAGCTTTTGCACTTACACAGGGTCCATTTACTGAGTCTTGTAGGAAATATTCCATTTTGCTGCCCACCTCAGCTAATTACTTTAAAGTTAAAAGAATAGATTAGTGGAAAATAATCATTCTAATGCTTATGAGCTTGCTTGAGCTTTGGTAAAGATGCAAACCATCCGTCAATAGGGAATAAAATACATTGTCATAGCATTAAAACTTGTTTTAAAAATCTTTGAAATAATAAAACAATGGTAGCAATGTAAAGCTGCTTGAATTCTTGATAAAACTTAGGTATAATTTAAGATAGAAAACTAAGAATTGAAGACTGTAATCTTTCGTAGTCAAGGGTTAGATATAATAAGACGACAGCATCTCTGCAGATTAGTGCTGCAATGCCTCTGAGCAGAATCCTGATCCCTGAATCAGTCGGGAGGGCTAGATTCTTAAAAATGACAGTCCACAAATCTCACACACTGAGAGGGAAGCCACCCAGAGTAAAGCACTGGGAAATGCTAACCGTGGCCGAAATCTCGCCTTTCACAAGTGAGGCAGAATTAAAGCAGAATGCTGTCTCCTGATGGGGATCTTAAGCTTCGTTTTTCCAGGTCGCATTTTCGTTCTTTACTCTTCAGGGGCCAGAAAGGGGGGCACAAGGCAATAGTTTGAAATCTGGAATGGATTTTTTTCTTTTCCTTTCAGCTATTTGAAATTTAGCATACAGTCTAGGGTCCCTCTAAACAAAGGGCAGAGAAGAGAACTTTCCTTCCGCCTGGCTTAGACACCATCTTGGAGATACTGAAAATTCTGCTGGACAAGGCCAGCAGCAGCTAGACCTGACTTCAATGCTAATCCTGCTTTGAGCTGGGGGTCTAATTAGAGGACCTCTGCAGGTCCTTTTCGACCTAAATTACTCTGTGATTATATGACCCTGGGATAGGATAGCCCACAGAGTATCCCCAGGACGGGGCTCTGCATAGAAGCTTTGGAATGGCTTATTTCTGTTGTACTCAACGTGAGCCAAGATAATGTTTTTGAAGGTAAATGTTGCTATCTAACACAAAGGGGCTTCTCCATACCCAGGGAGCAGAAGAGAATGGAGCAAGTAAACATCTTAGCAATCAGAGTCTGCAGGTCAGGGGGTGGAGAAATGAAGGCAATGACTTCTGCTCCTGAAAGGGGCTCTGTCCTCTCTCCTCTCCCTTACCTGCTGCCAGAGCGCATGTGCTGACTGCTCCCTCAGCTGCAGTGACAGGCAGCTTGGTTTTCTAGGACCCCAAAACCAGACAGAATATCTGTTTGTTTGACACTGTGCATAGTTTATTATAGCCATAACTGCCTTCTTTGTCTACTTAGAACAAGCCACATGTAAGTCCACCCTTAAAATCAACTTAAGATCTGTTTTGCTTTATTGAAGCTGGGTCAGGATGAAAGAAGTATGTCAGTTCACTCACCAAACCACAGAGGGAAGGGAGGCCTACAAGCCCAGAATCTGAGTTGTACTACAAAGGGAGTTAAATCCGGGAAAGGACAGAGGTACATGTTGATCCTAACTCTCTGCCCTAATACAAAAGGCAGCTCAATTCCATCCGAGCTCTGTAAGAATGATACAAAGCGAGACTTTTTCTCCAGGGCATGCTGTGATGATTGCCTTCCCTCTGGACATCTGGTTTTGGTCCGAGACCCCAGTCTGAGAATAACATCTGCCAGGACTGCGACACTGGTTTCTACGTCTCAGCCCAGTTCCTTCGGCTGTGGTCTAAATGCTAAGCTCTGCTGGAGCAAGGGACCGAATCCAGTTTTTCAGTTCAAATGCAAAATCTTTCAGTACTGAGAGCAAGCAATGGGATGTCTGCTGTGACCGTGAGCTCTACTGGCAGAGCCTGCATTGGGTGTGCATGCCGTGCACTGCTCTGTCTGTGTGACTCACATGGGGACACAAATAAGACACCTCCTAAGCATTTACAAAATCCCAAATATACACCTACAGCATAAAATACAGCACTTTCTTAAGTGCAACCTCTGGCCCCTCAAATTGTTGTTTCAAAGCGGACGCTCATGACCGCCTCCTGAAGTCTTAAAATAGGCCTGGTCAAGGCACAGAAGGGTTCTGTGGTTACAATCCCTTCCGCAGCTGATCCAAAACCCAGCCTGTGAATGTCGAAGGGAATGTAAGGTATAATTATTCCAGAGAGACAATAGGAATGATGACATAAAAGCTTTAAATACTCACAGTGCCTTTCTTACTTATATGACTGCAGCTGTCATCTACTCTTTCAAGATGAACACAACTCTGAAGTGCGGCTCTTAGTGGCTTAGCAAAAATGGAAATTTTGGTGAAGTCTGGGTCACGGGCACTCTATTAATAAAGTTAGACTTTGAACTAGCACTTTGTGTTTTCTTTTTTTATCATTCTAATGACATTTTTAACTTTTTGCTCTTCTTTACAATAGCTTGATGACAGTTTCCTGAATGATTCTGAAAGACCCTAAGCTAATTAGGGTCCAACAAAAGTACATTCAACAGATTTTTGGCTTTAACTAGCTGTTGTAGATCCTCCCTCATTATTCCCTCCAGATTTGTGATGGTTCATGACATTAACTTCAATTCCCTTGGGTTTGTTTCTTCTTATACATTCTAATATTTGCTTAGCTTGTACAAATAGCTGCGCTATTTGCCTTGAAAATTCCTCATCCTAAATTAAAATGGCCTGCTGATTCTTTATTTCACGTTAAAAGCTTTTAAAGGAATTATCACCTGGGCTACGAAAAGCCGCAGTTAACATAATAGTAACCCCAAACCTTTCCAGAGGTTACAGAAACTTGTGTATGTTTTGAGGTTTTATTTATTTGTCATTTAGGTGCCTTTGCAGTGCTTTCTGCTTTTAGGAAAGAGCCACAGGCAGACATAAAATGGATGTCACCAAATTTTCTGAGATTATTAAACCAGAAAACACAGAAACACAGGAGAAAGTCTGTTCCTGTAAGACACCCAGGAGAATCTGCATGATAAAGTTATTTTTTACGTTTATTTTCATTTTGGTAAGCACAAAGAATGAAACTATTTGGTACTCCTTTGAACCACTTGGGCTTTTGAAGTTTAACATCTATATAGGGCAACTAAGATGATTAAGGGCTTGGAGCACCTCCCTTATGAGGAAAGGCTGAGAGAGCTGGGACTCTTTAGCCTGGAGAAGAGAAGGCTGAGGGGAGACCTTATTATGGCATACAAGTATCTAAAGGGTGGGTTGAAGGAGGATGGAGCCAGGCTCTTTTCATTGGTTCCAAGTGACAGGACGAGGGGCAATGGGCACAAGTTAGAACACAGGAAGTTCCGTTCAAATACACGGAAACAGTTCTTTACGGTGAGGGTGACAGAGCACTGGAACAGGCTGCCCAGGGAGGTTGTGGAGTCCCCTTCCCTGGAGATTTTCAAGACCCACCTGGATGCAGTCCTGAGTAATGTGCTCTAGGCAATCCTGCTTTAGCAGGAGAGTTGGACTAGATGATCTCTAGAGGTCCCTTCCAACTCTGATAATTCTGTGATTCTGTGTGATTCTGTGATATGATAACTTCACTCTATTTGTTTATCCTTTTCAGGACACTGCTTGCTTTGATTTCTTTTTTCTTTCTCTGGTCAATTTCTATTTTTAGCTCAATCTATAGTCTGATCTGGCTTACCTTCCAGGGCCCTGAGGGTACGACCAGCATCCTTGCCCAGCATCCCCCGGCACCTCAGCCCCTGGGAGCCCACAGCCCTCGTGGTCCCTGTATGTTACCGTTCCACCAAGAGACATCAGGCTGACATGAGGGAGAAATGTGACCACTTACAAAGGTCATGCAACCAGTGTCTTACTGTAAAAACTTTTTTTACCATTTACACTTGTTTAAGATCTTTCAGTTGGAATGCTTTCCATCATTTTATATTATCACTGAAACTGACCCTGACAAATGACAAGTAGATAGAAGACAGAACTGTAATGTCATAAAAGACATAACCGGATACTGACAATGTAAGTTTTTATTAACTGGTGATCAGAAAAAGAAAAATGTGGGTTTGTTTCTTTATTTTACATAATGAGTTGATCAAAGTGTTCTCTATGGTTCTGCAGAGAGGGAAGGAGGGGAGCAAAAACAGACACCAGGAAGAGACTTATGTGAGGCAATTATTTCTAAAATAGCTGCGGCTGAAATGGAGTAACAAGAAGACAGGCTGGTTTTACAGTAAAGAAAATGAAGGCATCCCAAAAATGAAACCGGGGTCTTTGGTGTCTGCCCAAACTTAAAGGGCTTTGTTATTTTGTCTTGGGCTAAGCTGCTGCTTCTCACTCTAAAATAATGTTTCTGTTGTTATGCTTTGCTTTAAAGGTATCTGACTGCATTATTTTGTCCAAGCCCCCATTGAACAGCCTTTGTTGATCATTCAGGAGGCTGCTGTTTGGCTCCCTCTCCCACTGCACACGTGGATTTTTAAGCTTTACCAAATCTCAGTGAAGTCCAATCACTGACTGTCTTTGGGCTTTTAAATATGGTGTCTTGAAGGTCCTCTGTTTAACATCAGTCTTGAGGGCTAGGAATTTCTAATCTAACTGCCAAGGTTCTAGGACTAATGCCTCTCTTCTAGACGTATACCCTGAGGACGCTCATTTTCCATAAGTCCGGGCATGTAATTACCATGATTTACAATACACCTCTCCAAGGATAAAGAGTAATTGAAGCTCTTGAAAGCAAACGGTCTCAACAATTTCTACTACTGTTTTCACAATTATGGCCAGAACAAAAATACAGAGCAGAAAAATGACACACCTTCCTCTTCGTTATTTTCCTCACTATGAGGAAACTGTATGGGACTTTGTCAAGAGGTCTTCTGAGATGTGCAAGATAACCCTCCTTAGCTGTGTCTTGCTATTCCCTTATTTCCCCTGCTTGTCATCGGTGACCTTCTACTCCCTCTGAAGCAGCTAGTGAAACCTCCTTCCTTTCATGTCAGTTTTTCAGATGAGTATGATCAATCTCAACAGCTGTCCAGAATGTATAATTGCTTAATTTTGATTGGCTCCTTCTTTACCACATTGACTGTATAGCCTTGGCAGACCTATTAAAAAATGCATGAATCTCAGCAGTTCACCTATCTGATTCTGATTTATCCATATGAAATAAATATGCTGGCATATTACTTATCTGTACCCCGCTCACAGGTGGAGTATCTTGAGAAAGGCGTTAAACCTTTGAGGACAGATAACAAATAGAGCAAGGTCAGGAAGAGAATTTCAAGGTTATACTGAAAGGTTAATTCAGTATACTGTATCACATTTTATACCGCATTAGAAAAATACAAAAACCTCCCTTTCTCTTCATGCATTGTGAAAGTGAGCAGAAAAAAACTCTATAGCGGTCAAGATTACTGCTTGTAGGTGATGATTGATGAAACAGTGAGTTGAAGCTTATCACAGTGACTAATATTCAATATAACATCAGGAAAGTTAACAAACGTGAGAAGAAAGACCTTGGAAGGGACCAAAAGAGAAGCATTCTAATTCAGGCTGCTATCACACTTGAGTTAACTACTGATCTTAACTGAAATGCTCCAGTGCTGTTGTGTTTCAGCCCAAGTCTCTTAAGGGATCAGTTACCAAGGGAGTGATCGTCAGCCAGGGAAAGTTCATTTCTCCCTACTGAACAAACCATTGATTTTTCAGGGTTTTTTTTTTTGATACAGGATAATATCCTGGCTCTGCTGAAGAAAATAAGAGGTTCACTATTGTCTTTGCTGAGAACAGGGCTTCTCACTGAAATTTCAGACATTTAGTGGGACAAGAACTATGATTTCAGAATATGGGGAAAGTGGTTTATACAGGGCACCCAGTAGGTCTCAGATGGCTTCCAGCTTGCAAGAGGGGTAAAAAGTGTTCCTGCTTCTTTGACATGTAAGCAAGACTAGCAACACAGTGTCATTTTCCAGCCTTAGTAGTTGCTATGAAGGAGAATTTGGGTACACAATTCCCTAAGGGAGGCAGGGACTCTCTCTGAGTTACATAGGAACGTGTATGAGGTGATATGGAAACATGTTGTGATAACAAAGCGGGTGAACTCCAGCCTATGATGAGCTGCTACAAGAGAAAGAGGAAAGATGGCAGAGAGAAGGAAGTTGCTTACATGTGGTTTTAGTACGGCTTGTCAAAATTAAACCCCAGTAGCACTTCTTTGAAGAATTACTTTAAGGGGATCTCCATATGATTATGATCTTTACAGTACTCTAAATCTGAATAGTAGTTTACTGAGAAATATGAGATATTAGGTACGCTGTTTCAAAGTGCTTCTAACCTCAACAAGAATAAACATAGGAAGTCAAGAGGAATTAATTTACTACCAATTCTCCAGCATTACATTTTGCCCAGTTGTCAACAGAACATATTTTACAGAGCTCCTGGACAAAAGCGCTGAGGCTGAAAAAAAATATCTGTGTGAGAATGACATGCTAGAATGAGATTCAGCATATTTGCACTTGTGACCTAAAATGCAATTGCATGTTAGTCCTAGTGCAGTTCTTTTAGTCCACTTTTAATTAACTGATTTTTTGGCAGTGCTCTATGTCATCTCCTCCCAACTTCCTGCTTCCCTAAGTAAAGCCCTAGCTAATAATCACAACGATAATTTTCTAAATTTAACTCTTGGTTTTTCAAGTAATTACTGTAGCAGAGGGAATTGGAGATGCATTTTTAGGAGAGATATAGAGGAAAAGAGAAAGGAATGTCTAAACTTTCTGGAGGATAAAAGCTGCTTTGAGCTTGAGAGGGAGACAGTGATTAAAAGAACTGTCACAGTAGTGGGCAGAGTCAAGGGGTTTAGGAAAGTGGGTGTAGCTGATAGAGCACAGATCCTTAGAAAGAAGGCAAGATGAAGATTTATCCAGCAGCAGCCTGGTACAAAGCTGTAAAGGAGAAGTTTGGCAAGGACTACAGTAAACCAGAATGTATTTAGAGAATTTCTCCATTTCAGATTTTAACAGCAAAATTTGCATGCACCACATACGTACACAGAAAAAAAAACCCCAAACTGTCCTCTTTGAAATTAAAATTGGCCACTGTTTTGCATGAAAAGTTGCAGATTTTTGGGTGATTTTTCAAGTTTCTGCTTGTTTTTTTTATCATTAGTGTCTGAAACAATACATTGAAAGAAGGGAGAGAAAAAAAAGGGAATATTTGAATTTCATCTGCTACTTTCACTCACCTTTTATCATCCTATTTAGCAGCTACATAGGACTGTAACTGAGCTATGCCAGCCATAAAAACAATGTTGCAAATATCTGAAATGACAGGTACTCTCTTGGAAAAGGTCTTGTTCCATTAGCGAACAATAGAGCTTAAGTGTGACTGTAATTGGGGTTAACTGGAGTTGCTGGTGCTCAGCATTTTGAAATCATAAACAAGAACATAGAAGTCTAACAACTGGCATTTAATTTTGAAAACTTTTGCTTTTAGCTGAAGTCTTCTCTTATGCCTTTTTATAGGAAATTTTGTGACAACAATGACTTATTATGTCTTTGGCAACTTTGGCATAGGTTTGCTAGTGTATACTATGGCATCTATTTTGGGCACAGCTACATATGAAAGAACAGCAGAGAGTGCAAATACAGTAATGTATTTGTTTTGTAGAAAAATGTAGTTTGATGCAGAAAAGTAATAGAAGTTAAGAGCCCTATAAATCATATTTCATGATGGAAGCTAAACTCTAGCAGCTAAATAACTTTTTTTTTCCTTCCCTATCAAACAATGACTCAGGAAAGTTATGCTCCTCAGAATTTTTCTGGTTAGATTTGATGGTCATACTTTTAGCTCTCCAGTCTTGTAAAGCATCATCAAAGGCACTAGTAGGAATTAGTTGCCATTGAATGTTCATAAAACAGTAGCCACTGGTGTGGTACAGTATGTATGCCAGGTTGTCCTGTATTTATTAAGAGTTAAACATTCCATTATACTTCTTAGCTGAAATGCTTACGGAAGAATGTAAGTACGTGGGTAATACAGTCAAAAAGCTAATTCCTCTATTATATGAAAATAGCTTCCAATAAAATGAAAAGCCTCTCACAGGTGACTAGGTGAAGACTCTCAGAGGAAAGGTTGTGTCATAACAAAACTTGAAGTGAAAAAAGAAAAGGGACCAGAGATTGTATTTCTTCAGTAGAATTTGTTTGGAGTATTGACCTGAGGAACTGCAGTGATAGCATACCATTGAATTCCAGAGCAAAACACAACAAATCCTTAAAGAACATCTATATCAACACAACAGAATTTCAATATTCTGGAAAATGATGCTCCCAAAGATGAGTTTAGGAGAGTTTCTCATTAGAAAACAAATAGTTTCACAAGCCCACAAATGTGCTCTAATTTTCAGTGGATTTTTTATGAATTCACTTATTTTTTATAATTAATCCAGCCACGACTGCAGCTATGGTTTCAGTCTAATCATCCCTAACCAGGCTTTAGAAAATGTACACGAGCAAAATAATACAATTACATTCCCTATAAGAAAAAATGTGATTGCATTTTTGATCTCAAATTTTAAACACCTTTACTTTACATAGAAACCATATGCTCCCCAGGTATCCTTATATCTATTTCCTTCAAGAGAGAGAAGCCCATCATCATTTATAATAAGCTAGTGCTGCCACCTTTAGCAAAAGAGACCTTGCCCTTTAGCCTATGTCAAGCACAGTGTAAATTGAGTTATATTAAGAAGAAAAGACCATATAGAATTACAAAGGGGAAGTAGAAAGTGGGTGACGGTTCACTGAAAGTTGTAAATGAAATCTACGTGCAACAAGAATAATAGTAATAATAGTACTAGCATTTTATGTATTTTAATTTTTCTTTATATTTACATGAAGAGAAAGATAATCATAGGGACAGATTACTTAGACCAATCTTGAGATCTCAAGTCTTTATAAAAAAAGCTGGACAAACATCTGTCAACCACAATCCTATCTTGAAGAATAGTAACATTTCATAAAATTACCTGCAGCAGTATTACCCTGTTGCCTTCCTGTTCTTATCTCCTTCTGCCCTTCATTTCTCCTTCCCGTCCCTTGACCCCAGTTTAGCCTGCACAGAAGTTTGTATGACCATACCTTGAATAAACACACAGAAAACGAAACCAAAAACAAATCTTCGCAAAAATGTATTTTTTAAAAAATAGATGCACTTTAAACTGCTACTGTTATTGAATAGTTTGTCTTTCAAAATCAAGGCCTTTGTTTTGGTGATACTGTGATTTTCTATAATAATTTCATAGGAGTACAGGAACTCTGAATTGCTACAATGCATTCTGAGCCATCACATTGTCCTAGCACAAGGATCACATAGAGGTATTTACTCTCTAAACAGCATGGTTAATAACAACAAAATCCAGCCTATATCCAGCCCATAAAACACAAACCGTAGTTTGCGAACCATTTGTTCAAACAACACATTATATAGTTCTTCTTGCAAACTGAAAAGATAAGCAAAATGAGACAGCAGGTCGTGTTCAACAAGGCGTTTCAGCAGACATCTAATTTAAAGCATATGAGAAATTCCAAAATCAAAGCACCTGCTTGTACGCATAAGGATTTTGTTGAATTTCCTGCAGTAGTAGGAATGAAGTAAGTGAAGGATGCCATAGCAACAGTAGCTCAGAAAGCTCTTTCCGAGGCAGGGGGAATTTGCAGCATTTTTCCATATTTAATGCAGGTCTCTATATTTATTTTGCAAATGCAATTTGCAAGCAATTGACTAAGTCCTTTAATTAGGGTATTCTCAGATAGTGTTCCCCAACAGTCCTGAATTCTTAGTGTGGAAACAGCAGGCCATAATCATTCCATTGGCTTCGTGCATTAGTTGTAAAGCAAGAGAATAAAGAAGTTGTTTTGCCCAAGTCAGAAAGGTACATCAGCTGACCCGTAACTGCCATATTAGTAGAATTTTAAGCCTCAAGCTCGTCATCAGTTATAAGAAGTAATAGCACAGAATGTTCCTTGGAAACTTGCAAAATCTGGGAAGGCAAGATGCTCAGTGTATCTCTTAACAGTGGCTGACAGTGCACCATGCCTGTCTATCTTTACTGTAATTTCATGTGCATTTGTGTAAGAATAGAAATATACTTAGCTTGTACACTTTTTCACACCAGCATTCTTGTTACCCTTGAAGTCAATAACAGATACTTTTACTTTGCTGTCCTTTGGTAAAAGCACACGAGAATAAAAAGTTTGTCTTTGACACGTATTGCACCTAAATCATCTAAACATTTATCACACTCCCTCTATAATAATTGGGGAGGGTTTGGAAACTTCAGTCCATCCACATGCAAGTGTCCCAGGTGGAAGGATGTTTTCTAGCCATTCCTGTACACTGACTGTTGAAGAAGACTAGATGACCACCTAAAAATGGATGCCTAAATTTTAGGCTGAGGAAAATATGCAGACATCATATTTGGACATTGCTTTGGTCATTGCTTGGCCTTTACAATGGTATTGTCATATCTGTGCAGGGAAATCCTTCAACCCCACAGGGACTTTTGGACACAAATGAAAGTTCACTAATAAATGTAAGGTTTATACAGATTACCCTTTTATTTGTGGCATTTTCTTAAATATTTTGGAAACAGTATTTTTGGTGTTAGTTATTTCATATATACGCAGGTAGATTTTTGCTCAGATGGGCGATTGGCTAAACAAATCTGACTGACTGAAATTAACATGAATTCACTAATAAATAAGCAATAAGGACCATGAGACAACTTTGCCTTCACTAATAAAGAAACTAAGAGTTTGCCTGTGTGAAAAGAGATGCTGTTTATCTGTGAATGTCTGAATGGATCAAAGGCACGAATAACAGCACTACCACTTTTCAATACATTAATGAGAGAAAGCTGTCATAATGTCTTTATTTTTGTTGCTTTTTTCACTTCAGCCGATGTGTTATTTTCAAGATCTTTATATTTTCTTTTGCAGCACTTACCCACACAATTAAATAAGAAATACAGGTGAAAAGGTGTTAATGTACTAACAATGGGATGTGAAGCTCCAATCAGAATTACATTCTGGTGAAATGAACTGGTGAAATAGTAGACAATATGATAAAATGAACTTAATGGCACTATATCGCAGAGAAAAGGAAAAAGAAAAAAAAAAGAAAAGCTACATTTAGCTGAATTAAACCCAGACCTGCAGAGATTTGTGCACCTGCTTCCTTTCTGACGTGGGGGAGTCCTTTGACTATCCATGTGAGCTGAGGAAGCGTATGAGAAGCTATTCATTGCTTCAGAGCCTTAAAGAGGGCCTTTGTAAAAAATGCTGTTCGCTCCTCAGAGGGACTGGCACCACTTAGGTCTTCAAAATATGTCTCAAATGCTGTGTAGAGCTAGACAGCATTTTACTAGAGAAGAGCTGGAATTTAGCTTTTATTCTGCATTAGTATCAAACAGAATAATTTACCCCACGTTTCATAAAACAGGCATTGCCATGCTATTTCCATTTCCACAGGGGCTGAATTTTCACGTTAAGCTTTCTCCACTAACTCCTTGTACGAAAGCTAATTTCATTACAGTTTTGAAACCGCACTAGATACATCTTATTAAAATGAAACAGAAACTCCAAATTAGTCAGACTTAAGGCTAATTTGACCTGTGTTGCCCCTCACTATGAAACCTATGGGTGACTTGGAAAAATGCCTGCTTGTATATATTACCATGCGTAATTGTCTTGCAATACATGGGTTTTTATTTATTTAAGAACTGTACCAGTGGTCAGCATTTCACCTTTCATAAAGTGCTTTCACTCTCTACCAAGATGTGGGAAGTCTGTCTCTCCTAGAGTCTTTTATCCTTGCCAAACAAGGCTTGACAGTGCTTATATGAAGGTGTAACATGGAATGACATCAAATAGTCTACGTTCTAGGACTGGAGACATGAATTGTCATTAATCTGTGTCAGAGATTAAGTTTACAAACACAGGCAGGTCTGTTAATCACAGTAGTTACCGTGTCCTTGTCTGGCCTCAGTAACAATACTGCTCACTTAACAGAGAAACAGAAGAGCATACAAGGCAAAGTTGTCCCAAATCCCAATAGTCAAACACAGTGGTGTTCTGGTCATAATCTAAAAATAACTCTTTTTTGGCAAATGCCTCCCCAAATGTATCTTCCTGAACCTTTACACATGCAAATGTTCTCCCCCTAAAGTCACCCTAAAGTCACACTATCAAGTAGTATCTGAGTCTGCTGGAACTTCTGGAGTCCAGTCAGACACTGTTCAAACCAGCTTTGTTGTTGTGTAAAGGACACGTGATAAGTGGTTGCAGAATTGGCATCTCTGTGGGGAGATCATTGTTATTTTTAAATGAAGTCCATTTTCTCAATGGAATCTTAATTTGGAAACACTCACTCAAGTTACAGCTCCTGTGTGGAACCCAGTAAACTATATTTAAGTCTTAAAACAACATGGACAATTGAGAATGTGCCTGATATGGCAAAAGCTATTTTTGACAATTGGATAATTGCAGCCTGTCTTCACTGAACAGCATATACCTGAGAATTGAAAGAATAGCCACACATATATATAAAAATCTCAGACATTTAATATTTAAGGAGGAAATTCTACTAAAAAGCAAGTGTAAAATTCCCAGTTTGAATTCCTCACCCTCATCCAGATGTGGTAAAAGATTACTAAAATAATTAGGATTAAACATTTATTCACCGGTATAATTTTTTTTTTTTTTTTTTAACCCAGTGTTCCTATTTCTGATAAGGCCTTCAAAAAAAGCAGTGAATTAAAATTTAAGGCATTAAAGGGGCCTTTCCACTAAATCTAATAGGAATCTTCACTTAATTCATTGCAGGTCTGACCTGCAGCATCTGCTTGACCCTACCTAGCTTCAGGTACCCAAATGAGGCACTTAAACTCAAAGCACATTGTCCATACCTCCTTATCTAGTCAAAGAAGATACACATTCAGTTTTATGTATGCTGATATTCCCCCTCTATTCACTTTATAATGACTACGCCAGTATCTTAGGCACACCAATTAGATATGTAAAGTTAGGCGGGATGAAAAAGAGTGTATGTAAATAATTTGATGCAAAGCACTCTTGCACATCTGCTCTTCCTTCTCCTCTGATACTCTCTGCTCCACCACTTATTTCAAAATGCCAGATGTGCTTTAATGATGAATAAGTTAAACCTTAAGGCTGACAATAGAATTATCACACACAAAAAAAAACCCAACTGTTGTTCCACAAGTTTTGTCATATTTATTCCACATGGTTAAGTGAACATATTCAATTCTTCTCTGTGTATCAAACCAGAGAGAACAACAAAATTTTTCTTCTGAAAAAGAAAAAACATGAGACTATTGTGGTTTAGTGTCTTAAAAATTCCTTTCTGCAACCTTGGCTTTACATTTTCACATCAACACAGAGTGAAAACAAAACATGGATGACGTTATTCTTACCAGACGTATCTTAAGGTCATAAAATCACCATGTAAACCAGTTGTCAGGAAAGACCTGATGAAGCCAGAGGGTCAGGAACACACAAAGATTTTGCAACCATGCAGCACCATCCACTTAACATGTTAGTGAGTTTTCTCTCTGTAATAAGAACTGTTTCTCTTGGTAATAAGCTCTATCAATTCACTAAAAAATAAAATTAAAAAAAAAAGTGGGAGAAAACCCCATAGATTTTTGTTTCTTGCTCATAAAAAGGCGGAATGTTCTTCAAAATGTTTTGTTTCAAATGTTGACATTTTAAGATGAATGTGATACCCTTTTCTTATTTATATCTTACTTCTTTAATCAGTTTCTATCTATTATCTTGTGAATGCAGGCATAAATTTTAAATCTGTTGCTGAGTTTGCATGTGGATCAGGACTCATACTAATAGGTAGGCTGATATAAGCAAATATATGACAATACATGAGAACTGCATATCTGATATTTTTATGCTGCGTACATGAAGTATAGCATATATTTTAATGATGTAGCATTTTATGCTTTGGGTTAATTTATCTCCACAACGGCAAAATAAAATTAATAAGACATACACTTATTATCTAAATCCATCCAGACTCAATCCTGCAAACATTGTTTTCATGGCATTTAACCTAGCTCTCATATAATTTAATCAAGACATGAACTAATAAGTACTTGACAAACAAGTGAAGTTAAGAACAAGTATATGTGAGTTTAAAGACTGAAACACCATGTGTTGGCAGGGTCAAGCATGGTACTTTTACCATCGATTATATCGCAAAAGTACATGGATTTTCCAGCCTGAGAACTATTAAAAACAACAAAAATATGTATGATAGCTGATATGTGATAGTTAACAAGTTCCATTCTAAAAGGACAAATGAAAGAGTATCAAAATAAAAAGCAAGCATTCTTCTAGACATCCAGCAAACACAATGACTTTTAAACACATGGCTTCATCCAGATTGTTGTTCAGATCTCATTGGTAGACATGTGTAAGTTTAAATTAAACTATAAAGTTGACTTCCAAAATAATTGGCACAAACCGTGGTTCATTGTCTGGCGTAAAGATATATATATTCTCTAAGGCATATATTAAGGAACTCTGGGAACACTGGAACTATTGTTTCATACTTCAGCATCAAAATACAGCTTAAGCACTCATGCAGCTGTTTGTACCTAGTCAATTGTTTTACACATGGTTTAGGCTAAATAGACAAATTTTCAATGCATCAGCTTCAGAAAAGAATGAGTTCTACAACTGATGCATTGATATCTTCTCTGTCAAGCAGATGTCATTCCATAAGCCTGTCCTAATCCTCTAGTCAGACAAGGAATTGATTTTTCTTTTTTAAAGCAGCCTTAGACATAGCTTAAGGGTAAAAGTGTCAGAATTGTTATCTTCAATATATGTTTCTCAAGTATTTCAGAACAGGTATGAAATATAAGTTACAGTTCCCCAAAAGTAAGGTTGTACATGAAGATTGTTCACTAAATGAGGGCCCAATAATATACTATGAAACATCTGAAAATACACTCTCAGCTGGTGCAAACTTTTGTAACTCATATTAAAAAAGGAGTGATGTCTTCCTTGCTCAGGAAAAAAAAAAAGTATAATAGGAAGTGACAGAATAGTGCATTAGTTGGTTGTTGGTATTGTCCTTCGATGTGTCTTCAATAACTAGTGCACATCTGAGATGTTACCATCACAAAATGGGTCCAAATTCTTAGGCAGTGTTTTTTCCTTCTTTTTCATAACATAGCTTTCTGATAACTTTATGGAAAAGAATTAGGGTCATTCCCAACAGAAGTAAGGGTAAGTGGAAGAAAAATTGCTGTGGAGATCCAGCTCACCATAGCATGGAAGGCATGTGTCTAACTAACTGTAAGACAGTAGATTGGTCACTGCGAAGGTTTGAAATGTGGGGATTAGTCTGCAAAAAAAAAAAATCCGTTTCAGAAATTCAAACAGAAGCGTTGAACATTAAACACTGATAAAATTATGATCAGGAGTTACCCATGTGAGATTTTGTCAAAGGCCTGCATTTTCTTTTGTCAGTCAATGGGGCTATATATCAGCTATGAAATAATTCTTTCAGAAATAATTTTGAGCACAGAAAGGAAGAGTACACCCAGTGACAGCAAACATCAGTGAAAACAGCACATATTAAGTGGTTTTAAGTTGACGCTCAGTAGCCACATTCTTAGTAAACAGGCAATTCACATGAGGTCATTTTCTTTATTACTTGGCTTAGTCCCTGAACTGCCACAAACTAGCAAGTAGTACTTAAAGCAATCTGTTCTAAAGCTGTATTTTTCTCCTGCAGATGTTTTTAGAACATTTCAGTGAAGTTGAGGAAATCAACTGTGGTCATGGTTGTTATCTTGGGAAAAAGGAGAGGAAAAACAAAGCAATTTGTTTAACTAGAAAGGGAATGTATTTATACTAACGCATGTTTCTTGAATAAAAACCGATCTCACTGGTCTTGCTGCCAGAAGAAAAAGTCAATTTTTTGACAACCAAACTTCTTACTATACTCGTGTCTCCCTCTGCTATGCAGTATATTCACATTTTAGTACAGCATTGTGCTCATCCCATCTGTACGCCTCAGCAAAAGCAGTACTTTCAGAAAGGAATGCCTCCTCCATTTTCTGTCAGCAAGGTGAAGAAATGAGGTATGAAGATAGCCCCTACTTCCACTCAGTTTGTCAAGGCTTAAATGATTACAAAGATGAAGATGTCGGAAAAACAATCCCAATGTATTACCTTCTTTTGGAGAAAATCAAGAAAGTCTCCTGAAAATAATTTGTTTAAAGGGATTTTTCCACTGAAATTCTGCATTTTCATGGATATTTGCTAAGGGAGATGTCAAAAGCTATGATTTTAAATTGACATAGAGGTGCCAGAAAATTGTACCTTGCATTTTTTTCACTATGAAAGGAAACGACATTTTACTTCTGACTTCGTGATTTGCAGTTGAGTAAAGTAAGTAGATTCTTTACAACTAACGAACATGGAGGAAAAACTGCAAGTGCAATTTGTTTAATATCTGAGAAAATCCGGCTACATGTAACTGTGCCAAGGTGATATTGTATTGCATATATGCAAAGTTTAAGAAATTACTTAATCTAGATTATTGATAAATTAAAAATAAAATGTAAGTTTATGCACACTGGGGCACGTCCCACAGTTTACACTAGACCAGACAGAGGAGATGGCCACTTTAGAAGCAAAAAGACGTTCCAGATACCAAGAAGAGAATGAAGGAAGGCATTTAGCATTAACAAATGAAGGGAAAAAGTTGTAAAAAAGAAGTACAAAAATAGACTGTGTTCACTGGAAGCAGAGATTTAGATTAGAATAGAACCACGAATACACTTAAGAACTGAGAATGAGGTAATTGAACTGCATATGGAATGAAGGAAAAAAGAAGGAAGAGAGAGATCACAGGAGAGTGGAATAGTATTGTGGTGTTAAGGGTAAAAAGAAAGAGTAGATTCTGAGATAACTGAAGAAGGAAAAGTAAATATACATGCAGAGAACCTAAACATGAAGAAAATCAGGCAGAGATCCTAAGGATTTTTTTTCTTATAATAAAAGGATGACTGACACTATCTGATAAGTAGATCTTCCATGAGGAACAATGATTTTAGAAGACAAAGCTAGGTTTTAAAAAAAATAACTTGTAAAGGTTTCTTATTGTCTCATTTTTGAGAGGAAAGAAGTTACAAAATAGCTTTGATAAATAAGAGGGATTGATTTTGCTTTAGAAAAGCCAGAAATAACAATTTGATTCATGGTTATTACTGTGTCTTGTGCCATGACTAGGACAGTACATTTGCCACAGTACATGTTGTGAAACAACTCCAAAACAATCAGCCAACTAAAAATACCACAGATTGTTTAGAATATGCTGTGGAACTGATTGGAAATATGTTTGTGTCAAATTATGAAACCCATCTTTTGTGGATTAGAACATCTGAGACAGTGGGCCAAAGGCCATTGAGCATCTGTCCCTTCTGCAAAAAAATATTTTCTACTAGAAGAAACACTGAATTTTAGCGATTGCAAGTGGAGAAGCTAACCACTGCTAAAAAAAGGAAAGGATGGATCTGGGAGCTTTCTTCATAAACCTATGAGAAAAGAGTGACAGAAACTGCTTTAAAACATTATTTTCCCTAATACAAAGACAACAAGAAATGTACCGGATTAAGAAGGCAGGAAATGATTCCTGGTTTATGAATGCTGACCAAATCCAAAACTTGTAGGAGTGAAGCTGGGATGTTGCATTAAAGGTAGCTCTCCACTGGTACCTACACTTTTGTCTTAGGTGAGAAATTCTTTTGCTAAATGTCCCTAATGGACATACTGTCCCCAGATGGTTTAACCTGAATCTCACAGGTTCATCTGAACACTAACAGCATTTGTACAAACCTATGTACAACTTAAGTCAAGTTTAAAGCTCTGATCTCAGGTAGCATGACAGCAAGTATGGTGTGACAGATCTGATACCAGCTTTCCTGAATTCTCCAAACCATAGCTCTTCGCTGTGCACTGTGTGACCTTGTGCACAAATAACCTTTCCACTCAGGTGAGTCTTTCTGTCTAGACCATGAGAACCATTTTCTCTGGTGTGTGTATGCACATCCCTCTGCATCCTTTGATAGAGGATGAGGTGTCCAGAGCAACACTTGTGTTTCAGACATTGCCTGCTCCTTCACTGGTGGAGGCTGTGAACATGCTGAACAACCAGGAACGGACTCAGTGGAATGGGGTTGTGATTATATGGAAAGTAAGATTGTAATGAGTAAGATTAAAGAGGAAGAGATTCCCAATATATCTTGGTCGTGTATTTACCTCTCTTCTCTAACAGGATCTGTTGTGTCTTCATACCTTCCTGAATGCTTTAACGCTTTCCTGCTTCACCCACTCACTGTCCAGTGACACACAATCCATGGTCCACTGCTGCTCAAATTACATCTTCCTTGATCCTCTGTATCCTTTTTTTATGTGGGGTTGCACGTTTGTTGCTTTCCTAGGAGATGACAGGAGACAAGTGGAAGGGGAGGAGGCAGGGCAAAAAGTTGCTGTGGCTCAGGGCAGTGAAACTTCCTAAGGGCAGAGAAGACAGGGAGCAAAGTTGCCTGATCAGAGCCTGCAGGAAGGATACCACCGCTGTAAAAACCTCCCTCCCCGCACTGAGCCAAGAGCTGCTGTTCTGGACCCTTCCCAGCTACCCATCAGGGACCCTCTCCCCCACGCTTAGGCTTTAGGCAGAAATGCTTTATTTAGAAGTGACCATGCCTTTTCTGCTTTCTGACGGAATGTCAAGGTCCCAAGACCTACAGTCCCTGCCCCACAGGGTCCTCACAGCCAGATCTCTGGTCTCTCCGAGTAACACCACCTGTGCTCACTCAAAGCACACACACCCTGCTCCTTGTACCCTTACCTTTCGGGCACCCCTTCCCTCCCCACTCTCCCCGGCTCGATGCTAGGTACTCAGTACCCCCAGATCCACTCTCCTTGTCCCAGCTCTCTGCCATCCCTTGCAAAAGGTTTCCATATAAAGAAAGTAGCTGAAAGCAAAGGTCAAAACCTCGTGAGGTCGCATCTGCTGCTGAGGAAGTCTCTTTTCCAGGTAAGGCTGACCTTCTTCCCTGCCCACTCGCCCATACTGGCTGACCTGGAAGAAAAAATCCTCCCCAAAGCAAGAAGTCTTACTGCCCAACAGAATGCACTTGATTCCTGCCAGCAAACCTGCTCGAGTGTGGGCTCCTCTCTCCATGGGGTCACAGGTCCTGCCAGGAGCCTAAAAAACCCCAAGCTAGGAAGAAGTAACTTGTTTCTTTTGTCTAGGGGGCTTAGCAGTAAGGTGCATGAGGGAAAGCACCAAAAAGAGTTTGCTGTCATTTCAGAGAGAAAAGAGCTGTCCTAGCTTGCAAAACATTGATTTCCAAATGTTAAAAGGCAACTTATTAGTTTGTATGTTCTTTCTGTTCCAGTCGGTGCTTTTACCTAATGCTTCCATTTATGCAGTGGTCAATAGGATATCAAATCCATCTTTCTTTGCATGTTGTCCAAAAAAAAGGGGATTTGCACTAACTCATAAGACTGATCTCTCAGGATTACTTATTGATTGAGAGTTGGATTAGAACTGTTTTGATCTATAGTGAACCTGAACCCTGAGAACACACTGAATTATCTTTTGAAGTTGTTGGTGAAGTCTTTGTTCCATTTCTAAACCACTGCGATAGAATACCCATGTTAATACTAGTCAGATGTTTCATGAACTCTTCACACCTGAAACACTCATGATGGATCATCAGTTAGTATTTTAATTTCTTATTTCTTCTGGCTTGTGGGATTGATGCTGTTGATACTTTTCTCATTATTGTTTTTATTGTTATTATTAATAAAGCAAGCTTCTGCTACAGGAATGAAATTCTGTGATCAAAAAGCCTCTAAAAGAATATCTAATGAATTCAGCTGATGACTGAGAGTATGTGAGCTATAGATGTGTCAAAGGATTAAGAGGAAGGCAACGGTGCTTGACTTCCCTGATTCATTCAGTGACAGATGTTAGATTCAAGGAGGAGGGGGATGTTAGAAATAAGCATTTATTTATTCATTCCGCAGTCTCCTGCAGCAAAAAAATACAGTAGTGACAGTGTTCACCCACACTGAGCAGCTTAGAAACGCCAATTTATGCTTAAAAAAAAAGCTGATTGTTCTGTTAACATGGAAACCTTTCATAGCACAATAAAAGAAAAAATCATCTACCTCCAGGGGCTTACCAGCTACACAGTATGACACATACGATAGCACATTACTGCAAGTTTTATTTATTCCAACTTGAAGGTCGGGATGGCAGATATTTTTGCAGAACTGCAAGCCTTGGACTCATGCTGACCCTTTCCAGAGAGCTGATTGTGGCCCAGTATGTTAGAATTCTCTATAAATAAAACCAGCGCTTCTTGGCAAAGGGGTGCATTTTATCCTGAATGTAGATGTTACATCTAGATGAATGACCCTCCCACCTCTCCCGTCTCTTCCTGGAATTAAAGCTGCCACAGGAGGTGTCACTAATAAAACTACATCAGCGCAAGGTCAATTATAATTCCCTCACTCTCTTCAGTCTCTGCAGAGCCAGGGAAGGAGGGTCACATGGCTTTAGCATTCAGTAGCTCCTTCCCTTTGTATATTTTGCGATGTCAAAGTTCCACTTCCATTGTGCCATTGTAAACTTTTATGATCCTGGGGGGTGGGGGGTGGGGGGGTGGGGAGAAGGGTGCATTTGAAAGAAAGCCATTCCACCATGATCATTCCTTTTTTTTTATACCCTAAGATTTTTTTTAACACATAAAAATGTTTGGCAGAGAGAAAGGTCTTCAAATCTTACATCTGGGCGCTTGCAGGAACCTTTCCTTTGCTGGCCAGCCTTGCCCTCACCCTCATCTGAAGACTAGCCCAGGACAGTGACCCTGGGAGGCCATGAAGCTGCCCCCTGGCAGGCCTGGGATGAGAGGAGCTCCCGGGGGCAGCTGATGTTCACCACCGGGTACCGCTGGCTGCCAGCTCTGGGAACGGTGCTGGTGGTCGCATTGCACATGAGCTTTGAGCACCCATGCAGCCTCCGCTATAGCTCTGAGTTGTGAACAGGCAGCAATATCAAATCTGATGCTTTCAACAGTCGGGGGACATCTGTAATTATCTGCTTAGACCCTTACACTACCACACAGCTATGATACAGGTGATAATGACAACTAACTGTGATCTCCTTTGCTCTTCCTTCCCATCTCTTCTTTCTCTTCCTTCACCAGCCATGAACATGTAGTGGTGCTCCAGTGGGGGTCTGCCTAATTGGGCAGGCTTGTCCCAAAAGGATAATCTGCTGGGGTGATGTGAATATGTTCCCAAAGCAACAGTTTTCTGTTTGTATTTAAAAATTTTAAATCTTCTTTTTCCTGGGATCATCAAAATCAGGTACTTGGTGCCTCTCCATAGGAAAGTACCCATCTTTAAATATGTCATTATGAGTGTGATTTCTTACAGAAAATCACTATTTTTAAATCCAGGCAACATCTTTTTTTTATACCTGATTATCTCTTTCCATTATTCTTGGAGGACACATACAATGGTTGTCTCCTGTTAGCTACGTAGCTTTATTCCTCAACAAAAATCGTCATTTGCTCTGTAGTTTTATATATTCATTATTCCACCATTTGCTCTGTGGCTTTATATATTCATTAAAGGTCTCCGAAACACACTATCAAAATGTCAAGCACCTTGTGGCTCTGATTCATGTCTGCTCAACATTCAGGAATTAGCTCTAGCAAACCTTCTGTGAACTTTTAATTGCAGCTGGTTCAAACTTTCTGCTCTCTCTGCCTGTCTACAAACATCTTTTGATACTGTTCTGTGATGCATTTGAAAGCTGAATCTTTTCTTTCTGTAGCAAATCAACACTGTTCTTTGCATTTCCCTGACTGGCTGAAAGTGCTGTCAGTGCCCTGGAGGATCAATTAGAAACTATTTCATTTGTGTGACTAAAGAAAGATAATCTGCACGCTTTCTCCCATGAAAAAAAAATAAATAAAAAAAGAATTAAAAACCTAATTTACCTCAGTGTTCCTTTCTGCATTAACCAGAGCTAGTACTCTGGCTCCTAACTAGGAGCGTTTTAATTTAAATTTCATCTCTCAGTAAGCTTGCATGCAGTCAGTGCAGTGTGAGAGCATGGCCATGAACAGCCCACCCTTTAGATCACCAGTCCAAATTGGTTTGCGATAGGACTAACCCTGGATCATATCTGACCTCAATACATAAGCAAGAGTGTCACAGAGTGTGTGTAACTGCGTGACATGCCAGCATTGGTGTACATGTGCAGACTCCCATATCTCTCATTCCTTAGCATGGCTTTTTCTTTTCAACCTCAATATATCCCATCAGCTACATCCATCTTTTGTGAGGAAAAAATATCTGATTTTGTTTAGGTTGGCATGTTCTTTGCTGTCCAGCTATGATCTCCATCCAGATCTCCTTGCTACAGCACCATTGCATAGCAGAAACTCAATATGTGTGTGTTTCTCAGGTAGGTATTCGTGTTACCGTACCCTCAAACTCCATCTTTGAACATCCCATAGCTCTCAGACCTCTTATATACGAAGTGTTCATGTTAGTGATGGGCTTCATATATCCCCAACATTTAACTCACTTGCAGACATGATATCTCAGAACTTTGACTCAGATCTCTAACATTTCATCTGTGGAGACTTAATAAGTTACTGGATCCAGATATCTGTCCATACTTTTCCTACTGCTTAGCCACTGCATATCAAAGGCCAGCACGTTATCTTAAATTAGCAACAAGTTTATTTCGTGTTGATACACCAGTCTATGAAGTATGGCAGGTAAGAGGACTTCCTTCCTTTTTTGCTTCCAGGGAGAACAGAGCAGAAAGATAGGGATCAGAGAGGGGTGACGCTTTAAACTATGCATGAATCTATGAAGGTGGTGACTCAAACCTCAGTTTCAAACTTGTCAGTAGGGTTACAACCTAGTAACTCATACTGCCTCAAATCCTCCTTCTTCCTTCTTCCTATTTCTCTGCTTTACAATATATGCTTTTGTTCTTTACTGTCATCATTAAAAAAAAAATCTGCAACGTGTCTTAAATCCTCCTTAACGTTTTTCCATTTGAGTTTCAGTGCTGCCTGTGACCTGAGTGGGCTTCGGAGCACTTGCTCAGACATGTCTATGATTTGACAATAGAAAGCTAACCTTTGGTGATTCAGCATTTGCAAACGTGTGCATGCCTATTTCAGACTGAATTTGCTGCAGGGATAACGTGTAAAATTTGTCCTCGTTGAAATTAACTGGAGGTTTGGCCATTGATTTCAGTGAAAGGGAGTTTCACCTTTAACATCTACATATAATTTCACTCAGAAATAAAAAGAGAACACTTATTAATATGGTCTTTCTAGCCCCTTATGTATGGCCACTAAGTCTCTTTCCTAAATCAGTTTCATCCAGCTACCTAACACTTTCTCTACTTTCTCTAAGGGTTGAATGACTGACCCTTTTTACTGATGATTAAAGTCTTTACTCAGCTCTGATACTGCTTTTTGACCAATACTAGGTGTACTACTGCCCTTGAAAGAACTGGCTGAAGAGAGTAAGGTCCTGTATATCAAAGTTAGCTACTCTTTCTGTAGCATGGTGATTTTTGAACAACACACCTGATCAACAACGTCCTAAGGAATGAACAAGACATCTCTGAGCACGACTGTTGACTGGAAGTTAGGAAATCACAGAGTCTCATGAGACACACATGGAACTTGTGATAGAGCATAAACAACCCTGAGTGAAGCAGCCACCCAGAAAGTATAAATGAAGGATTTAATTATCCTCTGCTGTGAGCAAATATATTAATAATAGCTGCTCAAGAACTTTATCCCAGGCAAAAAGGAAGCAGCTGATTCCCCAGAAGAGATTTCTGTGGCACACTTTGAGGAAGGTTTTGGAAACAGGGACTGTCAGTCATAGAAAACAGAAAACAAACCAAGGAAAGGAAAGCTTCTTCAGACCTAACACTGGGTTTCCACAATAAAATCTGTAGCAGATAGCACAGTAGAGGACATTACAGTCTTTGAGGAAAGAAGTGGCTTCCATGTAGAGAAGAAGCTCAGAGCTGTATATACAATTGCCTGTCATGTATTTTGATACTATAAATTCCTGAGTTACAACTAATAGGCAGAGATTATGGCAGGTGACATACCTGCTCTGTGAAGTGGCTTACATGGATCCTAGCTGTGTCTGGTGGTCATGTCTCTTGTGTCAAATTGACAGACTAGAACCGGTTCTCCTGGTCTGGAGTTATTATCTTTCAGCACAATAGTATTCCTTTTCCCCTTTTCCTTCACCTGCACAGTTTCAAAAATAATTTAAAATGCTGATATCCTGAACCACTTGCATGCTGGTTGAAAGAAAATGAAGACCATGAGAAAGGAAGGTGTACAAGGAGCTCCTCTTATGGAGAAACAGTAATGGCAGCACATACATCTCTCCCAGGTGGAAGAGAAATAGAGCACCCTGAGTCCCTGAAATGGAGAGGAGAGGAGAGGAGAGGAGAGGAGAGGAGAGGAGAGGAGAGGAGAGGAGAGGAGAGGAGAGGAGAGGAGAGGAGAGGAGAGGAGAGGAGAGGAGAGGAGAGGAGAGGAGAGGAGAGGAGAGGAGAGGAGAGGAGAGGAGAGGAGAGGAGAGGAGAGGAGAGGAGAGGAGAGGAGAGGAGAGGAGAGGAGAGAACAGGCTAAAAATTGTGCTTGTGAAGCTAGTATCCAGCTCTGCTTTGAGAAGTTATGAAGAGTGACCTCTGATAACTAATCTACTAGAAAATAACACATAGAACTTCTCCTATACTGGAAAATATTCTTCAAAAAGGTAAGTAATTTTCCACTTCACAACAGTACTGAGTCAGCCTCTTGTTGTTTCTCAAATGCAGTGGGAATATAGAGACTGAAGGACTAATTACATAGTTTCTTTTTCCATGTATCTACCTTTCCTTTTGCTAGCGTGCAAGGAGAAATTTGTGTAAGTCTAAGGATCATCAGATCTAGTTAAAATAAAAATCTCTCTGCAGTCAATACTGCTATTTTGGAAAGGTCTTCTCACATATTAAGTATTTGGTGTGGAATCTAAGCCTTGGCAAGTCTCCTATTGGTTTCATTTATTTCACACACATATACTAAGTAGAAAAACACTTTTCAGTGAGGAAGGAAGTGAACTGGAAATATAACCATGAATAAACCCCTAAATATTCTTCCTACAAGATTTCCCTTTTGTATTTGAGGTTTTAGACTGACAACTATTTTTTTTCCTTCTCCAAAGAGTTGTATTTATTTCATGTGGCACTTTCTTCAAAGCTAGCTTCTGATATTTGAAAGAATCTTCCTGCAGACATTTTAAATTCAAACCTGATTAACTCGGTCTTTTTGATTTCTTTTTTGATTGCCTACAGGTACATGACCCATTCCAATTAACTACTACAGATGATAAAAATAATCATCTTATTAGCTAGCAGCCACAGCTACCATGGTACCCTCATTTAGTACGCTACAAGAAAGTCTTGCAGAAATAAGAAACTTTAGAGAAGTTTTAAACACACACGAATTATTGGAAATGTGAGAGTAACTCCCAGCTCCACAAAACCTCTTTTATAGCTAAATTTCATAATGACTGAACACAATGATCTCCTAGAGAGAAGACCAGAATATGGAAAGGAGATGTACTACTGTATGCAATTCTTAGTTATCAGCAAAAAAAAAAAAAAAAAAAAAGAAAAAAAAGCTTAGAACTAAAAAGACATATCTAAAAGTAGATACAGTCAGCCAAGTGAGATTGCTTTAGACTAACTGCATGTGCCATCTAAGTGTACTGAAAGGTACCTGTGTTACTTCAGTTATTATTAGAAAAAAATTAAAAGGCCAAGCACTCGGGTGTATGTGATAAATTTCTAACAAACACATTTTAAATTCAAAAGTAAATATGTCAGACATTAAAGTATAGTTGTTTACATGTTTCCATTTAATTTGGGGAATTAATTGGAAAAGGAGGGATATCCTTTCCATCAGACAAGGGGAAAACTTCAAGGTCTATGTCAGGCAGCACGTTGCCCTCTCAGACGGTGAAGATCACTCTATTTCAGGATCATCTAAAAAAAGAATTAGACTATGGAAAATTTTGGAAATGTCATAGCCTTTTGTTGTTGTTGTTATCTTTAGAATGAGTCAGTTCTGAGGGTTTTTCATTTACAAATTGCAAATGTGAGAGAAAAGGTGAAAAAATGTTTAAAAAGTGTCAAGCACTTTGGAAACTAAGAGAAATCATTTTAGTTTGACGACACAACATTAAAAAAAAAAAAGCCACACATTGCCACCAGTAGAATATCAACTGTTCTCAAAGCCTTTTGTGCCGCAGAAAGAAAGTATGGGTTAGAAAGCTAGGGTAATGTCCCTGAATTCGGAGATAGTGTCTGTCAAAGAGCTCTCTCAGTGCTGCTGGAGAATTGCTGCCTGTACACTGGAAACAGATGTCTGCCTAAAAATACAGGGGGTCATAAAGGAGATGCTTTTCAAAGTTCTTAAGCTATTCATTTTTTTCCCCCTCAGTATCTAAGTTGAAAATGCCTCCCCTAGTTTGACTTATGGGACGTGTCAGTCTATGGATGAAGAAAACTATGAGTTCTGCCTTAAGTTAATTTCCTCTTTCTAATAATGATACATATCAAGATGACAAGCATTCCCCCCAAAAGCAGGGGCCAAATCCATTACCATCTGAGGAAAACTGCTTGACGTTTGTGGCATTTAAACCACATTCTCAAATGTAGTCAAGGGGTGTGGCAAGAAGTGATGGCTCTCAGTGAAAGAAAGTAAGAGGTCACAGAAACATTGGTTATAAAGGACAGTCCAGGGATGCTCAATATGTCACACAATCTGTCTTAAATTGCTGACCACCACATTTTACACTGCTGAAAAATGATAAAATATTATCCCTTTTTCTTTCCTCTTAATCATTAATAGCACAAAACATGGTGACCGAAGCATGTTGCTCTTCTGCATAGGCTAAGGTCAGTGCTGTTTTTTATTTTTCACAGATCTTCTAGACAAACCTGTAATGAAATAACTCAAGATTTGGATGTATATCTTTAGGTTTGGGACTGCAGTTGCTAAAGCCTTACTTTACACCAATAGTGCAATATTTAAAATTATTTCATTTTTTAGCTGTTTTCTGAAGAGACTAATCTTCCTAAGCCATATGAATACAACAGAAGTCTGTGGCAGATATGTTTTGTGACTAAGTAGACGTTCAGAGCAGTGAATTCTGACTCATGTGCAAAGAGACAGTGAATTAGGCAGTTCTCTGACTCAGGGTCAAGAGTGATTACACTGCTGGCATAATTTTGAAAATGCTACATGGAAAATTTTGAATCTTTTAGCCATGAACACTTGCTGTGACTGCTGGACCACCTTAAATAAATCTTTCCTTTGCTTGACAGGCTTAAAAGCTCAATCAATAGCTGTGAACTCTAAGAAGAAATATCAGAGGTTCATGTAGATCATGGAACAGATCCTCCTAGGAGGAGGATCGTAAAGTACATGGAGGACAAAGACGTGATCCAAGACAGCCAGCTTGGCTTCACCAAGGGCAAGTCTTGCCTGACCAATCTAGTGGCCTTCTATGATAGACTGACTGCATCAGTGGACAAGGAAAGAGCTACGTCTATCTGGATATTATCTATCTGGACACTGTCTATCTGGACTGCTGTAAGACCTTTGACACGGCCCTCCACAACATCCTTCTCCCTAAATCGGAGAGCTATGGATTTGATGCATGGACTGTTTGGTGGGTGAGGAATTGGTTGGATGGTCGTATCCAGAGGCTACTGGTTCACAGCTCAATGTCCAGATGGAGATCCAGTGGTGTCCCTCAGGGGTCCATATTGGGCCCAGTACTGTTTAATACCTTCATCAGTGACATAAACAGTGGGATTAAGTGCACCCTTAACAAGTTTGCAGACGACACCAAGCTGGGTGGTGTGGCTGACATGCCTAAGGAATGGGATGCCATCCAGAGGGACCTGGACAAGCTCAAGAAGTGGGCCCATGTGAACCTCATGAGGTTCAACAAAGACAGGTGCAAGGTTTTGCACTTGGGTTAGGGCAGAGCCCAGTATCAATACAGGCTGAGGGATGAAGGGATTGAGAGCAGCCCTGAGGAGAAGGACTTGGGAGTACTGGTGGATGAAAAGCTGGACATAAGCCAACAATGTATGCTCGCAGCCCACAAACTGTATACCACATTGTAGCAAAAAAAGCATGGCCATCAAGTCGAAGGAGGTGATTCTGCCCCTCTGTTCCTCTCTCATGAGACCCCACCTGGTGTCCTCCATCCAGCTCTGGAGCTCTCAGCACAGGAAAGATATGGATCTGTTGGAGCGGGTCCAGAGGAGGGACAAAAAATGATCAGAGGGATGAAACATGTCTCCTGTGAGGCCAGGCTGAGAGAGTTGGGATTGTTCAGCCTGAAAAAGAGAAGACTCTGGGGAGACTTTACTGTGGCTTTTCAATACTTAAAGGGGGCTTATAAGAAAGATGGGGACAGACTTTTTAATAGGACCTGTAGTGGTAGGATGGGGATAATGGTTTCAAAATAAAAAAGGGTAGGTTCAGACTACGTATAAGGAAGAAATCTTTTACAATGACGGTGGTGAAACACTGGAACAGTGTTGCCCAGAGACGTGGTAGATACCCCATGCCTGGAAACATTCAAGGTCAGGTTGAATAGATTTCTGAGCAAGCTGGTCTGGTTGAAGATGTCCCCGCTCATTGCAGGGGCATTGGACTAGATGACCTTTAAAGGTCGTTTCCAACTCAAACCTTTCTGTGATTCTATGAATACTGAGTGAGAAGATATCATTAATAAATGGGTCTGGACAGGAGGGAGTGGGAGTTTCTTAAGAAAACTCTTCAGGTGAAGGATTTACAATTTGGAAATGCATCTGAGAAGGTAACAGTCTTCAAAAAAAAGGTATAGACACAATGATATTTATGTCCATCAAGATGATGGTAGTTCTGACCATGTGAAAGTTCTACCTATTTCAGCCAAAGAAGGTATTAAAGAGAAGCTATACTGTTGAAATTAAGCCCAAAACTTAGTCTACTGGGCCTTCTTTTCAAAGTGAAAATGTTAAATGTCCAATTAGAAAAACAGTGTCTAAAACTGTATTTCATTCTTCGTTCTCTGTTTTTCCTATGGACTGAGATAAGATGATGCCTTATGCTACCAGGAATTCTCCTGGTAATGGTTTTAAACTAAAAGGGGGTACATTTAGATTGGACATAAGGAAGAAATTTTTTACGAGGGTGGTGAAACACTAGAACTGGTTGCCCAGAGAAGTGGTAGGTGCCCCATCCCTGGAAACATTCAAGGTCAGGTTGAACGGAGCTCTGAGCAACCTAATCTAGTTGACGATGTCCCTGCTCCTTGCAGGGGGTTGGACTGGATGACCTTTAAATGACCCTTACAGTCCAATCTATTCTATGATTCTGTGTAGACAGTTTACCTATTTAGTTACATTGAAGTACTGCTGCTGCCTCTTTTCTCCTGAACTGTCTCCTGAATGACCATCTTAAACCCCTTTCCTTGGCAGTCCAGAAAAATATACCTGTACTTAGCAAGTTCTTCATATCAAAGATAAATGTATCTGGTTCTAAGGGAAAAGAATGCAGCTACAGTAGTCCATTGTTCTGACTAGCTTTTGTAACATCCATAATATTTATCACATTAAGCATTATCAACAGTAATTCTTCTGTTTTGGTAATAAAAGCAGTTTCCATAATATTCTGTGTTAACATCCATTCTTCAGTCTCAGCAGTGTCAGACCTTCAAGTCTGTATGTGGGATATACCTCTTTTATGGGGTGGGTTGGTTGTTTTTTTTTTTTTATTGGCAGCATTATAGAATTTGTCTCTTTAATAAAGCCATATTAATTTTATTGCAGAAAAAGAGCTATTTGGATGGCTGTTTTTACAGCCATTGTTTTTGTTAATTGTGCCTTCTTAGCAGACGCATGCTTTATTTGGTATTTTGTCAGAATTTGAAAGCATCTTGCCAAAGAAAAAAGGGTATTTTTCTATCATTATATATTTACAGTCCAAGTCGCAGTTCTTGCTGTTGTTTTGGTTGATGTTTCAAGCTGCACTGGAAGCAAGTCAAGTTCCAGTGGCAGTTGATATTTTATTCTTTAATGTAGGCAGGTGCAGTAAGAAAAAGGTATGGCGCAATATCAGAAGAACTATCTGTAAACATAGGTCACATCTCTCTGAAGACATAGTGGAACCAATGAGCCACTAATATTCACTGTAGTTTTAAAGCCTGTGTTTAAAGCTATATCTATCTCATGGATCAATACTTTAGCGTAACAAGAAAGAGGAAAGTACTTTAATGATGAGACCACGAATCAATAGCTTTTCTGTCAGGCTTGATCTGTGTCGGGAAGATAGATTGAGATGCTCCAAAATGTTGACATAATATCTTTGAACAGAAATAAAACACTAAAGTAACTAGAGTTTGAAATGGGAAGATGACAAAGTCCTTACTGATTGCCATATTGAAGTAGAGGAAAGACCTTTATTTTTAGCTTTGCTTGTGTTTGAGCTTTCATTCCTAGATGCACTTTTTAGTGGCTGCTCAGCTGGACTTATTTAGCTATGTCCTCCAGGAAATAAAAACGGTTATATCTCCATAGTATCAAAGCAAAACCACTAAATTAGTTGTCAGACTTATTTTGGATTTATGGTAATATAGGAGGAAATGAGATTCAGTTTGTAGATTATGGCACCTAATGCAGAAATCTTTAAGTAGACTTGCAGACCTACCTTGAGCGAGGTGTGTAGGCTGCCGTTGCACTGCAGAGATCTATATTATACTGAGAGTTTAGATGCCGATGTGTAAGCATAAAATTTAGGTGTCTTAACCTTTAAACTAAATTCTAGCCATGCTGTTTTACTTAGGCTATTAACCTTGAAACTGAAAAGTGATCATTTGAGACAGTCATGCAAAAAGCCTCTGGGTCAGTTAAGCAGGGGTAAATAAAAAGTTGTTTGGGATTCTTGTCTGGATCTGTGTGAGACTGGATTTAATAATTTTGGGCTGTCATGAGATTTTCCTACTTCCATTTTTTCTGTGACTGAAAAAAAAAAGTAATTGATGAAGGACTTGAATATTGATGGAAAGACTGGCTTTCGGGCTATATATTGAGCTTTCAGACTACAGCTGATCAAAAGAACATAGACATTAGTATCCATCTATACTAATGAGATGAATGTATTTGGGACCATTCTCCATATGACTAAACTCTCTTACCTTCTAAGAAACTTATCCTTGTAACTGCATAATGAGACTGATATTCAACCCATGCTAACTCCTGAACAGCACCAAGGAGGTGTTTGGAGCAGTGCTAGCTGACTTGGTCCCAGCACCACAGGACCTATTCTAACAATTTAGCTTTATAAACTGGTCACTTCAGGGCCTGGGAATATCTCTTTGTACTCTTTTAGTTTATTTCTATAGATACAGCTTATATGTTTCTCTAGCAACTTATTTATAGCAATATAGCAGTGGATGGGGTGATTCTTCCTCAGGTGCAGGACTTTGTACTTCCCTTTGTTGAACTTCATGAGGCTCCTGGTTGCCCACTTCTCCAGCCTGTCATAGTCCCTCTGGACGGCAGCACCTCCCAACTTAGTGTTGTCTGCAAACTTGCTGAGAATACGCTCTGCCCTATCATCTTGATTATTAGTGAAGATGTTAAATAGGCTTGAATCCAGTATTGATCCTTTGGGTACACCACTGCTTACTGGCCTCCAACTAGACTTTGCCACTGTTCAATTTGCCCCACTGTTCACCACCCTCTGGGCCCAGCCATCCAGCCAGTTTTCAAGCCACCTCACTGTCTGCTCATCCATCTATGACTTCCCCTTGGTGAAGCCATGCTGACAGCTTCTGATGATTTCTCATTCTTAATGTGCCTGGAAGTAGTTTCCAGTATTACTTTTCCAGGGATTGAGGTGAGGCTGACCAACCTGTAGTTTCCTGGGTTCTACTTCTTGGCCTTCTTGAAGATGGGGGTGACATTTGCTTTCCCCCAGTCTTCAGGTACTTCTTCCAGCCGCTATGATCAATCAATTATTGAGAGTGGTCTTGCAATCATCAGTCAACTGCCTCAGTACTTGTGGGTCCATCTTATCAGGGCCCATGGACTTACATATGCCCAGTATTCCCTGACCTGATCTTATTCCACCAAAGGTACATCTTTTTTGCTCCATTTTTTTCCCTGGTCTCTAGAACCTGGGATTCCTGAAGGACCTGTCTTGCTGGTAAAGACTTAAGCAAAGAAGGTATTCAGTACTTCCATCCTTTCCATGTCCTATGTAACCAGGTCCCCATCTCATTGAGCAATGAGCCCATATTTCCCCTAGTCTTGCTATTGTTTCCTATGTTTTCTAGGTTTCTTAATTCCAAACACTGAAGGCTCTATCTATATGGTCCTGTGCACTATCATAAATCTCACCTTAGGAAGGGGTTACAATGTGAGAACGTAGCTGGGAATAGTGTATTGACTGCTGCCTCTGAATATGAAGGCCCAACAGGTAGCAAACTGCCAGCTATAGCACAACCCAGGGATCTGGTTTATCACTTTGTGACTGTAAGCGCCTGATCCTGCTACATCAGGGTCATGATATCCTGCACAAGGAGAGGTTGTCGTATCACAAATGGTTACATGTCTTGCTGTCTGAGTGCCAGGGCAACCTGACAGACCTGTGGAAGTTGTAGGAGTTCTGGCGATGATAAATGGCCTCACCTCAACATACACAGATCCCACTCTGACCTTCCTGATACCACACTACTGTGAGACTTAGCACCATCACAGATGGTGGCAGACTTAGTGGAGGACCAGACCAGCAGGCTTGCAGGGCAGGTCTGTAGTTGCTGGGTGGCAGGTCCTGGACATGTCTGCCACAGAGATGCCTTCTTGGACGTCTACCCTATTTTAGGGAAGGCTATTGACTGGGGCCAGCCAAGACATGTAGTTGGAAGGTATTACCCACAACTTATTGCTTTCCTTAGATATCTCCTGTATTATAAACTTGGTGATCGATGGGCAGTGCAGGATTGAAAAAGAATAGCAGGAGAGGTACAGAAAAAGTGAAGATTCAAAGCATTTTGCTTTGGCAGGCCTGGCCTGCTCTGAGGCTGGTGATGTCAATACATCAGTTCCTATCAACTTGGTTTTCACCAGAATTTATTTTATTTGTGTTCATTAAAAAAAAGCAATCAAAAAAAGTGAACACAGTTGTGGCAGTTCTCGTCAGTGGTGTTTTTTTTTCAGTGAACTTGGTTT
Source organism: Vanellus vanellus (assembly GCF_965231255.1). NCBI lineage: Eukaryota > Metazoa > Chordata > Aves > Charadriiformes > Charadriidae > Vanellus > Vanellus vanellus. The sequence goes on from NC_138905.1 coordinate 49,924,761, forward strand.
GGTAGTTAGAGAAATATCAGTCTGTTAAAACTCTAATAACTAATCAGTGACATTGGTATGACATTGGTTACCAATAACTTGAAAGCAGAAACCTCTGTGGAATCCAGGTCCTCAGGTGAAATAAATACTTCTGGTGACACTGCCTTGATTGGATATGAGAGTTTGTATTAGTTAAGAATATCCCAGATGCAGACATTTGTTATATAAATGGCATCACTTGCAAAAATCATTTGTTAAGAGCAAGGTGTTATTTTTCACATAATATATAACACATTTTTCTTTTTAAAGTAGTGAAAAAGTAAACTAAACTTTATGGAGTGGAATGGAATATAGGCTTTAAATTAGCAGGAAAATAATTCTTCATAGCTTTGTCAACTCAAACGGTAGTTCTAGTTCACAAAATCTCTATCACGCTAATGCTACCCATTAATTTGGTCAATACTTAAAAGGCACAAAGGTTGACATATACCCCCATAGGTTCTTTATTTTTGTTTTTATATAAAATAAAAATTAAAAAATCTATGCATATGTTCCAACTGCTACAAGTAATTATATTTCTTAGGTGAAGATTGCTTAATTAATTTTTAAGCCCCTGATTCTCATTTAGGGATTTAGGGATGATGCACTTTCAGTGACTGTTACTTGTATTTATTGTAAAATAAGTAGTTTATTTAATGATGTGATCTTAAAACTTATAGTCAGGTAGTTTTAATTATCTGACACTCTTTATTGAAGAGCAAGTTACATGTAAAAAATTAATGTAAGATTGTTTCCTTATAAATATACCCTTTTTGGGGGGGAGGTGTTAAAAAATACTTCACAAAGAACATGGGAAAAATGCTCAGGAATTTTCTTTAGTGGTTTTCATTGGGTCTTGTCACTTGGCTCCAGAGTTTGATTTCAGAAAAAAAAAAATATTACCTGGTTCAGCTATTGTCTCTGGAAAAAACTATTGATTTTTCATGAAACTGTAAGTTTTTATTGCTGGAACTTGACAAAAAAAAAAAAAAAAAAAGACTTATCTCATTTTTAGAAGTATTGCATACTGAAACATTCAGTAGAGTGTGAGGACATGCTTCAGGAGTTTTATATCAAGAAATGATTTAATATTCTGCCTCCAAATCCTCCCGTTCTTAGTTCCTTAAAATTGTAGAATGTATATCTTCTCGTCCTTGTAAAGCAGTAGTGAAAAAATATTGTAAAAAGCATTGGAAGGATTGCAAAAACCTGTTAAATTATGAGTCTCTTAAGACTGAACTTCAGATTATTTCTATTTATCAGTTTGAAGAGTTTTATTAACTTTTTTTAAAAGTAAATTTTATATTGGTACTAAAATCAGCTATTGAATTGCAGGTGATGCTAACAACTGAATTGTCGAACAGCTATGAAATTTCTTTTCCTTGAAAGATAAATATATAATGTGACAATAAAAATGCAAAAAAAAATTAGCATTGTCTCTAAATTATGTGTAGCTGTTCCTTATTTCCATGACACAGTCCTCAGCCTCTTTGCTATAACACCCCAAAATTTACATTCTGTGATCATATCCTGCCCTGATGCAATGTTGTCACAGTGGAAAAAGGATGAATAAAACTGATTTTGGAAAAAAAATACCTTGAGACACAAGTGGATAGAAAACCCTACTAATACGACGTTTTATCATTTAACTCTTCAAAACTTTACTGCACAAAAAGTCTTGAAACAAAATAGGTTTTAGGTTTTGAGATTGTTTTTTGTTGTTGTTGTTTGTTTGTTTGTTTGTTTTAAAATAGTAATTGTTTCAATGTTACAATGTATTTAATTTGGGTTTCAAAAACCAAAGGCAAGTTTGGCCATTAGGATCTCAGCGTTTTCTAAAATCTCTGGGGCATAGTAACTTAGAATTCTTTCCAGGAAATCCTGATTTTACACATTAATTTTCTTACCAGTTTTATGAACAAAGAATGAGTTATGTGTAGTTTTGTCCACCATTGCAGAGAAATGTATGCAACAAGGAAGCTTTTCTAGCTGTTTGTTGTTTTGTTTTGTGTTTGTTTTTTTTTTTTTTTTAACCAAGCAAACAATCATTCTCGTTAAGACTAAAAACACATTTTGAGAATACCTGATATTTTGGAACAGTTTCAACATTTGCCTGTAGTGCAGAACAGTTTGTGAGGTGTAGTCTCAAAAACACCTGGAGGTGCAGGTATGAGAATACCTGGCACATCTACACAGGAGTCTCAGCTTTGTCATACGTATGGCAGCATGTTCACAAGTGCAGTGCAGATGGGTCCCAGCGTGCATTGGCCAGACCTCTGACCATCTGCCCTCGAAGTGATATCCCCAGAGCTGCGTCCAACAGGAAATTCTCCAGGGTGTAAGTGGGTAGTTTACTTCTTGGGCTCTTTTCAAAAGACAATTAGGATTTTGGAACAGCCTAACTTCAACAGCAGAGGACAATGAGGTCAATGTGGAGGTGGGAGCCTCTGTTTGGGAGTGTACCACGTTTTGGTCTGCCTCTAGCTAGCTCAAGGATGTTATAGCTATCGCCTTAATTTCTGGTAGTTCAGCACATCTTTGAGTTTTAGCTTGAAGGCGAATGCTGCTTTCAGAACTGTTTGAGAGGTAGGAATACAGGCGACAAAGTTGCCGTATGTAGATTTGTGTTTACTTTGCAAAAAATCTTGGTCTGCATAAAATGCTATACATCTATATAGTAAATACTCTTAGATTTGTGACAAATATTTTGGGTTTTATTTTAAATGCAGTTTGAATCACGGCCTGCTGCCGTAACATATTAAGAACAACATTTTTGTGGCGTAGCACTGCACTAACCTTTCTCTGAAGCGCTCATTTTCACGTTCTCCGCAAAAATCTGTCAAAACAGAAATTTCAGCAGTGTTCCAGAAAGCCATCTTTCATCCTAGAACAAGCACACACGAACACCTGCTCTTCCATGTAGGAAAAGTCTCAGAGGCAGGAAAAGAGGCTCTCATGTGAATCCAAGGATTACTCAGCAATGCCTGCTGCTGTCTTGAGCAAACACATTAGTCTGTTGCTTAAAACAGATGCAGGTCACGTTCTCCGGGCCAACAAGCGCAGACAAGACTGTTGAATTGCCATCTGTGCTTAATCTGTCACTAAAGAGCAAACAAGGGTGTTCCAGCCTTTCAAAGGAAACGCTGACTGGTAGGAACATGTGCCGCATTAGAAGGCCCTCCAGTAACAGGGCTTTCTTCAGTTGTGCCTTCTGTTTGATTGCTTTCTTAATTCTTCCTCCAAGGCACTCAGCTTTATTCTGACATTTTACAAGGCTGCTCATCTTATTTAGTGTGTTCTTCTCCCCCCCCCCCTCTTTTTTTTTTTTAAGACTTTTTTAAAAATTGGGTTTATTCCTGAGCTAAAAAGGGATCCGTCATGTAATCCTAATTTGAAAAAGAATTCTTCTCTGTAAAAGGATAATCCAAACAGAAATCTGCCCCAGCAAACCCTCATTCTGAGCAGTGAATGAATGAATTTTAGCTGTAAAATATTTTCAAATAATCAAGAGATTTATAGTCAATTAAGCTAAAAATTGGATGCTTATTTGGCCAAGATAGCTATCTTAATCAGTATAGGCATTTACTTAAAAGAGTAACTGATAAAAAAAGGAAAATAAAAATCCCCTTGAAGATTTTTTTTTTTTCCAGTATATTACAGAAGTTATGTAATTTCTGGACATGTCTGTTCTAATTAGCCATTTTGTTAAAGAAATCCTGTTTTTTAAAACATGATTTAATAAAGTACGTGCTTAGGGATGTAAAAATGCACAAGAAGTACTTTCAAGCTATTTTATTTTAATATATTATCTGAGGGTTTTTTTAGAGACAATTCACACTGAAGCATGTTTTCAGGAGAAATGTTCTGCCAAAACCATTAGTTTGCCAGTGAGTATTTTAGTCCTCTTTTCTACACCAGAGATACTTCTGTGGATTAAAAGTAGACTCTACCCTGCCAAAATCCATCTCTTCTGTGACTCTCTCCTACGTATACACTAATTCATGCAGCTCCATCTTATTGCCCATCACCAAAGAAAGGATGTAATTTCACAAACCGTGTATTATGACTCAGCTACAGTAGCAACTAGAAAAACATATTAAATTACTTTCTCTCTAGGGGCAAGACATCTCTTTGATAATTAGGCGAGGCGGCAGAGAAAGTTGGTGAAAACAAGTTCAAGATAAATCTCCCTGGATTTTAAATAATGTGGATGAGATGTATATCTTGTATGAAGTGATAGAGTTCCGCTGATTCAAATGACATCCTTATTAATACAGCCTGAGAATTAAACTGATGTGTTCTTGTAATTTATGTAACAAACTACTTAGCTACCTGCTGTCATGGGCTGGGTGGTGGGGGCAGGGAGAGAAGATAAAATATAAATAGTCAGGCAGTTTATTTCCCCGGGGCGGTTAGAGGGCCTCCCAGTGGAGACACTGAAATAATAGGAGGAGAATAATTTTGTTGCACCTTCCCTTCTGCTGGAAATCTACAGCAAACTGGACAATTTCTTAGCCTTTAAAAGGTCTGCATGAGCTGGCTTACCTACAAAAGAAGCAAAATTATGAAGATAAAGATTTCTGAGAACGATTAGGTTTTTTTCTTCGCTCTGCCAGTGTTTGAAGTCCTCATGCATCTTCTGTAACCTCACAAGTTTTCAAGCACCCCTTTTTTCCAAAACTTACTATATTTCAATATGCCTCTGTCTCCTCAGAGATTGATTATAAGTTGGTTTTCTTGCACATTTAAGAGCAGAGACATCCCTAGCCTGTATTTTGCTGAGCCTAAAAGGGAGAAGATTCAGCCCTAAAATGGTAACACTTTTTAATATGCAGCTTTGCCAAATTCAGTGGCATATTACATCAACTATAGGCACCTCGTATAAATATATCTCTGTGGGTTTTTTTCAGCTTATGGGCATAAAATCATCACTGTATTTCATATTCACTATGGTTTTGTGCTCACAAGTTCTATTCTATAGAGGCAATGACATTAAAAAAACAGTGTGTGATTTTTTTTAAGTCTCTAAAATATTTCTAAAGCAGTTTTTATGCACTCTTTGTGCTATATCCAGAACACACGGCTATGCAATATAATGGTGATTTTGAGCAGTTTTTTGGGATGTATGATGTAAATTGATCCTGGTTTTACCATGTATAGATAATTCAGTTTCTCCAAACTCACAGAACAAAAAACCCCAAAAAATTATTTGGAAACAAACCCAAAATATGCTCCCTTCTGCTCTGAGCAGAATCTCCCCTCTGTCACAATTGTTTTTTTTTAAACAATGACAGTTTGTCAGTGTGACCCTGAACTATGTTTCAATTTTGATAAACTGTTTTTTCAAGCAGGAAAATGATCTGTTGGACTCTTTGACTATCTCTGCATGCTTGAGCTGAGCAGATGGGAAGCTACTTCTACTACTCCCACCAGCAGCAAGATTCAGGAGGTTGATACTTTTCACTTCCCAGGAATTTTTACTGGCTTAAAATTTTTCTCCTCCCACTCCAAACCATCAATCCTCACTGGGGCTGAAACCAGCTTTTCTTCTGTTTTTCAGTTCTTGCTTCTTAGTAACGGTTAAAAATACTCCCCACCCCAAATAAGAGCTGGGATGACCCCAAGATACACAGACATTTGTATTTCTTTTGCAGTGTGCATCCAGGGCTTTCTCAACAATTTGTGAATGGATTAAAGACACTGAGATATCAAGTTGTATCAAGTAAAAGATCACTATTTCACCTGTAAAAAAATCAAAGTTCAAAGTCGTTTGGCAACTTGCTTGTCATCGTTCAGCATGCCAGGACTGGAGTGGAGATGAAAACAGGTTTTACATGGCTGTGGGCACATTATTCATGCTGTCCTGAATTATTTTGTCTCTTAAGTATCAAACTATTAAGGCTATTAAACCATTTAGGACTTAAGAGGACTGTCCCTTTGATGCCCAAATGATATAACGCTTTGGTGCCCAGGTGTCATTTGTCAGGGAAATTGAAAGGGTATCTTGAAGTTGTAATCTGGTTCTTTCAGACTACTGTCACTTGGTGCAAAAAAAAAGCTCTGCTGAACACAGAAGGGTTTCAGTGCAAGGAATGAAAGCCTGGATCTGACAAAAACCTACAAGCCCCTTTTTCCGCAAAAGCCCAGCCACTTCGGGAAAATCACCTCTTAAACTAACAATGCCGAAATGTCTCTGCTCCCCTTATTTTGCAGCACTTCGAATGTACCGTGGTTGTGCAGCTGCTGGAAAAGACCCGCAGCCGAGCCGTAAGGAAGAGGCAGCGAGAGGCGGTGCTGCCGGAGCCGGCAGCAGGAGCCATCTCTTTCCCACCGCCGCCTCCGCCTCCCCGACGGCGGCCGCCCCCGCTCGGCGCCCGGCAATTCCCGCGGGCGCAGCGCCACCGGCTGGGAACGGGACGGAGCCGCCGCCGCTGCGGAGCGGGACGGAGTCGCCGCTGCTCGCCAGCAGCCGCGGTTCGCCAGCCCCGTTGCCCGGGAATCGGCACAACTCCGGAAAGCTATGGCAAAATGTAGGGGGGGCTGGGAAGGGGAATGTTTGTTCATATACAGAAGAAGAAGAAGAAGAAGAAGAAGAAGAAGAAGAAGAAGAAGAAGAAGAAGAAGAAGAAACCCAACCAAAACAAAACCCACATTTAATTTCGTTAATGCACCCTCCCCTGTTGTGTCACCATGCTGGCTCTGTAACTACTTGCGGATTTCCATCCAGATTTTTCACATTCAAAAGGATTTTAAAATATAAGTAGATAATTTAAGCCACAGTTTTGATCCCATCATAGAAGAAATGGTACAGTACTGGGATCTCAATTTTGTCATAGCTAAGTATCACACTCTGGCCAGTCCTCTGACTAAAAATGTCATAACTTGTGGTTCTGTATGGCTTGTTCTTACCTAGATGACCAAAATTTTCCATGGGCATCTTAAGTAGTCCATATGTAAATATTGTATGCTGCTAATATCTCCATAATGCACGTATTAGTCTGCCAAAATGTTGCACCAACCTGAATGACTCAGAAATCACCTTTTCCTGCCAGGGCTAAAACTGGCCGTGCTGTGGATGAGGTATGGAGCTGAACTCAGTGTGGCCTGGAGAATGCATCTTGTGCTTGCAGGGCTGAAGCTCATTTTTCTTTTCTTTTGTGTCTGGACCCTGTTCTTAAAGCCCCGTAGGGGACAACTGACATTGAAGACATCTAAAGTTAGGTGGGATGATTTCCATCTCAGGTTTAGGTATGAAAACTTTGGCACAGACCAAGGTTGTTTACTCTATCTGGTATACAGCTGTGTTCTTCAGAATACGTTTTTATTCAGGTGTAATTTCCTGCAGGGAAACAATTACTTCACACGTGTGCAGTTTTTGTTGGTAGTTCACTAGTTTGTAATTTTAAGCGCTGCCTATTATCAATGGTAATTCTCACTGTAATACCCCATTTTCAGGTGTTTGTAATTTTGCCAGATTGAGCCTGGGACTGAAATTTTCCTTGTTGGATATCTTCTTCAGGTTTATCTTTTGGGAAACTTTCAGTCAAATTTATTTTAGCTGTTTCTGAGAACAAGACTCTGAAAAGGTGTCATGTCCCTGTTAGAAATCCCTATAGCTCTTCTTTTTCAACCTCCTGTACTTTAGAGCAGAAACTCGATGTTGAACTGAAGAATGGCTTTTGGTTTAGGGCACACTAATTTTTCTTCCGTTTATGAATCTTTAAAGAAAGTGCAGTTTAGTTATTGCTAACTTGCCAAGGTTTTGCAGTTTGACTGCATAAGGATTTCACCTGCTCCGAGCACACCCATGCTATCCACACAGGCACACACATACCAGCAATTATTCGAGTGTAGGGTTGGAAGGGGTTCATAAGGATTTGGGCAACTCTGATCTTTTACAGGCTGAGTTGGGGCTGGGGTCTGAACTCAGAGCAGGGAGTTTGCTTCTGTTCTGTGTGAGCCTGTGCTTCTACCAAGTAATGTAGAAGGAAAAAATATTTAATTTGAACCTAAAAGGGAGAAAAGATAGATAAAACAAGATAACAGAGGATATACAGATTGGAACAAAGACTCTGAAGCTGCATCTATATTAGTAGATAAATGGGCTTCTCTGGCCTTGAAACCAACTGACACAGCATAGCTTGTTGCTGTATAGCTCAAATCCCTTCCCGCCCAAAATAGGATGTCCACATCCTGACTGCTGGCTTTGAGTGATCTCCAGCCTATGCTAACTCCAGGTATTGCCTGGAAGAGCACTGGTACACTGTCATGGTTTAACCCCAGCTGGCAACTAGAACCATGTAGCCGCTTGCTCCCCCCCACCTTTCCCCCCCCAAGAATTGGGGGGGAAGGAGAGGAAAGAGAGAAAAAAATTCCTGGGTTGAGATAGAGACAGTTTAATAGAAATGATAACAGAAAATGAAAAATAACAATAATAATAGCAACAATAATAATGACACACATTACTCTCATCACCCAGTGAACAGGCACCATCCCGAGCAGTGATCGTGGGTGCCCGCCCCCTGGCTAGCCCCCATTTATATACTAAGAATGACATCTATGATATGGGATATTTCATTGGCCATTCCATCTTTCTGTCTATTCTTCTATGGGAAGCTGAAAAATGTCCTTGAATAGTGTAAATATCATTTAGCAACAACTAAAACCAATAGGTATTATTGGCATGCCTTTCACAGCAATCACGAGAAAGAAAATGAACTCTTTCCCGTCTGAAACCAGGGCATACATTCCGGCCAAAATGATGCCAGATTCCATGTTAATGGCATGGAGAGCTGCACAACAGTCCCTTAAACATTTTAGTTTTCTAGTGTAGATGAAGGCTTATGGTGGGGGTGAGGTGGGAACAGGGAAAACATTCAGCTGCTCAGTCTGGGAATATTAGAGGAGAAGACTGAGGAAGGGGTCTAAATGAGAAATGGGAGACTGGGAGAGAGCTGGCTTTAGTGCTTACCATGAATGAAGAGTTCCTGGATGGGGAAGGCTGGGATCAGAAAGTTATTTAATTGCAGTCTTTGTAAACAACTATATCATTTTCAAATGCAGTGTACTTCTCTCCTAAACATCTGTCAAAACACGGTGCCCAAATCTCTATTCTGGTGTAGCAATAACAGCAGTCAACACGGCATGATAATCAGTCTAGTGCTTTGCAGTCCCAGATTAGATTTCACGGATTTTGAAGGATGTTACATTTTTGTATTTTTGTAATGATATCAATACATAATAGAGTATAAACCATGTGGATGTCTCATTTGCAAAAAAAATTATTACATTTTTTGGATTTCTTTTAAGCATATACTTAACTGTGCAATTTCTTAAGTTTATGTGGCTTAATTTGGAAATAGTTACAGGTACTGTTTAATGTTTACATTTCAGATGTATTTTCTAAGCCACACCTCCTATTTAAACTATAATTCCTGCAGGAATTTTATTGCTTTTCAAAAAGTTCATTCATGATCACTAAGAAGGTAAATCCAAAGGAGCACTATTACGCAATCATTAATGGTGCGGAGCTGTTTTTTCAGTAGAATTCAGTTTATTAGAGTAGTGATTAACAACTACTTTGCGTTGCCAAAGGAGAAAAACACAGCCAAGGCAAAGTGCCTACAGAATCACACAATGGCTGAGGTTGGGAGGTCCCTTTGGAGACTGCTGCATCAAACCCTCCTGCTCAGGACAAGGTCTGCTAGAGCAGGTTGCCTAGGACCGTGCCCAGTCCGGTATTGAGGATGCAGAGAGGGACACTCTACAGCCTTTCTGGGCAATCGGTCTCGGTGTTTGACCACCCTCACAGAGGTGGTCAGTATTTCTCATATTTAATTGCTTGTATTTGCAACTTGTGCCTGTTGCTTCTCGTCCCTTCACTGGGCACCACTAAGAAGAGTCTGACTCTCTTTTCTTTACTGCCCTCATTAGGCATTTCTACATGTTTATAAGATCCCCCCTGAGCCTTCTCTTCTCCAGGCTGAGCAGTCCCAGCTCTCTCAGCAACTCATCATATGTCAGATGCTCCAAACCCTCAGCCATCTCCCTGGCCCTCCACTGGACTGTCTCCATGATGTCCATGTCTCCAGACCTAGCTTAGTCTGACTTTCTCTCAATAGCATGAGAGTAATGTGAAAGTGGAATAAGGATGGCTGCATCCCAGAGCTTCTCTTTAAAAGGCTCTCTAAAAGGTCCTGTTCCATTTTCTTTAGCAGCTTTCTCAAGGGACTGAAAGGGGCCTTCAAGCACCCATCTTTACACCCAACATAGAGTCATTCATTGTCACAGTGTGACAAGAGATTGGTTCAAGAGATCAGGCTAACAGCAGCAACAAGAATTCAGAAGTCACTGTGATATCAGAGCTGTAGAATAAACTGTGAAGGAGACGTGGTGCTTAGCTGAATTACCCCTGGTGATGTAGTAGCCTTACTCAAGAGTTAGCTAAGTATTGCTCTGAACCTGTCAATAACCTATGTGGTCATAGCTGTTTCATACCAATACATCTGTTACCAACACTGTCCTAGAGACAGCGTGTGGTCAATTTCTAAGATGGTTGCACTACAAAGATTCAAACAAGAGAATCTCAAGGTTTCTGAAGGTGCAGATGATACTGTTCCCTCACCATTTTAATAGCTCAGTGATTTCAATACTTACTTAGGATTCAGGAGACCCGTGTCCGTTCTTCCTTAAGCTGTTCTCTTGACTCTATACCACTTTGGAGTAATATAAATTGCAAGCTGAAGCGCAGATCGAAATCCAGATAACTTATCTCTCGAGGTAATATGCTAAACTAGTGGCTGCAAGGTTGTTCTCATCTTATTTTTGGTCACTGTTTGCATGCAATACCTAAAATGAAACACCCATCAGTCTGATCTCTTGTCTCTGGCACATGAGACCGTGGAAAGGAAGAGAGGCCACTTTGCTGTGCTGCTTGTACAGTGCACTCCCAGGGAGAAGGAGCAGAAGGTCATAAGTAGTTCTGTCAGTGTCACATTCAGTAAATGAAGAATAGGACTTTGTTTTCCAGCACCACTATCAGGAAATAAGAAATAGTAGATATAGCCTTGCTGCTTCATTAATGTACAATAAAGAGATATTGTCAGGTCTGTGGAGTGCCATTAATGGCATTCATAGCAATACCCTGTTGGCCTAATTTACCAAATTGTGATTATATTTAATTATGCACAGTAAAAATAGTAGTGATTTGGATTTTTATGTAATGGGCTTTTTAATGTAAATGTTAACACCAAGATGATCTTTTGTACCTTCAGATGTCATTAGAAGTACTTATTCAGACACAGTTCACAATAAATTCATGTTTTAGGAAGTGTGTATTTTGGGAGGCATTGAGAAATCTTATTCTGGAGAAATGTTATCCTTATACCTAAATAATTCACATTCTCACTCTGTTGATATGCCACATATTTGAAAGTATGTACACCTCAGATTGAAATTATTAGATACTTGTTGTCTGGAGAACTTATCTTAAATATAAAAGGTAGTTTGATAAACAAGATCAATTCAAAATGTTGCCATAAAGTTAGTATTGCTTCAGCCTCTTACTTGTGAGAGCACTTTAGAGCAAACTATTTTGCTCTACTAGCTCACATAATAAAAAAAAGAAAAAAGAGGTTGATAAGAGAGAGGTTGATAAAAAAATAAGAAGTTGTTATTTTTTCTCAGCTACTGCTTTTCACTGTGAGTTCCCTATGTCTGGCTCATACCCTCTTGGGACACTATAATAGATAATCCCTTTAGCAGAATTTTCCCAGACTCCTTACTGTTGTAAGAAAGAACATCTTCATTTTCTAACTTTTTTTTCTTTCTCTTACCCACAACAAAACAAAACCAAACCAAAATTTTCTTTTACTCTTAAGATAAAATGGTATTCACAGACAGCACTCACCTAACAACTGTAGGTTTTTTTGTCAGGAGTTGAAACTGTCAAAAATGCAATAAGTTTTTTTTCCCTAGAGGCATTTTAGACAGAAATTCAATATTTAAACTATGCTTTGCTGTATTATTGAGCAGTACCACTGAATTGCTTTTCCCAATTATATCACAAATGCAGATGAAACAGACAAAACAATCAGATATTCAAAATATAGAATTTAGGCAGTTTTATAGCCAGGTTACAAGCACTTATGAAAGATTAATTTCTTTTTATAAAAAATGGCAGAAGTAGTTCTGAAGAAAGGCATTTCAACTTTATAACAGAGCTCATAGTCAGGATCTTTTAAAACAATCATCTCCTGCATGGCAGGACCTGAGCAATACAATGTCAATGGTCCATCACTGAAGTCAAGAAGATGACACACAACCTGTAGATTGTGAATGGGGAAAATACGCTGTAATAAATTCAAACTAGTTCAGTTGTGTAGCAAAATTATAAATATTTTGTACTATATCTGTGGTGTACTACGTCTCTTCTTTTCTAGTACAATAACAAAATAGAGAAAGGAATAAGTAATTCCAGCTTCATAGGGCACTGTTATTTCAATGACCAAAGAATTCATAAGTAAGGACACATTTTTTTTCCCCCTGAATTTTGAATACTAATTCATATTGCTTGCAATATCAATTCCACTGTTCTATGATAACATTACAAACTGTTTGCTAAACAGTGGTCATGTAATACTATAGGTTTGTGTAAGCAGAAAACCAATTAAAAATGAAACAAAAATGCAAAAAATCTCATGGAAGTCTAAACTTCCTGTTATTTTTCAAAATGAGTCAGTGAAGATCTAATAAGTAACAAAGTCAGCATTGTGCTACATCACTACATAGAATCACAAAATCACAGAATCACAGAATAGTCAGGGTTGGAAGGGACCTCTGGAGATCATCTAGTCCAGCCCCCCTGCCAGAGCATTTACTACTCATTTTAACAGAAACCTGTAGCTAGTACACTTACTTCAAACTTCATATCAGCTATGATGCCTTCTTACACACCACAATCTGTAGGTTTCTCTTTTCTATTGTCAGTGAACAGTTCTATTTCTGTCATTTTTTATAAACCAGATATTTTTCAGCACATTTGAACTGAAATTTGCATCAAGATAAATACCCCAGTACAGATTGGGTTAATAGAATACTTAGTTTGACCAAAATGTCAATTTTTGAGTGATCACTAGCATCATGTCATTTGTAATTCTGTCAAAGTATTTCTCCAGACAGTCACTCTTACATACAACTAAAAGTTAATTAAGAGGGAGAAAGAAGAAAAAAAATTCTTTTTCTAATCTCAGGAAGTCTTAGATACCATCTTGATAGGGAAAGTCACTTAAAAAAGAATAATCAGACAAATCTCTCCTTATCTATAAAGGAAAAGAAAGATTTTTATCTTCATCTTATAGTATAAAAAGAAATAAGATTTGAATAGAAACATTCTGAATGAGAATGTGAAATACTTGAGAACTAAATTGAAAAGCTTTTGCTGAAACTCTCTTTTCTGGTCTTGTGACACTCCGGTTCCTGTTAACCTTTCAACCTTTAATAGAATAGAATAATATAGAATTGGTAGAGTAGAGTAGAGCAGAGCAGAGTAGAACCGAACTGAACCAAACCAAACTGAACCAAACCAATTGGAATGAGCCTACCATGATCATCTATTCCAACTGCTGGACCACTTCAGGGCTGACCAAAAGTTAAAGCATGTTGTTAAGGTCACTGTCCAAATGCCTCTTAAACACTGACAGGGCACAGAACACCTCTCTAGGAAGTCTGTTCCAGTGTTTGACCACTCTCTCAGTAAAGTAATGCTTCCTGATATCAAGTCTGAACCTCCCCCAGCACAGCTTTGAAACATTCCCACTGGACACCAGGGAGAAGAGGTCAGCACCTTCCTCTGCACTTCCCCTCCTCAGGAAGCTGTAGAGAGCAATGAGGTCACCCCTCAGCCTCCTTTCCTCCAAACTAGACAAGCCCAAAGTCCTTAGCCACTCCTCATAGGACGTTCCTTCATGCCCTTTCTCCAGCTTTGTTGGCCTCCTCTGGATGCCTTCAAGGACCTTCACATCCTTCTTTTCACAATTGTGGGGCCCAGAACTGCACACAGTACTCAAGGTAAGGCCACACCAATGCTGAACACAGTTGGACAATCACCTCTTTTGACTGTCTGGTTATAGTGGGTTTGATGCATGCTGGGATGCGGTTTGCCCTCTGGGCTGCCTGGGCACACTGCTGGCTCATAGTGACCCTGCTGTTGACCAGCACCCACAGGTCCCTTTCTGTAGGGCTGCTCTCCAGCCACTCCTCTCCTGATTTATACTTGTGCCCAGCATTAGTCTGTCCTGGGTGCAGAATCCGGCATTTTGACATGTTGAATCTCATCCCATTAATCATAGCCCAATTCTCCAATCTATCAAGATCCCTTTCGATAAGCCTAAAGGGTTTATCGAGCCTTTATTGCCTTTCAAAGGCAGAAATACACCAAAAGGGGTTACTGTAATGAGGCTATAAACCTTACATGTATTCAGATTATTTTCTTCATGATTAGCAAAGTTTTAAATCATTCTTACAAGCACTAAAAAGATTGGAAATTACACTCATTTAGGAATAAATTTAGTAACGTGTTTTTCAATTAAGTAAGGGTTTGAGAAGTCTAATATGAAGTAGCAGTTTCTCCGAGTTAGTTTATGGTATATCAGACCTTTCCTTCTTGCTTTACTGTATCTCTCGCTACAGCAGCCTATCCCATTAAAGTCTATTGTATCGTGTCATGGGCTATGTCAAGATATGGGAGATAAAAATGATGATTTCTGCCAAATAAAGAGATTTGCAGGCTGCTGTATGTTCAAGTTCTAACATTTTGAGAGGGTTTCTATTAACTAGCAGTGAAGCAGAATGTGAAGGAGGAAGAGCAAAAAGTATTAAAGCATTATGAGATTTAAAGATGAATTTCAGTAAGAGTATTTGGGATTTTAAAAAAATTAGTTAGAGAAAAGAACCCAAAGGGAAAAAACAGATCCACTATGGCGACTTAATTCTACATAAGGTATTTGAGAAATTTAAATATGTATATTTATATATAGAACTAGATACTTATACATAGTTGTTTTACACAGAAAGTATATTGATACCTATAGCAAAATTGTATTTAATGTTGATTTTATTTATCTTTTTGGTTTTAGTGGGTCGTTTCACTAGAAACATTAAAAGTTTAATACTTCTACAACTATCTGAGTTTTAGACCTTGTCTCAACTTAGACGAAAGTTAGAAAAGGCCTATATCACCTTATTCTATCTTGGTCTGTCCCTAATATAAAGGTCAGAGACATAGCCTTTCCCACTAACTCTATTTTTCCTTCTCCCCCTTTTAAATCCCTAGCCTACATCAGCATCATTCTGAGATTTTTTTTTTAATTTTTTTTTTTACAACCTGCGGTTTTACCACATCATTGTTTATATCAAACTACAAGCTTGGTTTTCACAAATCTACTACTCCCTCAACCCCAAAAGCCCTTAGAGTGCTGTTTAATGGGACAGGTGTCTCATATAAGGAGCCTGATGGAATGAAGGACTTAAACAGATGTATTTTGATTTGTTTTGGCAAGAAAATCCTCAAGGCATGTTTGCAACATCCTTTGTTTTGGGAACCGCCCTTCCCTCCACCCTGTCCTGACTATTCTGTGCCTGGGAATGTATATTGGGTTCTGTGGAGGTAAGCAATGTGTTACCTTAACTTCACTGCTAAATAAGCAGCCTCTTAAGCCGAGAATTTTTAACTACTACTTTTCTTTTACGATGTCTAGTAGACATATATGATTCCTTCACCTTGACAAGGAAGTACTAATATATATGTGATGGTTTCTATGGCTATAGTTTCAGTAATCTTAAAAAGTGAAGCTAGGGCATATCACCAAGCCTCTTTCTTTTCTTGACCTTTCATAAAAGGAAAATATGAACATTCATGATGAGTCAAGGTGCATGGTCTGTGGGCTGGCTGCTGTGCCCTAAAAGGGATTTTATGGTCTTTTTGTCTTATTTTGGAGCTGCATTTATTTTGCTTATATTATATAATGCATACATATCTGCTAATACACACTCTGGCCATTAATAAGCAGTTTTTACTGTATGTTTATATTAGAAAGTATATTTATGTAACAAACACGCTTTGTTTTTTCTAATGTCCAAAAAAAAGCCTCCATTCTAATGTGTGCGTAAATATATGTTGGGTTCTTTTTGTTTTTAATCATCTAATAAGGCCGTCTGTTTTCAGTAGAACACAGTAATGTATTTAAAAAGCTTTCCTGAATGGGACATACGTACCCAAGGGAAACACAGAGTCTCTAAAGGATAAATTTCTGGGGCTGCTTTTTCAACTACTTTGGCATATGCAATGCTAACCATTTTGTTTGTCTGGTTTTTATTCTGCCAGCCCTATCTCCGTGTCTGTGAATCACTAGGCAGTAGGCAGCAGGGTTAGAAGTACAGGTATGTATTTATTTAGGGAGCTGAATGTCAAGAGCTTGCCTGCTCTTAATAGCTGATTATTTTATAAGTTAGATGGTTTCCTCGTGCTGTCACTCCACTTTAGGTTTCACGGTAGATATCATCTTGGTATTTCCAGCCTTGCCAGGCAGGCTGTGTCTTCTCCTCTTCTTCCTCTTCTGCAGATGTGCCTTCATCCTCCTGGGCTGTGGAAGGGAGCGAGACCATGAGAGGGAAGTCCTCTCCCGCAGCGCTGAAGTTACTGCTTCCTCCAGACATTGCAGCTGCTGCTTCCTCCTCCTTTCTCCATGGGTATTCATGCTGCTCCATGATGTACTGGCTGGTGTTGTGGGGTGCGTGCATCCCTGGCAGGTGGAACCCTTCCATGTTCATGGGGCGGAGGTGCACACTTCCCTCTTCCAGCATCTCTGCTGGCAGGTGCAAGGTCCTGATGCAGGAACACTTCTTCATGTCCTGGACCTGCACTTCCTCTTGGCCACCGTGGCTCTGCTCACCCAACTGGTCTTGGTGGAGGGGCTTGATGCATTGTTGTCGATGGTGGTGGTGGTGGTGGTGGTGGTGGTTGTTCCTCCAGTAGTGGCCCTGCCAGCGTGCCTTCTCAGGCTGCTCATGCTGTAGCCCACGCACAGGAAACCTGTGCTGGCGACGCTGCCTCCTCCAGCCATTTGAGGAAGATGCACAAGGGCACTGCGCCATGAGGTGTTTCACTTTCTCCTGTTGCGCTAGCTTATAGCGTCTCTTAAAATACCGTTTTCTCCTGTGCTGCTGTTGCTTCTGTTGCCTTCGGCCCCTGCCAGCCCTGTTGCGCCACAGGAGGAAGCGGGACATGTCGTCCACCTGCGCCTGGTGCTGCTGCCTTTGCCTGGTGCCAAGGCCCTCATCCTGCCACACTTCACCATGCTGCCCAGGATTGACGGCAACCGGTGGTGCGGCATGTCTGGGTGGTCTGTGCCAGGGGTGTTCTCCTCTTCTGCTGGGGTCTGGATCTGCAACAAGTGCAGCATCCCTGTCCCCATGGCGTATTTTCAGCTGCGAGGCCTGGGAGGGAGCCCTGTAACTGGCCCACACCATGCTGAGACTCTGCTGTCCGGAGGAGGTTGTTCACCTGGGGTGGCCCGGGGGCAAAGTGACAGACTGCCTTGCCACCCTGCCTGGTGGAACCAGCGGGGCCTGTTTGTGACATAGGGGTGATGGCACCAGCCTTTGTGACCTCAGTCAGCTCGGGGCACAGGGAGCACCTGCGCCCCCCTCCTGCATAAGGCCAGGCCCCAGACCAGGTCTTAGCTTGACTGTTAGTCAATCTTAATTTTTGCTTGCCTTAAAGCACCTCGTAAAAGTGAGTGAATGTTACTCTGGCCGTGTGGTGGAGGAAGACGAGGAGGGACTAAGTAAATATCACAAGCTCAAACAGAAAGTCAGCAATGCCAAAAAGCCCTTCTCGCTCTCCTGACTCAAAATCCTGCACTTGGTTCTTTATAGCACCTGTTGAAACGAATTCTTGTCCTTTTATTGTGAAAGGTAGCAGGCAGGCCTATCTCAGGATTCGTTTTCTGTACATACTATATTTACATGACACAGGTGCTATCTGTAGCATGCCTTTTGTTGGCTTCCTGGGGTACAGAATAAATAAATAAATACATTTGTCTGCTCTAGTGACAGAAACAGCTTTATAAAAGACAGCTAGGTTGAAGACAGGTGTTATGCACTTATTTATGGAAAAACAGGTGGTGTGTCCTCATTCTCACCACACAAAGATAAGGGAGGGGTGTTTTTGTGGCTGTTTGTCTCTGTGGAAGTTCACAAGGCTTGTGTAGGTCAGAAGAAATAGGAATTTATTGGTTTAGCGTCCCTCTCCATCCACTGATACTGCCAGATGAGGTTCAACCTGTGTCCATCTGTTCCTGAGAGATGTCATCAAGGACTTTGAATTTTCATACTCGGTGATTAGAGCATCTGCATGGTATTACACCCTGAGACATAAATTGTTCTGATGGAATTTCTAGTCTATGTACTTTAATAAGTATTAATTAATGTTTATTAAATATAAAATATTTGTTTGCAATATTCTATACAAAAAGGATTTTTTCCTTTTTTTATTTTGTAGACTGATTTTTAAAAAACACAGCATCCACACAATGTTCCTTTGTTTTTCTATTTAATGAAAGCTGAAGTAATGGGAAACTCTTTCAAGATGAAAGGAAAAAAAAATGTGCATAGGATTACACTTACCAAACATAAACAAAGTCTCATCTACCCTTAATGTTAGATTTTGGTATGATACCAAGTATTACTATTTATCAACACACGATGGCAGTAGTAGTCCGTGAAATGATTAACAGATTATGTACATTAGTAAACCAAAATATCTCTTATGCCTTTTTTTCTAGAGATAGCTGCAAATTTTGCTTATGAATCTTGACAGTTACTGAGCGCAGCTCCACAGAGGAATGAAAAAAAAAAATAAAAGGAAAAAAAAATAAAAGGAAAAAAAAAATAAAAGGAAAAAAAAAAAAAGAAAAGAAAAAAGAGGAAGGTTCCTAGTCTTTGCTTAATCAAGGTGTCCGTAGCTGTTATTCCAGATGCAGTTTGTGATTTCATACTCCATGTATAAAGTGGCAGTCTGGTGATGTCCTTAACCATAGCAACTTTTTGGAAAGCTTCCTCTGACTTATTGTGTTAACTGTAGCAGGTTCTGTAGACATTCTTTACCTCCTGGTGAGATTGTAGCACTTCAGGGATCTTCCCAAATCAAAAGAAAGATTCTTTTAGCAGCCCATTCAGCTGACAATGTTTCGTTATCTGTGATCAATTTTGAGTTAGGTATCAAAAGGTTCTTGCTGGAGAGGCATAAAGGTTCCCTGTATTGACTAAGCAAATACTTTTTTTTTTGTCATTTCTTCTTCAATATGTCAAGAAAAAGCCTTTTAGACATGTAAAAGTGGTTTAATACTCACAGTGATCAGTTTGATTGGATTTGATGTCATTACTTATCTTCTTCTTGAACACTGACAGCTTCAACCTTTCCGCAGAATGTGTCTGCGTGGATTTCCTTTCAGATGAGCTGTTTGATAGTAACTAGACATTTAACATCAGCTCCCTGTTACTTAAATTAATTGCACAGTGTGGAACAGTTGTGGTTCTCATAGGTCTCCCAAGCTGAGTTAGACTGTTCCTGTGGCTGAAGGCACATTTGCACTGATCAATGGATGATGCTACCGAGATAATCCTGTATCCTTCTGGCTCCAGAAGCTAGCAGCAGAAATAACTGCATCTCTGCAAAAATCCTTGGTTAACAGGATTTACTGAGAGGGGCACAAGGGTAATGTTGCTGCCCTGTTTCAGACAGCTGATGCCCACCCAGCGCAGCTCAGTCCCCCAGGTCAAGAAATGATTTACAAATTATTTATTTGCCCTGCGACAGTCCCAGCAGATGGTCTCAGAAGATGTCAAACACACGGCTGCTGCACTGAACTGTCTATAAAATGTAACAGCAATCTTGTTCTTTTAAAACCAGCACTGGTTTAACTTTTTTGTTTTGCTAACAGAGCTCTTCTAAGCTTGTGGACTTCCTAGCAGAGAGGGACTTGCAAAAATTACCCCTGAAGAGAGAGGGCTCTCTCCACTTCCAGGACTTTGCCACAGGAGTGGCGGAAAACAGCTGCAGGTTGGCCTATACATGACTCAAACATGTAACCTTGGCAGCGTTAGTGCTAACTTCAGAACTATTTTCTGAAATGGGAAGAGCATCAACTGTATGACCTGTTAACACTTTCATGCAATAAGGGTAGTGTAAGGCCTGGTCAGTTAAGGAATTCAGAGCAGAACATACGTTTACAGACTGTGGATTCAGAATAAGTGGAAATACCATCCTGCAACCTGGACAACAGGACGAGGCAAGCCTGAAGACTTGATGCCATGCTCACTGCGTTGTCGTAACTGACTGGCGGGAGCTGCAGCTGTTTTGGCTATGTTCCATGGCACTAAGGTCCTGCAGCATAGAAGGCATCAGACACATCATTTGGTGTCCCACTCCGGAGCCAGCAAGTCAAACACTGCAGGTGTTTTCTGCAGGCACCCAAATTCTGTGTTAATAAGAGTAGACTAATGCACAAGGGGACAAGGGAGAGAGATAAGGAACTGAATTCAGCAAAGCACAGCCAATTTCCTCAAATAGGGCTTGGCTACAGAGAAGCTCAGAATCACTATTTGTTTGGGTTTTGTTTTTTAAATTAATTTAATTTGTACTCAGTTTTTTATTCTTAACAGACTTTCCAGGTTCTTGCCCCAATATTGAATATTTGGCAAAGAGAACTATCTGCAAATCTAACACCTTTTGTTTGTCACTCAGGTACTTAGACTCTGCATACAAAGGATGTACATGCTTTTCACTTGTGGGGGGACAGAGAACTTAAATTAAAGCGGTACACCTGTCTGCCTGTGTTGAAAATGTACCCCTTTGTATCCCACAGTTTAATTGTGAAACAATTATTTGATGTTAGGGTGGTCTGGGTCTGGGTTTGCTCCTCAAAATTCTGCATGATTCAGTTGCTAAGAGAAGCGTTTGCATTTTCAACTTCAGGGGAATAAGATTCTCTCCCTTTATTGTATCCTTCTGGCTTCACCACTTTTTCAAACCCACCCACCTGGGCACACACCCTTTTACCTACCATGAGTTTTCTATCTTATTGCCTGAAATTTATGTTAGCCTTTTTAATGGATGAGAACCCCAAATCTCATATACATTGCTCTTGAAATAATTACAGAAACTCATGTAAACATAGTTTTTAAATGCAACCGAATAAGAGTGAGGATAATGTTCTTGCAAATGTCAATAATACAAATAATGAAAATAGGCTCAGTGGCAGAAAACAGAAGAGATTACTATTTTTGTGTAAACATCCACTCACAATATAAAAGGGATCACAACTGATATTCTATATGTACAATGAATAAAATCGAGAATGTAGGGAGTGTGCTTGGCCTTGTGAACTTGCACCAGAATATTGTGCTTATTAATGTTTTGTTTGTTTGTTTGTTTCTTTGTTTGTTTGTTTCCCCTAGGAAGCACAGACTTATAGTATGAGCACAGGACTGGGTACAGCCTATAATGCTTTACACATTTTTCCTTTACACATTTTTTTCAAGGCTCTTCGTTGTTCTGGTTTTATCTATCTTTTGCTAAAATCAATCAGGTTCATGCACATTCACTTTGTAAAAGTAGTGTGAAGATAACTCAAGTAGAAAATTTCTAGAGGCTTTTCTCTCACAAAAGTCAGTGGAAAACGACAGCTGCACTAGGGCTCATGGCCTTGATAATATCCCCTGGGAATCTTCACAGCCCTTGGAAATAGAAGTCAGTAAGAATAGAGCTGTCAAGTTGCTGCATCTTCAGAGCTCTTTTTATTTCCTCTGTATGCCAGGCAGGGCATTTCTGACCGCAGGACACATTGTAGGAGCTTTTGTCGGCTTCTCCTTTGTTGCAGTTTTGGTACAACTTCTTTTGGTGAAATTTCACATTGACTTTTTGCCTGTCTCACACTTTCACTGTTGCAGAAGTCAAAATGTTTCTTTTCCCTAACACAGGCATGCGCTTGGCATGTGCTTGAATGGGGTAGTTGCAAGACTGCTTGAAAGACAAGCACAGGCTTAGAGTTTATGTTTGGCAGTGCTGTTGGAGGGGAGAGAGAAGCTAAGGCTTGGGCAGAGCAGGTAGCGCATGTACCCTGCAGGCTGAACATCTCTCTCAAACCTCTGAAAAATGGAATTTGGTAGCGGGCTTCAGGAGGTCTGTTCACATGAAGCAGCTCTGCACCTGAGCATCACAGCTGAGTTCCGTGAGACTCGGTCTGATTTGTAATGTGGAACAAAGACTGAAGTTCAGAGAAACCGCACAAAAAGAAAAAACATATACACAGAAACTGTGAACTACCTGGCTAATATTCCGCAACTGGATAAGGTCTACAGTATATTAGTATAGCTGACCACTATACAAGGGATGGAGTTCTGGTCTGTGGTTTTGGAGCTTTATTCCAAGTCAGGCTTTAGAGAGATTATATTCCATTTAGTATTTCTTGGCTTCTGGAGTACAATACTTGATTTTTCACAGAAATTTCTCCTTTTTTTTTTTGGCATACCCTTTCCTCACTGTCCTTGATCTGAGAGTAGCCTGTAAAACAGTCTTCTAATTGCACTTACGCACCACAGTATATGCTTGGGGGGCAGGTACCTGAACACCCACTTTCCTTTGTATATTCTTCACTGCCCCCCTCACCCCTTAAATTTCTATCTTTCCCAGAGCACATGTGATCCACTGGGAACATGAAGAGCTGGTGATGGCATGAGGGGTGAGGTGTGAATGAAAAGGAATGGCTAGAATCTCTTTAGCGTAAAAATACATGCAGCTAGAGTCTAAGACTTCTGGGGTTTTGCTGCTCTCCCTCCACCTTTCAGCAAGACAGGAGAGAACTAGAATAATCTCTCTCTGCTCTCAACCCTGCTTTCCTCCTCTCTTGCTTCATCATGCCATTCCATACTCTGTCCTTGCCTCAGCTTGCCTCCTTTCTTCCAGCTCAATCCCAGACGTTCTTTGGCAGCACAGCTCCTTCTGTTGCATTATATTCTGTAACCCCCTGGAAACCTATTTGTCCATTTTCTCTCCCTTGGTGGGCAAGTCACTCATTCAAACCTAGGAGTTCTTTCGCTTACACCTCCATTTTCTGGAGAGGAAAGAGCTTTACAATCAGCGTGTAAGGTAACCAGTTGAGGCTGACATACTTACGTAGATTTTATAGGTAATGAAACACATCTGGGTGCAAAAATGTCCCTGTTCTGTAGGGATCCAATATTCATGTTAATTAGATTGCCATAAAATGTTGCGATAGAGAGTCATCGTCTTACGATATTGCAATAGAGAGTCTGCTGCTGCTGCTGCTTACCTGCTAGGCACTGGAAAAACAGTTTACTTGAACTGGAGCATAAGGCAATGTCTGTACCTATGTTAACTATGTGAGCTTGACTAGCTAGTTCTCTTTGGAAGCCCCTGGAGATAAATTTGCACTGCAATACTAGGACTCTTTTAGAAGTAATCTTGTCTGCATGGCACTGGCAATATCTGTGGGATGTCGGAAAGATATGTTAATGCTGCAGGCTAAATGGCTAAATTAGGCAACGTTCAACCTGTCTGTATATCAGGGACATGAGTGCACAGACATTTAAACCCAACACAGAATCACAGTTGTTTTTCGAAGTGTGCCCCAAAGCCTGCCCAAAGCTTGTGTCAGAACATAGGCTTACGCCCAAGCAATGCAGAAGCACAGAAGGGGATGGTGGGTGCAAGCTCTGGCTGTTGTTTAAAAAGCAATGCATACGTACCCTCAGAGATCATAACCTTTTGGAGACAGTGTCCACTATCAGCGCAACACATTGACAGAGAAAGAGAGTTCAAAGGAAACAACAGCCCAATAGACAAATGATATTTTTCCTCCTCAATATTAGTTTTCATTTGATTGACAAAACAATATAAAGCTGATTATTTATGTGTAGATTGACAGAACAGGGAAACTGAGTCCCAAAGGTAAGACAAAATGGCTACAGAACAAAGTAGCGTGAATTCTATGAATTTAAGGATGTACTGCACATCATCCTTTTGACCACTAAACACAGTACTGTAGGTTCAGATTTTAGGCCTGAAACAACATCTGCAGCTTGGAAGGTTTTGGTTGGTTGTTTGATTGTTTTTGTTTTGTTTTTGTTTTTTTATCATTGCCTTTCAGTTACTATAAGAGAGAATAGAACTGAAGGATGGACGAAAAATATTGTCTCAGCTCTAAGAGCATGTATCTAAGAACAATTCATGTCTTCGGAAGGAAATGTTAAAATGAAGATAGCTGTTGTTCTACAGCTTGTTCTGCATAAGTATCTGAAAACAAAGAAAAGTTATTTTAAACAGAAGTGAAGGGTCCATCTGTTATGTTTGGTTTGGAATTCTTTTGTCTATCTAGATTTCAAGTAAGACTGTCAAATGGTAGAGGTATGGTCATCAAGGCAGTCATTGCAGCCTGCTGTATTTCCTCACCTCTGATTTTAGCCTGTCTGAGGCTGTTGCATACAAACCTGCTGTCCATGTTCCCAGTGTGTTCTCTTCCAGAAAGTGGTGGTGAGGGTGAAGAATGTGGTCTCTGTGAACCATTGCCTCGCCCAACAGAAATTTAGCAAGTCAACTTCACTTTTACATTTTAAATGAGCGTGTATGTTCAGCTAGATGAAAGGCAGCTTTGATATTAAACAAATATCAATTTATGTATGTGGAAGGATTTGTTACATTTTATGGGGATTTTTTTGGCTGAAGTTTTTCATCAAACCTTTATCACTGAAGATGTGCAGGTGTTATTTGCTGCTTGTCACTGTAGAACAGAATGAGCAGGTACCGGTGTTCTATCTCGTGTATATTTTCTGGGGGATTGCTCCCTAGAAAAATATATCAAAGCTCCCCCACAAATGGAGGAGAGTTGTGCAAACTATTGACAGACAGGGAATTTCCTAATCTTGAACTGGTAAGACTTTTAAACAGTAAAGCAGAAAAGCTCAGTGGAATTGCTTGAAATAATTAGAACCTAAGTCACGGCTCCACAAGGATATTTGTTATTTGGGTCTCTGAATTCTGGTTCTCAGTATATTGAACTGCATTATTTTGTATGAATGTAAAAATATGTCAAGGGGAGTTTTTTCCACTTCCTATGCAGATTAAAGTTCAGTATTTCTCAAACAGGCTATTTTTCATGAGGTTTTTATTTGCCACATAATCTGGCAGGCAAGTTTATCAAAGATACAGAAGACAGCTTTGGGCCTCATCAGCATCACAAAGACCAATTATTACTGTAAAAGTACAAATAACTAGTTAATGTACTTTTTTGTGGTAATTTGATACAAATTTAATCTCTATATTTCATTATTAATTCAAGGAAAAATTCTGTTTGCTAAAGAAAACACGCTTTTTGGAATACTGCTTGTACTTTTCCAAAATGAAGAGATGTTTAAGGAAAGAAGTAGAAAAATGGATATGTCTCTGAGAAAAAAAATAATTAAATGAAAAAGAGTTAAATATTCAATTGTGTACACATATTTTATTTCTTTTTGTTACTATGTCATAGTTATATTTTGACAAATAAAATTATTTTACTTTAGAATTCATACGTTAGAGCTGTATAATTCAGCATAAAATTTTGCATTTACATTGATCTTTTATTGCCTTCAGTACAGTTTTTGTAGTAAAATATTTTTCTTCATATTGTTATACAACTTACAGTTGGGTAGATAATGGAGTTGTCTTTTAGCATTTCATATTATTCTTTGCATCTCAGCAATCAACTTCATTATTAATAGAAACATTTGCCAAATAAATGAGATTTGAAAAAATGCATCTTACGTAGTTTAGCAGTGAGTTAATAATTTGTCTTTAAAGATTCTTATAGCATATGACAGTATTGGCTTCTCTCAAAGCTTACATGAGGTTACCAACTGGCAAACGGGGTAGACACATATATGCATAAGGTGTTCTGCTCAGGTTGATGGGATTACCGTCCAGTCTGATGTCTTCAAGAGCCCTACGTACATAAGTAAAATCTTTCATTTTGCAGAAAGTGTCTTCGTGCATCTCTTGAATGTTGTTGTTCTAAAAAAATCCCAACAAACTATCAGAATAGTTGCTTGAAAGAAATTTTTTACTCTTTGACGAACAATTTATGGATGTATTTTCAGTGCCTAGAGAGACACTTGTTTGAACCCAGAAGACCCGATTGTCGCTGCAAGTCATCAGCAGAGAAATCTCCCAAGAATTAGGAAAATTTCTCGACCAGTGCAAAACTTCAAAACTGAGTAACTCAGACCATGTAGCAGAGACAGGCTTTGCAGGAGGGGCCTGGTGGAAGAATAGAGCGTTTTCATTTGAGGGATCATATTCAAGAGCCTTATCAATGCAAATTGGAACCAGCGCAGGCTGGTCCAAAAATCACAGAACCATAATTATCATACTGACAGCTTGATACGCCTCAACCTGCAAAGACACAGTTCTGCAATTTAGTCTGTGACAAATTTCTTGCCCCCAGGCCCTCTCACATTAGCTTAGCCCACATCTGAATATATACAGGCAAAACTGAATGCTTTAGGTTTTATTCCTTTGATTAAAATTCCTCTAATATACCTTATCTTCACTGAGCTTTTGTTCTTGAAGTGAACCATTTTCAACAATGAACTGCTAGAATACAATATTGTCTGAAAATTAAGACTAAAAAGGTCATCTCCTAAAATGAAGACTGTCTGAAAATTAGTCAAAGAATCACAGAATCAGAGAATTTTCAGAGTTGGAAGGGACCTCTAGAGATCATCTAGTCCAACTCCCCTGCTAAAGCAGGATTGCCTAGAGCACATTACTCAGTCCCTTTTCCATTCCTTTGATAGTCAGAAATTGGTGTCCAGCTCACTAGCTTTTGTCTGTAGCGCATAGCACTGAATATTTAACTTACAGGCATGGGCAAATGAAAAAAAAAAAAAATAGTAAGCAGAGTGTTTCTATAGATTTATTTATTGATACATAGATGTCAAATTATGTATGTTACACCAGGCTATTTATTCAATTTTTTTTCTGTATTATCTATTAAATAAAAACATCTTCTGATAATCAAAACTGGGCATTGGTACAAGAGGAGATAAAGGGAAAGAAGCAGACACAGAAAAGGTTAAAAGGAAGAATTCAGAAACAAAAGTTTAGGTAAAAGCAAATACGTAAAAAAGGATTACAGAAAGATGATGGATGGAATGTTCCAACATAGTCAAATGGAAAAGTTCGGCTGAAAAAATGTTAGCAACTGGAAATGACCTTTATTAAAAGAATGAAATACACTGGGTATACAACCAATATATAAAGCAACTTTCTATGAGTATCTAAAAGTATTCCTGTTGGAAGATTTGTATGATCAGTGTGAGGGATTTCTGTCTTTGAAGTCTTTTAGACTGCTGGTGCTCTTGACAGCTGTGAATCTACCTTTAACAACAAGTTAAACTAACTTGTTACTACTAACAATAAATCTAGAATTTTATGTTTGAAAACTACTGTATTACAAGTTCTAATAATTAAAGCGTAGCTGAGATAAATTTTACTTCTTTCAAATACTGCGTTCACTAGTTAATTGTATGTTTCAAATAGTTTGTTTAGTCACGTAAGTACACTTTGGGATAAACAGAAGAAACAAAACAAGTCAATAGTTACCCTTTCCAGTTTTACTTACTATTTGAACATGATATATAGAGCTGTTACGTTTGTAGCCTACCTGAAGATGAAGAGATTGGAGGCTTTCAGGGAGCGGCAATGGAATGTGGTCCAAGTTATTGTCAGTGATGTAAAGATGCTGCAGTTCATGCAGATCCTAGAGGGTGAAGGAGAAGGTCAGGGGAAAATGGCAGACATTTTTGAAAATATCTAGCAAGGTTGAAATTTATCACTGCGATGAGCACTGCTGGATACTAATGCATTTCGGTTTGGTGTTGAAGCAAACTACAACAGCGTAAGAAATGCCTGAGCTAAAAATAAATTTCTCATTCCATTTTAAAAGCTAGATCATTTTCTCCCTTGATTTAGTGGAATAAACAGCTTCATCCAGTAGTTATACCAATAGTAAGATATGAATTTGGCTAGGTCAATAAGGCTCAGTAGAATACTCTTATTTTGCCCTCTTTTTACACACACAAGTTACCATGGTACCTAACTACTTCTTTGAGTGCAGTGTCCTAATTTAATTCCTACTGACAGAACTCTGAGATATCAGGGCAAATATGGAAGATAAAGGCCTAGACCCCTCGTGGCTAAAATCAGGTGAGTGCAGAAGAAAAGGGTTCTAGGCCAGAGTCTCAGTTTGGGGGACTGATTTTTGCCCATTGTTCCTATTCCCAACACATGCCTTATGTTGGGTTAGGAGAAAACATCTAATTCAGCAACTGCAGTCGGTTGCTTCACTAAGAACCTGTCTTCCAAAGGAAGGAATTCAGAGATGGCTGGCTAGCTACCTTCTTAGATGGTATCGAATAGTGCATAATAGCCAGGTCTAACATATAAAACTAGCCTATATTCCATAATGAATTCAGATTTCTCATGCAATTAGGAGCAGTACATGGCTGCTTCTATCCACCAAAATTCTTGAGCAAGGACAATCGCTCAGAGGTTCTAATTTTCCTGCTTTTCAAAGTGGAAAGTATATACATTTAATCCATACTCTAGCAAGATACCTGGCAGAGTCAGTCTGAAGCAGCAGCATCCCTAGCTTTGCCCTTCCCTCCTGCCTACTTGTAAGGGAACATCAAGCAGCTTTCTGGAGTCATGCTAGTCACTTGGGTAGCTGGTTCATAGATACAAACATAGTATGCCATCACATATCCTGTGTGGATCTTTGTAAAGAAGAATAAAAAGGGGTCTCATGTCCAGCTGATAGTGTTCATACATCTTGCTCCATCTTTATAGATTACCCAGCAGCCAGCTCAGTCATGGTGCCTATAATCTTAATCTTCTGACCACATCCTTTGGAGAAAGGAAGAAATGATTTTCCCATAAAACCCACACTTACTTTAAAAGCCTCATTACGTATTCCTTTGCGACCAAGTCTGTTTTTACTAACATCGATGAATGTTAAGGTAGATGGTAACTCAGGGAGTTGCCTTATCCTATTGTCCCGGAGCACCAGCTCCTCAAGTCGGGGCAATCTCCGGAAGGCATCTTCATGGATCTCTGATATAAAGTTTGCAGTCAAATCAATCGTCTTTAAGTTGTCTGGCACAGAAATAAGATACAACAAGCATGTAAGAAGGTATTTCCTGAAAGTTTTAAAAAAGAAAAAGGCAGATGGGTTATTTACATTGCAGGTGAAATGTCTTGAATCGGATCCATTCCTGACCCAGCTATGTGACAGCACTCGCTCTCTGTATGTGATGCAATAATCAGTATTTGAACAATTCTGAGGAAGGGGACCAACATCTCCTTCTCATCCTGTCTAGAATCACCTGTCATTCTTCATACATCTTTCAGTGAAAGATTTTAAAGTTAATAGTTTTAAAATACCTGTATGTTCTGGGAATCTTTTAAATGGTTGTCTTTTGGAAAAATAACATTTAAAGGGAAATAAACATATTCTCTACCACCTTGTTCCACATGTTTCTTTATTTTCAACATTTTCATATATGTAAGAAATTTGATATGTTGACTTTTTTTCTAAAATACACTGAAACACTTTTTCCAGTCAAAAAAAGAAATTTAATCTTATTTCTGGCAAAAGAGAACAATGTCTAAATATCAGTGCATTAATATGCATTAATTTTAAACATATTATTCTCTAGCTTATTTCTATTTTCTACCTAGAATGTTTTTCATGTTTATTTTATTTTATTCTATGATTTTATTCTTATGCTAGCAGTATATTTTGGCCTAAATAAATTTTCTCTCTTAGTATTTATTCCCCTTGGGTTCTTTTCTATACCAATTGTATTCCTTCCCAATTTTCATCTTGGTTTGAGCGAGCCAAACCCTTATATTTTTCTTTCATAAAAGGATCTTTGCATTCCTCTGAATTATTGTAGTAACCGTTTTGGCACTGATTCCATGTTTTTCCTCATGAAATCAATAAGCATTATTTAAACAAAGTTAGGTCTAAAACAAAACCCAAAGAATGTCGTTTGATATTCAGGCTGGTGAGTGTATAGCAGTCCCTATCCTTAAACAGAGTAGGCTTAATACTTCCTGAAAAATCGGGTATCTTTAAGAGTCTCAAGTAGGAAATGTGAAAACATAAGCTACCTAAACCACCAGTTTTGGCTGGATTTAGGCCACAAATGGCTTTGGATTAGCAGTATTCATTTACTGAAAATTTTACTAGATAATTCTGGAATAAACCAATGAATTTATATTTTAAAGGTAAAATTTAAAGGTAAAATTCCTTTCACACATATGCTTTGCAAATATTTGAAAGTGTGTCTACTCGAGAACTCTTTTTTTTTTTTTTTTTTTTTTTAGGAAAACAGCACTTTCTAATGTGCTACAAATGTTCCATGAAGTTTGTTTTTTTTTCTACCTTTCCAAAGCTGATTGCAAGTAACAGCAAAAAGATAGATGAAAGTTGTTATTTCTAATAATTCCAAAATTTGAAAATTTGACATAGAATCTACATTACATTCAAAAGTAGCAAACCACTTTTCCATATGTGCATTTATGTTTATATTCCGACCATCATCAAACATTACATAAAGTGAATCACTATGTCTTAGATTAGTATGAACCAGAAATTATAGAACTTATAGCTAATTGCAACAGCACTTCTGCCCATACTTAAGTTAGCAAAGTCATTTCTGTTGATCTTCCTGATTCTGTTGTAGCGTGAGTAGAAATACGTTGTTTTCTCAGGCAAAGGTGGAACAGCATCAAGCTCATGATCATCACAGTAGACTGTGGTCCCTAGACATGTACACAAAAGGCAAGTGGGAAGGCCTATCAAAGAATTTAAAAGAAAACAGTTTGTTACAAAAAAACATACAAAATTAGGTGTAAATTGCTACAATGAAATGCTCACCTAAGCACATAACGACAAGATTTTGTTGATGCTAAAATTCATTCCCATTCTGTTTTGATCAACACATCATATAATTGCAACAACAAAGTGATTAAATCCTGCTTAAGAATATTTTTTTTTTTTCTGCATATGCCTATTAGAAGGTCATTTAACTTGCTTTGATATAGCATTTCTCAGACTATAACAATAACATATTCGGTGACAGCAGCTAACCGAAGATCAATTTTCCCCTAAGCTGGCAAGTGTTCAGTTCCATCTAGATGGAGAAAGAACAGCCGATGACTGAAACTTGTTATGAGTTCCCAAGTTTGGTTCTGTAAATAGTACTTCTGAATAATTTGTAAGGAGATCAATATTTTCCTACAGATATATGGAGAACAACCTCAGTTTCTTTTGCATGTTGTTTAATTACATTTTCTGATTCAAAAATTCAGAATCGTTAAAAATTTCTCTATCAGTCTGAGTTAAGGTAACTTGGAAACCATTTTAACAAAATATTTGGTTACCACCAGAATTTCATGAATATGAAAAATTAAGCCATTTCATCTCAGTCATAAAAGGTCATGAATACCGTGAATTCAGAAGTTTCTTTTGATGATACTGTTCAAATTTGGTGACAATTGTGACACTGACTGATTTATCTGAATGTAATTTCGGCAGGAGAAGTTGTTAGTTGCAATGCATGTTAAATTTTTGATACATCTTTTCTTTGATTATGGGTATAAATCAGCATATCTGTTTCTCATCTTTTAATCCCATAGAAATACTTCCCTGTTTCATGTTTTCTTCCTCCTTGTAGCAGATGGCTGATTGTTTGTTCTGGTTAGTTTATAAAATAGTAGCATAATTAACGAGCATGAAAATGTTTTTCTTGCAAATGAGTTTTTTTCTCCAGGTCAGTTGTGGCTACATGGAAGATTTGCCTTCTTAATCTGTATCAGTCATCAACAAGCAGCAATAACTAACTGAAGGTCGGCTATATATGTGGGGTCTTTTCAGGCAAGATAAAGAATCAGTGACCGGAGTATTCTTTTATTTGAGAATCTCTACTTGGACATCCAGGAATAACATTTGGGAGAGATGAGACTCTTTTTATACTTTCCCTAAATTCTCTCTCAGGACAGCTTAAATTAGCAACAGGGGGCAAGCCTGACACAAGGAAAAAATAAATTGTGACACCTTGAAACATTCCAGCAATTCTAGGACTAAATGAATGTAGAGTTTAGGGTGGCTGACATTTTTTCAAAATATTGCAACATAGTACATGAAGAGAGTTTCCCCTTCTGCACTATTTTTGATCTTGGAGGAGTGGTATTTGCCACCTATGGCTGGTGTAGACTGAAAAATGATAGAGGTATGGGAAGGATTCATAAGGATATCAACAACAAACATGAACTTGGCTTGATGTTCTTCAGCCTTGTAGTCTATCCAGTACCAAGCCAAGAACAGCAGCAACATCTGACAGGAAAATATGTTGCTGAAACAAAATAAAGACACAAAAAATCTGATTTGCTATGTTACAGCCTTGAGCCTCCCATGCATATCTTTAGTTGATGCACTGGTTGATTTGTATTCAGTGCTCAAAAATGTTGACAGATACAGAATTCATAATAAGTAATATTTACATGAAATGTTTTGTAAAACCTGCGGCTTTCAAAATTAAAGGAAATTGTGGGTTTTTTTTCAGACCTCTGCTGGGAAATTCTCATTTCCATTTTTATTTGTTTTGACATCAGTGTATTTATTTTGCCTGGTGAAGGCTCACTAGTAATATGTATAAAAACAAGACTAGGAATGATTAATTTCTCTTCACTGAACACACAATTTTGGAAGCATGAACTCTTTGCCCCCCCTATTTCATTTGTCTTCTATGGCACTCAGTTATAGCATTAAGCATAGTAAAAAGTCAGCTTTTCCTGTTGTTGTATGTTGCTAACCACACAACACAAAGTACCATCACAGCAGGGGATAACTCTAGTAAGCTTCCACTGCAAGAATTTAGAGTAGCTGCTAACAAATGCGAATTATTAAAATCACAAAGTTTGTGTGGGAGACGGACAGATTGTGTGTTAGAACTTTAATTCCCCTGTGAGATGTAGAAAGTTCTTACTTCACTATTGCTGGTCAGAAGAACAGAAAATCAGCTTCACTGAAAATTGCTAAATAGTTCCCTTTTCTTAAGTTTCATGGTTTCCATTTTTCATGGTGAAAAATTGTTCAACATTTTAATTATGTTTTGTATGAACACATTTATAAAAAATTTATAAAAACATTTATAAAAATCATTATAAAATAAAGATAGTTGGTAATGATATTAAAATCTAAGTCAATAAAAAAGTACTGGTAGGATTAACCAACAATTGGCAAATTTTTAAGGTGTAAGTGTTTGCGTGTTAATAAAATTTTATTTGAAATAATCTTCATTGGTGCACTGTCATTTTCCTAGTGAAGTTGTGTGGAAACATTTTGACTAGTCACCTATGTGACTTCAGAGCATTCAAGATAGGCATGTTATACATCTCTACAGTAAGAGAGGTACAGAAATTGTATACCTCCTCTTCAGTAAGAGAGGCAGTTCATAAGCAAGCAAAGCAGGCTCACTCAAAGCAAAGCTACACACGGGAAACTCATTGCTCTTTCCCACTAACCGTCCTGAGTTTGGGGTCCAAGAACCCCAGACCCCTGTGCTGAAGATCCATCAATTAATTTTGGAGTTGATGCTTCCTCATCAGGTTCTTCCATCAGTGGTGCAGAAGAGTAACTCTCTTGAATTATAGAAGGTAGTGCTGTCCCAATCTCTGTCTAGGGAAAATTAAGAGGAAACAAGAAATATTACTGTTTACTTCCACTGGCAGCTGTTTCTCTTCCAGTTATTCAGATTCTCCCACTAGAGGTCATATATGTTCTGAGGTTTAGTGCTTGAGCTGTGTTTTATCCGGCAGCTATAATGAATTCTGATGGTGTGTAAAGAATTCATGAAACTTCAACATGCTCATTCACTTTTATCTCAGCGTTTTAAACATTTTTTTGTATGCACAGATGCATGCACGCTGCATATACTTTATTAGCAAGAACATATACTAACAAAATGCATTTTCCATATTTATTTAAAGTTAAATTAGATTTGTGATAAACATTGATATATTCTGTGCGACAAATGAAAATTTGTTGTGAAATATCAAAAAGATGCAAGTCATTTGACCATAAAGTTTTAAATTGTACCAGCATAAATCCAAATCCAAAGCAGCTGCTCAGGCTCTGTTTTAGGAATGCAAACATACTTTAAAAATTATGGGGGCCCCGGGGTGGTCAAACAATGTTATCAAACAATGTGGGAAATCAAGATAGAGTGGCAAAGTGACTTGCAAAGGTCACACAACTAGAGTAGATTGTCAGTGTCTGGGTGATAACAGTAAACCACCCTGCCTCTTTGCAAACACAGGCCCCTCTGCAACAAGCCTGGCAAGTCCACAATACTCTTTTGGGTGATACGATGCAAGAAAATTGCTACAACTTCATTTCTATCCTGGGGTTCTCATATAGCGAAATCAGCTGAATGCATCTTTAGAATTAGAGTTAACACAATAAAATTAATTGGTTTGACTAATGAAGTTGAGCGGAGAACAAAAAATAGGATTTCGAGTTTCATGAACGGAACTGCTAAACTTTATAGGGTTTTTCTTAATCAAGATTAAGGTCCCTGACAATGAATTAGTGTCCTCTGCAGATCTGAGGTACTGCTTAAAAGTTAGGTAATACGTCCACCTCTGTGGGTGCTGCACCCTTGTGCTGCAGTCGACACTCCTTAGCCTGTATCTAAGGCATGATCAAAAGTACGAATTTTGTCACAGTATCTTCATCCCAAGTGCAAAGGCACAGAAGCTAAAAATTATGCTTTAGTAAAGATTTTCCTCCACTTCTAACACAACACCACCATAAAACTATTGGATCCTGAGTTTTTCACCTGATCAAACCTTTCATTTTTTGACAGGAGCCACCATCTACTGCTCGCTTTGCTGCCCCCAAGGAGAACCGATTCTTGAAATCACTCACACTAGTGCCCATAAATTCTAGTTGTAAAAGACAGGTAAAAGTAGATTGCATCCAGACTGGACAGGATTTTTGAAATTAGGCTTTCTATGTAGACTATACGAGCTAAAGGAACTAACACACCTGACGTCTGGGTTCCAAGCATGAGCAAAGCTTTTGCTATATTTTGATACTTATTTGAATCTCTTAGCTTAGCTATGTAATATTCAGCAAGTAATGTCATTTTTGTCTTATTATTCCTGGGCAGGAAAGATTTTAAATATATTTACGTGAAATATCTATATACATTTGTATATGTATATGTATTTACCACAATTTTGGAAGAAAATACTTTACACTTCATAATAGATTCTCTAGATCTTGCAGTGTAGCTATTATCATTACTAGCAGTATTAAACATTATGATACTGGAACATCTAAATAACCATCTAAAATCTACCTTTTGCACAGAAATAATTTGGTTTAAGTTATATAGGGGTCGTACGGTCAAATATTTTGCATCAATTAGTTTCACTGAAGACAGAGGATATGGAAGCAATGAAAAACCAAGAAGCGTTCTGAACCTCATAGACTGAGATTTTGACTGAGCACCCTTCAGGTTCTCTGTATATTCTTGAGTTGCATTCCAATAAGCCATGGATACTATTACTAATTGGGGTTTATGGATAAAACTGCCCTGATACAGTTACTAGGATCATAACTTTGCAAAATGTGTATTGATCAAGTGAGCAAAATGAACTTCAGCTGAACTGTGACTGAGTAACCTGTTGGTGTAAGTAAGAGTAAGGATGTACCTTGTTGCTTTGTGCAGACAAATACACGATGTTCCCATCTGCAGCACTGAGAGTAAGACAGCTTAACCAGGAATGGACTTGGGGACAAATCAAAAGAAGACTTTGGGAACAAAGGAAATGGGACAGATGTTCTCCGAATGGAGGAAGCCTAGAGGGAGAGATGCATTCCAGACTTTTATTGACCTGGGGTAGTACTGCACTAAAGTGCTTGCACATGCGGTTTACTTCTTCACCACTTTTGTGGAAATCAGATAAAAGTCCCTGTCCTGAACTTTGGAACAAAATCCAATGGTTTTGAGACCTATTAATGGCTTTGTATGCATCTTTTGTGGCAGTTTTGCTGAAAATAATATACTGGAGAAAAGCTTTTTCAAGATACAGTTTGTAAATAGGCTTCAGATCTAAGATAATGTTCCTTTGACTTGTCATGGGATTTGGATCATCTACACTCACTGCCACTTGTCTGAATATTTAAGGACATACGTTACAGAATTTACTAGCTTGGGACTTGTGATTTGCTTTATGCTTTCTCAGATGTTCTTAGTTGATTAATCACTGTCACTGTTGGATACCAAAGCAGAGGTATCAATTTCTAGTAATTCCGTTCCTAGACTGTTATCTCTCTTTTATTACGGGATGTTATCTAGTTTTGGAGATGCACAGTTGAAAGCCTCCCCGTAGTTTCCTTGCCAATGTGATAAATCTGGGTTCTAGAGAAACTGTTCCAAGCAGTTAGTTAGCATTGCCTATTCAGTCTCCTGCACCAGTGGTGACTGTCATAAAAAATACCAGCAATTACTGTGAATTTAATGATGTTGCCATTTTTACACTGGTAACAGAGTAAGAGTTCACTCATACATGTGTATTACATACCAGGCCCGGAGCATGAGCAGTATTTGCTTGCTGTACACAGGTTGGACTTGAACCAGTAACTTAAAGGTAAAAGTCTGTTTCCCGTTATCAGTCATCTGATCCATGCAGCTTTCTATCTTTTACATATTTGATAAATCACGCAAGTTTGTAACAAGACAAAGATGTTACTTGGACTATATACTGCACAGAATGGACCTTTGTCTTCCAGATGTTTGTTTATTTTTGGCAACATGCACTTTACTAAAAAAATTGAAACAGAAATTATTCTATATCACTTAATGGTATTATTCTCCATAGGGTTTTGGGGAAGCTGGGAGTGGGGGTGGGGTTGTATTTCCTTTGCTACTCTAAGTAATATTCTTTATGAAAAATCACAAAGCAGGAAGAATATTGTAAGAAATACAGTAAAGCATGTTTCTCTTTGCCAGTAGTTGCAAGTCTTCAAATCATAATCAGCTTCCAAGCCAGAAAACACTGGAAAGGAACCACACCACCTACCTTCAACCATCTAACTATGTGGTTAATAGTTACCCTACTCTGTTTCTGGAACCAATCAAGAGTTTTAGAGAATACCTATGCAGAATATTAGCCACAGAACGTGCTGTAAGTAGAGTAATATTTTTCCTAAGATTGCATGGAGTATCTATTCTTCCCCCTCCTATATTTATCCAATGGGACTACATTTACAAATGAAACTGCTTAATGTGGATGGCCAATTTAGAAGCACTTTCACACCAGGAAGTTACAAAAGTCAAGACCACAGAAACCTGAACATATTGATGATCGATAAAATACAATTGGTAAAAGTCAGCTCGTAACTTTAGTCATCTAGCAGAGCTAGGCATCTGCTCTACGCCCTATTCTTTCACAGTCACCAGAGAATGAGACAAAACTTCTCTGAAAAGCAGCTCCAGCCACTGACAACAGATGCTTCTTTTAGGATGGGCTCTTTAGGTACGTATCTCCCACCACTGGCTGAAAAGCAGGTGAGACAAATGAAGAGGTTTTTAAGATTAGAAAAGGCTCAGGATGCTGAGCTCTGAAAATAAAGTAAGATGAAAGAGTGTCTGTGGGCTAGGAGTCAGTAGGGGTGGAAGAGAATAGAAATGTACGTAAGAGTAACCTACATGAAGATTATGAACCCACATAATCAATGCAAAGTAATAAAATACAGAAAATAAAGAGATTTAAATAGATAAACAGCAAGGCTGGAAGTCATCAGTTGCCACATTTTACTTCTGAAGTGGTGTAACTCCAGTGGCAGATGTTTCGCCTATTGTTTTATGTCTACATCTTTTAGGATCAAAGTTGATATATGACATGTAATAAATTTAAATCCACAGAAGAATTTGAAGTGTGTCCTGTTTCAGTGCTTCTTTTACTGCAAAATATACTTTAAAATACAAACAAAAGTTCAGAACTTAAAAAGAGACATTATAAACTTGAAGGGACTGTTGTACCACATACTGACCCATCAAAAAGACCTATTTTCCCCCACAGCTGTTCTGAAACTACCAAAGGCTTACAAGAATATGTCTAATTATGGTAGAGGTTTTTGGTTTGTTTTCCTTTCCAAAACTGGTTCATACTTGCTTCTTCTTGAATTTTTGCATTTAAGGTCTTCTTTTCTCTTATTGTTCTATCTCAAAGATAAATAGATCTGTGAGCCGCTAACACATGCATGCTAACACAATATCTACTTATATTACAAATTCTGCAGCTCAGATAAATTGGTATTTTCTTTTAAAGAGCTACATAAACAAGTTGCGCAGAAAAAATAGTGTAATAAAACTCATGGAGATCTTGGGGAAGGGGAAGGTGATATTTGTCTACAAAATTTCTAAGTAAACTGATTTTACCTACTCACACTCATTCTCTCAGGTTCTAATCACTTCCATGTTTACACCCACATACTCTCACATACCTAAATGTGTGTGCCCGAGTGGTCTGGCCAGGATCACTTGTGTTCAACACAGAAAAGAAGGGACAGAAACTACTGAGTGCTCTTAGTGCCTCTGGCATTATTCCTGACAATTGTTGAAAACTAACCTTCGGACAAGTTTTAATCTCTTTTAAGAATCACCGTTTGTTATGGGGCAGTCTTTTTCCTCAGAGTCTTGGATATTCCAGTATCCATGAATCTTATGCCAGATTGCTGTCCATTGCCTTCATTTCCTCACTGGGAATGTGATTTCATGATGGCTTACATGGAAAGGAATGGTATATATTGTATACTACAACCTTTTTTCCTGTCTGGTGGTGGTAGGATGAAGGGTCTTCACTGAGAAGTTGTCTGTGCTGAGACGGTATCAGTGTGCAGGACATTTGATTTTGGCGTAAACAACACATTCCTCGGTTTTACTGCTGGGAACAGTGTTCTGGAAGTGGTGCAGTCGGGTACAGTGTCCTTCATTTTCAATGCAGGCCATTCTTTTAACCCTTTAAGCCTTCTAATCTTTTTTAAGTTATTTTGTTGTTTCTGCTGGGTCGGACCAACCTTAATATTTAAGTTACAGAGCTTTAGAATCATAACCCAGTTCTCTAGAAATTAATGTCTGTGGCTTCTGCCTTGGAAAATATAGGTAGACTCTGAGGTTCTTATAATTAGTCTTAGAAAGAGACGTAGTCTTTTTAGCACCTTGACCACAGAATATCCTAAAGCTTCTTGTCTCAAAAGTAAGTGTATCTATGTCATGTCTGATTTTAGCTGAGTAAAAACATTTATGCTGTATAGCATTGATACAGAGACTTTACTTACTAATTCTGTTGTCTGAGAATGAAGAAAGTCCATATAAATGGAGCTAATCTGGATTTCCATGAGTACAAATGAAGTCAAAGTCTCCTTCCAGCACTGTATTTGAAATTACAGTATTTATTTCTACCATTCTGTTTTGAGGGCCATGTAATATCTTAGTTAGCCTACAGCAGATGGTTTTCTTTGGAACAGGCTGAAGTTTTGCAAGACATAAAATTTCAAAGAGAAATATGCCAGTTTTAGAAATCCGAACAGGGCTTTTGCCTTTGCACTATTATAAAGCACAAAAGGACTGAAAACTAGTCCCAGCTATTTAATGAAGTTTTCCACAGGAGCTCCTGCTGATCCAAGCCACAAAGTAGAAGTACGCAGCCAGACATAGCTGGAGATCACTCAGATGACCAGAGTGTCTACCAGAAACTGTCAACCCTCAGACCTGTGGTAAGGAGCTGTCTCAGTTGGACTTCTAGAGCTCACTGTAAGGGAGGGTTCAGGGTCTCAAGCATATTTCCTCACACAGTCCAGGAAGACTGGGCACTGCTGGAGCTGAACGTACTTTTGCCCAGTTCACCAGTTGGCCTGGCTTTTTCTAAATGCACTGTGATTGCTTTGAATCCGAACTACAACCAAGCAGTGTTAGAAACATGAACAGCAAGGACTGGATTCCCTTCATTTAACTTCAGATATTAAATTTAAGGGTCTTATTTAGTAGCTTAGTCTCCTTACACTACTGGTGCAGACAGCGGAAGAAGAATCACTTCCTGAGGTTGGTTCAGCACACATATGTTGTGAATCAACTTCCTGAGGTGCCTGTCTGTCTTCCTTTGACTGTAAAGGAGGCCATATAGAGGCAACCATATCTTTTACCAGATATCATGGCCTAAGTCTGGCATCAGATCTGATCTTCCTCTCATTTCTACAGCTTATAGTGCAAAGACATTTCATCTAATTTCATCCAATCCAGTACATACACGCAGCCTGCAGTGATACAGATGTAGCGCTCACAAGCTGTTGTATCTCCAGAACCAGAGAAGTTTCTAATAGGTTAGGTGTGCCTTCACTGTGTGGATTGTTATGCTATATAGAAATGTATTTTCAGTGTAAGATGAGTTAACAATCATTTAGTGAGAGGTCCAGGACATGAATACAGTACACAGAAGAAACCGTTGAGGACAGAGACATGGGTGTGATGCATTTCCTGTCACTGGGAGGGACATTCTGCATCATAACAATAGGCATTGCTGCACAACTCTAAAAATAAGGAACACCAATATAAAAAAGGAATAATAATAAGACAACACTTTTTTTTTTTCTGTATATTAATCTTTTGTGTACTTTCTATTTTTTCTTCAACTTGTGGTCTGAACTCTATGTCCAGGATCAATAGCTGCAGCTGTTTTATCCACAGCTAATATTTCCCCTTCTATTAATAAGAGCTAATTCAGGAGTGGAATCTGAAAAGCAGAAATTGGAAGCTGATTCAAGCTTAGATCTCCTGTAAAGAAAGCCAAAGCCAAAACCACCTTTGAGAAATAACATTCAAAGTAAATTTTCAATCCCAAAAGGCGTCTGTGATGTCACAATAGGGATTGTGCTGCTATGAAATATATACAATTACTGCAGTACCACTTCTATACTATTTTTTTCTTTAAACAAAACAAAAAAATGGTACAAATCATTAAAAACAACAGCTAGGCTGACAATGGTGGACGGTCCACCAAATCTTTAAGCATCTAACAAGATATTAGGTTGCATTGAGGAATCTAGGGAAAGAAATTCAGTGAAGTTTTACTTAGCTAATTCAGGTGCCTGATACATGTGCAGCTAAGGATTTAGGCAGAAATTTCATTAGGTCACAACAACAGTTGTGGATGTACTGAAGAAATTATTGACCTGTCTCACACTCAAGGCTATTGGTGTAGGGAATGAGGCATTCCTGCATCTAAGTAATTCGAAGAACCCATCTGCTAAATTGACACAACTGTTTTACTCCGGTTCAGTTCAGATGAAAACAAAGGGGCTGATTCTCCATCCATCCAAGAAGCAAGAGAGCTGAGACATTAGTTGCTAGCTTGAAGAGGCTGACGCCCCAATAACCTTTGTTCTGGAAGACATCTTAATCATCAAATGGGGTCCAGAGGAGAGTTTGGATGAGATGTTGAAACAAAGCCAGAATACATCCAAAGAGGCAAAACTCATGGCAGGAGAAGGAGAATAAACCAAAGGACACATGGTTATGTAGCCTAATATGAAAGGAACTGAGACCTGGGAGCTTTCAAAGGATTGTTAATGTCCCATTCATTAAAACATTAAAACACTAAACATGAACAAAGACAGAAATGACTCGGAGCAGACTCAGAACAGAACCACAACACTCCCTCCACTGGGTTCTGTGCCAAACCACACTCTGGATTACGTTTTGATTGACTCTAGAATGATTCTAATCTTAAATGATTTTTAAATGGGATAGAAATGCACGTTATTTAACTTGACAGTGTTCAGAAAAAGTACATAGATATGATTACAATTCAGGAATTTGGGGTAAGTTTCTAAAATATCTGTATCCTTGTTTCATACCCCACATCTGTAGGGATGATGCATGTTACTTCTTTCTGGAAGAAGCCACAAAACTGGAAGTCTTAGGAAAAAAAAAATAAAATTAAGTGACCAGGGAAATCGAGGTAGCAAACATCTACTGTAAAAGGTCTATGTAATCTCACTGTGGACTTTCAGCTGTCACCTCTCTCACTGGAATTTCAAATATTGTGACAGTTACTCTGAAGCAATGAGCTGATTTAGGTGTTTGCAGACCAGGACAACTACTTAGAGAATCTCACCCAGTCTGAGGCAAGATGAAGGAGGTAGCTACTCTCTTCACCTAAGGTAGTGGTAGTTAGTGGCACGCCCAGTATTAGTTTTATGTGCTTAAGAATGTCATAGCCAGTACACATAGACTTTATAACATTTCAGATAGCTAAGTGGGTGAGACAAGCTCTTCTTGGATTGTTGTACTAGAACTTAGGGACTAATGTTATATTTCAAATCTTTCCTTTTTGCCTTGTGGTATTTGCTTTTTCTGTATGACAAAATAGTTGAAACATCACTCAGGTATTTCATGACTATTTTTTAATCCACAGAAATGTTTACCTACCATGAAAACAGCTGTACAGAAGCACATGGAATCAGTTATGAACAACCAAGTGAGTATAAGAGCTGTACTCAAAGCTTTTCTGAAAAAGTAGAAAATTTCCTATTTGGGGATAAAGCTTCAAATGGCAAATTTAATTCTCTTATCAACTATGTACTTATCTGACCTCTACATTACTTGTATCAATTCATGAGTTTTTTAAAAGTGTATATGTTCTGAAAAGTCATTGCATATCCACCTTGAAGTCTCTTATTTGATCAGATACCTGCCACAAAGATAGAAACAGCAGTGTAAGCCTCTCACAGAGCTGCAGAATGGCAAGAAGCAGTTCTTGCACAAGTAAGATCCATCTTCATGTGTGTTATGACCGTAGCAGAGATGTTTTGTGTGTATGTGCACATACAGATAAGAGAATGTGTGCGTATGACTCAAGTTCCGAGCTTTGTGCAGGCACCTGAATATCCTATTTTCGGTTTGATTCAAATCCAACAAGCTAGTGCAGTATCTAAATATTAAGCTTTCACAGTGCTTGTTTCTGTTTATTTTGTGGATCATACTTTCCAGCTCACCTCTTCTGTGTACACAGACCTGGACCAACCTGTATTCAACTCCGTTGTTTCGCTGCCAGGATAGCTCCCTTACTTCTCAGCCTCACTGATAGCCTATCTTATTGATGAAAATATTTTCCTGATGCTCCCATATTTTCACTTCTTGTTTTTCTAACATAGCTTTCCCTACCTGAAGGAGAGTGGGCTGGTTATGTTTAACAGGCACTGTAATCAAAAGTTTGCAATATGATTTTATTAGACATCAGTGGCTGATGTACATAGAAATCTCTCTCCACAATTTGTTTTTCTCACACACTATCCAAACAAAGTTTTAATTTCAAAGAGGGAAACTCTGAGCCTTTGGTTT
The DNA here is from genome assembly GCF_965231255.1 of Vanellus vanellus. Classification (NCBI taxonomy): domain Eukaryota; kingdom Metazoa; phylum Chordata; class Aves; order Charadriiformes; family Charadriidae; genus Vanellus; species Vanellus vanellus. Next base: position 49,968,372 of record NC_138905.1, read on the forward strand.
TACCAGCGAGGAGCTTACACAAGAATGCCTTTGACAGCCTGGTTTGATTGTATCCATTTCAAAGAAGGAAGTCCTTCTTTGTACATGTTTGCAGAGTAGCCGGGACAATGAAGACCCAGTCTTGACTGGAGCCTCTGAACCCTATCGTGATATAAATATTCATCGAAAATAATAATGAAACTTACTGTGAAGGAAAAGGGCGATACAGCAGATCATGTTTATACTGTTGTAACTGTCAGTTTCAGAACACAAAGCTTGTACGCTACCTTAGAGTAACATTCCTTTGCAGACTCTTTCCTAAAGGACCTTGGAATTTGTTCCTTGGTAATAAGTTTTCTTTTTACATTGCCTTTTTTTACCATTATCTGTGAAAGAATTGATACTGTTCTCTCTAAAGACTCTGTACACATTTTATTTCTGAGTCATATATTACTTAAGTTTTTTTTTTTCAGTAACAATTTGCTTTTGGATGCAAAGCTTTAGCTATGTCTTCCATGTCTCACAACCTGGGAACTTGGAAGCCACAGATTTTATAGCACAGATTTGACCCATCTAATATATGACAATGCATAGCTTTGATTGAGGATTCCGTACAATTCTCCCAAGTAATTGACAGCTACAATTATTTTCCCTGTGCAAAAACTTTGAATTAAAAAATGTTTTCCATGTACACATATTGAATACATTAAAAGAATGCAATTTCTTGAAACACGTCTACTTCTGTGAGCAGGCAATGCTAGATAACCTCTGTTAAGTAACTTTTCCAAACCTTAAAGTTAGTCTAAAATCTATGAAAAAAAAGGCAGATTTCAAGTGGAAAAATATCAACAGCCATTATCTAGATAAAATGCTCTCAGAAAAATATTTGCAAGACAATGAACTGTGTGCGCATATACACACATACACTTCATTTTTGGCACACATACTCCACAAGGAAAAATACTTCCAGAGTATGAGAAGTAGAAAAGAAGTCATGAACTTGGACTCAGTCACTCTTGATTAACTTTATTAAGCTGAAATCTTGGTGCTAAGCCTGACACAGGTGCCTAGGGTCCATCTAAAGTTATGGGAGGAAGATAGGTGTATTGGGTATGGCTGGGATGGAGTTGACTTCCCCCATAGCAGCCCTTGTAGTGCTGTACTTTGTATTTGTAGCTAGAATGGTGTTGATAACACACCACTGTTTTGGCTACTGCTACCGCTGAGCAGTGCTCACACAGCATCAGGGCTGTCTCTCCAACCCCCCCTCCCCACCCCAAGGCTGGTAGGTTAGGGGTGGGCAAGAGGTTGGGAGGGGACAGAGCTAGGACAACTGACCCAAAATGACCAAAGAGGTATTCCATACCACATGGCATCATGCTCACCAATAAAAGCTAAGAGAAAGGAGGAGGGGCTTGAGGGGGTGGGCTTTGTTATTAAGGCATTTTTCTCCCGAAGCATCTGCTACATGCACTAGGGCCCTACTTCCTGGGAAGTATTTGGACATCACCTGCTGATGGGAAGCAGAGAATATATCTTTTTGCTTTGCTTTTCTTCTGTGTTCAACCTTTGCTTTTCTTCATTAAATTGTCTTTACATTGACTCACAAGTTTTTAATCATATTTTCTCCCCTTGTCTCTCTTAGAAGGGGGAGTGAGAAGGCAGCTTGATGGGCACCTGGCAGCCAGCCAAGGTCAAACCACCACAAGAGATATCCCAAGAGAGTGAGTCATACTTGTCTTGGAGGATGGTCTTGGGCTGCAACGCCTAATTTTAGCCCAATAGGATGAGTGGGAGGAATCCTTCCCTAATTACCTCTCAGTTTTTCCTCATTTTTATGATTACACATTGAATAAGTGATTACGGTACCCAGTGGGTAACAGTCTGCAAAGGACATACTGACATAGGTGCTTTTAATTCCTTAAGACACACAGGTGGCTAATTCCCATTGAAATCAACCGGGGCAACACACTAAACACATATGAAGCCCTAGAACCAGTCAGTCTCCCGGATCTACTGAAAATTAGATGGATGTACAACGTTGGAAAAGTTTGCATTTCTCCAATGAGTCTAAAAATATGTTAAACAGAATGGTTTATATTTGTACATAACTGAATTTTAAAATCTTAAACTGAAGACAACAACGAGAGAAAATGTTATTTCATTTTTTTCTCCACTATTTCAGAAGGCTAAAGACAGAATTCAGAGATTTCTAAAAGGAAATCAGGGCCTTTAAATCAGGCCCTAAAGAGTTACTGTACACAGGCTAGATCTAGTGAAGGCCCGCTGTTTATCTGGGTCTCTGTGGTATTGCTCATCATTTAAGCTATGCATAATAAAAACTAACCTGTGACCTTGCATAAATACTGGGTTTTACACATAGAGCCACTTGTGTAGTTCACATCTTTACACTAACAGAATTTAGGAAGGTAAGTCAAAACCACAATCAAGAAATCAAATGTATTCTGTTTAAAACTTGAGTGATGTCAACAATATTCAGTATCTAAAAGATAACTTGCAAGACTGACGTGCCCGTCTATAAAAGCTGCTTGATTTGCACAGCACTGACCACTGAGCTCTCCTGGGTTTAGGGGAATTGTGAATGCTTGGGTTTCTTTTGGGTGGTACACAAATGAGGAATGTAAGCAAAAAATGGTTTTGGCTAAACATCTAGGAAAAAAAAGGTTCTCACAGGGAGGTCCATCCATATGCAAAGTAACATTCCTTTCAACTGCTGTGATGGATGACCTTCACTTGATGAATTTTAAGAAGGCTTTCTGAAGAACTCAGTAATGGGAGAAAATCCTGCTCTGGAAAAGCAGTTTACAAGTCGAAATGAAAAGACTTTTTGGACTCTGCCTGTTCTATGCTTCCCGAAAGAAAGCAACCTGTGATAGGACCTGTTATGTCTTTTCCTGTTGGGTGCAATATTGATCATCCTGAATTTCCTTTCAGCTGGGAAACAACCACAGGAGCCTTGTGTTGTCTCTATCCTTCACCCAGAAACTTGCAAAGGGGCCACCCCATGCTTCAGTGCCATAGGACCTCACAGAGAAGGCACAGCATGGGAGAATCCCACCTATCATTCAGTGCGTTACTAAGAAATTTATTGTTTGAATGAGAAAATCTCTGTGCTGAAGCACATACAAAATAGCCTCTCTCATTTCTGGGAAGGAAGGGGAATTTCTGTAGGACTGATAAAGACTTCATTTTTTAAAGCAAAGAAAGACAGGAACTGTGACTTATTAGTCAATGTGAAATAGAGAGAGCACAAGTATCCAGTGACTAAAACTGGGGGTGACTCCCAGGGAAGAAAGCTCAAGTACGTGGGTTTGTAAAGAGCTTTGATTCTGCATGGCACAGGGAAGCAAGACAAAGGCAAAGTAATTTCCTCAGAGCAAAGTTCTTCTCAGTCCTCCTTAGATGGACTAAAAAAAAAAAATTATTTCCTCCAAACTGTAAGGCTCTGACTTAGTACAAACTTTGAGATTATTTTTATCTCTTCAGTTCTCCAGTTTTGGCATATATTTATTCTTAAATTGTCTCTGTCCTTTGATTTCAAGGCTGCTATCCAATTTTGATCTCACCTTGATGAACGACTAGTTCCTGTCCCTCCTGCTGCAATCATGAATCACTCAAAAGATCATATTTTCATGAATGCTGTACTGTTACATGAAAAATTTCTAAATTATGTGTAATAGCAAAAACCTCATATTATTATTTAAATGTTATATTTTTCACTCAACTTTTATCGCACTTAACCCTGAATCATACAGTGCGTAAATGACCTTCAGGGAAGTTGTGCCCATGTCCAAGCAGAAGAGTGAGATTAAAATTAATATACCCTTTTGGTAATGTAGAGAAATACAGGAATGTGGAAGGGGAAGGAGGCATTTAAGTCAACAAATTGACTCCCATGCTTGTACAGGCAACACATCTCACTATCTCATCCTACAACAGAATTTCAACAGTTTTTCTGCAGTAATCTTACTTTCCCATGTTTCAATTAAAGTGCGTTACATTTCTTTTTTACTTCCTTCTGCCCGCTTTCCTAACAGAAATAGAAACCACTAGCATTTATAGCCTGAAATACTCGTATTGATCATATCTATTACTATAAGAAATAAACTCAGGAAACAGCATTTTACAAACTCATTTAACAGGGAAAGCTGGAGGTATTATCTCAGCTGCCTCTGTGCCTCATTTGGACAGAAAGATTCCAAGGACAATCTCCAACAAAATTTGTGGCAATGCAAGGAGACCTGAGGGAAGCACGGTAGCATTTACCTGCTCTCAAAGATTACCACAAAAAAAAAAAAAAAAAAAAAAATCAGGAAATATTTTGGCCACATTTTTAGATTAGGGAAAATGTGAATGATCTACAGCATCTGCCTGGACACAATCCTGTCCAACCTGCTCTAGGTGAACCTGCTTTGGCATGGGGGTTGGACTAGATGATCTCCAGAGGTCCCTTCCAACCCCTACTATTCTATGATTCTGTGGTTAGCACGGAAAACTGTTGATCAACCAAAGGCAAGAGCAACCACATGAGCAGATTTGTCTGATAAACGTTTTCATGGCCAACGTTATCAGTAGCCACTGCATTTGTGCACTTTGGAAAAATAGAATAAATGAAGATCCGATTACCTCTAATTGGTCAGACTGCTCGTTTTCATCATAGATAAATGAGTGAGGCAGCTCTCCAAGTGGTATATCATAGAACTCAGAATCATAAATTATGTTATCAGTGATAGGTGCAGCTCCAACAGACTTGAAGATAAAAAATCCCAGAAAAACATTTACAAAGGTCTGCATTCTGCTTTCTTTTCTGAAAGAGAAGAAAATGGACAAAATATGGGTAATCTGGTATTTGCAAGGAATCTATGAAAATTTAGTCTCACAAATACAGTACTTATATTTATGCAACAATATTTCTGATGGAGAACTCATATTTATTCATGATGAATCAATGGTTTATTCTGTTTTGCTTCATGAAGAGTTCCTGGATCTGAGAATTTATGCAAACTACTTTGGCCATTCTAATATTTAGATAATTTAGGAAAGACCTATAGAGTTTTATTGGTATAAAAATAAACTGACTTCAATGAGAAAGTACATAAAAAGGTGAAAGGAAGATATATATTTGTCTTTTTCCCTTTTCATCTAACTTCACCTATTTCCACTGCACCATTAGAAGTTTCTGAGAAACTAGCCAAAAGCTAGATTAGTATATTATTTGTGTCTATCACAATTAATAATCTTTTGAAATGCACAACAATGTAATTTTGTCTTCCTCCTCCACCATAGAAAAAAAAAAAAAAGAAAACATTAGGACCTCTTTCTTTATCGTCTCTGGATGAGCATAATCAAAACACTTTCAACCCAGTAGTTGTTTTGCTAGAATAATTTTAATTTGTTGAATGGTGTGGTATACTGGGACCATCACTTCTGCAAAGGTCTGGAGAGCAGAATAAAAAGTAATCTGTGTTCTCCATAGCCCTGTAAGTGACAGTACTCTGCATTCCTTCATTATTCAATCAACACCGTTTTTAAAGTAGTGAGAAATGGCAGCATAGTACAGTCACCTGTTCTCCTTGAAGAACAGAATTGTAAAATCGAATTATCACCCACTGAAAGGTTCCATATTTTAGCAAAAGAGTAGAAAATTCATGCTAGGCTCGAACATTAGTGTATATGCATTCCCTATTCCTTGTACGCAATGTATTCAGTATTATCATCTAAGATGCCTGACAAGACTCTTATTCAGCCCTCTTTACTTACAGCTTGATTTAGCTACAGCTCCCACTAATTTCACCAAAAGCACAGACAGTGATAATGAACAGTGCATAAGTCTAATAAATTGTACTCCTGATGTGATGCCATAATACACACACTTAACTATTTCATTTTTAACCTGTAGCTACTTAAACCAGATTAAGTAAAAGAAATGTACAGGACATTTTCTTGAATGTGTGTGCTGAGCAACAAGCTGAATGTTAGCTTCATGAAAAGAGGTCTTTATGAAGCTAGTTTAGGCATGAGGATATGAAATTCCTCTGGGGATGGTCAGCAACACAAGGCATTCATTTTTCCCTCATTTGCTTTATTCAAAAAGACTTTTCAGCTGCTGCTGGGAGAAGCTAGAGTCACTTGTGCTTGTCTTTGAGAAGACTTAGTTAAATTGCACCTTTCAGAATTAGCTTCCAATATTACAATAAAAATGAAATGAAATTAAATAAGAATGAAACCAGTTTCTGAAATAAACTGAAGTATATTGTCTTCTGTCTTTATATTTCCTGATGCCTATTTTTGACAGGACTGGTTTTGGTCTTGCTTTTCTTTCGCTTGTCATTTATCCCATATGATTCAGCTATGAAGGATGTTATCTATTAACCCAAAATGTAATACTAACATATCTGGTGTAATTTTTCTTCTGAATAAACAATTCCTAAATAAAAAAATATTTATTTTTCAAAACTGTTTTCATTTCACATTGCCTATAAATAAAGGGTTTTTAAAGGGTATAGGACTCGATAGGTATTTAATTTTGTACATATATAGACAAAACCAGCAAATATAATGATGATCTCTATGAAAAAACTATTTATCTATGACTATAGTATCTACACTAACTTGCAAATTTTGCATGTCTCTGTGCTTCCCTTATGTGTAATATATTGGAACAGACTGTAATGATATTGGCATCTGCAGTAGCTCTAAGATCAAATATTTTGATGAAGATTATGTACTCCTCTCACAGGAAGGAACTAAGACATATCCAGGGAAAAATAAATAGTCTCTTCAATCTGCAGCCTTTGAATCAGTATTATGCATGATAAAATAAAACAAATACTATAAAAATATTTCCAGCGTTAAAATTCCAATTAACTGTTCTAAGAGAGAAGTACCAAAACTTACCTTTAGCTTCCAATCTCTCAAATGGGATGGAGTTACTCAGAATGCAGAGCCGGTGGTATTAGACCCTGACCAATGGCAGTGGCATTCTGGGGCTGTGGGAGGTGGTACAGCTTCTACCCTCAACTGGGGACCTCAGCCCAGGGAGTTTCTCAGACTTCAAACACCTTTGTATTTATTTTGCTGAATCGAATTTTAGCAAGGTCAAACAAAGGTGTGTTGTAAGTAAATGGCATTTATTTCGTGTCACAGCTTTTTACCCTTTCCCCTCACATTTCTTACTGCTCCTACCAACGTACCAATAACATTCTCAGTTGCATTCTGGAAACAATCTTTTGGGTGTCCCGATAATCTAGAAGTGCATATTTTCCAACATCTGAAATCAAGGCTTAAGCAAATTGGATTACATATGAATATTTTTTCCTATATGTAACATTTCTATTTTGGTACTCATTGTATGTGATGATGTTTAATGAATTTCAATCTGCTGTGGGTATTATCTGGTGTGTATTTAGAGATATTTTTTCTCCTTTTACTTTTCTATAAGTACTTACAAGGCAATACTCATAGGGTCTACTCTTGCCAGAATGTTTTCCTTCTGAAGGGGAAATACCACTTCCTATTATATATTATATATTATATATTATATATTATATATTATATATTATATATATTATATTATATTATATTATATTATATTATATTATATTATATTATATTATATTATATTATATTATATTGTATTGTATTGTATTATATTATATTATATTATATTATATTATATTATATTATATTATATTATATTATATTATATTATATTATATTATATTATATTTTCCTACTATAGCAGATATGAACTGCTATAATATGCTGCAAACGATAGGCATACACAGTAGTATCACACACGTTATTACACCAGAAAAAGGTTTTACAATGTTAGCAGAAGTCAAGGTATCTCTTTTCCTTATCAATGGTATGTTCTTTATTATCAGTTCCTACTTAATTCTGGACTTACTTTCATATTACAGGTATTTTGTACAGCATACAACAATTCCTTTGAACTTTTTTATCATTCCTCCAATGCTTCAATAAAGAGTACTTCCTAATACTGTCAATGTCCTATATTAATGGTTAGTAAAAGGCAGAACCCCTTCCTTATCTATGGAGGGATATGATTCACGCAGAAGATTCCGACGTTCTAAGCAAAACTGATTCCCTTTGCTTTATATAATTTCTACATCAATCTTTTTCTAATAAGAAAACTGTCCTAGAAGGCTCATTTGTACAAAGGACCGAAAGCATGTTAAGACTTTTAAGCCAGCTCTCAATAATTTGAATGTCCAACATTGAACTTCTGGCGTTAACCTAGGGAATCCAGGACATATGAAAGGATTTGACAGATAGATAGGTCAAAGGGTAGAAAAGCAACAGCTCTGCTAGCAGATAGGTAGAGGGTAGGGTACTGTAGGACATATCAAATGGCACTAGCTATCATGTACTATTTTGGCAACTGAGTCAAGTTTGCAGTGCCTTACAGTACTATGACCTCTCCTAGATAACAGATTTCTTTCTAAGGAAGTTTCAGCATGATTTGTTTCTATGAAAACTGAGGCATTGATCTTTAAATCAGATATTTCGAATTTCTGTATTCACAGTCCTTTCCCACTGTAAAAGCAGCTTCTGCCATGAAGAATCAGGGCAATAAATACAGTGGGAGCACCACACTGCTGTGTCTTGTTGATTTTTCTTCAGGTCAGTAGCCTTGACCTCAGTTTACTCTGTAAGTTTGCGATCTAGTTGCTTTCAATGCCTATGTATGCTCCTTTCTGGCAACAAAACACATATCTTCTGCAACAAAATGCATCATTTCACCTTCTCACTACTACTGGGAACTTTTATGCTGCTCCATGTGTTGAAGTAATTAATGTTTCTTCAGTTTTAAGTGTTTTATTTGCTGCTGTGCGTGGTGATTTAAGATTTACTCTACTAAATCCTCACCCTCAAATGTCTTCTTCATTTACAAAACATATTCTTTCTAGACAGGCACAGCATTCATTGATTTCACTTGTACAAAAGACCCCAATCTTGTATTCTTTATTGAAGGAAAATTCTTATCTACAACAAATTCTTCATATCTATATCAATGTTTTTTCTTTATTCTTACACAACTAAGTTGATTTAGACATACTGTGACATAGGGCCTGAAACTTTTGTATCTTTTGGTCTGTAGGGTTGCTTTTTTCGTTTTATTAAGACCAGTGAAGTCCAAACACCTTTGGCTCTGAATCTTAACTTAGTCTTGATTTTAGTGGCTTACTGCATTCCTGTCAGACTACAATATGCTTTGCTGGTCTGGTTTTCCAGAAACACTCAGCAAGTAAAATTAATTGATTTCTATTTTTTGTTAAAGCTATGGAAACTTATCTGAAAAAAAAAGATATATATTATACAAAGCATTTTACAATCTTATGAGTATGGTGACACACACATTTTGCCAATAAGGGTCAAACAGAGAAAACAGTTATGTTTGTCTTAATTTATACTTTAAAGAACCAGAACTTGGAGACTGAGTGGTATACCTGTAGGGGACATGCCTTAGTTGATGCTGGAATTAATGTTTGGCATTTTGTTCGAGGTTGGATACTAGATGTCCCGATGGTATCAACCCTAGACTAGCCAGAAACCCAATATTTAAGCAGTTCAAGAATACTATGCCATTAAGAGCAAAGGAAAAGAAAGACTACTTATAGCCCTTGTGGTGTTGCTGAGCAGAAAGACAAGCATTTAAAAAAGTTCACAGAAAATCTATGCTTAAGTTAGGAACCGATTCAGATCACTGCCTTGTGCTTTCTGAACCCTGTTGTCACAGAAGATAATGAAATTCCTGACTATGACTAAAGGATATTTGGGACTGAGCTTTCATGTCCTCTAATCCCATCACTGACACTTGGTTTTTTCCCAGATCCTCTGGCCTTGTGCAGTTTAAGTTACTGTCTTGCAAACTTCCTTAGTTGTCTCTAAATCTTGCTGTCTGGCTTACTAACACGGGCTTGGTTAAGAGCTCACAAAAGTTAATGGAGAGTTCCTTTGGATTCAGTGTTTTTTGGAGCATGACTTCAGCTGGAAGTATATCCAGCTGTGGTCATTGCCTAACACATTCCTAACTAAAATGCATTCCCACTGTATAATTGTTGGTGGTGCTAAATGAATTAATTTATTTCCTTGTTTTTTGAGAGGGCTTTGTTTCCATTTCAGTTCTCTGAGTTCTTGGAGGTGCAATGACTCCTAACTGTGTTCTTGAACTCAGTGCCAAATCCTCAGGGTTGTCCTATTCTTGTTTTTCCAAAACCTTGATTATAAAGCACTAAGCCTTTGATTCAGACTGTCAGCATCCACTTGATATAAATATATTTTTTTTTTTTTGCTTTGTTTTCTTTGAGCCTCACAGATTCATCCCCAGGAACTTGTGATAAGAAAGAATGCATGGGAAAAATACTAGCTTTGCCATAAAATGATAAATCCCGTCTGACCCTGAGAAAGAGTTTGTCTGTAGTACCTTCTCGGTCTACCAGCCTGAACAGAAGTACAGGTCTTTAGTCTGCTGCATCAGCTCTGGAAAGTTCTAATGCTGATTGTTAACAAGGAGGCAAGATAATATCCAGCTTTGAAAGGAGTGACAGGAGAGTCCCAAAATGGGTCGTTCGTTTGGTTGTTTCGACTTGGCACCTGGCTAAAAGGTGTTTCCAGTGTGAAACTATAGAGGAAGTGCAATAAACAAAGATGTTGATGTATTTTCATATAAAACAATAGCAACAAAATGAAAGATCACCTTCTCCTGGGCCAGGGGCCAGTCCACATAAGGGAGAGGAAATACGTGAGTGTTCCACTACTGGTGACAGTAAGTTCAGCTGCTTGGGCTACAGTCTCTTAAAAAGACATAGTTGGTTTCCTCCAACTCTTTTCCACATTCTGTGGCCAGAAGTGCATCTGCCAGATGAACAAAATTGGGTCACTCACATTATGTGATGGGGACAATTGTGTTTTGGTCATATGGGGGAGGTCCATAAGTATTAATTTCTCAAGGTATGCTATCTCTCACAACCAAAATGCATGTAACTTTAGCCTGCTAATGCTAACATTAGCCTGTTAACATTAATGTCAGTGTGAGGAAGCAAATGTGGGGCACTTACAAAAGACAGTGGCAAAAAGTAGTCCATTTGAATTGGTATAAAGCAGAGCCATCTATTCCCAATCAAGTTGTTATGAGAAAGTCACCTCAGTGGTTATATGAAACGTCGGTCCTAAACTTGGCAGTTTACTAATATATTTAAACTTATGCAAGGGTTATTTTTAGAAAAAGCAAGTTTGTGTTGTTTACCTAAAAGATCTGTATAATACGTAGTTTATTTTTCATATACTAGGAGAGAATTCATAGTTGAAATAATAAAATGCCATACATTGTGTCACTTTGGTTAGTGATTTAAATATACTATATAATTTTCAAAATTTTTGCTCTTTTTTTAAATTATTATAAACTGTTACCTATTTAGGTCAGGTTTCAGATTGTTTGGTGGCACGCATGTAAACTTTATTAATAAAATGCCCACAATGAATGCTTGTTTTCTTGGACTGTACTGCTGAGAAGAGACTGCAAAGCAGAGCTAACTCCTTCTCTATACATTCTAAACTATTTGGAAAGACACCTATTGTTGTGAACTTGTAAAAAATTTATTTAAGAATTTAAAATATGATTTTTCAACCAATACCCTCTAACCTGCATATATGTACCACAATCTAATCCAACTGGATAGTAGTTAGCTTTCTTAATAAAAGTAGTATTTAGCACTCCAAACTATGTCCACTGAATGTTCGTGAAGAACTTTACTAAGGTGCATAGCAATGAACTTTCCCTTTTTGCACCTGGATCCATCTTCTTTGACATCCTATTTCTCTCAGGCCTTAAACATTTTCACAAATGTTATATGCTGTACCAAAGAGTCTGCTTTGTGTCCAAAGAAATGCTTTTTCTCAGCTTGTTCTTGGTGTGTGACATTATTATTTCCTGAATCATTAGTTGTGATTTGGTTTTCAATTTTAAATATGTGGCCAGAATCACAGTGAACAAAGAGAAACTGCAATGTGAAATCCTGTAATCATTGAAATTAGCTACAATCGAGTTCAGAGCTAAAATTCAGGCCAGTATTTTAGAGTGTTTCCTTCTGAGACATTGAACACCCTGACTCATCTTTCTGTTTGTTTGTTTGTTCTAAAGGCATAGTAGGAGGACAGAGAGGTAGGAAGCTGCTTTGATGCATCTCTTGCCTGTCTCAGTATCACTGGCATTTCATGAATTGCTGGATTGTGGAACCTCGTTCACCCTAGGACCCTGGGAAAAGGCGTGCATCATATGAGCCTCGTTGGGACCAGGGAACAAAGGCTGAAGAACAGAAAAACAAATGTCTCAGAGACAAGGAAAAAGGAAGGAAATCATGTGTCTGCAGAAGGGATTAGCATTTCCATTTTGCTCATCAAAGTTAAACAAAGTACAAAAGAAGGATTTAGAGTGCTCCAACTGTTCCATCCCTTGTGCAAACCACCATAAACAGGAGGAAAAAGAGAGTTAAACAGAAAATGTGAGATAGCTACAATTCTTTTTACTAATAAAGTCTTGTTTAGATTTAGTTATTTCTGCATAAACAGTGAATGCAGGGAAGCAAAAAGGCTTTTTAATGAGTCATGGAAATAACTAAAAATGCATTACATATGGATCAAGTGCCTTATTTCTCACCTCAGTTTGCCTGATTTTCAGTTCTCAATGGCAAATTCTCTTTCAGTTCACATGCCCTTAGAAGCTGTTGTTCTTTTCCTTTAAAGTTACTTTTATTGTCACCTTTTACTTCCGTGGTTGATGTAGGCAGATTAAAGTGTCAGATCTTGTAGTATAAGACTTTTTTCCTGTCATTCAAATAAGAATTGTTGCTTGTTTGTACTACCTGTCCAGCTGTTATTTTTTCTATCTTCCAGAAAAAAAAAAAATGGCATGTCTATTTAAAATTTGTCAGACGTGCTGGATCTGGTTAATATTGACTACTAACAGTGACATCTCAGAATATTTTAATGCAGTCTGGTCTACCAAACAATAACGCTTTTCTAAATGAGCACCCACAATATTGTTTTCTTGCATATGTAAAGCCCATATCGATTTAGACTCCGATTCATCATTGCATTCAGTATATCTGAAATTTCTTAGTTGCAAAGAATAAAACATTAGCTTTAACAGGCACCATGCACATTTACAGTAAAATCAAACAACAAATCCACAGTTACGACAGGAATGGATGGGTCCCACTTTTCATTTAGAAAGGTTGATTTAGGACCTGCAATATCTGCTTCTGAAATTATTAAACTTTGTTGCAAACTATGAACATGATCCAAAAGCTATTACTTTTAAACATCTTTAGACAGGCTTGCTGGCATGACTGTCCTGTAAAATTCAAAGATCCTCCTTAAATACATTTCCAATTTTACCTCTCTAACATTTGTTTGTACAATCAGCCTGTAAGTTAAATCCATCATAGAGTGCTGTTCACTCTTTCTGTATGTTAAAAATTTTCAAGCAGATGAAAAGTTTGTCAGATTATTACTTTATATTATATATGAATAAACCATATGGTTAGCTTAGAAAATCACTTAGAAAACCAGACAAATCTGATTGTTCAAACTCTGCTAAAAAAGGTCTGAAATAGCCTTAATAATGAATTGCATTCCTTGCACTTGTTTTTATTTGATTCAAAAGTGTCAAGAGAATATATTTTTCTCAGAATATTTAGTAATTTTAGTTTGGACACAGCTGGCAGGTAATGATCTAATTTGGGCTGGTGCTTAAGATAGCATTTTTCCTTGCTCCATGTAAGTATGCAGAGGAGAGATGGAGAGATGTATTTTCTGAAGATTTGCTGGAGAAAGCATAATGGGTCAGGTTTTTTCTACCTTGTTACTAATTCTCTCGTACTTTTGAAATTAGTTGGGTGAAAACAAATGTGCATTTTGTGCTTCATTGGTCTATCAGTTATGTGTACACACGCAGATATATGAAGGTTGTACTGTAGTTTGTTAATGAAGGCAGTCTCAGGAATTCCCACTGAGGCCAAAGATGGGAGTCAGAGCTTCAGACTCACATATTTGGGCTATATTCCACTGACATTAGACAGACTGCCGTTCTTCTAAAACCAAATTTACAGTTTGCTGTTTAAGAGGTATAATTTGCATCAGTTTTGAGAAAGAGTTGGGAAAGGAATCTCTGTTCTTCCTTTAATCATAGTTGAACATAAGATAGCATTGCTGAGTATGCAAGCATGTGGTGTTGCAGAATGTTTTTTATTAACATTCAGAGCTATTGTCTGCTGTTCCAGCCCAGCCTGTGGACTGGTTGGTGTTAGACCCTTTCAGGAAAATGCAGTTCCTGGCCCCAGAGACGGAAAACTTCTGAGTGTTTTTGCTTAGCTAAACAAGTACAGTTCAAAGCCGGGTTATCATATTTATCGCTAAAAGATGTATGGTGTTTCACTTGGGATGGAAAAATAAACCAGAAACAAGGTTCAACAAGACAAGAATTTGGAATTCACTAGAGCACAGGCTTCACATTGTGTTTTGTATGTTGACATACCCATTTATTCAAAAGAAATGGTGAAGACTATTATATTATAGTTATTTCTTGGATAGAGACTGTAAAAGACTTTATGTAGCATAATGAGGGTGATAACGTGCACGATATCCTGAGTAAATTTGAAATTGAGGACATGAATTAAAGTTCATGTTCTCATCAGCTAAATTTTACCCAGTTCCCTATAATGTTTGAATATGAAATTGTATGTGTGTTCACAGGTTTGCATTTTGTACTGCATATATTGCAGAGGTTTATACCCTCTACATATGCTTCTAAAATGTTCAAAAAATGTTTCTAAAGAGGACAGCATGACTGTTTGCATTTGAATGCCTTCATGTAATCCTACAGTTGTAACATAAAGATGATCTCTACTTTCACTGAATTTGTTACAAAATGCATGAATATGAATTACTTGTAGTATCTTAAATTTTATAACGTTAGTACAACTCACTAACAAGTAATTCTCACCTACAGTGATTCAAAGAAGTCATAATTACTCCAACCTACAGAACATAATCTGAAAATCATTAATGCAGTTAATAAACTGGTCATTATCATACTTTGCTCAGGCACAAGTGTGTCAGACATGCAGCTGGCATTCATGTTATCATAGTATCGGTTGCATCCTTCAATGGCATTGATGCATTGTCTCCTTTTGATTGTTTCTTCTAGCGGTAGTCAAGTTAGTTGTTCTGAGGGCATTGATGTCAAGGGAAGCTCTACTGACATTAACCTATGTTGCTCTGATCTGATGTTTGGGAAATGTTTTCATTCTCTTAATCTCTTATGGAATCAAGGATTGAATATAAGAGCGCCTAACCCTGGAAGAAGAAAACTGGAAAAATACTTATTGTAAAGCTGGGATACAAACAGTAAACAGCTCCCTTTTTCTCCCCCAGCTATCTTTACACACATGTTTTCAAACAAATAAAAAAAAAAAAAAAGATTTTAATCTTAAAAGTTATTTTAACTTTTTTTTTTTTAAATTATTGTTATCACATTCCAAAAGCCAGGAACAAAAAGTATGTAGTATTGGAATATATTTCATAGGATTTTATAAAATATTAAAATTCTAAGCCTACTTGTTGGGTTTTTAACATATGCTGGCCTGCAAGGCAGATTCTTTTTCTACTTAATTTACCTGAGGTACATACATTGTAAAATGGAGCTGCAGTAATAATTGAAAGTGATTGTAGCAAAATAGATCTGCCACTATATCCAGGGCTCAGCGGAACTTTAGCAGAACTGCTATTGCCAGTCCAACTGACTTTCTACAATTTGTTTTCTTCCCATTACTCTAATAACAGGGAAATGATTTTTTGAAATTATATATGTTTCCATAGAGTAAGTTGTTGGGTTTTTTTGGCAAAAGTCCTTTTTTTTTTTTTTCATAACAGTCTCGTTTGATGGGAAGTTTTCTTTTCTGTTAACTAGCCGTCTCTGAAATATTTGATTTAAAAAAAAACAAAGGGCCATTGTCCAGGCTTGCTCCTCAGTGGTAAGAATAGCACCAAGAGTTTTAGACAAGGTGTAGAGGTGGGGAGCAGCTTCACCACCATGGCCCATGCGTTGTTTTGTGTCACCATGGAGTGGGAAGAGGAGGAAGAGAGAAGGTACACCAGCTTTTGGTAGCCCTCCTTACTGCTCCTCCTAGCAAAAGACAACATTCACAGCTGAGTTCATCTGACAGAGGAAAGACTACCCTGCTTCACATACGCATGCAGGTAGCTTGAGTGATACTATGGCTATATCTACACCAGCACTAAGTCATCTGATAGGGAGCAACCAAAGATATATTTCCCAGTAGACCTTCTGAGACAATGTGAGTCCTGTTAGATGACCCAACCCAAACTACTAAACAGCATTTCAAGCTCTCTCCATCTTTTGGATGCCTGGTTCCAGTTGGCAGCAGCCAGCCAGCATTGACTGGCACAATTGAGAGGTGCAGGAGGAACTGTGGTGCTCGGTGGGGAGTGTGGGAGGTGGACGCTGTGGTTGGGGAGAACGGGGCAGAAGTGCCTGAGCCAGTCGCACAGAGTGAGACAGACATAGCTGGACTGTGCCATGGCTAACCACAGCCTGACTCCAGGACCTCTGGCACTGTAAATAAGAGACACACCACCCTTCAGCCCATATTTCTGTTTATTTGTTTTGAATTTCTGCTTTAAACTGTTTCTTTTCTGAGTAGACTTGGGAACATATCCTTTGAGACAGTAATGCACAAAGAATGTGAGAATCTAGATTTTTCTCATAGGCTTTAAGGAAAAATATTAATTTTTTTTTTAGCTGTTAGAATCACAATGGCATTTTATCTATTATCTGTAAAATTATGTGACTGTAAACAAGAACTGAAATACAATGTTAGCCAGACCTCTATTTCTATCAATTAAATATTTGGAAAACAACTTTAAAAAAATATTAGCTTGTAGAAAACATCAAGCTAGATAGCAGTTCAGCAAAAGTGCAGATTGCTATTAGCATGACAATAAAGGAAATTATCATTGGTTGAAGAGCTACACATGAATTTCTCTACCACTTTACAGGTCAGACATCAGTGATGTATTTAAAGGCAAGTATCCAAGAAAAAGTCCTAAATTAATATTTTTTTATTATTTTTGGATGAATTGAAGTAATAAAACCTTGCTTTTCAGTTTCTATTTGAAATGTGTGAGGTGTTTTCCAAAAATGTTTTTCTAATTTATGCACACACACATATGCACATGTACACACGCATAGAGACACACAGACAGATCCTGGTAACTTCACAGAACCTCAAGATAATGTAATCAAATGGCCTTAAAATGTCTGATTTGCAGGATTGTCTTTTTGGGGGGGTGGGTTTGTTTGGTTTGCTTCATTGCCTCCACATGACTTTTACTGCTTAAAATTAAACTGCAGTCAGCATTTGCTCAACTCACCATCTGCAACAACTTACTATGTGGCCTCTGCTCTGTGAGCTCTGTCATCTCTGTGTTGCCATTAACAGAAACAGGATCAGAGTTAGCTGGTGAAAGACCTTTTATCTAGCACAGCCAATATAGCTAAAATACAGGTAAAATTCTTTGTAGAGTGAAATTTCACTCATCCAAAGTGAATCATCCAGAAGAGACAAACCAAAACTCAAACACTACATCTAAGCAAGCGTTGGGAAAATACGCAAGGACTGGATGAGACATGTAAGGGAAAAGAAAAGTTTTAGGGTTCAAAGCAACTGCAGATGTAGTGTGTCACAATGCTATCTCAAGATTGCTAATGTCCTCTTTTGGCACAAAGCTATGCCGATGAATGTCTGAGGGAGTCATTCATGGAGAAGTTTCAGCTTGTGCAAGTTTCCTGAAGCCAGGAAGCCCAGATTAATCCAGATTCATGCAGCTTCAAACTGAGGGAATTACTCCAGGTCTGGTGCAAAAGAGAATTCTCCATCCAAGCAGAAGGGGAACAGCGTTAAATTTCATTGTATAAATGGTGCGTGCTTTCTGTTTCCATCCTTTGATGAGCAATGTGGTGATTATAGTGCTATTTGCCCACATGCCCACAGTTATTTTGCTGATTCCTTTTGTAAGTCAGTTGGTCCACTGTAAATAACCAGAAAAAAAAATAGTTTGCTGGCACCACAGCAAGAGCCAGCTTGCCACATATAAATTCAGGTGGGAACTTAAAGGTTTTCTAAGTTTTCAATAGATTCTGCACCAAATGTGCAGTGATAGTGAAAAGCCTTTGGTAGTTTTAGTGTAAAATCCCAGAAATGTATGAATGGGATTATGTGATAGCAAGTAACTGAGATTTTTGCTCCAAATGAACAAGTCCTACATGAAGATCAGAAGCTTGAATTTCATCAGCTGGAGAAAAGGAGCAAGTGGAAATGTTCAGATCTAGCCTGATGTGGTCAAAATGATATGCAAGGAAGATGATCTGAAACTGTACATTTTTAACCGATGAAGTGGATCTGAATGATTGTAAGGAGCAAAATAGAAAAAAAAAATAGGGATTTCTGTAGTGGAGACCAGAAATAAGACATTCTAATTATAAGGCTTTATAAAAATACTGGCAAAAGTCGTGCATAGGAATAGTAGCTAAGGCATAGGAAACAGTATAGCATGTAGTGACAAAATTCAGACCACAGCAGAAAGAAGGAGGGTTCCAAAAGAAGAGTGGGAGAGAAATTAATAGCAGTAAGGAAGATACATAGACAGCATTATGGAAAATTACAGAAGAAAAAGGGTAAGCTTCATGTTTCCCAATTACAAATTCTAGTTTCTTTAATATAGCCTTCAGCAGGAGATTGTGGAATCCTTACCACAGAAGTTAAAGATCAAGTAGTGTGAATAAATTGACTTGTCTAAAGAAAATGAGCAATGGGAGATCAGTAGGGCGTGGAAGAGAGTGAGGGAAGGACTAAGACCTACCGGAATGACATGAGATGTAAGAGGAGACACAGGAATGGATGTTACTGTTAAACCGATAAATAAGATACTGAACCACCGGTTGCTCACACAATCATTTTCTGGAAGGAAAACAGAAATTTTGGTTTATCTCTGTTATGCAGACATGTAAGTGTGCATCTCATTTGTAATCTCTAGTAATGACAGATTATGGCTTCTCCTTAGTAAAGTCTGAGGGGCACAGCCTCAGCTGGTGAAAATAATCAGATTTTCACGTCAGAGTGCAGATTATTTGAAAGTTGAGCCCTCGACATTTTATGGTGGTTTAATGATAACTAATATACAAGGATGATATGCCAAAACTAAATATAAAATAAAGAACAGTGCAGTGTGACTTGTAAAACTCCATCACTAAACTAAAGCCGTCTCTGAGGTCAATCATTTGGAGCCTGTGGTGAGCTTGGTCTGCTGGAGAAAGTCCTTGCTTTCGTTTACACCTCTGAAACACCATTAACAAAGGCCGATTTTGGCCCACATGCTACTTTAAACAGAAGTCGAGGGTAGTAAAAAAGCCAGACATTTCTATCATTAAAAAGAATCCTGCTGAGGGGACCGGTCTGTTTTGGCTGCTACTGTGTAGTGCCAATGACTGTCACTGTATCAGCTGCTAAGAGAAAAGTTTGTTCCTGTAGGACTTTCTGCGATAGAGTTTGAAACGGTTTCCTTTAAATAACTCTGGTTACCATGTCTGCAACTTCAGATCATTGAATAAAGATAATATATTGTCTGAGAAGAAGAATAACCAAAGGCAGCAAAAACTTTCCCTTTGGCAGTTATTTTTTTCCCTTTTGCTCCATGAAACATGAGAACTTTTATTATATAAAACTGTGCTTTCTTGTGAATTTTTCCTTTAGGCTTGCCAATGAGAGATGATGATTTAATTTTTTCCAGATATTCAGTTGATTTAATATAATTTCTTTCATGTGGAACAGAATGGGGTAAATGGGCACAGGTCCTAGAATATCTATTCTTTTTCACAAATCCTTAGGGGTACATTTCATGGAATCACAACATATTTTTGGCATTCAATTCTTGCACTAATTACATAGTGTTTGATTATAAGACTGGTTATTGAAGATCATATGGTGTTTGTCCTGTGTGTTTAGCCCTGTTTTTTTCCTTTGTTGTAACGGACAGACATGTATGCTTGAATTCAAAATGCTATTTAAAACAGATATATTTGAATAACAACCCCCCTTGCCCAGGTTCTCTAGACACAGCTGTTACTATTGCAAACCCAGAAGCTTTCATGTATCTCATTCTCGTTTCATTTCTCTTGGATTATTTCCGGAATAGCTTGAAGCCTTGATTATGGTTAAAAGTTTCATTTTATCTCAAACTAAAACCAGTTTCATGAATGTCTTTATTTCATAATATCTTTTATTCACTACCCTGTGTCTTAAGTGTATGCAGTATGTTTCTTTTGTGTGCTACACATATATTTAATTGGGAAACAACATACTGAAATGAACATACGTATCACTCAATCATGTGCTATTGACACAAAGAACTACCCTACTACTGTGGGATTCTGGCAACAAGATGTGGAGATGTGGAGAGGGAATGCATGATCCAGAACAACATTATTTTTCTTTAACTAGATTATGTATTGAAATAAAAATGCTGTTGTGCTAAGGTTGAGCCAAAAAGCAATACTGTGGGTAGAGAGCTATTGAGTCCTTTCTTCCCAGTTTTTCCTCCTGTTTGTCACTGAAATTCAGCCCTCAAAGTTAATCTCTTGTTGCACTGCTCTAGATATTGTTAAATTAGAAAAGGACACACAATTTTCCTTTTATTCCTTTCTTTTCCCTTCATTTTTTAATAGGAGCCCATAAGGTCACCCTCAGTGTCTGGGAACAACTCCTTCACTGACTTCATAGCCCAGGATGAGGGAACAGCTGAATTTTGTTGCTATCGCTGTCATGGCCGCTTCAAAACAGTGCTGTTGTTTTTACTGTCAAATTGTTGACCAGAATCCATTTGGGACCAAAGTAACCCAATCTATCCATGTAATAAGCAATTCACTCTTAGATTCCTGGAACCCCAAAGGATGTAAGAGGAGATGTTTACCTGCCATTAAAAAAAAAAAAAAAAAAAAGAAAGGTAACCCATTCTCCAGTGAAAAAAAACCCTGCGAGTTGGATTTCTGGTATTTTGCAACCTGAATTTAGATTTAATCAAGATTAAGTTGTCTACCTGTCATGAATGAAATGAACATGCAAAGCCACCCCATTTACAAGAGTAAAGGTTTTATGATTAACCAGTGTTGGGACTGTACTTAGAACTTCTTTAAACATTGTATTTTTATTCATCCAATATTGACTTTTCTCCCTCAGCATAAGCACTCTTTTTTCCAAAAATAAAAAAAAAAAAAAGGACTTTTTCATTGCATGATGTTAAGTGGAGGCTAGCAAGAAGCGAAACTGTGCTCTTGAGCTTGTAGTACATCTGAGCCATGATTCAGCACCTGAAAGTATTTAAGGAGCCATAGCACTTCTGAAAAACCCAACAAGTTAGAGGGCCACTGAAAATTAGTAGACTATTGATCTTATATCAACCAGTGTCTGAAACATTAGCTGATAAAACTAAGCACATGGAGAAGCATATGTTTTACAGGATAAAGGTTAAGCCTGAGAACACTGCAGAGCTGATTTGCCAGCTGACGTTGTCTCTTCATGTGGTTTCCAACAAATCTTTAATGAACTTCATGGTTGTGGCGTATTACCATATTCCTTCTGGAATTCATTCTAAAAGGCAACTCCACATCAGCATGAAACAGTGCAGAGAATACAGTAATGCGTGATCTGAAGAAAGCCCATGGGTGTTATTTTCACATCGGCACAGTTTCTTTGTGTTTGGACGGGGCTCAAATGTTGGATTATGTATTAATCACAGTGCTTTAGACAACATTACAAATATTAAGCACTTACTATTAGCTGTTGCTGTCCTGCCAGTTCCCAAAAGAAGTAATGCTATAATAGGCTGAGACGTTATAAGTCTTGGGTTTTAGGAAGGACCACTGCATTGCTACAAGAGGCATTGTGCACCAGTAGTTTCCAAGCTTCCAGGCTCTCAGGTTGCCTCCCAAAAAAACACAAATCTGAGGTATTTGTGTCTCCTTCCCCCTCCTTTTATTCTCATGAAAAGTGGTGCCCAAAAAAGCATCTCTCAAGCTTCTTTCTTTTCCAAATTAGTCTTATTTTCCTTCTTTCTCTTTTATCCCCCCATCCCAAATTCTTTCTTTTGCCTCTCTTGTCTTTCATCTTCTCACTTCTAGTATTTGACTTCCTTTGTCTCCTTCCTTGTCAAATTGTGGTTATATCGGCGATATGACAAATGACAAATACAGTTGTTTTGTTACTTGGCCAGTTATTGGCTGCAACAAAAGATTTTTCATATATCTGGGATAACTATGTAAAACTGATGCCAACTGTGGCTGAAGTTCCTGCACAGATTTTTGAGATCTCTAATATTTCTCCCTAAACAGGTAGTTTTCCCACAATTACAGTACTGTAAAAGGGCGTTGGTTTTTTTTTGTTTGTTTGGTTTTTTTTTCAAATGGAAAATACCATCAATATGCAAAGGCTAATATACCTTTCTAAGTAAAGAATACTGCCCACAGCCACTTTGACTGTAAATTATTAACTGATTTCCCATTTGTTTGTATGACCGGGTTTTATCACTTCGCTTTCCACAGTGTTTGTATTTGCTCACAGTTCAGCAACAACTGACAATGTAACTCCATGACCTTTTGATGCAGAGGGGAAAGCACCACCTAATCCTGGTCAAGGGCTGTACGAGATAACTAATTTGCAGTGCTTTCAGCTTTTTTTTTAACTGTAGAAGGCACAGGGCTTCAGCATGTCCTACTCATCCTCAGACAAGTTAATAGGCTTTGGTCTGAGGGCTTAGTCTCTTAAAAGAACAGGAATTCCAGCGAATCATAGAATCTTTTTGGTTGGAAGACACCTTTAAGATCAAGTCCAACCATTAAGCTAGCACTGCTGAGTTACTGCTAAACCATGTACTTCACCACTACATCTACACGTCTTTTAAATACCTCCAGGGATGGTGACTCAACCGCTTCCCTGGGCAGCCTGTTCCAATGCTTCACAACACTTTTGGTGAAGACATTTCTCCTAGTATCCAATCTAAACTTCCCCTGGTGCAACTTGAGGCCATTTCCTCTTGTTCTATCGCCTGTTACTTGGGAGAAGCGACTGACCCCCACCTCGCTACAACCTTCTTTCAGGTAGTTGTAGACAGCAATAAGGTCTCCCCTGAGCCTCCTTTTCTCTAGGCTGAGCAACCCCAGTTCCCTCAGCCGCTCCTCATGACTTGTGTTCTCTGTTTCCATTCCCAGCAAGCAAAACTGCAGTACACTGCAGTCACCAGCTCAGGTGATTCCCTGTTCTTCAGGCATTTTGTTGAATTTGAAAACAATCTTAAAATTAAAATATGTGTCTCTACACACACACACAGAGCAAGGACAATTTAGAAATTTTAAGTGATTTCACTTCAATGGGATGCAAATATTCAATAAGAAATGTGTCTTCTAGAAGGTCAATGCGAAAAGATTTATCTAAAATATTTCAAATTGTCTGCTAATGGTAAGACATGCTGCTTCAGTTTATTTTCTATTAAATAAGGAGCATGAATTCATCAGAACTGTTCTAGAAATGGTTTCTGAAATGATGAAAAAGTTAATGAAAACTGTAGGAGTATTTGACATATTGTCCCTGAAACAGCAACAGCTTTCAAAGGAGATGCACTTTTTTCCTATTTTGTTTTTTTTTTTGTTTGTTTGGTTGGTTGATTTTTTAAACAAAGGATATGTTTACATGGTGTTTCAGCAGCACTTATAACTGCTGGCCTGTGCCTGAACTGCTATGTTTAAACAGTTTTTGGAGACTTGGAAGAGCTGACCAATAACTGTTTAGACCTGATCACAATGGTCAGTATAGAAAGAAAAATAACGTCACAAACTCGTTCATGTGACCAACCTACTGTTTGCCTCTGAGAAGGTAAACAGGAAGTGACAAATCATTACACATTTGAAAATGCAGAAAACTCTGCAAATGTGAAGTCAGTCAGTGCAATCAGAAGAATGAGTGTTTTGGGGAAAAAAATGTTTCCATTTCTGCATTCACAGTTTTCCACTGGTTCTTCTCTCTGAAGTCCCTCTGGTTTTACGCCTTAGCAGCAAACTGGCCAAGCTTCATGTAGAGGTTTCCAAAGATCTCTCTCCCATCTGCACTGATGATTTGAACTAACATGACCCAAGAGGCAGCTGTGGCACATCATTACATGGACTCAGCAACAAGTGGCACTAAACCAGGTGAGGCTGAGGTAGTAACGATGTTAAAATTCTGTTCCTCAAGTCACTGATTATAGAGAATTTCAGCTTTGGTTAAAAAACTGAAATTTTTAGTCCGATTGCACATGGATAAACTATGATTTTATAAACCCTATGAATGTTTAAAATTTAAAAGTTAATTAAGAAGAATTACCTATTTTTAGGTTGACCTTTTTTTCTCCACATTTAGTTGAGAAATCCCAATCTAAGAGGTTTGGCTCATCTCTCCAGTCACCAGGGGCTGCCATGAAAATTTCCCCAGCCAAACCAGGATCCTTCCTTCCCTTGCCCCTCATTCAGCCTCCGGACTCCCTTGTGGGAAGGAAAGTACAAGTGTGCTGTCTTTTCTCCAGGCAGTTCATGGACACTTAGATAGTTCAATCTGTGTGGATGGCTGCTTGAAGAAAACATGAAAATAAGGGAGGCTACTACTGGAGAAGAAAAGCCTCTGAGGACATCTTATTGCGGCCTTCCAGTACTTAAAGGGAGCCTACAAGAAAGATGGGGAAGGGACCCTTTATCAGGCAGTGTAGTGATAGGATGAGAGGTAATGTTTTTAAACTGAAAGAGAGTAAATTTAGATTAATTAGGATGAAATTCTTTACTCTGAGGGTGGTGAGACACTGGAACAGGTTGACCAGAGAAGTTGTGGATGCCCCATCCCTGGAAGTGTTCAAAGCCAGGTTGGATGGGCCTTTGAGTAACCTGATCTAGTGGAAGGTGTCCCTGCCAAGGGCAGGAAGTTTTGGAACTAGATGATCTTTAAGGTTCCTTCCAACTCTAATCATTCTACAATTCTGTGATTCTAAGTATGTTTGCCCTGCAGAGTGCATGCAGCTCCCACCTAAAGGGGACTGTTTGCTTACACTGAAATAGATGAGGCTGTAGACACATCTCCTAATTTCTTCTTGAAACATTTAAGGTGAAGGTCTGCCATAACAGAAATTATATTTCAGGAAGCAGTCCTGTATGACTGCTGACACAAAGCACGGCTGATATACCGAGGATTTAGGGTTTTTTTCTTCTAAATTTGGTGGAATAGTTAAAGGGATCTAATGTGCCAAGCAGAATGGATCAGGTGGGCTTTTGAACTTCAGTCAAGTATTAGGATCCTCCAGGTTTTTTACATCATTGTTGGTCCTTGGCCACACAGATGTAATTGTTGCCTCTCTGTGTTTCTCACTTATACTAGTATATGCGCATACTTGTAAGGCTGACAGTTTGCCCCAATTACATCTTTGTCTCCATCTGCCTTGCACTGGATGATTTTCTGTTCTACATCATGTTTGTGATAAAATAGGCTTCACTTAGTTGTTGGACCCCTTTCTTGCCTTGATTACTACCACTCAATTCAACTTCTTCATAACCCGGAGCTGCTGGCCACCTGCTTCAGCTCCTAAGACACAAGGTCTACAGGCTGTAATTCCTCCATCAACCCAGATGGCCCGTGTTAGAAGCAGCCCAGCAGCAACAGGACTCATCCGGTTCCATCCTTCCCAGTACTGATGTTGGGAAAAATCCTAGTATTGAGGTAGTATTAAACCACCAGGAATAAGCCCCATGAGAACTTCAGAAGGTAGGCAGTAGATGTCTAAATACAAGAAAAGCAGGCACCACAGAAAGCCTTGAGTCTCTGGGAATGCCGTATTTCCTGCACAGGCATCTTGTGCAAACGTTGCCAACAACTGTGATTGAAAAAGTACAAAAAAGGAGGCCTGTACCCAGAGCTCGCAAAAGTAGGAAAATACACATGTCATTGATGCTTTGAGGAGAATAAGAAGGATGCATAATACTGCAGCTGAAATCATTCTTAATGTTCTTCAATAGCTGGAAAGTCTGTTATGTGATACCAGACAGAATGCAAATGTAAAAAACGAACAACAGGGGACAAAAAGAAAAGCACGGAAATCTTGGCTCGAGAACAGAAAATTGTCTTTTCTGTTTGTTTGTTTGATGGTCAGATTAATATAAAAATGTTTATTTGACTAAGAATTAAGTATTTCCATCTTCTTTTCTTATTGAAACAGAAAATAAACCTCACACCATATTTATATGTTGCATTTTAAATTGAATGTTAAAGAACTTACATCAAACCAAAACAAACACATAAATGATTAGCTTTTTAAAAGATCCAAAACACCATGACCTTCAGAGAAAATCTTCACCAACAGCTTTCATTTCCCCATTTGTCCAGTAATTCAGAAGCAGGGAATTTGGGGGCCCTATGCCTGGTGGCTTCCTCAGGGAAGATATTTTAGCTGTAACTTCAGCAGAGCAGCTCCTGCCTATTCTGCTGCTAAGCAGTGTTGGGAAGGGTTGCTATCAATCTTTTTTGTTTGAAGTAATTCCAGTCATTAAAAGAAACAAATCTTAGGATTCACAAAACGGAGTGAACCTCTAGTCTGGTGCTCAAAACAGCCTCCCCAGAGGGAAAAAAAAATCTACACGCCAATTCACTGTGCTTCTGATTCAGACAAGGACTTGAGCCTAGATCCCATAATGCGATGAAGGCTGTCCTCACTGCCAAAGTAGAGAATTGGTGGATTATTTCAAGTCCTGAAACAAAGCAGAGCATCACAAGGAGATTACCCTCCTTGAAATAGGCTTCCTAGTAGTAGGAGTATAATTTCAGACAAATTCCAGGGTTTCATTGCCTGGAGGAGAGCATATCATGCTACATGGATGTCTTAGCAACAGGATTATTAAATAAGAAACATGAGCACTGTTTTAATTTTTTTTTGTTAGTGTCCTGTGGCTGAAACTATTTGCATATTTTTCCTGAATTTACTAGTAATTCAGAAAAACTGTGATGGAGCATTTTAATGAATAAATGACTTACTGTAAAACCTTAGCTTCCCTGAGAGCTGCTGATTCCACATGTAACTTTCATTGCCCCAGCCCCTAATTAGGAACAGCTTTTGTTTGCGGAAGATGTGATTCCAATTTCTTCACTAATTTTCTTACAACAAAAAAAAAAGACTGGGGGCTGGGAGGGGAAGCCTCGTAAAAGAGATTTCCAGATATACCTTATCTACCTGACAGCATCAGCCTGGGTCCCTGCACGCGGGTGGGAGGAGGTGTGAACGCCGTGAGCCGTGGGGCATGCTGTTCTGCTGCGGTACGTGCGCGGCAGTCGGGCCGGCGCTTCCCCTAGAGAAAACCAGATGCAGCTGAACCGCCAGGAAACAGATGAAATCAGAACAGCCATTAGCGCAGCATGCATAAATATGCTTAAGCTAGAAAGCACTAAAGAAACAAAACTAAATCAAGCTCATAGGCAGGTAGGTTGGCCAAATGCACATGCTACAGAAACAAAGACAAAAGCAGTAAGAAGAATACCCAGGCTGTTGGCAGCAGTGCAGGGGGTGTAAGAAACCACTGTATTGGGACGGGTTTCAGATTCATTACGGTATAGATTTCTTTGAACCAGAGCAAGCACAGGACTAAGAAGCAATATTACCTCTACTGATGGGAAAGAAGGTAAATTAAGTGAGGCAGAACATGATGCAAATGGTGTATATTGCTTCATACGCTTGACCTGAAGAGGTTAGTTCTAGTCCTGAGAATCATTGCACACACAGTCTGGTGCCTTGTAGAGCTGCTCTTTATGTTTAAATGGCTCAGCATTTCGGGAGAAAAAAATGCAGTTATGGAGGAGTGTGTTTACTTGCTGACTCCAACAATGCAAAGATTCTCTGCCACACAGGGCAGAAGTGGGATATTAGCTGTTCAACAACCAACACAGCAGTTTAGGTGTTACAGTAATCTGATTCCAGATAGATAATGAAACTAGCTGCAATATAATATCCACAAATAGTTTTACTAGGCTGGAAAAATGACAGCAAGTGTTTGTGGCAAACACTGGAAACCATATGGGTGCAGCAAGGGTGAATGAAAAACTCTTCAGTGACGCCAGATATGTGTTGCAGTTATTAACTACAAACATGCAAATTGGCTTTCTAGTTTTCTTCCAAATTTTTACCTCTGAGTGTTGTGTTTCTTCCTTCAAGTGTCATACAAGCTGCTGTGATCACTGGCAACTCTGCAGATGATTGTTGTGGTGGTGTTTTTCGTTAAAAATGTTGAAGAAGAAAGTGGTAGCAAACTGTTTGGCATATTGAGAAAGAAATAGAAAATGCCAGAGCAGAGTATGGAGCAGGGAGATTCATGTATATGGCTGAATTTTTAACTATGCTGGCAGCATCTATAAAGGATTTTTTCTTCCTGCAGAGCCAGCTGCATTATAAAACCCCACAGACTTTTGATAGATCCAGCATCCAGCCTCCAATCAAGCTGGCAGACATGTCAGAAACCTCTGGGTGCTTCCCAGTTCTTCAGCCTCTCACTTTGCTGTAATGATTTCCTTTAGAGAGCAACTGTCTGTACCCTGGGCTGAGGTGATGGCACATCTGTGTTAACGACCGTGATTTCAAAATTAACTCATATGTAACATGCATTTCTGGTAAAGCATTAGGTGTTTGTGGTTTGGTTAGTGAATGATCACAACTGCAGTGTGCTTAAGGTGACCTGCTTCATTCTCAGCTTCTCATACTTGTAAACGTCTGTGTTTCTGTACCTGCTGTTCCATTGAAAACTGTTTGTGATGTGCTCTGACAATTAAGTGAAACAAATGTCGACTTTATGAAGGCAGCTGTGTGTTCAGGCAGGAGAGTTAAGAGGTCCATTCCTCCTTGCAGTGGAAGAGACTGCAATTTTTTCTGAACCAGGAAATATCAGTGGGGAGTCTTAGACCAGTCTTGGATTAGGAAGAATTAACACCAGACTTTCAAGCACAGTGATGCTTTTTACATAGTTTTAGGGATGTTATTCATAGGGAAAAAGACATTGTGTTTTACATTTTACTTTATAGTCTTCTGGCATAACGAATGGATTGAATGAGGTGTGTCTGAAGGCCTACATTGTTTAGTTCCACACAATAATGCAATTTAGGCCTGCTATTGTAATCTGAGGGGAAATTTCACCAACTTTCCCAAATGTGTGAGAACATTAAAACTGTTGCAAATAGAGACATGCATGCAGTAAAGCAGCTCAAACCCCAACCAGGGCTGATTTATCTTCTGAAGGTCTCTATAGTAACACAACTCTTTTTCATTCTTCTTCATACTGCTGGTTCTGGGAGAGGGGATCAAGATGGGACAAACTAGCCTGAATGAGGATACTGAGGATTTGCTTTTTACTAAACAGTTCCCAGATGTGGAGTCAGTGGGTGGCATCAAAGGTATAGAACACAGAGCACTTGGCAGCTGCAGCTCTTCAGCCCAATAAAAGTTTGTCCAAGGATGTATCACAAATGTTTGCCTTCACTCAGATTAACTGGCATGTGAAAAGGACAAGTCTTGAGCTTCAATCTGCATGTGTCCAAAGATTTTTCCATAAGATAGTACTGACCTTTGAAGAACTAATTTATAAGGCTTTCCACCCTAGAGTGGATTGGAAAAATCCATTAATATCAAGCCAGCTGGTGGAAGATAACTACTAAAAGTGATTTCATCAGATTATTTGCCCCTGATTTATTCACATAATGCCCCTATCAAGAACATTGAGTACTTTGATGCTCCAGTGTCCCTATATGATTTTATGTACCATCCCTTCTCATACATAAGCTTGACATCTCTTTGGGGAAGGGTTAGGCTTTTCTGGTTTAATATTTATATAGTGCCTAAGAGGGTGATAATTTTTGGCTGGAACTTCAAGGTGGTTTGCTGTACAATCAGTTAGAAATGTAAAAAAAGTTAATAATATATGTCTGTGAATATTCACTTTGGTGTATGTATATTTGTTCTTTGTTTATACTAGAAATTAATTTCCAAGTAAAAACAGATAATTATTGTTATAATTTAATTAGTAGTATTGTCACATATTTTTTTTCCAAAAAATAAATTACTATGCTATTATTGAGTAAAGAGCATAGATAAACATGCATACATACTGTAGAAACATTTAAAATCTGTATTTTTTCATATAGGTTGAACACAGAGGTACAGAAAATATTTTGCTAGAAGGGCAGGAGTTTCTCAGCAATCACATAAAAAGAACTGCAAAAATAAACATTTTTGGGATAGGATTTCTGAGTCGGTTATTTCTATGCTGAGTTTCTATACTGGGTTGTTTCCACAAGCACACTGGAGCTGAATAAGGCCTCATTTTCAGATAAAAAGAGATTGAATGTCAGAAATTGCAGATCTCAACCCTTTTAAAAATCTACCTTGAAGAAAATGCTTCATCTTCAAAGAAAAAACTATACCACATGCATAGCCTTTAAATGCTTGTTACTGAGGCCAGTCTTAAAACGTTAGAAATAGATGCAAGCTATCGAAGAGCAACTAATTGTTTCTATCTACAAATACAAGAAGACTAAAATAATATGGCTGATGGATAGCCTGTTGACCTAGCTATCAGAAACACAAATGTCATACTCTCCCAGTGAATAGTTGACTCTAATATTCAAGTTGTGTATTTAAATCCCAATATTATCTTATAAAAATTGAAAAAAAAAAAAAACAACCAGATTTCATAAAAAAATGCCCATTAATATCTCCCTTGTTAGTGAATTGTGAATGTGCTGTATTCTAAATACTGGACTTCTTTAAAATCCAGTGTTATTATGTACATGTATATGAGTCAGCAGATAGCTAAATATTGCTCTGAGTTGATCATATTTGCTTAAACTGATACAATTCCTATGCAAATATTTGACTAGTACAGTAAATAATTGGGAGAGGATGTATCTCAATTTCTTAATTCTCCCTGTATCACCATTATATTAACGAGCCATTCCAATTTTTGTGAAGCATGTAGTCCGTGAAATATGTAATCATTACTCTTCTTGGTTTTATCTCTATGGAAACTAAAATAAACCAAATATTCAATGACTATCCCAAAGCTACAGAAAGAAATGGTGTCAAAACTAGAAATGGAATACTGACGAATGAAACAGCAGAAAATCAGCACTTTGATAGAACAAGATTTCATCTCGTGTTCCTTTGTCCCTGTATTTGAGTTGGATCAGTGTATTCCAATTCTGAAATCATACACTGAATGAATCCATTCAACAATATGTATTGAGTATACTGCTTTGGACTCTGAGCCTCATATACTTCATTCATGCCTTACAAGTACCAGTCTTCACAGGGTGACAACAATTTATGAGCTATTTATATGTTAAGTGGTTGTTCACCATTACTCACTGTCTTAAAAAAGACAGTGGCAGTTCTGATAACTAGTAGTCAGGCAATTCATGATTTTTCTAGCATATATGTTCAGCCAAGTGCACCCAAATTCATTGTGTTAGTTACTATCTAACACAATAAGGAAATAAAATTTGTCTGTAGCAATGATGTTAAGAGGACAGATGTTGTAGCATTTGACAATAAAAAGGGAGTAGACAAGAATTTGCTTTGGAATATTTGGTATCTGACACAGACGATTTTCAACATATTTGCATCAGGAATTCTTAGGTAAAGTGTTAAGCACATGTTTCGTGTCCAACCAAACTTTCTTCTGAAAGAAGAACGATCTTTTCAACTGTAGAAAAGATGCAAGCAAAGAAAAAATAAAGTCACAATAAAGATGTTACTTCTTGATTTATGACTTAGAACAAGTTTAATTCCAGCAAAACTTGTATCTTAGCACTCTCACAGAACAAGAGTGACATCTGTGATATCTTTATATGACAACAGCTTGAAGTAGTCGGAAACATATCATGATGTCCAATGGGATTGGAGGTTGAATTTCATTTCCGTCCAGGCGAAGGTATCGGAGGCGAGGGATATTGCCATAAAAACCATAGTCTTCTGCTACAGCAATTGAGACTGGGCATATTTCAGTACCATTGACACCTGAAAATGTAGATCGACATGTTAGGTAATTTCCATGGGAAAGGCTCATGAAGACCAAATTAATTTAGAAAACAAATAAAACAGATTTCTACTGATATTTGTATGGGAGGCACTTAGTCCTATCAGAGTTGGAAAATGCCAAACTAACAACTAACTGCTTTATTGATCAAGCAAAAAATTATGTTAACACAATGTAAACTAGATCAGTGAATCACATACTTAATATACTGCAATTATGAATAAAGACCACTAGATGCATAATTTTTCTGTGGACAGAGAGGAAAGTAATTTAGAGAACTACTGGGTAACTATTCATTGAGAAATAGCTCTCTCCTCCCAGAGAGAGTAGAACAAAATTAGTGCTGAGGGATTTCAAACACCTTACTGCAATGGCAGTACATTAATTTTAGCTGATAATATTCCCCAATGAAGATCTTGCATTCGAAATTATCAGTATTGAATCAGAGGAGCTTTTCATATAGTGTCTGTAATTTTTAACATCTGTACTTTCCTGTTCTTTCAAATTCTTCAGTACAGTTGGTTTTAACTGCAAGAACATAGATTGTGCAATGGGATATTTTTCTTTGTAATCTGAAAGCAAACAAGTCCTTAAAATTCTTTATAAACACACGTAGATTGTTTCCGTTCAGGTAAAGTTTGAAACTATAGCTTAAAACATCATCTGTTATCATATAAGTTAAATAGATTGGGTTCTTTACATTGTCTCCCCTAAGTTACCTCTACACTGCACTTGGCTAAAATGCCGTTCACATCTTGTCTTCAGTTGTTGAACAGTGAGGTTGCCACTGCCCTATTTCAACCTCAAAATGGCCTTATTCTATAAAACATTGAAGCAATGTTTCTTTATCAAAGATGTCAAATTCCTTTGACCAAGTGATGGTATTTAGTGATTGGTCTGACTGCTTGAGGATCTTGTTGGCCTCAGACCACCTGCAAAAAGTGGTTTAATGGAGAATGTGTGTGTAACAGGTTTTTTTAAGCACATGTTTTTAACAGCTCAGAAATAGGAAGAGAAAAGATTTCTACCAAAGTTTTTCTCCTGTTATACTTAGCAAAAATAATATGCACACATCTTTTCATTACAATTCCCCAAATCAGTTAAATGTTATGATGAAAAAAAAAAATGATCTCCCCCTCCCCTCAAAAAAAACCCACCCTATTTTGAAATATTGCCCAGATGTTTGTAAAATCTGGGAAATGGACCTTATCTCTGTCATGAAAACTAGATAAATACTTCCAGTTGGCCAAAGCCTAAAACTTTTATCATATCCATGATATCAAAAAGTCTTTGCCTATGTTATGAAATTTGATTAATGTTTGTAAAGCATTTGATATTCTTGGAAGAAACAAACTACAACTTTTTTTCATCTGTGAAGCTATAAAGCAGGAAGCTTGAGAGTGAGGTCTCATTATGAAAGTAGTTATTAAAAGTTTTACAAGGGAATCAACACCATGTAGCAGAAAATATCTGCCTTTTCAGGTCAGCACTGCTGTCCTTAGGAGACAAGGAGGCTTCAAGGGTGTTCTAAATCTCTGTGTTCTCTGACCAAGAAACCATCCCACTGCACTAGTTTTCACTGGGTTAATTACTCCAACCTTAAAATGAGGCAGCAGTTATCTAACCACAGGCCACCTATGAAGAAATTATTTCCTGATGATGTGTGGTATGAAGTGGTTTGGGTTTTTATTGTTCTCTTCCCATGAACAGTAAATCCTACCCAAACTATCAGAGGAGTAAAAGCCTCTCTCTTTTCTCTTCACTTGCGATCCTGTTTATGGTATGTATCTGACTTTTGCTTAAGCAGGAGGGACAGGGCAATCCATCTACATGGGTACAATTCACCCTCCCTAAACTGATCTATGTAGAGGGTGTCAGTCTAAATAAACTATTTAGGCTCAGTTTATAAACTCTGGAGAGAGATGAACACTTCCAAAAGGTGATTCAGCTCTCTAAGGTGTGACGATTTTCCCTCTGCAATTGCTTATCTCTTCCCATTAATTGAGTAGGTGGTCTGTATGACTAACCCAAACTAGGTACAAAAATCTAGGATGGTTAAGTCAAAGAAGATGAATTTCACCTGTTGTCAACAGTACTGTTAAGTGGTGTAATATTTAAAAATGAGACACTCGAGCTGCTATAAGGGAAAACTGACAAAGAGGTTTTCATTAATGGTTAATACTGTATGTCTGCTGAAGAACCACAGAAGATCCTGTTTCTTTTCCAGTAAAACTCATAATTTACAAAATTCAGAAAGTTGATCTAGAAGATAGGTGTGTTCTGACATATACGAGTGTGAGGGTATTTCTGTTCTATTCTTTTAACCTCTAGCTGCACTCACTGTAGTCCAACTTGAGTAGTTGGACTTCCTTCCTCCTTTTCACATAATATTTAACTGCAGCAGCCACGGATCAGCCTGGAAACCTGTACCTTTCTGGGCTGTTCCAGCAAAGAAGCCAGTACCAGCTACAGCGCAGGGGTCTGACAATAAGTCAGGATCTGTAACATCAACCATTTCTTTCCAAATATTCTATAGTGGATTCCAATAGTCTTGCGTTGCTACTTGGCCCAAGGGCTTCTCCCTTTCTCCAGACATGGAATAATATTAGCTCAAAGGAGCTATCCCAATCTCCTGGTGTTCTTCTAGGGGACCTTACTGTTCACTCCCTTTTATCGCTCCTTTGATAACACTGTAATACCACCTGCTTACCCTTGCTCACTCACTGCATCATCATTCCATGCCTTCCCTTCTTTTTGCTTCCTCTAACACTCCCTTTTGCATCATTTGACATCTTCCCAAAGCCTTGTATGTGTATCTCAAATAAATATGTAAACACGTGTGTTTTAAAATGCCATGGAACAAGTGTGGTGCATATCTGTTGTAGCTATAATTAGTTTTGGTTTTACGTTGATTTTGCTTCCAGCTTTCAAGTACTTTTTTGCCTCTGCACATTGAGAACCTTGGGGAAGGAGCCACAGGTGAAATCCTGGTTCCACTGAGACCAATGATCAAGCTAACATTGACTTCACTGGGCTTCAGGATATTGCCTTATATCTTCATAAACGGTCTCTGGAGAAATAAAGCCTTGGACTTACATGAAGAACTGTTGTTAGAAAATAACATACAATAAAAAGTAAGCAAATAGTATTTGCATAGAAATTTTGATGTCTGAGCTCTTACAATGCCAGTAGCGTAGCTATGAACCACCAAGAGAAAATAAAGCAGCAATTGGCAGGTGTGAAGGGGTATCTAATTAATATTATAAAAAGGGCTTGTACCACACAGGTAAAAGTAAACTTTCAGGAGGACTCTTCTTTGGAGAAACCAGATCTAGGCTTTTACAGTTATTTTTCTTTCAAATCTTTCACACTGGTTATCTTAAAGTAATGACTGATCATCAACTACCTGTGTTGATGACAAAAACAATCTGCAGAATTAGTGCCATATCTTATTAGCGACGCCTGATGGAATTACATGCTTTGTTTGCGATCCTAGAGGCTCTTTGAGATATCGTCTATCAGAGCAGTGTCTCATGAAGACTTTGTCATTATGCCTTACCTCTTCAACAATTATGCTATGTGGTAGAACGTGCCTTACATAATACCTTCATTTAATTTAAGGTCTCAGGTTGCTTTCTTAATATTTTTGACTACTTTATATATAGTCACTAAGAATAAAAGCTTTTTTTTGCTTTCTTAATATTTTTGACTACTTTATATATAGTTACTAAGAATAAAATCTTTTTTTTTTTTTTTAAATTAGGAGCAGTGTTGTGCTTAAGTTAGCAATGAATATTGAAAAGTGGTGAAGGCATTAAGGAATACAAGGCTTGTGGAAAACTATTGTGATTTAGGCTCATGGGTACCTATGTGTCATTGTAAAACAGGACTTGAGTTTGCACATGCTATGCAGGTTGACTTGCATGGTTTTTACCTTTTAAAAACTTATTTAGGAAAGAACGATAATTTGTCACCTTTTTAAATACTACCTCGACACAAAACACCTCTTAAACTGGAGAGGTTACATTCCATTGATTTCAATTCAGCGTCCACTTAAAGCAACAGGAGATAAAGTCTGCACCTGAGGCCCTGCAGTGAATCAATTAAAATAAATCCCTTTGTAACCAGGAGTCAATGAAATATGTTTAGTAACCATGTGTCATAAGCCCTAACTCTAATTAACTGTTAGACTTCTCGCTAGGCACTTAAATATGTGCCAGTTGTACAAAACTGATTTTTTTAAAAGGCTTCATGTTTGTTTTTTTTTTTCAAAATGCAGTGAATTAAGCTAAAGTTTTAATAGGTTTCTTCCTTTGATATGTCCTTTTTTCATTCAGAAGCCAAACCATTTTTTTTAGCATATTTGTGAACTACAGTGACACGAAACAGGAGTAAAGAACCATTTATTCTATTAAATCACCATGACAGGAAGACAAACGCGGAGGCCTGTTTACCTTCTGTTCAGTGATACAGTCATCACTTTGATTTTGGCTTTTGGCATGAAACAAAGGATTTAAGATCTGTAGGATTTACTAGGCAGATACTTTACCCAGCGTCCCCAACCACCACATCCCTGCTCTACCTGGATGAATCTGGAAGTAGTGCTAGTAGCAGAACTATGACATGACAACAGGCTTCTGTTGCCATGGGTACAAAACCTTGTCTCATTTATGCAAAACAGAAAATGTTAGAAGACATTTGGGGAGATAAACCTTAGTAGGTCAAGCTTCTGTAAAGTCAGTGAAAAGAGTTGTCATAAAGACTAAACCCGAGTGTCAGCGTTTTGTGCACAGTAAACAAAAGATGGGGAGGATATTCAAGCCTGAAATATTCAATATCCACATTATAGTTAGACATATTTGAAATAGATTACGTTGACTGCAGCCAACATTTTATTCTGTTTTAAGGGTGCCTCACCTTAAGCTCCTACTACATAATTTGGGTGGGCAGAGAGATAGTCAGAAGAACCGAGCATACAGCAATTCTGTTTCTTTAGTGAAGTCTCTAAGGTGCTCAGGAACTTTGAAAATCTAACAGTCATACAGATGTGGATTGAATATCCTAACTTGTTGCACCCATTTTTTTATTGTTGTTTCTTGTTTATTTATTCCTAGCCTTTCTGTGGGAAACAATTTTTTTTCCCACAAAATGTTTACTGGCATGTATATAGTAAAATGTGAATGCACAAATTCTCCTTAATCCACTCATGTTTGTGATCTGCTCATAAAGTGGTCTTTCTGTTTGCATATGAACATTTTTCACCTGTGGTATTACTTCTTGCACATATTTGGTTGTCATATTTTAGACCTGACCTGAAAACTGGCCCATGGGAGGTCCTCTTGTTCATCTGCCTATAATATATAGCACATTTTTAATCTCCTTATTTCAAAGAGCATTTTTTATAGTTAAGTAGACATTTTAAAATAATTATGTCTTGGTGGGATCCGACACTGACAATACACACTTACTTTTTATTCTGTTGTGATCAAGGTGAAGGTGCTCGAGATGAGCATTGATCGGTGGAATTTTAGTGAGCTGGTTGTGAGACAGCTGTAGATCTAGAATAGATGAAACATTAAACCCGTTTGGGGGAATACCGTCATCAGATAATTTATTGTAGTTCAGTCTAAGGAAAGTCACGTTGGGTATTGCACTGAAGTAGTTTTCTGGTATCACCTCAATGGAGTTGTTGTCCAAAAACAGCTGCAGTGTGTTGGCTGGAATGCTTAAAGGCATTTTCTTGAGCGAATTTTTTGCTATGTTGAGTTGCATAAGATTGTTGAGTCCTTGGAAGGTGTCACTTTGAAGAGCGCTGTCCAACAAACTGTTCTGGTGCAGATCTAACATAGTAAGGTTTTCCAAGTTGCTGAAGACTCCATCTGGGATTCTGGAGATTTTGTTTCTAGCCAGTCTTAGCTGTTCCAGGCCCACTGGTAACGGGGCAGGCACCTCTTCCAATTCATTATCTTCAAGGAATAAGTAAAGCAGCCTTTTCAGCTTGCTCAGCACACCACTCTCAATCCCGCCGTTAGTGATTTTATTCTTGTTCAGGTTTATCCATCTCAGATGGGTGGCATTCACAAAAGGCTTCTCTGAAAGTGTTTCAATTAGATTGTTTTGAAGATAAAGGTACCAAATTCTTGCTGGGATTGCAGGGATTTCTTTAAGTCCTTTGTTATCACAGTATAACGCATTGGGGAAACTAGGAGGACAGAAGCACTCTCGTGGACACTCAGAAGTGTAGCGAGACCAATGCTCAGGATCCAGCTCATCATAAACTTGTCTCACAGTTCGAGCCCACGCAGAATTGACCAAGAACAAGAGCAAAAGGCTTGTATAGATGTTTAGAGTCATCTTCTGCCTTGGAAAGGGAGAAAAAACAGTTAGCTGTCTTAACAGAACTCTCTAAAAGCAAGATAGATTAACAAAGCAGTGCTACATAGAAAAGAATATTTCTTTTATAAACAGTCAAATTCTGTCCTCTGTGGTATTACCTATGGCATGTTAAGGAAAAACTGAACAGTAATATAAGAGGTATGAACAATTCAGTGCTCTATGTTGAAGAACATTTTCCTGATTTAACTTAGACTCCGCATTTATCAGTTTTAAGACCAGTTTAACTGATGTTCATGCAAGTGTCATTTCAAAGAGCTTGGAAACATGGATCATTTTCCTGAAAGTGCTTCTTATAAATTTATTTAAGTTTTCCTGTTCAGAGCTATAAATTACTTTATATAATGTACCATCTTCAGTAAAGCTATCAATACCATGATGATATAAATACTATTGTACTCAGCATTCCTCCTTTTAAAATTAATCATACCCTCTTTTCTGTTTTTCCTCTCTCTTAAATTATAATGGCATCTGGATCAGATTTTCCAGGGTCTTTTCTCATCACAGAAAAGTGAAAGATCAAAGAGTGTTTTAACAGCTGTTTGTTGGGCATGGTCTTAAAAAGCTTGAAGGGAATATGTTTGAGTAATCCATTCCCCTCCCTCATTCACTCTCTCATAGCCAAAGTTATGAATTTCCTTCTCTAAAGCAAACAGCCAAAACAAATGCCTGATCTAAATGACACAAAAAGTAAGTTCTAATCAAATTATATCATATACGCTCTTGCATGGTGCACGTATTTTACCTACTTAATTATTTGCTTTGTTTAGCCTCTTCCACCATTAAATGATGAACAAAATAATAATTTACTCCAAAAGAAAACATTTGTGTAGCACAGAGACGGGGCTTCACAAACTCTGTTATGTTGCTTGCTTTCTCATGAAGTTTAGCAAGCATTTTGCAATGCAGAAGCAAGAGACTGATAGCTGAAATTTCTGGTCAAAATTAGGAGGTTAGTTTTGGCAAAAATACTATTTAAATAAGAGGTAAATTCTCTCATAAGGTTGGTGCACCAGGAAGGTTAAGAGCTCAGTTAAGTTGCTGCAAATGATATGTAGTCATTTAATAGTTTTCAACATTGTTATTAGCAATAACAAGTGCAGTATCCTACAGATCTTCCAGCCTCAGAAACTGCTATCTGGAAGCATTCCAAAAAAGGACTAATAAAACATTTCTAAAGAATAACATCTCTAATTTGCACGGTGAAATGGTGCCTTCTCACTATGTAAATATTCATAACCTTAATAACATTTTAAAAAAGAAATATAAAGTAATTTACCTTGTTAGTCAAGTTCCTGGAGCTATCTGAAACCAGTTAAAAATCACTGTAAATTCACAGCCTTTGGCTGCTAACCACTGTGTTTGCTTCCTGTTCTCCTAAGAATTAAAAGCATATAAAACTTGAAGTACACGCTAGTATTCCCAGATGTATTACTATACACACCTTATTAGCTATTGTTTCTAATTTGACATTGCTTCAGAGTTTGGGCTTACCTCAGCTTTCTTGGATCTTCTTCTCTTTCTATTGGTCACTGTTGTTAGACTGTAATAGCTTGAGTCAGGCTACAAGCCGTGTTCTATGAATACAGCCTAATATATACGCATCAGTGGCTACAGCTTTTAACCCCTAAAATAACTAAGGCACCTCAGCACCTACGCAGGAAAAGACAGGAAATCCTGACTTTAAGATCAAGTAGCCACAGAGCTGAAGGCATTTGATTTTTACGTTTTAGCAGATGAGAGGAACTGGTGTAGACGAAACAGGTAACACAAAATGTACCTTTATTCAAAATTTTTGTCTGAAGATACTTTACATGCAAAGCTGGCTTACATCATAATTCATTCTCATAATACCTGAACTGGCCACAAAAAATTAAAAACAGTGCCATCTGTTTCTACGGAAATATTTTATTTGATTTTTATCAAATGCAGATGCTGCCATGCCATTTAAAGACATAATTCTTGATTAGAAGAAGAAGATAACAAAAGCATTTGCTAAGAATTTTTTAATAACATATCTTCATTTCTTTAAAGATTAAACCATATCTTTTTTTTTTTTTTTTTTTTTGTTCAGAGAGATATTTACATATATTTCTACAAAGTTATCATACTCTCCAGTGCCTCCTGCAGTGAGGTCTGGCTTTAATTATCAAGGCACCAATTAATTATCTTGTTTTATTATTGATCTAAAGTAAACTCTTTCCAGCTAACTTGCTATCCAAGGCATAGACACATATTTCTCACATTAAGTATTTTGGAAGGTTTTTGTTTTCTTTTTTTGGTTCAAACTTAAAGTAACAATATCAGGAAAACTAGCCACGTTTAAAACCAGAACAATGGAAAAAGTATTTTAAGGAGAAAGTTAATGAAAATCCAGAAAACAGAATATATATCCTGGTGTCTTTTATGAGTTTGTATCAGTTTTAAAACTTAATTATCTAATTATTTTTCATTCTGTTTAATCTAATTTATTTTAACAATAAAACCTCTAACAACTTATTCCATAACGTTTAATACTTTGCTTCCTAAACTGAGAATGTCTCAAAAGAAGTTTAGAAGTAGAGTAGACAAAAAGATAAGTAATCAAAAAAAAGGAAAACCACCCTTAAGTACATGGGCAGCTTCCACTGACTTCAAGGTTAACGTTGAATGCGTCATAAAATTTTTTTCATGAGTATCTGGTTGTACTGCCTTGCTTTTTGTTTAGGAAAAAATACATCTTTACTAACAGTAATTTTTACATGGCTTAAGTATGTATTGTACTTAAAAATAAAACTAGTGCTTAAGTGTTTCACTGTGCTAGAACTCCAGACACTTCAACATCTCTTAAAGATTATTAGAGCTTTCTTATAAGCCAAGTATAAAATTGATTCCTTCATGCACACTGAGCTGAATATTTCAAAAGTTTAAATTAGATTACCTTAATTTACACCTATACCTAAAAATAAAGGTTCTATCTTTAAGCAGATGCGCTAATTGTTAGCACAAAAATTAGATGTAATGTATTAACCTTTTCATTATGAGTGTCACTTTAAACACCTAGGCCTGAAAATATTTCCTTTGACCTCTCACAAGAGATGTGGTACCACACATTAATGATGAGGAGGGTTGCCAGCTGCAGTCCACGGAAGAGAGGTGGGGAGAGGCAGAGGCACCGCTGTATGAAGGTTAAAATAGTTGTGCATTCTGCTGCGAGTCATTTAAGGAGGCTTCACCAGGAAAAGTGCATGTATGACCCCCATATAGCCAGACAGCGCAAGGTAAAACTGTTTTGGGCTTGTGCTCAATCTTCACAGGGTGTGTAGAGAGCATATGGAGGCACTGAGGTCTGTTCACCATTAAAGAAAAACCTGAGACCGTCATGAATGTTGTACTCAAGAGTTTACAATAGGGAGTCCTGCTGACAGATATCTCTTGTGACACAAATGCAAGTTGCCAGATGTTGCACATTTAACAAAAGAAAGAGAGTTTGCTTTATCTTGTCTTTCGTGGGGGTCTGAATTTACCCTTTAACCTGCTGATCATGCACAGATGTTCATTATGTTATCACAGAAGCCACTGGCCCAGGGACTTACCCGTTACCTTGTGACAGGCAGTGGGACTGTTTGTATGAACTACTGTTCAGCAAAGGAGAGGCACGTCACAGCCTGCGCTTCGAGGGTTTGGAGGCCAGGGCTTTGATCCTTATCAAACACATACGCTGCCACCCCATTCAAAGAAGCAGTTCGTCACTTGGGGAAGAAAACGGCAAGAACATTTGCTAAGACTTTCTCAATAATGTGAATTGCCATTTATTGTGATGAAAACAAAAAGCAGAAAAAAATGGCAAGAAACGTCCTCAAAATCAGGAGGAAAGGGTGTGATGATTCTGATATGTATTCTCACGTGCGCTCAAAAATTCTGGAAAGATCTCTGCAGGTAAAAGCGATCGAGTGGGTGCCTAAGCAGACTTTGCAGAAAGGCCTGCTTCCCATGAAACCTTCAAGATTACACACATATTCTCCATCATGCTCTTGTTTTGTTCAGCCCTCCATCATCTGGTGTTACTATTTATTATTTAAAGGGTGCAATATATGGTGATAAAGTTTTACAGACTAATAAAGTCCGTGGCCAAGATTTTAAAAAAATGACTAATGGTTTGGGAGGCTTTTTGCTCTGAGTATCCAACCTGAGATACTTTCCAGGGCCTTATTTTCAGTAAGAGGGGGCTAAGAATTTTGTGTTAATGAGGTCATTTTTAACTTGTGAAGCTATTGATTTCACTTTGTGAAACACAAACTGCTCCTGAGGTCATGAACATTCTCCCCAAAAGAAACAGTATGCAAGGTATTTGCATGACAATAAAAGGAAGTGGAAAAATTATTACAATAAAAATACTATGAATGCCCACTCTGTGAATTTTGGAGTCCTTTTAAAAAATACTGCTGGGAGTATTCTAGTTTGAGGAAGATGTCTCAAGCTAGAAGTCTCAAGGATTTTTCATCCATATGTCTCCTGGCAATCCACATTGCTAATCAATGTAATAA
Organism: Vanellus vanellus; assembly: GCF_965231255.1. NCBI lineage: Eukaryota > Metazoa > Chordata > Aves > Charadriiformes > Charadriidae > Vanellus > Vanellus vanellus. Next base: position 50,011,527 of record NC_138905.1, read on the forward strand.
GAGAATCTGTATTAAAAAAAAAATCAAAAAGTGAAGAGCACCAACAACCACAGAGGGTGGTAACATCTCCCTTGAGAAGGGTGATGTACATGCTTGAGACTAGAACAGTCCACAAGCTTGAGAAAGAATAGCAGGGCTAGAAAGATAGACTATAAAGACCTATTGGGAGGAGACATGGACAACTGGGAGTGCTGCAAGAGCTGTTGTTCTGGTTCAGCATCGAAGTTGCTGACAGTGAAAAAATGTGTTGCTTTCTTTCAGTAATGGCTGCCATATGTCTCAGATTTAATACAAAGCAAGGTCTGTTAAACATCAAGCATGTGTATAGTTCATCACCAGCAAACCCAGGAGTATACTGCAAGCAGAGCTAATTCACCAGCCCTGTGGATTACTCCATTTAGCGAAGGCTGCAATCCAGTGTGCCGACTTTGGGTATGACTTTACTAAAATTCTAGGTGTTTTGCTCCAATGGACAAGCAGTTTACCTGAAACATGCTCTTAGATTCCCTTCATGATGACTAGCGAAAAGGTGATGCTTCAAAACCTGAAGAAGAGAGTAAGTCCAGTTTATGTACCCTTCACCATACACTCTACTGGTATCTCCAGACAGCCATGCAGACCGCTTAAAGCAGGTGTTTACGTTTACTCAGGGTTCAGTCTGCCTCTTTCAGTTCTGAAGACTGGCATGTAGTTAGTGGTGATCGCTCTCTCTTTTTTGCATTGCTGCTTGAAATAGAGAGGTGGAAGCTCTGAGTTTTACTCAGAGTCAGAAAGGAAAAGCTTCTATTTCCAAACAGTTCCCTGATCACCAGACAGTGGTATATCCCAATTAATAGTATCTGATACTCCTTTTAAAAAGGAGCCGCAAAAGGTCGGCAAGACCCAAGAGTCTAAAATAATGCAGATGAGTGAGCCCTTCAGATTAGCCCAAGGGACAGTGCAGACAGATCAAAGGGACCAGCACAGATGTTCCAGACCCTGCTCCTAGGGACGCATTTTACTCAACGTCATTCCTGGTGAAAAAAAAAAAAACAACCAAAACAAAACAACAGAGGAGCAGGAAATCTGCACCTCTTCTAGAAGCCTGGAATTGCCTGCCTAGACCTCTAAGTGGGAGAAATTGCATATTTCATTTAAATAAGCATTTCTGTGTATATGCAGGCAGCTAAAGTATGGGGAGTTTACCCGGGAAGCATTCAGATTAGATTAGGAGGCATTCTTTAAAGGAACCCTGGAAAATAGTTGGGCTGCCTTAATTTGTGAAATGTAAGTGTCACCTGACCCCTTGTTTCTGTAGGATTTAGGAAGATGAGATCCTATTCTAAAATGCCAGAAACAAAATTCTAACAGTTTACTTTCTGCACATCTTCACCCCCTTGTAAAAACCACAGTGAGAACCGAGTAGTTCAGCTTAAAAAGATCCTTGCAGAGCAACACGTTTCAGAACAGAACAACTATGGAAAAGGGCTCAGCTTTTATGCGAAATATAGTGCTCTCCTGAATATGCTTCATTAAGGAATTTTTTGGCTGTCTGTTCCCTTTCTCCCTCTATTTTGGATTCTTAACCACAGGGACACCATAAAGGTTCCATGACACAAAGCCAAGATCTGGTATTTATCTTGGCCAGCTAGGTTTAGTTTACCTACTCTGTAAACGTGGCTGTCAATCCCTTACCTTAATTTGTTTTCATGCTTTAACAATTTCAACACTGAAACAAATCTTTCCTAACCAGGGACCTGATTTTTAAAATGCTAGGTGTACAACCATATATGCTAAATGTACCTTAAATTAAATATCTAATATGCATTTATCAATTACACATATACATTGAGTTCTTGGGCCTGCCTGTGGCTATTTAGGTGATTAATATTTTCCAGACGACTAATGGTAAATTACAACATGAATTAGTCATTCAGTACCCATTCTGTAATTCTGCAGTTTTGAAAAGTAAACCATCATGGATTACAGATTCTAAGATAGCATAAAGGTAGTGAAAACAGGCTGTGAGGTTTTAGTGTTACTTTTGTTCTCTTATTTTGTTCTGTTGTTAACGAAGTCTAAAAATATTTGAATTGAACTCATCTTCATTTTAGATTCCCACAATAGGATGATGAATTCAATGAAGCTTAGACTTGCAGAAAGATCTGCCCTCTAAAATAAACAAGGGTTTCATAAAAGGGTACTCCCACAACTTAATGAAAAAAATATTTTAGTCCCCTTATAGTAAAGCTCTGCTATACTGATTCTGCCAGATGAGAAATTCAAGGTTCAGGTGCTTTTTATATATTAAAAAGAAAAGCCAAATGGCATAAGCTATATGAAAACCCAACCCTTATTTTATTTTCCATTAATTGCAGTATTCTTTGGTCTAATTTTTAATGCAGATACTCTTGGGAAATACTGAAATTAAACATTAGAATATGTGAATATTTTTCTTAAGCTGTCAACTTGGTCATAATTTTCAAGAGTTGGCATTTTCCAAGGCCCTCAAGTTTTCTTCCAGTGTCCTGACTTGAAGCTAGAATCTCACTCACCATGAATACTCCAGTCACTAATAAACCTTTCAGATGGAACATGTTGAAACTAAGTCTTTACGCTATAAATGAAAGTCCTTAACACCCAGCACTTTAGTGCCAACTGACACCACCTTTTTCTTTGAAGACAGCTCTGGAACCCAGCTCCAGGGAGAAGTCATCCATCCATCCCTCCCCAAGCACTGTGCCACATTCCAGAGGTCTTAAACAGTCAGGGTTGTGTTCCAGCACTGCTTACTCTTATCTTAGATGATTGCCCACTTATCATGGTGGCTGCTGTGAATCCCAGATGTAAATGTCTAGTTCCTTTCTGCATTCTGTGTATAATATACACCTCATCTCAGGGCTGTGGCTTTCGTTAGGAGCAATGTATCTGTCATCCTCTTGAATCTAGAATGAGAATGAAAATCCTGCAGGGAATTACTTTTCTTACCCCAACTTAGGAACCTGAATAAAAACATCTCATTTTTGACCATGGAAACACAACCCCTTTTTGAAATCAATGTGACATTGCACGTAATTTTGTGAACTTATTAGTCTTACTGTTTATTTTTTCTTGGCAGCAAAATGGCCGTAATGCTGAAGTCTAAATATGAAGTTCAGGAAACCTGTCTTTATCTAGTTTGGAAACCAGTCAACAGAGTAAGATGGATAGCAGATGCACACAAGGAGATTCTGGAAGGTTGATGAAAACAGGAATTTTGAAAGACAGCACTTGACCTTATTTATCTTGAGGACAGCTTATTATTAGATTGGTTTCTAAGGTATGACATTTTTAAAGACTTCTAGTACTTCTGTCTGAAGTCTTATGCATGTTTTGATAAAACCATTAACTTCAATAGAAATATATTTTTACAGATATCACTCAATATATTGCAAAGTGTTTTTTGTAATTTTTGGAATATGTGCTCTGGTCAGGTTCACCAGTTAACACTGCTGTCTTGCATGCTTTACCCCACACTAGGAGACAAGGGATAAAGACGAAAATGTTCTTTTGCACAGTGTAGCTGCCCATATAGATAAATCTAACAGCCCGTTCTCTTTGCAGGTCCAGAAGCTACACGTTAAGTCAATCACCTTCGCAGCCATAAACCCTTGTGCTAACTGAGCAATACAAGTGATTGAGTTGCAGCAGGAAAGGTAACAGGAGCAGCAACCTCCATACTAGCATGGAACTGCTGGAATGGAAGCTCTTCGGGTCAGTGATATAGTAGTATCTTCTCTGCTGAGTGCTGGTGCATCAACCCCATCGAGGAGTCCCTCTGTCTATTAAGAAAATGCACATTACCTGCCTTGCAGGCAGTGCAGTTATGCCCAGAGGTGGACCTAGCAAGCAGTTCCTCAAGAGCTAGGAGATATGTGAGGTTTTGCATGTCTGATGAAGGATAGAAACCTGAAGTCAGCAAATTCTGTATTATTAAGCAGCTAGTTATGTTTTCTGGCAAAGAAATGGGCTACAATTCACATTGGTATCCCAGACAGTTTGCATTCGTGCCTGTCCGTTGGGGAACAAAAGAAACCAACACTTGCAGGGTCTGATTCTGAGAAGATATTTGGGTCATTTTTCCCACCTCCGTCGCTGAGATACTATAGTAGGGATCTCTCTGCAACTATAAAAATGTCTTCTATGTTTGTCAGAATGATCTTATGGTGGTTTAACTGTTACAACCAGATCTGACAGAACGTATAGGCAGCACTTATAAACCATTTCAAACAATATGGGATTTTTTTCATGAATATTTTAAAATAATTTTAAACATCTCATAACAATGGAATTAGACACTGTTCTGAAGATCGCTTTCTTGGAGGGAATAAAAAACTCCATGGTCCTTTATATCTCTTCTTGAGAGGTGGGTTTGCTTTGCCTTCTCTTGCCGGAACAGTAATACTTTTTCTAAAATAAAGCTTTCCTCTTGTTCAGAAGTCATGTGCATTTGAAGAAATCTCTGTGCTTCTACACTGTCCTCTGGACTATAAATAACATTTTTCCTTTCATGTATTTGCTTCATTTCTTCACTGCCTTTTAATTGAGACTTTCTTTTTTTCTGCTTTTGTTTAACAATTTCAGAATAAAAAGGTATGCTGTACCACAGAGGTACTGCATAAGAGGGATTATATTAAATAATAATTCAAGTAATCAAGACTTGCTATAAATGCTGTGTGTTCTGATTGAAATTCTGAAAAGAAAGATAACTCCTCCCAAAAAAACATGCAGATGGGGTTACACCCACTAAGAATTGTGGTTTATAACACCAGAAAGTAGCAATACATAATTTTTCAGATATGCTGCTGCTCACTGAAATCCTCAGCTGCTGATTATATGCCTATACCTTCATATACATTGATGGAGGAATACAGATACCAACAAAAAAAAAAAACAACCCCAAACCAGCTATAACCTTAAGGGTCCACAAAAGCTATCAAACTGAGGATAACTTAAAGTATCCAAACTGAGATCTTCAGGGCAAAGTGTTTATGTGATTCAGTGAGCACAGCCTAAAGCAATTCAGTATCACCTCTGAACTCATTCAAGTTGGGCACTCCGGGCAGGTCACGTCTGAGAGAGGACTGGTAGGATCCTTCATGTGGTTGCAGCATGTGGAGATGTGGGCACAATTATTTCCTGTCTAGCCCACAACGACAACTTTATCTCGGAAGCTGCAGAGTATAGTGTGATTAAAAGTGTTTCAGCCTCTTATTTAAGGCTGTTTTGCTTTGCATAATGAAGCAATCATTTGCCCAGACATTTGAACCTGACATTCCTACATTCAAAGTGAGTGTCCTGAAGTACAGAGTTAGCACTCCTTTCTCTGTGCTAGCTAATGCTGAACTCTTCACACCATGTAGAAAAGATTTAAGAGATTTTTATCCACGGAAGCTCCATAGACTACCTATTAAGTTATTTTCTTACAGGCTGAGAGTCTTTTCTTCAATACCTAAATCTGAAAAAAGGTTTAGAACTAAAATGTCCTCTATGAGCACTCTGTCTACTGGGATGGTAGCTCATAGACTGTTTCCCTTATTTTGTGTAGATGTCTAAGCATGTTTATCAGTGCTGTCCCACATGGAAGAGTTAGGTGGGATGGATCTCTGACTTCTCTGCCAACACTGAGAGGCTCACAAGTATCAAAATGGGAACAGATTTGCCCAAACCAGCTGCAGACATTTGGGCATCAAAAGAAAGTTTTCACAGTCTTTACCTATGGAATCTATATCCAAATGTTAGCTGAGTTATGATTTTGTGAGTATCATGGGACTCTGAATTATGGACTGGAACCTGAAACAATCAATTTTCCATTTGAATTTAGCACAAAACTCTTCAGCTGTAGAGCTGGTTATTAAAATTGATATTGTCCCCCATTGGTTACTCATATTCTTAGAACCACAGATTCACAGAAATCATAAATAAGTTTGAAGGAACATCTGAAGGTCTTTTAGTTCATCCTTCTTTAAAAATAAGGTTAACTTCAAAGCCAGATCAGTTCCTCAGGGCGCTGCCCATGCGAGTTCTAAAAATCTCCAAGGATGGAGAGTGCTCAGCCTCCTACAGCAACCTGTGTCAGTGCTTTACATGCTCATTGTAAAGAATTTCTTTGTATGTCCAGCCCGAATTTCTCTTCTTGGAACTTTTCCTTTGCCTTCTTGTCCTTTCATTGTGCCCCTCTGAATCTCGCCCCTTTTTCTATAGTGCTCTTTTAGGCAGTGGAAAACTGCCAATAAATCACGAGACTAAGGCATATGGTATACTCAGAGAGGTTAAGGGAAGTGGCTTGACATAGCCTGGAAAGGAGAAGGCTGAGGGAAGTTCTCTTAGTGGCTTTCCATTGAACTTGATTTTGCTTTATAACCTCACAACCTTTAACATCTTCAATCTATGCTTATTGCAGCTGTACATAGAAGAATTCAGACTGCCTTTCCTAATGATTTTTTTGCCTTCTTGTTCCTAGTTTTCAAAAGAATTTGGTTTATGCTAAGCAACTCCCTCTTTATACCCTTTCATTAAAACTGAAGGTTTGCGAGTAGGGATGGGACCTTGCCAGGTTCCTTGCACTAGAAGGGCAGCTGGAATCAGCCACCGCTTACTCCTATCTTGATCCATTTGACTGTGCTGGACTCTATAAAGCAGTAGAGGGCACATAGGATTTATGCTATGCCCAGACATTCACTTGAGTCACTGCCTGTTCCTTCTAGGGAATTTCTCTAATTTAATTTAATATAAAAAATTACTTTTAAATCAGACAATACTTGTTTATTTGAAAGGTGCCTTTATCTCTGTGAATGGCTGTACAACACACGTGCAGACCAGTTCCTGAAATTTCATGGGTAAAGTTTTTGTCTGTTAATATTTTATATTGTTCTTGTAATACTGCTTTTCAGCGCATTAGTAGCAAACTTTCCTTTTTATGTCAGCTTTAAAATTCATGTCTTTCCAAAAGATCTTGATTTTAGTAAATTCTTCCATATGAAACTTCACATGAAAGTGTCATGACAAATTTACCCATTTTGACCCGAAAGGAGGGACACCCGTTTTAAGTAAATCGTATAGCTATACTGTAGGCTGCATATTATGTAGCCCTGAACAGAGTTAAATTCAAGCTAATTTATCCAGTCCACTGTCTTCATACCACTGCAGCTGTGTTGTTATCTGTTCACGTCTGCCTCCTTTTAAGTAACATATTTGCACCTGTACACATAAGTTTTTTACAATATGATCAGGTTAGATGGGAACAGGGATATATGCATCATGTTTTTCAGTATCTACAATGCCGTGGGCTTTATAAGCAAAATCCACCACCTTTCTTTCCAGGAAGTGCAGAAACTGTGTTACAGTGATTTAGTTTCCAAGGCTCTGGCCCTGTGAAGTATTCCCAAACACCGACATTTCTGCCTAGTGCCTAGAAAACAATTCATGTGGCTTTCATAAACTGAGAACTAAGGTACATGTATAATGTTGCCTATCTGGTTCTGCATGACACAGATTTTGGGAGCTTAAACAGTCTTTGTAGTGATTTAGACCAGTTCATTAATGCAGAAGCAGAAACCTGTGCTTCTGTGCCTCACAATATGAAAGCAGAGGTACAGTGTCCCATTTATCCTTTAGCAGAAGGACCTCAAGTTCTATTGTTTTCACAGACAGTGTGAAGAGCAAGCTATGCAATGTTATCTCTCCCCACCTAACTTGGAATTTCTGAACTACAGGAAAGAGGTGTTCCAGATAAAAATGTACTGCCAAATACCATTTTCTCTTAGCTGTCCAAGTGTTCATTGCAAGGTGAAGGTTCCTCAGTTTCTGAGGGAGGTCATTGGTACTGTTTGCTATTTTAACAGAGGGCTTCCTTCTACTCTATTCCTTGAAGAGAACCTCAGAATGCTTCGTGAGCATCTGTGGAAGCTTTATTTGCAATATATAAGTATGCAGATACTACCCTCATCAACAGGTTTTAATCTGTCCTGAGGTGGACTGTTCTCAGTCTCACTGTTCACACTGTTTCATTTTTCGTAAAGATAACTGGTTTTTACGAAACAAACTGAAAAGAAGAAAACATTTCCATCCTGTTTGCTAGATCACAGCTATGTGGTGACACATCTCAGTATCAATTTGTGCTCTAGAGGCGTTTAGTGTGTTTTCCTGTGATGGGAACAGTTGAGTTAAAATCTCTCTGGAAATTTTTGAATGCTCTTTCCCATACCTTTTTCTATTCTTTGTGGGATTTTTTTTTGCATAAACTTCTTTCTTCTGTGTTATAATGCCTAGGGGCTATTCCATAGTTATTCCCACTCTGATGTGTTCAGAAAATCCCAGCTTTAGACTTCATTCTTCTCTGAAAATTCTAGCTTACTTGTAACAAAAGTTACTTTCCATCCTTCCTGTATGTGGATAAAAAAAGCAATAACACTTATGAATCCCAAAATGACAAAAATGAGGAGGAAAATAATTCTATTGTCTCCTGCATGTCTCTTTTTGGTTTAGTCCCAGGTTTCTTTGTGAATTGTGTATTGATTCTGAACATCTGGAATTGGCAATGTGCCAGCTAAATGGATTGGTGTGGGGTTTGGTTTGGTTTTGTTTTGTTTTTCAGAGGTGATAGTTTCTGCTTTTGTTGTGGAAACTAGAAGAGTTTCTGTTCGAGTGTTTAATAGCCTAGTAGTTGAAAAGAAAATAGTACTCATGGGATGATCTGTGTTTGCAAGCAAGCCATTTATGGCTCTCAGTTACTGAGACATTTATTTCAGTGTGTGTTCCAGGAGGCTGACAATATTTGGACTATTCATTCCCAAATAGAATATACTACCGTCTCTCTACCATAAGTAGCTAGGGCTGCATTCTACTCATTGCCTGTGGCTTCTGAGAGAGTTCATTGTTCTTTTGACAATGCCAAGAAATTAATTTGTAGTATTTCATAGTACTGTGGCTCCCATACTGCAAACTCCATAAGGCATCTATTTAATGGTCAACACAAATGCAGTGGGGTATGTTAAATTATATGTTTACAAACATATTGAAACTTGAAAGTAAAGAAAACAGTTTATTTAACCTTACAATAAATTTTAATAATAATATAATATCTTAGATTATCTTGTCTTAACCTGTTGGGCTTTTTTTTTTTTTTTCATTTATAGAAGACTGAAACATAGTTGACAATGATATGGACACAAAAATACTATTTGCTATGTTTTATTTTCTACAATCTGGTTAAAAATAGCATGCAAGTAATTGAATTAAAATACTTGTATATATGACTTATTTTGAAATAAAAATTATACCAGCAATGGATAAAAATCTTACCATGAAAGTTTAAATGAAAGTATGACAAAAACAAGAGTAAACAACTTTTTAACCTGAAAAATGTTTGTTTCCCTGTTATCTTTCACACATTGCATTAATTTAATAATGTCATGGCCTCTAAAAACATATTTTAATATATTTTAAATTGTTCTTAGATTTTTATATCAATTTTTTCCTTTGCAATTGATAACAATATCAAAAAGGCATGAATAATTAAGAAAGTTGGATTGGTTGGAGAAGAATCTTGTATTTACACAGGCTAGCCCATACTGCTCAGCACCCTGATGAAACCCACCTGACTTTCATGTAATTCTGGCACCAGCTGGCACGTATTGCATGCATGGGCATAGATTTCTCTGAGGTTGAATGCTTTTCGCCAGCTTACCTAGCCAGATGAAGGCATATTTTGAACCACATTTGGTCATTCTTGTGCTTTCTAAATACAACCGTTTGTAAAAATATGCATGTTTCCTTAAGGTTGCCAAGTCCATGCTAAATATTAACAAACAGAATGGATAATATGCAGATTGACACTTTTTAAAGGCATATCCTAATTTTGAAGAGCTATCATGATGTAATTCCTGTAGGTACCGCCCCTAGAAGGGAACTGGATGCTCCCAGGTGTCTCACTCCAGTGAAATCTCAGCAGCCACCCGAAGGCAGTTGTACATCTCCTGTGGCAGGTCAGCCCGAGTGATATTGTTTCCATCGAGGCGCAAATGTGTGATCTTGGAATAGGTCGTTGGCCCAACAACCTTACAGAAGCTGCTCAATGGGAACTCTAAAACAAAGGGAACATGAATGAGGGAAAGCATGAATAATTAGGACAAATAGGGCAAACCCATTATTTTTCTGTTTTTTAAATTTTATTTGGAAATTGTGACCTTAAATTTATTCTACCATTTTTCAATATTTTGCATGTCCATTGGTGTAATTTCCCATGAGTTTACTGGAACTTGAGAGGCTTGTGCTAGACGTTCTTTCCATTAGTTGTGAGAGGTGCAGAATTTCAAGACTGAGCTTTTCAAATCCTATGTGCTCCCAGTACCCATTTATTTTTAAGACATCAGATTTTATATAGAGGTCTAATCTGGCATTTAGAAAAAAGGAAAAAAAAGAATCTCCATTAAAACTGACGATGTGGATGGAGAAATCAATCATGCGGGGTACATTATGATGGAAGGGTAAAACGATGCTACATAAGATATTGAAGGAAGTTTCTGGAGAAATTGAAACAATTACACAACCTTACCCTTAACAACAAGCAGTCCAAAGGGTGTCTGTGTCAAGTATATTTTGGATGTGCTATTTTGGTTTACTAGTTTCAAAATGAAATTTGGGGCTGGGCTTGGGGAGGAGATTTACATATAAATTGCACAGTTGAACCTTTCCAGAACAACAAGCTTAGAAGGTGAGTATAAATGTAAAAAAAAAATAAAAATAAAATTATAAAAAAGTTCATAATTATTGTAATTTATATATTATGATATATATAGTCTCTATTCAGTTGAAGTATGATTTGGTTCACATAACACCAGACAGGTCTTGAGTAGAAACTCTGTCTTGTTTCTTACGAGCAGTATGAACTGTAAGCTAGAAATTACACGAAGCAGAGAAATTCAGTGCTCAGTATACGTAAGCACACACACATACATATTATAGACCTTTGTCATGCATCTATCCTCAGGAGAGGTTGTATGTGAATAAATCTAATGTCCCTGCATACTACACCATATATTTCTGCAAAGAGGATCCTTCATTCATGCCTGTGTTTCCTTTGAGTCAGAGAGAGAATTAGCCTGTTGAAAAACTCCATCATTACTAAAGAAACAGTCTGAGAGGCTTGTTCTTCTATGGGCCATTGACATCAACTGAATTCATACAGAAAATATTTTAAAGGGACTTCTCCAACAAACCCATTTACCAGTATAGGGACAAATTTCATATCTTCAGTTGCTTTTATGTAGGAAAGGACTAGCTCTCATAGCTTCTGAGAAATCAAGGTAGTGTTCTCAAAATCAGGTGCCATTTCAACTAGCAATCATAAGTCATTAATGGACTTTTGAAAACAACGATTTATATATCTTTTCTGCATGGCTATTCAACTCACCTAAGAAAATATGATGACCTACATCATGTTGTAGTAGTAAAGGAAGTGGAGGAAGTATGTTTCATATCTCCCCTTTAACTTCAATTGGATTATTTCAGAACTGGCATTACAATAATCTGCTATCATTGATGAAACATGACTTATGTAAACTAAGTATAAATGTACACCCATCGTACAGGCAGGTCTTTAAAGCATGAGAGCCTAGGTAATTTTTTTGGAGACAGAGATATGATGTTGAAGAATGGGTGAAGATTTATGTATCTTTCACTAAATAAGTTATTTTGAGTAGGGATTAGAGAAATGTATTTCAAATCTTGATCACCAATTTGATTAAAGTAAATCAAAACAGTTTCCTAGAATTTGTATATTGTACAACGTTCTTTTGGAAGCAGGAGAGATAAAATACACCCTTAACAGCACATTTATTGGGCAGTTCTTATTGCAATATAGCATAATTTTAAGCCTGTAGACCAATTCTGATACTATTCTGATTGAGAATGTCCCATCTAAAGTGAACTGATCATATAATCTGAGAGATGTTTATAGGATTAGATCTGTGTGGAATTTTGCTGAATAAAAACATAAGTTCCTGAGACTTTAAACTCAATTGCTTGGCCTACTGGCTATATCATTAACTATTTAGGTCCAGTTTTCTGCAAATAGTTTGGGTATAATTTGTAAAGATTAAAATAAGCATGAGTTCTAATATAGATTTTATTTCTGTTTTCTGTCATTCAGGAATGACATGGTAAGTGTATTTTTGTTGAAGGCAGACACTGAAAAACTTTCTAAATTTACTTATTTAGGTTTTTTATATTGTTATTTTTGAGAATAAAGTAACATTTGGCTGCAAAACAAGGTATGCTCATACAAGTTGGGTAGATGCTTAACTACTCAAAGGATGTAAACTTCATGTATTTAAACTACAAAAATTATCTCTCTTACTAAAATGCTCAGCTGTGCTGACTATCTATGAGCCTGGAACCACTTTGGAGGTAGATGCAGATCTAGTCCTCACAGAAATCAAAGGAACTCATGGACTTCAGTGGGATTTGGCTCCAATATTAGGTGTATACTGTTCACATTTGGGTACTAATATTTTATATGCTTCATCTAATTGTCAGTTGTTAGAAGCACATTAAAAATGTTTGTTTTCTAATGGAAGTCTCCACTAGCAGAAAATAAGATAAGTGGGTCTTGCAAATGCACTTGATCTTCTGTTACCTATATGATCTGTATGGGAACTGCAATCAGTGAGACTAGAGCACTGTTGCATAAAATATGTCAGTACCTTACTTCCTACTTTATTACACTTATTAGTGTTGCAGGTGTTAAAAATATCTTCCTGAATTTATAATATTCAGTGTCAGAGGCAGAATATCTAGAATTTTGCCATTAGTGTGGCATTCATATTTTCCCAACACAGAATTCCTGCAAGAGTCAGACACTGAGAGAACAAGAAGGATTGGATAAAAATTGGATTTTCATCTGTACAATTATTTTCTTACTGAAAGGGTCTGTTGTCATAAGAGATTCTAATATTCTAACGAACTACCTGAGTATTTGAAATATCTAGGGAAAAAAAAAATAAAGCAAGAGCAGGCATGACCTCTCCTCTCCTCTCCTCTCCTCTCCTCTCCTCTCCTCTCCTCTCCTCTCCTCTCCTCTCCTCTCCTCTCCTCTCCTCTCCTCTCCTCTCCTCTCCTCTCCTCTCCTCTCCTCTCCTCTCCTCTCCTCTCCTCTCCTCTCCTCTCCTCTCCTCTCCTCCCCTCTCCTCCCCTCTCCTCCCCTCTCCTCCCCTCTTCCCCTCCCCCCCCCACCTATGCAGCAAAATGAGAGCATAGAAACACTTATTTTTTAGATAGAATTATTTTTGTTACCATAGACTAGGTGAGAGGGTACCCCTTGCACATCAGGAGCGTAAGCAGCCTTTAGCTGAGAGGAAGATTAACTGTGCAAAGATTCCATGTTCAGGCCTGCAATACAGTGGGCAATCCTAATGAGATATGAAGTCCTATAGTCAACCTTGCTCGTCTGTGGTCCCATAGTAATCATATCTGAGCCATTTCTGCACAGGGCATTGTAAAAAAATCCTTTTGGGATTAGTAGAGTGACCCAGACAAAAGACTATAAAGCACGTCCCCATCTAACTCTGTTTAGAATAAGTACAATTATGGAACAGGTACTAAGCCAGCTGATGGACTGGAGAAGAATATGTGGCCCTTTAACTGTCCATTTTCATATTCCACCTTATTATACTCCATTCACATGGTGTCTTGTTTCTGGGGTTTCATGTAGAAACAACTCTCCCCTTAATCGTTTACAAATACAAATGAAATATGGAGAAGTCTGCCTTCCGACCCTCTTCTTGTATCACTGAACCTCTTTGATTCCTGTACTTTTTTCATCCTGCAGAGGGTTTTTTTTGCCTTTAGGAGACTGTGAAACAAATATCTATATATGTATGTATGTAATGTTAATGGCATCTTAAAGCAAACCACTGTTGTTATTAAGCAGAAATTTCTACCCTTAAATTACATCTTAAATCTTAAAACTTATTATTATAAGGGATATCAGAAAAAGAAGTTTCAATTTAGAAGTTACAGTTTAGGTTTAAGCTATGGAGAAAACAAAGGTTTTTATAAACCTTCCACGGTCCTATGCGAGCTTGGAGATCCAACTAGCAACAGGTACAGTAGGTTGAGTATACAGCTGATACCTAACTCACTTTCAATAGAATGGATGTGCTTCAATTTATCACAGATGAAGACAGAACTTACTGAAGTGAAGTGAAATCTGCCACAATTTTTTTTATGTATGTATTCATCTACTCTTGTTCAAAAACCTCAAGGTCACTCAAATGAGGATATTTCTCAAACAAGTAATATTTTTATGTATGGCAGTGCATAATGAACGTAGCAAGCCCAGGATGAAACTCATGGACAATAATTTAGAGATATATTTCCTTTCTTTCTGGTAATATCAAAAGGGTTGGAACCAGATTACTCTTCCTTAGACAAATATAATAATTAATTGATAAATTAAATTGACAAAATTAACTGATAGCCTAAAGTTACCTAAGAAAAAGGGAGACAGTAGCAAATGAGGAACTCTGGAGACATATATTTGTTAGGTTTCAGTATAAGTGAGAACTTAAAGCTATGTAAGCAAAAACTGAAAGATTATACCTTTTGTACACTTTAGGACAAATTATCATTACCCTTAATACAGAAGTCTTCCTCTCACAGTACATGTGTACCACAGGTCATGGTATGGAAGGGAAACTGGCCCTGTTTACAGTCATCCTTATACAAATCTCTGGCAAATTACAATAGTTTATTAAAAAAAGAAACTGGTTATTTGTTTGCAGCTCAAATACACAAAGGTCAATCAACTCAATTTGTGTAAGCGCTCACAGCTGTAAGTCAGGTGTAATGAATAGTGAACTACAAAGACTTTGATCAGCCTGTAGCTGGTACTTCATTAAACTGAAATTCTTATCGCTAACTAAATTTTGTCCCACATATTGACAGATAACATCCTAAGGAACTCAATATTATGCCTATGAAATTAGATAGTGGAGAAAATTTCTAAGTGAAGTCTTCTAGGTTTTATGGGTAAGCAAAAACAGTAAATCAGAGTTCTCTTGCATCAGTCCATAGGGTAGCAATGACAGTGCAGCAGTAGCCGGTGCACACTCACTCCTCACACCATCCTCCTCTGCTGCTAACCAGCACCCTGGAAATACAGTTTTCATCACAAAATTAAATTGTCATCACAATTGCTCAAAAGTCCTTGGAAATGTGAATGGAAAGCAAACTTGATACCTGGGTATCTTGCAGAAGGCTCAGAACAACCATTCTAAGCAAGGAAACTTGCCTCATATATCTTATGAGAAATTAAACATCATCATTGTTAGCTCTTTTAGGAGAGTGAGAGTATCTGATAGAGTTCTACAGGTCGCTGTATGCAATGCCTCAGGTAGGAAGCATTAACTCATTATTTTCCCTCATCAAAACAAGGAACTGAGATTTAATAGGAAAAAAAAAATCACAACATTGAGGAAAACGTGAAGCATAGTAAATACAAAACATTTCAAAAGGTCTTCCCTCTGCCTGGTAAAATCAGCTTTAAATTTTTGCAAATATTTGGCTTTAAAGGCTACGTCTGTATGGAGTTAACTATGTATGGAATAGCTAACACTGATAACCTAAACCCCTGCTGGTTACAAGCAGGCAAACAGAAGAGAGGGGTTTATGGTTTAATTTATGACAGATAGCAAGATGATGTAAGTCCTCCTGCAGAAACATTATTATGTTTGACAGATCTGCCTCTCCCTCAGGGACCACTGCTGACAGAGGTGTAGCTGGAGAGTTTCTCACATGGTGGTGGGGTCTCTACAGCTCTCCAACACTTCCTTCCCATTCCAGGATTAGGACAGCCTCATAAAAGCCCTGTCTCAGTAGAAACCTCCACGATCTCATGCAAGGTGTGACATTTATTGACTTCAGAAAGAACATTTTTTCAAATCATGCTTGAATGGAGACAAGCTTGCCACCTGATCATGTGATATGGGAAATGGGAACGAAAAGAAGAAACAACAGGGGCAGCTCTTTGGATTTCATGATGGGTTTGGAGGGATTTTGCATGAGAGAAGGGGGGAAAGAGAAAAAAGCAGCTACTTGTTGTATCCTTGTCACTCTGCCTTGTGCCTGATTCCTTATGAATTTGTAGTCTTCTCCCTCTCTCTCTTCCTCCCTCCAGCACTTTCACTACCAGCCTTCTGAAAGGTTACACGTACTATATAGTCAGATCTTCGGCTAATGTCTGTCTCTTTTTGCTGGCTTATGATACACACTGATTAAACTTTTCCCACTGTTTTTTCCTCAGTTGTATAAATCAACTCCATTGGCTTCAATGGAGTTACTCCAATTTACATGAGATGAGAATTTGGCCAATAGTACCCACATTAGTATGAAAACAGAAATTTCTGTCTTTAGTGTTAATTTGTAGCTATCAGATAAATGTCTGTCTTTTAGCATTAATGTGGACAACAGTCAGAGAAATGTCAGTGTGCCAACAGCCTAACCAGTACCATTTCTTCAGACTGATCGATCTAACCTGTGAGATACTTGCATTGGACACGAGTTTCCGGACTGTGGTAAATAATACTAAAAATATGCAAATTTAACTCACTGTTAATTTTGTTGACTTGGAGGTAGAAGTTTTCGAGGTTCTCACTGACTGTTGGAATGCTCTTCAGCTGATTGAAGGACAGATCCAACTCAACCAGTGATGTGATATTGAAGACATTGCCTGGTATTCCAGAATCTGTTAATTTATTGTGGGATAAACGTAAATATTGCAAGGCTTTAAAACCTTGGAAATACTCATCAGGAACATTGGAGATCTGGTTGTTATCAAAATACAGCATGAGTAAGGAGTGAGGCAGGCCTGTCGGTAGCTTTGTAAGTCGATTAAAGCTTAAGTCAAGATACAAAAGTGAATTCAGGCCTTTAAAGGCCCCAGAAATAGAATCTGCTTTCAGCTGGTTGTTCTGGAGGTGAATGACGGTCAGATTCACCAGCCCCTCAAGTGCACCGGGATTGACTTTTGTGATCTTGTTGTGACTTAATTGCAGGTCATCCAGAGTTTTGGGGAGTGGTCCAACAGCTTCAGTCAAATTGTTGTAGTTAATGTGAAGTTTCTTCAGATGCTTTAGTTTAGAGAAGACTCTTCCCTTAATTTTTGAATTTTCCAAATGGTTGTGATCTAGGATCAGCCACTGTAGGTCTGTTACATTATCAAATGTGTTCTCTTCAATGCCCTCAATCATGTTGTTTCGAAGATAAAGGTATTTTATTCCACTTGGTACGATCGGAATGGTTTTCAGTTTAAGATTGTCACAATACATGGCACTAGGGTAGCTTAAGGGGCAATTACATTCTGGGGCACAGACTGCCGAGGATGGCCCAAAAGGATCATAACCGTAATCATCTGCAGGACCATAGTCATATTGGCAAAAAATGCCACTAATCAATAACAGGAAGACGGGTAGCGAGTTTAAAGTCATCTTTGCAATGTGTCTTGTCCCTGTGTGGTGAAAGTGAACAAAAAAGTTATAACTTCAATTTTTTCTTTTTCAGCAATATTTGAAATTTTACCACATAAATGTTACAATTTAAAACTATTTAATTTAGGCTTCCTGTTTAAAGCTACAAATTCAGATAAAATACATTAGTTTGTTAGTATTGCATTGTTACTACTACAAATTTACGGTGCCTGTCTTGTTATAATCTGTCTTTGCAATGCAAAATTGCAGGCCATTCTGCTGTTGTAAGTAAAACATTCTTTATATCTTCCTGCATTCATTCATTAAGTCACAAGAACGATGATAAAGTCCAAGTTTTTTAAACTTGGCACAGAAGTTTTCAGTTTTGCTGAGAGGCCATGCTGAGAGGCAGTTCTGCCATTTAAATGCTGTCAAGCATTCCTAATATACTGAATTGCCTCATATCTAAATAACATGTGGCAATTTGACTTAAGTTTGAAAAAGCCAGGAAAGTTACAAACTGAGGGTAATGATCTGCTGTATATTCTGTTGCTTGTAGCTTGAAATATCTTCTTCTCATGGATCATGCCCAGTAAAGCGTGATCCACTAAGTATCATATTCACCTAAAGAACAAACTAATAGAAATATATACCATATTCTCCTGGAAATGTCAAACAACCAGCACTGCATATGTGTGCACGAGTTTATCTAATATGGATCTACAGTGGATCTGAAATGACTGAATTTCAGATAGTTCAAATGTTCTTGCAAATTCTGTGTATAAAAATAAAAGTGTTGATTACATTGTATGCCCATTCTAAATCAACAGAACAATAAAGCAGTGGCTTCACTTAGTTGGTCTTTCAGTTCACATAGAGTAAAAGGACTTTCAGTGTCCTTGGGGATGTTTTGCTGTGGTCCAATATGAGTGGTCTCACCTTACTTTTTAATGGCATACCTTTCTCATCAGGTACTCCACAAGAATCTAATCCGTGAACTTTAATATCTTGCTTTATTTCTTACTACTGAGATAGATGTTGTGTTGGAAAAGTGGGTTTATCATCACTGGAGTCAGTGACTTTACTTTGATTTTCACCAGTAAAAGCTAAGGTTCGGTGTACTCAACTACAGTTCAGAGTGAGACAATTAAGAAAATCCTCAGAACCTTCTTGTTGCCAGGTAATTTCAGAAAGTACATGAAGCCTCTGAACAGAACGCCAGACATTCATCTCAGGTCTGGGCAATCTTCCAGCAAAGTTAGTCTTGCTATTGACATTGATTAGTACACAGTGTTAAAATACAGGGCCATAGCTAGAAAGTCTTCCCTAATTCTAAATTTCCTTGCTTTTATTGACTAGATAAAAGCCACATCACATTCTAGTCGGCTAATAACCTCAACTAAGATACCTCTAGGCAAGGCCTATTGATCTCTTGCAGTACAGCATGAAGATTTTAAAAAAAATGTCCATGTGTTATCTCCAGCCAATCACCCATAAAGTCCCTCTGCTAGATATTAAGCTGCTGCCCGCCAAATAACGAGGACAATTGCATATCTTTTCCATGGTGTTGGTCCCATCACATTTAGCTAATTACAAGCCATAGGACAGAGCAGTCATTGAAATATGAGTTATCAATGTAACTTTCTTTGTCTGTTCTTCATTACTGCATGAGCACATGCAAACTCAACCTTCAGTCCCCTGCTGGTATAAATAAGTACAGCTCCTCTGAAAGCAAAGACACTACAGTGACACTATTCAGCTCAAAATCTGGTCCTATTTAGGTACTAAACGTTAAGGATGGGGCACTAACTGCTTCTATATTCAAAGTATAAGACAGAGTGTCTTATTGGACTACACTCTTTGGCCTTCCAGGGACATTTTTACAGCTCTGTGTTATTTCATAGTCTGACTGATAAAGTAGCATAAACATCCTATTTTAAATTCAAATTCTATTGTACTTCTAGTTTCAAATTATATTTGCAATGTTAAATTTTACTATTGATATCATAGGCTGTCAGTTCTTTTAAAGAGTACACAAATTTTAACTGCTCTGCAGAACCCTGGAAGTAATTTAAAAAGTCAGATTGCGAGTGTTTTGAATTGTTTTATCAACAGCTTTTTAAAATGTAGATGACAATTCTGTAGTGCAAGGACATATGAGCATGTCTGTGACATAAAATGAAACAGTAAAGTACGTATGTTGTGTAGTTGTTTTATTCATGGCTTTCTCATTCACATATCTAAATGTTTCTCTGTCAGAAGTGTAAAAGATAAACAGATCATGCTTGTTTGCTGCACTGAACTCTATGAATCCAAAAGATAAAATCAGAATGCATTCTTAGATGTTTATCTTATAACATCAGCATGTTTGAACTAGCCCGTGTTTGTTCTAATCAGTTCTGTTGTAAAATACCTGTGAAAATATTTGTGAAGTTGCTCAGGCAACTTGCCAAAACATACTAAATGGCAAATCCATTATTTTGGAAAAATGGTTACTACAGTAGAATAGACAAGCTACTCAAATTATTTTGGAGCTAGTCTATACAACCTTAATTCTAAAGTTGTTGTGAAACAAAATAAATATGTTTATTATTCAATCAGCCTTAAACTAAATATACTTTAATTCTGCAGCATAACATTTTACACAGTGTGCAAAAGATTTAATTTGTAAAAGTTTCAGTACTATATTTAAAATGTGCTTTAAAATTAACTAAATATTTCAAAATGCCTATAATTTTCCTTTCATTGTTGCTTGATTAATTATTTAAATATTAGGTTGGAAAATGAAGTAAAATGATTTAACAAATGGAATCTGTGGAGCTCTCACTAGTAGATTATGAATGAATAAGTAAGCAGTGAGTGCTCTTAAAAATTTATTTGTACTGTAGATCAACTCTTCTTTTGAAATAGAACAAAACAGACTGTAAAAAAGTGCAATACTGATGCACAAACTATGTGAGGTTGTTTTAAGGAAACTGAGAAAGCGAATCCACTAAGCAACCGTTGATTTGCGTTCAATTTACAAATTGGCAAACTTATCCTGACATGTTTTCACGTTCCCATTACAGCTACATTTAAATAGCTGAACATTACAGTTTAAACATGCAGCAGCACTTACCTTACTGCCTTGAAGCTGCTTTCCTTAATTCCCAGAGCAGATGCAATAAGGGACTGTATCGACCAATATATGCTGTAAACAGTGTCAGGAGGTAAAAGTCTGCCAGATCCTCTGTGTTACAAGAGAAAAAAAAAAAAAAAAAAAAAAGAAAAAAGGCAAAAAAAAAAAGCCCTAGTCACGCTGTTCTCCGAAGCTGCTATGTCATCATGGTGATCTTGTGGTGTGGCATGTACAAAAATGCAGCTCTGTAATGAAGTGCAGGTGGATACCATATTTTGTGCAAGGACAACCCATCTGTTATTCCTGTGGGATGGAAGAATGATCAATGTTTCACAAACCTGAGAAAGTTTAGACCACTAGCCATAGTCTTATACAAGGATTTTATTTTTTTTTTTTTATTTTAGAGGGAAAACATTTTAGATTGTAAAACAAATTGCAAACAGACTTTTGTTTTCCAACTTATTTTATACTGCTAGACATGAGCTAACAAATAGCACTCAGACCTCAATGCTGCTGTGCTTCTTCAGCCAAGTGACTCATTCATTTTCTGCCTTTTTCTTTAACTATCTTATGTCCGCAGTAAAATATCCTTAATAAAAGTTTTAGCTTAAGGATCAGAACCAAAGACGCAGGATTATCTTTGAAGTATAACCCTTTCCACAACATTGAATACCGAGTTCAAAGGGTCTTCTGCAAAGCATTGGAATTTATTTGGTCTGGAGATTTTCTTTGGTGATTGAATGCATGTTTGTTTAATAAAAACACATCCCAGGAATGGTTTTTCAGCAGTTACTGTAAACTCACTTTATACATTTGTTCATTTTTGCACTTACAGCTTTCTCCTGCTTTTCAGAATCTGGAACTACTCAGCTTTACGTTGTCTGTTTCTTATTCCATGGATGTAGTTCAAGAATGCATCTTAAGGCTTGGATGAGATGTTATTTTCACCAGGCAATGCCAAAAAATAACGCACTGAGACAGTAACTGTTTAAAGTGGGTCTTAATGTTTCCATAAGAACCTTCCTTTATCTCTAAATGGTAGATGCCTTCCCTTTTTATGGGAAGCAGCTTCTTTCTTGTAAAGTTGGATGGGGACGAACGTGAAATGTGCATATAGGAAGCAAGCTCAAGCTTTTTTAAAGCGTCTTGTGTGTTCAACTGTATTTAACTGTAATTGTTGTGGGTACAGATCAAGTTTTTTGTCTGTTGTCAACTGGCTATCTTCATGAGAAGTCATGGTACAGGATGTGGCTGCGCTGGAGAACCCTAGCAGCTTCCTGAAGAAGAGGAGCCTGGATGTGGCCTTCCCTCAAAATCTGCTGCTGATGCCTCTGGGCCTCCATGCCTTTGCAGGTTAATGGGAGCAGGGAAAGGCCTGACATAATTCAGTGCCCTTCGCTGAGAGCAGGAAAGATGCCAAACAACTACAGACCTCTGTGCTTCCGCAATCACACTGTTAGCAAACAAATTTGCTCAAGAGAGAGTGCCAAGTGCCAGTGCAACCCATAGGGAGTAAATGTTACTCTTTTGATGTTCTAACATCATTCCTGTCCCCCTGGCACGGAAGAATCATTTACACATTAGGAAAGAGATGCTGATGACAGACCGTAACTACATTACTATTTGAATGATGCAAAGAAGTGCATGTGAAGCGGTGTGGTTATGACAGCGAATTAAGCTAAGTAGGTGAAGATGTGTATCAGAACTAGAAAAGCAGAAGTGGACAAAGCTGCTGTTGTTCTGCGTGTGGACAAACAGAGACCAGATGGAGTTTCTCATGCACAGTATGATACTTATCTGAAAATTGCTTCATTAGTTTCAGCTGGCCAAGGAAAACCTAAACTGTAGCCTTAACTGCAAATGAGGCAACAAGCAGGAGGATTCAGCGAGAGATCAACTGGAATAAAGAAAGGATTTTGAACATAGAACGGGATGCCCTGTAAGGCAATACTGAGGTTTGCTCTGTGGAAGAAAGTGCAGGAAGCAATGTTTGTAAAGAGAATTTTAAAATTCGTGGGAAAGGCACTAGTTGATTAAAGATTTGTTTTGAAGGACAAGCTCAGTATTATAATAAATTAATACATATTTTGACCTTCCAGTAATAGATATAGCTTTACATTTGCAGTATAAATATAATTGAATATTGGCTGCAAATATAGGACAGCGCAGGCTTAACGTTTTTGGCACAGTTATATTTATGCACCAGTTGTTTATTACATTGATTTCTGTAGGTCCAGTATACATCTTTTTCCTCATTCTATTAACAGAAATACAAAGCATGCATATCTTCACAACCTATGGAAAAAATCTTATTAAACAAATGTGATGATATTTTGCAATTAACATACGGTAAAAAACTGGGTCATTTAAAGTTCAGCTGAGATTTTTCCATTCACGTAGTTCCCGTCTTGCTGACTGTTTTAAATTAGCTACGTAAATTGCACAGTCAAGATGAGGAATCACGTGCCTTCCAAGGATAAGGTATAAACCAATAGATTTTCCCCTTTCTTTAATAAGACTTTTGCCGTCTCACCGCACTGTTATTTAATTTTTTCCCTTCAGCATCATTTTGTATGCTTTCCTAATGTTACTGTTGTGCCTCATGAAGCACCCACCTCATAAACCTCTGTTTGGGAGAGCAGGTAGGGACTGAAGCCCAGCAAATGGAGATATGGATGCTTATGCAGCAAAGGGTAGAAAAGTGGGTGGGTCTTTTCTTCTTTCTGGCCCTATTTTGTGGGGTTTTTTTTGACGTTTCTTTGGTAGCTCTCAGAAGTCATTAAATGGCATGTGAACATAGTTTAGCTCATTTCCAAGGAACACACAAAACTGTGTAAATTCACTTATAACATCTACACTGAAATCTAGTTATGAATATGCTTCATATCTGATAATGTCAGGACATATTGATATTTCAACTGCACTCCTAATTAAGGTTTTTTTTTCTTCAAATTTAATTTTCTGTCATTCCTTTTTTATTCATTTTTCTTTAATGGGAAATGTGGTCAAACCATGTTCTCATCTAGTTTTCCTCAGCTTGTGATACATGAACAGAAATATTCCTTTTGACTTAATTCAAATCTCCTTTCTTGTTAATTCATATTTTCATGGATGGAGATGGCCAAGAATTCTGGTAGGCTGCAGAGAAAGAATCTCAAAGCAGAGCTCACTGCAAGTATAACACTGCACAGTGGGTGAGATCTAGTTTTCAAATATTGTTGAGTTACAGTGCCATGATTTTCCCTCTTCATTCATCAGTGATATCTTTTTTGCCTTTTCTCTGCTGCACAACTATCCTCTTTATAACTTCTACACACTTCTGCATAAATGGGAAGTCCTCCTAATCTGTTTGCTTTTAATCCCCTTTTTCCCAAAAGACTCAAGTTACTAAAACCTAATAAATATTATCTAAACCGACGGCTTCCCTTTAGTCTTAAACCTGTGTGTACAACTGGTACGCAGAATTTTACCCAAAGAACCAAGAGATTTGGGTGCCTAAAACTGTAGGATATCTGGGGCGTAGAAGCATATAGCCCCAGATGAAGTGCTTGTGGATCTTTTCACACTGCCACATAAAATGATTAGTGAGTTTTTGCACTGATCCCACATGATTTAAGTTAAATATTACTCTCAAGATGAAATGAAGGCTGCTTCACTTGAATTGGCTCTCTGCAGCAGAAGGTAAAGAAATTTCTATGAAGGGGAAAGGCCAAAGGGCACCATACAGCGAGCCACTTAATTAAGAGGTAATGTAGTGTTTGCGCATGATATTTTCCATATCTCTAAATAGTGAATATATAGCCTGTTAGCCTGTTAGTGAATAAACAAAAATATGATATTGGATCACATCTCCAGTAATAATTAGATAAATGTTTTTGTGAAGTCCTGCAGCAGTTTGAAAATATTACTTAAGGCTGACTCATATCAAATGAGTTCCACTAAAAACAATTCAGTTCCAGATTCTGAAGGCTGTAGGTGCTTATTATTTTTTCATCTGAAAACTTCCATTCCTCCCAATCGAAATTTTATTTGTTCAGCCTCTACACTGCACTTACATGTTAAATGGAAAGTGTTAGAGTACATACTATAAGCATTACAAAATTTGTGGTGATCCAAATCCTGTTTTTCCTTTCTCCTAAAAAGGAAATAACGGCTTTGGAAATTTACAAAAATGGTAACAGTGGTACAATCTATTAGCAGACCACAACAGATATTTTAGTTGAGCATGGATCTTTGTTTTTGTCATTTTGAAAAATCGCTCACTGTTTTGCTTCAAACTTGACAGCGTCTGTATTCTAGTGCAATTAGCTTCCTCGCCATTGCTTTTCAGACTGTTTTTGTACTAGACTGCACTTAAATGGATTCAAATTGTCAATGGTAAAATTCCTCTGCTTTGACTCAAAGCTTGGTCAAACCTCTTTTACGGTAAGAGCTGCACAGATGAAAGCAAGATGCTTTTTTTTTAAAACAGATTCCTAAACTTATGTACTGTGCTTTGTGTTACAGCATTTAAAATGTGCAGGTCTATGTATAAAAGAAAGTAAATCAGGTGGCCCTGACACGTGAACCAATTCAAATGATTCTTATTGTAAAGAATGTAAGAGGATCTCAAGGAGTTGTTGAATTTGTGGGAAAGTTGTGGTTACAGGTAAAAATTATAGTAGCAGCTCTACATTTTAAACAGTACAGATAATTTATAGGAAAAGAAAGAGGTGGACTTGGCAAACTTGGCTAGCTCACTGCCTGTTGTTTGCATATACTAATGCTGTATCAACATAGACCTTCTTTGAAATCATTGGATGCTAAACATCTTCCCCTAATCTGAACCTTAGCAATGTCTATCTGCTTTCAGATCACTGCTGTTTAAGGTCAGAAGGGATCTTACATCGTCTACCCCGACCTGCTGTATAACATAAACCATTAAACTTCATCCTGTTACTGCTGTACTGAGTTCAACAAAACACCTTTGCTTACATATGCTCCAGGCAACATCATCTAAGACATGAAAAGTTTGGCAGTTTTCTAGCTTGATGCAAAAATCTGTTGATTTTTGCCCAGGCTGGTTTCAGGATCTGGCAGGTTATGGTGGGCACTCAGCACTCCCATCTGTGGGCAGAGGGATGCATCTTGAGGAAGCAGCTGACATCATTTAGACTGCCAGTTGGATAAGGCTTATTTATCGCTACGTTCATCCTTGTGTCTGCTTATGTGTACTTGCAGGCAGCACCCAGAAGTAGAGGGCTGGTTCCCAGGCTGGTAGGAAGGAGGCTCTGCTCAATTAGCACAGACCCAGGGCATCCCCACTCAGTACATCAGTCATCTTCTCTTTCTCATTGAAGCACAAACACCAGGAAACTTTAGCTTTACGAACTCAACAGGGTTGCCAGCTGGTACAGGAACAGTAGCTTCCAGCTCACAGGCTGTAGGGTGAGGTCCTGGGGAGTTGGCTGCTTCTGTTTGTGCATGCATCTGCTAGGACAGTCTGCTCTGGGAGATCCCAGTGCGAGCTGGAACTCCTGCCTCCTGCAAAGCTGGTTTACTGCATCATGCTGCTTCTCCATGAGATGCTGTCTTCCAGTGAGTTCCTGTAACTGCAACTCTTTACCTAAAGTAGTACAGCAGTATGGTGCTATGTGGTGGAGTTTTAGGTAGTCCTGCAAAGAGCAGGGAGTTGGACCCGATGATCCTTATGGGTCCCTTCCAGCTCGAGGTATTCTATGATCCTGTGCAGAACGCAGCAGTCTGGTGTGCAGCCACATACCTCTTCACTTTGAGCACAGTGTCCAGATCGTTCACATAGCATTTTGGCTTCTGCCAGTTGATGCAACCCTCAACTGGAGCGTACCCACATGGTGGTAAATTGTCTTTGCCATGAAGATGGGACAGTTTGGGAGCTACTTAATGTGCATTTTTTTTAAAGTAGCGCTCATTGTCATTTTTAAAATTAAACACCTTGGAAAAATCTACTGCTACTACAGAAGACCCTGTTATCCACCAAGTTTATGACCTCATGAACAAGTAAAGGTTTGCTAGATGATATATATTATTTCATTAGTTCTTTATTAGTATCTATTCTAGCATTAGTTGTCACTTAATTCATTACCAACTGAATGCTGTATCAGATTTTTACATTCTTTTTCCTGGGACTTATGGCAGGTTAATAGTCTTGAGATATATTATCTACCTATTGTAGTCCATGAACGCCAAAAATGCACTGGTGTTCTGGTATTCCCAGGACCATGAAAATGGGCTGTAAATGAACTGAAGATCTCTTAGATGGTTTCCTAAGACATTTAGGTACAAATTGTTATGACAATGCAATTTAAAAATATTTATCTCTAACAAATATGCTTTAGTTTTTCCCTGTAGAAAGAATATGATGATCCTCATATGATAAAATTACATCAGCCTGATGAAAGTACGTCAGTCTACTCCTTTTCAAATGCAGAGAAACAATGTTTACTATTTTTTTTACTTATTTAATTTCTACCCACTGTTTTATGTCTGTTTAGTTGTGTTTCTATAACATTACTAGAACTTATTTACCTCATCATATACTTCACATTCTTCCAAATATCTTCAGCCATGCTATCTGTGGATCTGTCACTGATATCTTCAGTGCAACTCAGTTTCATCTTTGTATTATTACTATTATGTACAGAGACACTATTAAATATATTTTATATTTCCTCATTCTTCATGTCATATTTTTTTTTCACGTCCAATTGCATTCCACTTTTCTACTGAAAGAAACAATCCTATGTCTGAAATTGGGCTTTTTTGTTGCAAAATCAGGGGAGGAAAGATATTTGAGGACAACTTCTTAAATTATTTTTAAGTATAGGTATTCTTATTTTTCTTCTAATTTTTTCCTCCCAGACAAATTTGCTCATATTTTTCCTGTTTGCAGACATTGAGCTCTTCTGAAATACTGGCTGGAAATATGCTTTTGACCATATTAAATGGTCAGCTTCAGCAACCACCAGATTCCAATCCAGTGATTAACTTGTCTTTATTAATCATAAGGAGGTCCAGAGTAGATTTACTTCACGTTGCATGCAATACCTTTTGTCTTAAGATTTGTGCAGTGTTGAGAAACGCTAAAAATGCTTTATTATTGGCTACCTGGCACTGCTAGCAATATCTCACAAAATAAAATTTTCCATTAGAAAAGCTATTTATTTCATAAGTTACTCAGTATTATATCTCATCAAGATTACTTCCACTGCTCTGTGACATACAGAGTATCGTTTTTATAAATGGTCTCAGATGCTGTATCTCACACTTTCGTCCTGTGAGACAGCAAGCATAGGTGTCTACATGTGTGCTAGGAGTCCAAGTATTCCTCATGACCAGTGGAGATCCAGTACATAGAGTTCTGGAGCGTAGGGAGTGATTCAACTCTCTAAAGCAGACACCATAACAGTATTCAGTTACCTAAATGTAGGCATCTAGTATCATTTGAGATGCTCTCGGGTATCCAGCTCATCTGTATAAGTTATGAGAAAGGACTTAAAGAACTGTCCCCTTTTTGAGTGAGTGGCAGTTGATGACTCGGTACTCCACAGTGCCTAATAATAAGGCATCTGCATTTAATTGCCTGTTGTCAAGGGGCTTCAGTCAGCTGTGATGCAAAGGCACCTACTGCTGTCTGACATTGCCTGGACTGTCCAGCACATCCAAGTGGGGCTGTCTGCTATGACTGGGGATCTTGAGGAAGTCTATCCTCTCCTGAAATAGTGACAGGAGGCCAGCCACATATAAGCAATCTAGAATGATATGAGACACTTAAGTTTCGGCACTTGAATTGTGCCCTTGGAGCTCCAGTCCAGGAGACAGCCACTCTCCTAAGTGAGGTAATAGCTTCACTTTGTGTAAACTGTCTGAACGGTACTTTCTCCAACAGTTTTCCCTGTAGACTGCTCTTAGTTGAGTATTCAGCACAATGTCTGCAAAGAAATGGTCACAGAAATAAAGCCAAGCAAAATGAGATGTGCAAACCTGGAGACAGTCACGATCTATTCCTCTACAGGTATTTTCCATTTTCTTACCACTTCTAAAAACATAATAATAAAAGAGCCAAAATAAGGAATTTTTTGAAGGTCAAATTAAAATTTAGAAAAGAGTCCTCTGTTTCCATTAGATCATCACCTGAATCCTCACTGAACAGTTTTGTTTTGTTTTAGTCAGGCAAAGATTTTTAATAGATTTTATAAACAATTGTATAAGTTACAGACATTGGAAAGGACAGAAACAATTTAAGAGATTTCACATCACAAGCTTATTTTGAATTGAAATAAGAGTGCTTAAGATCTAATTTGCTCTCCACCCAACCCAAGAAGGGACAAGCTGCAACAACATTTCCCTCATCCTGTGTTGATTAAGGAGAATATACCACTTTCCAAGTATTCTTGTTCACCTCCCATAGATTTTAGACCTCTGTCTACTTAGCCTGACTCTTTTTTCTTTACCTCTTTGTATTTTTTGGACTTCAGTAAGCACTTAGCAATTGTATTTGGATAATTATGTATCTGTGTATTTATACACTTTTGTTAAATGGCAAACTGATTTGGACCAAAAACTAGAATCAACATCTATCCCTTTAGCTTCCCAATATTCTTTTTCATGTTTTCTCAATATTTCAAGTTACTTTTGCTTATATGGATACATCACACTACAAAACAGAATAACATTTTCAAAGATGCTGTGCCTTTTTGGAATAGCACTATGAAGCTAAACTAGACGCTTTCCTTCTCTCTTCAAATGCTGGGTTGTAATTTCTTCTGGATTGTAGGTATGGAAAGTGAAATATTGCAATCAAATATTGTAATTCCTCCAAACTCTCAGTCAGATCAGAACTCCATGTTATCAGCTATTCAAAGATACAAAAAGACAGAGATAGACTTCACCGTGGAGGGATGAAGAGAGCATTAAAACTGACTGAGAATCAAAAATAGGAAAGCATTCAGATAGTAAGCAGGTAAAAGCATTGTCAATGTTCGGCTAGATCAATGCAAAATATTAATGTCACCACACTGAAAATTATTGTATAGAACCAAACGGATGACTTATCTCCTCTTTAGGCTCTACCTACACTGGTAAATCACATAGAGGCCCTGGCACTGGCAAGTCATTTTTTATAGTATTAAGTTAGAATGGGCTTTTCCGTGATTCAAGCCTGAACTGAACAATTCCTAGCCATGGTTTGGGTCTAACCACTGTCAATAAAGAGTTTAAATGAAGCCACCTGGTTTCATGGGGTAAGATAGCCTTACAGTAGAGATGGGGCTAAGTCACGCTAGTTGTTCCAGAGCTGGAAAATGGCATGATTTCACTTAGTAATACAGATGCAGCTTTAGACTCTGAAATATAACCTGGGCTATCAATAAGAAAATAGACATGTAGGTCCTAAGATGTGCTGAAATAAGCTGATCCATTATTTACATTTTATCAAATCATAACTTCATTGTTTTCACCATTTTCTCAAAATTTATGTGTGTTTGCATGTGTGTGAAGGTGCATATGTCACGCGTGCTTTATAATGAAGTTTTGAAGAAGTTACATGGATTATTTTTAACTTTCAAAAGAGAAACAAATATATTCCAGAAATAAGATCTGATTCCACATTTTAGCAGAGTAATCATTTTTAAGTGGAAAAGCTGGTTTCGCATAGAACTGCTGACACAAACTTAGCTACAGCAGTACCGGTGAGCCACACTATAATTTAGGTCATGTCCCTGTCCCGTAGATAACTTCAATAACATGCCTAGCCAGTTGTGGTATAGCAAAATCCATTGCTCCTATTCCAGTCTCATGAAAGCAGAATGGGACCTTCTTGTTTCCAGAGCTGAGCATCACGTATTTGTACTAACTTTGCTCTTGAACGAAAGGGTTTTACACCGTGTTTTAGTAATTGAATCTTTGAATTTATTATGGAACTTTTAGCACAACAATAATTGAATAACCCTGAGAATACCTGGTGCCAGAAAACAATATAAACAGCTCAATCACATTAGAAAGATCCACACTGTCTGTAAAAGAGTTTTGGTGAGGCTTGGGTGCTTTTCTCCTATCCTACCAAGGTTTACTCTTACCCTTTTCTGGAACTTAGTAAGAGGGAGTTTTGAGGCATGCAAGTGTTAATGAATGAGCAAAGCTGGTTCTGAGCACATGTGTGAGCCTGCATCCTCATGTGCCCTACATCCAGAACCATCAGCAATTTGTGTTGTCTCAGACTGGTGACTTTTCTAGGGAACCCATGTGAGGGTCATTCTTTCAAGCAAGTGGGGAACAGATGTACAGGTGATAGCCCACAAGATTTTGATTCAAAGCATAGTGAAGGGAAGAAAGGGTTTGCTTTACCAATGAGGATGATATCCTTCTCCTGAAAGCCACCACTAATGACCTGTCACATACTCACATGTCAAAATATTTTCAGAAATGTGCCCTCCAGGGTCTTGGAAAACAGTGTTTGCATTCCTAATTCACTCAGGTAGTGATGAACATTTTACTCCACGCCTGTGTGTCTCTCAGCCTAGTAAAGCTCATCTTATCTGCCTGAACTGCCTGTTAAGCTTGGAGCCGAGAGTGTCCTCAGGGAAGAACTCATTTATTTCCCACATTTCAAGCCTGCAAACAAGGCCATTGGAGTGACGGGGGAATTCTGCAAGCTCTGTATTTGGCGACACACCATGTCACAGGTCCTGAGCACACCAACAAGTTCTGATTGCCCCAACCAGCCTCATACACATTCTCCAGCCATGCTGCCTCCACCCATTGGCGCAGCAGCTGTATTTAAGCTGCAACCCCAGCCCTAGCTGTGTTGTGGGTAAGCTGTGCCTGGTTTTGTACCTGACATTATCTTATTGACTCGATATCTGAGCTTGACTTTGGACCCGCCTCATCAGTGGACATCTGTCACTGGTTGGCCAACCCTGGTTACACCCACCAAACCAGCTCTACTCTTCTTCATTAGATGCTGTGAGACTGTGCACCTTGCTCATGAGGTTGCTGCCCTGCCGTCTGTAACCGCTAGCTCGCAGCTTGCCTTCTTCTTCACAGCTGTCCTCTTTTGCTGAACCCTGACAATAAGCTCAGGGAAAGGACAAGGACCTGAACTTAAATGTTATCTCCTGGCACAACAAGTGGTAGATGTGTAGGCAGGGAGAGGCTCTGAAAGAGTATGGTCATGGCAGCAGGAGCCTCCTGGTGTACTCAGGGCCCTGGTACTGCTGATGGAATTACAGAATGGTTTGCGTTGGAAGGAACCTTTAAAGATCATCTAGTCTAATCCCCCTGCCGTAAACACTTCCAGTGATGCATCCAATGGGCATCCATGACTTCTCTGGGCAACCTGTTCCAGTGCCTCAACACCTTTAACATAAAGGATGTCTTCCTTACATCCAACCTAAATCTACCCTCTTTCAGTTTAAAGCTGTTGCCCCTTGTCTTGTCACAACAGGCCCTGGTAAAAAGTCTCTCCACCCCTCTTATAAGTCTCCTTTGTACATATCGAAAGGCTGCAATAAGGTCTGCCTCGAGTCTTCCTTTCTTTAGCCTGAACAACCCCAATTCTCTCAGGTTTTCTTTGTAGGAGAGGTGTCTCAGTCCTCTGATCATTCTCCCGGTCCTCCTCCGGACCTGGTCTAATAGGCCTATGTCTCTTGTGCTGGGGGCCCCTGAGCTGGATGCAGTACTCCAGGTGGGGTCTCATGAGAGCTGAGTAGAGGAGCAGAATCACCCTCCTTGACCTGCTGGCCACGATTCTTTTTATGAGCCCAGGATGTGACTGGCTTTCTGGGTTGCAAGTGCACATTGCCGGCTCATATCCAATTTTTCATCCAGCAATATCCCCAAGTCCTTCTCTGCAGGGCTGATCTCAATCCATTCATCACCCAGTCCGTACTGATACTGGGATTACCTCAACCTTCATAAGGTTCACGTATGTTCATGTACTACCACACATGCTCTCATACTAGCCCAGAAGCTGTCAGTGAGGTAGCCAAGTGGCTAGAAAGCTCTTTTATCTCCTCTCTCTCACCTGAACTGTGAGGAAGGGTGGAAGGGGTTGGGAGGCATCCTCAGCTTCATCCTCTGTCGGGCAGAGCATTGGTAAATGGGACATGTCTTCTCCAATTCCTATTCCTGCTGTCTTTTTCTTTTTTCGGCTCTGCAGAATAGTCTGAAATCATTGGGCAGTTGTATTTTTCTATAGTGTGAGCACATTCCCACTGCCTAAGGTGTAGGGAACACAGAAATCCTGTGGGTCAGAATTCTGACAAGGAAGTTCAAAGGAAATATTACCATTTCAGAGTAATTTAGTCCTTTGACAGCAGTAAGGAGCCTAACTACTTAACTTTTTCCATAACAATCCAATTATCTGCATCTGTTGAACAGAAATTCACACAATTTTCTCTATATCTCTGTAACCTACACATGCAGTGGCTCCTACTAGATATCAAAAATGATTGGCATGTCTTTAAAGAACTTGGTGCTGGAAATGAGCAGTAAGGGATAGAAAAAAAAAGAAAAAAATACCCAGGAGGTTAATCCTTTTTTTTAATTTTGGTGATGGCAGGATGAAATATTAAATGGCCTGAGGTTTAGGATCTCTCAATCGCTCTCCATTAGCCAATGCTTCAAAGACAGTGCTTTAAGACTTCATTGCAACATATCCACTTTCTCCTTCCACATGAGAATGTTGTGTATGGACAAACTTCTGAAGGATTATTCTCAGAAGTGAATGAGCCTTTTGAAGCATTTCGGTTGTCTAGAGTTTCTAGCACAGCCAAGCAATATTTAGAATGATTTTGTCTTTTATGTCAAGATTATTTTATGCATTTTGAAATTTCTTCTTTTTTTCTGCCCTCTGGAATTTAGTTTATTCTTTTTAATCTTTTGCTTCCTGAAAAGAGTCAATACCTTGAAATCAAAAGATGAAAGGATTCATCAGCAGAACACTACATGATTAGCTTAATTGGTTCTGAGTTTTCCTGTTGAAAGGGGTTTCTAACATGCATTTAGTAGCAGACACATGGTCCCTATTTTCCATGCCTTTATATTAGGATTTGAACACTTTCAAAAAGTTGCTGTGCGGAGAAGCACTAGCCTAATTCATCTCAATTAAAGTCTTCATCTGGAAGCAATAATGTTAACATCCAAACCTGAAGTTTTCAAAAAGAGTAACAAAATTCTTAAGGCTTTTTCATTCAAATATAATATGGAGTTTTATACATTAGTTGAAAATGAATAAAAGTTACATGTATGATTTATCATAAGTTGTACACTCAATGGTGTTGAGTCAATGACATAAAGAGCAGGACAAAAAAATAGCCTGGAATTTTGCCTGATTTCACGTTAGAGATGAAAATACAAAGTTTTGTAAATTGTAACCATTTATACAGAGTAAAGCAGTACATATTCTACTGTCCATTCTGCCAAATTCTAGGAGCAACAAAAAATACTGATTAATATTTGTGCATGTAAGAAAAATATCACACCATTTATCACCAGAAATTATAATTTGAGGTATTCATCTTCTCTCCATCTGGGTGTGAGCCGAAGACAGTACCTGAGACAACTCTTTGGAGGAAACTTTTCTGGATGGAGGTGATTTAGATGATAGGTTTTTTGTTTGTATGTTTAAGAACTGCACTTTGTATTTAGACAGTGGATAGCATCTTTTGTTTAATTTCCTTTCAAAATTGAGTGCCCATCTTTAGCTTTCAGTTCCTCTGACTGAAAACATTGGAACTATTCATGTGCGTAAATGCTTGCAGATGAGAGGCCTACAATGTTTGTTATTTTCCAAAAGCTTCTTCCCTGTGTCGCTTGCTGCAGCCACACATGCGGATTCAGAAACATGACTATCACTGGTTCTCATCACACTGCAGATTCTTTGATTTTGTTGTTATTTCCCTTTGTTTCTTGCTTTTTTAATATTGTCATAATCTAAAAAAAATGTGTGCACATGTATATATGATTAAAGCAATACTATTTTTTTTTTATACTTTTATCCATTCTTTTTCCCACAGATGTAAGTTAAGTCCCAGTTTAAGCAGGCAGTAACAGAGCATTAACATTCTTTGGGTCTGCTGATTTAAGACGCTCACATAGAGGTAATCTCCCAAGCTTTCGAGTGGCACAATGTGCACACTGAGTAAGAGAACAGCCTGACGAAACAATTTGGAAGAAACTACAGATTTGTATCTCCAAAAGGAAAGTGTGGAGTTTAACAAGCAGGGCAAGCAGCCCTCCATAGTGCTTGCATCCAGACTGATGCTCAGGCACTTATGGTACACGAACAGCCCTGAACTTCCAGAGCAGGAAGCAGGGCAGGAGACCAAAGGCTGTTTTATGTCACTTTAAATGTATCCATTGATGAGTCTAGCTGATTGAGTGTTTGTGTTGAGTTCAATTCAAACACTAAAATACTTTCTGTGCCTTTTCAGGAGATGCACAGATACTTTGTTCTATTGCAGCTGGAGCAGCTGGAGCACTGTCAGGGTAATGCTTTACACTAAAATTTATCAACTATTTTTAGTTCCCCTATTTCGGTTTGAAGTCAATGCACTTAATATTGAACATCTCACAGCTCATGTTTCCCCTTTAGTGCCGTGCAAACTTTTCAGTAACATGATCCTTAATTTCTTTTTCTTTTTATTGAATAAACTACTTCCAACTAAATTAGCACTGACTAAAGCCCTTTGGTGATTTAAAATTTGGAATGGAAAAAACCCAACCACCTAGCAATAGCTTGGTAACAACTGTGAAAAGTAAGGCCACTTCTTTTGAAAAAAAAAAATTACAGCGATGTAGGCCAGTCCCTCTAGTGAAAAAGACTTCAGAGCAACATGGACATTCAGAGAGGATGAGCAAAATAACATCCATGTACAAAGCAAGAATATTTGACTGTGGATGTACAAAAAGGCCATTGATTTTACGGCTATGCAGTATATATATTTTTTTTTTTAAAAGGAAAGTGAAACAGCAGAGTAAGTATGTGAATTTGCATACCCTCTTTTTATAAAGCCTCATAAACATCTTTCCTCCTGGTTTTCACAATTTGTGAACAGTACCTTTGGTGCTGTCCCTCGGTGACACTAGATGGCACTTCAGAGTAGCAGTGGGATCAGAAAGTCTTTTGTAATCTTTTCTAGTTATTTTCCATATGATATTATAGAGGCATTAAATTAATACTAGCATTGAACAAAGCAATTTCTCAGCTTTCTACTAGATTATATATATGACTCTGAAGTAGATAATACCGTCTGTTTAAAAGAAGCAGCAAACATAAGCAGAAAGAGTTTATAGCAAAGTGGTTCACTGGTAGGTCAAAAAAGCCAGGCTATGGGTCAAA
This sequence comes from Vanellus vanellus, assembly GCF_965231255.1. Classification (NCBI taxonomy): domain Eukaryota; kingdom Metazoa; phylum Chordata; class Aves; order Charadriiformes; family Charadriidae; genus Vanellus; species Vanellus vanellus. Next base: position 50,047,486 of record NC_138905.1, read on the forward strand.
GAGCTGTTTTTAGAGGATTTGAGAAGTAGCCTGAGAAGGCAACTGAAAAAAAAATCTATAGGCTTGGAAATCTGAGCAACATGTTGTTGCCAGAGATTTAAGAGATGAACCTTTCCTGGAAATGAAATTAGATTCAATGTCACTTATACATCACCAATCAGGTACACGGCAACTGTCCATAACTGGTACACTTTAGGAGACACCAGCCAGCTCCCTTCTGGCCTTAAAAGACAAGCATATATGAAAGGACTAATTGATTTGTAGTCAAGTTTTGAAAAATAACATTCTTTAGTAATATATGGTTTTCCTAACAAAAAAAAAAATGTGTAGGTACTTTTGGAAAGCTTAACCCTGAGGGATAGAACATTAACTAACAAAAGAAAAAATGGAAATATACTACAAAAGCAAAAGAATAAGTTCACAGTATTGCCATCAAACTGCAGTAAAAACTTAAAGAAGCATTGCTTCTTCAAGACATCATTTTCATTTCCAACTTATTTAGTCAATTTAGCAGAAGATAGGAGGGACTGTTTTCTTTAATTAAAAGCCTCTTACAGGGATTTTAATTAACACTGTAATAAGATTTATGAAGAGAGGAAAAATGATGCATTTAGATATCAAAAGTAGCAGAAAATATTGGCCATAATTCTGAAAAGCTCTTTAAATAAGAAAAAGGAAAGTTAAAACATTTACTCAGGCATGTTCTTAGATACTGTGATGAATCATAGGCATTATCAATTTAAGATGGCAGAAAATATATTATGGTCTCTAATTTTATTATTCTTTCTTTATCATAAAAAGATAGAACTTTAAAACATTATTAGAAAATTAGTTTTAAAAGCAAAGGCAAGCAAGTGTTACTGTTTTCATTTGGATTTGTTATAATTTGATATTCAGTGGAAGAAATATGAAGCCTCTGTATGTCAGTTAAATCATTCTTACAGTTGAGGATCTGTAACTACACCTTTTTATTCTCATACCTCTTGCTTCCACCACCTTGAATTTTCAGATTACTGGGATATGTTTTGTTCCAGACTCCTTAGGAGAGTCTATTCTCACTCCAGAGAGATGGTCACACTCTTGCCCGCAGCGACCCCTTCATGGCCCAGGGATGCAGGAAGCGATAAGATGCCTTGGGCTGCAGCAGGAAGCAAAGTTTTATTCCTCTGTGTGTTTGAGTCCTACAGGTTATTTTGTGACTGTTTACCATCTTTATGGAGGGATCAGACATGCACTGTTGGGCTTAAAGGCTTTCTACTTTAGCTCTCTTATTTCTTTTGACCCAACTGTTTATAGTTTCTCTGGGTTTGTTCTTTTTTTCTTTCTTTTATAGAATCATAGAATGGTTTAGGTTGGAAGGGACCTTAAAGATCACCTAGTTCCAACCCCTCTGCCACGGGCAGTGACACCTTCCACTAGACCAGGTTACTCAAAGCCCCATCCAACCTGGCCTTGAACACCTCTAAGAGATGGGGCATCTACAACTTCCCTGGACAACCTCTTCCAGTGTCTCACCACCCTCAGGGTAAAGAATTTCATCCTAATATCTAATCTAAATCTGCCCTCTTTCAATTTAAAACTGTTACCCCTCATCCTATCCCTATACTCCCTGATAAAGAGACCCTTTCCTGTAGGCCTTCTTTCTTTCCTTTTCTTTTTCTTTTCTTTTTTTTTTAAGTTGAAGAGCCATCTGTTCTGTATTTATATGAAAAGGAGTTTTAAAAGTATTGGGCTTCCCGTTGCTTTGAAGTCTTTGCAGATGCTGTGTGTGGAGAAAACTTAGGATAGGGTCCTGTCAGTCAGAAATTGTAAGTATAGCGGCACAATTTTTGGAAAACCAACAGTGTGTTTACCTTTTGAATTTGTCATGATCTTGCTAAGGATGTTACAGGATTTGCTTGTTCTGCTTTATTGCGCAGGACTGGGAATCGGGAAAGTCTTGTTACCTTTGCAGCCCTTGGTTGTTAATGGGGAATGTATTTTATGAGAAATAGCTCGTGCTTTAGCACAGAGGGCAGCAGGCTTGGTATGGACATACCATAGGTATTACAGAGGAGGACCAGGCTCCAATATTTTGTTCTGGACTTTAAGTTGCTTCTGGTTTGAAAGAAAAGCCTTAGTATGGAGAGATTCTAAAGTTGTGGAGTGAGAAATGGGAGTTTTGTGTATATGTTTATATGAATTTTAAGTAATAAGTAATTATTATTTATTGTACAAATCTCTTCTTGTACGTTGTATCTATATCTGCTTATTTGAACCACATGCATACAAACTCTGTGGAGTTGTCCAAGCTAAGACAATGTCTTTGTTCTCTATTGAAATGCCAGTGCTTACCTTTCTGCACATCTCCCTCTCTGAATAATAGCAGTTATCCAACCAAAAATCAAAAGGAAAACATCTAACTGCTGATTTTCTGAGGGTATTCCTCTCCAGTAACAGAAGGCTGTCATCTGCTGTTATTTTTATTTGAAAATAAAGCTTAGGAAATATGAAACCCAGAAGAAAAAACAGATGCAAATGGGGGTAATCATTGGCTACTACATGAAGAATATAGATAACAAGAGTGCAAACACTTTCTGTGTAATGGCTTTAGTGATTTATAATTGTTTCCAATTATTTACCACCTGAATAAATGATGTGAATAAAGAGAACATATTCATTTTCTAGAAAAAAATACCTGTGAGTGTTAGGCATGAAAAAGTTTCTCGAGGCAAGAGAATTTCACGCAGCTTGCTCTTACTTTAGCTATCACCATGCCAAAGATGTTCAATTTTCAAGACATAATTAAAGTTGTGACACACTATGTTATGCTGTCAAAACAGAAAATAAAGACAAACGCCTTGGAGTTTGCCTGTATTACATTATTCTTTAATATAAATGACATATAAGTTTTACAAATTAGAGAGATTGACCTTGGAGTATTAAGAGGCTGCAGAAGATTCTTTTAAGGTGACTTTTTTATTGAGTATATGTTTAGCTTTGTAGATTGACAGTAGAAATGTGCAGCCTACCTTTGATGTGCTTGCTAGCCACTGGTATGGGTTGAAGAATCCCAATTTGCAGAGGGCTTCAAATCACTCTAAGAAGATACTCCTATGAATGATACCCCAGCAGTGTCCAGCTAGGCCTTGCAGTTACTTCACTTCCTATTTTGCTATACTTATGAGTTTGTTTATAGTCTAAATTGCACAAATTCTTCAGATGAGGAGCCTGCATATCTCTACTTGACAATTAAAAACTTTGTTTAAAAACCAAAACCAGTACAGGATGCTGACAATTGTACAATGCAGAACAAGTGAACAGTGAACTGCTGTTATTTTTGGTTTAGATATACACATAGATTGATGCCAATGACTAAACCCTAATACTATACTCTGCAAGGCAGTCTCACTGAAGTCATTAAAACTGCTCTTGTGACTAAGGTGAGAGGGATTTGCCCTAGAAAAATTTAGTCATTGAGCTCCCGACATAGCTTATGGGTTTTGTACTGCAGACTACTCATTATTTTGTTCAATAGGATTATGTTAGGCTAATCCTGAACAGCATTAGTTTAGAAGAATGGCAAACTTAAAAGAACGATGTGTACAATATGAATTGATTTTATTTTTCCCAAAATAATGCATTAACAACAACTTTATTTGCCTCTGCTAAATAGATACATTCAGAATTAGCTTAGTGTTATAGTGGATATTTTTAAACCTCCAGGGCTTGAAATAAATTTAAAGGAGGTAACTCTCACCTTCTCAAGTCTCAAGATGATTTGAGAGTCTTTTTTCCCTCTACTAATTTTTCATGTGTGGCTATAAAAATAACCACAACCACTATCTTTTTTTTTTTTTTATATATCATAGCTCGACAAATATTTACTCCGAATCTCATATACAGTGGAATCTGAAAACCTGTAGCATTCAGGAAACTGAAAAATACCACAGAAAGCATGCTGGAAAAGAAGGCTGAAATAAGTCGGTTTAAAGCACAGTTGGCAATTATTTTGATGGTATGCTTGATCTTGTACATCTGTAATGATTCATTTATTCTACATCAATGGACCATCTCCACTTTAAAGTGAAGTTTCTGGTATTTGGCGTTAATTGTGAGCGACAATTTTTTGAACAGGCCTATTACAACAGGTACTTTAGCTGAAAAACAACTGAGCCCCTTCTTTAGACATCTATTTGTAATTTCCAATCTGTACTGCAGAGCGTTCATGGATACATCGGAAAGCAGAGGGCTGGATTTCCCAGTACTGCACGGGGTTGCTGAAGAGACTCACACCAGAATAGCTAGCCTTTTTGGTGTTGTAGCCAAGAGGGCAAAAGTCGTTGATACCGACTGAAGCGATTTTGTTGTTATGAAGATAGACCACCTGAAAAGCATAGAAGTACAAAAGTGAGAAACAGGGCTACTGTGGCAAAGAAGATAAATGACTTGCTGTGAAATACTCAGTGTGTATTGTGCAATGTTATGCAGACTAATAATATATCCTTTTTTTCCAAACAAATGCTTGGTTCTGCTTACTTTTTGCAATACCTAGAGTATGCCCAATTAGAAATAATTTCTACAGAAAGAGCAGAAACTGTGCAAGGCAATCTAATAACATTACCATCATTTGATCACAGTGTAACCAAAAAAAGGAGTCAAAGATGTGGAATTATTAAGACAATGCTGTGGTTCAGAAGCATGGGCTGTATATATAGAATGTATTTGGTGCTAACTGGTTTCTCTCCAGCTCTAATGCTTTCTCTCTCACGAGTGCAACTGTACAGGACTAAGAGCCAAAGTAATCACTAATGATGATTTAAAATAGCTGATGGATATTACTTTGCTCCAGAGTTACCATTTCTGATGATTTTTCCCAAGTTATACACAAGTGGTGATTTACATTTGGGAGTCTTCACTTTTTGGGAGCTTTCCTTCCTGTAAAACCTTAGTCCAAATGAAGACAGATTTCTATTTGTTCCAAGAAGCCATATTTCTAGCTATCCAGCCTCATAGACCTCAAAAATACTGCTGATGTGAAATGCATATTGCGTCTCTTTGCCCTCCTGAAGACATAGCTCTGTGAGATACCAAAGGGAATGTTCTTGGGAAAGGTTGCAAAATGTCACTGAGTAGAATTGAAAAAAATTCCACAAAACAAGTGTTCTTCAAGAGTATTTTTTTAGTAAAGAGCAAATCAAAGTACACAAGTGATCCCATATTTGTGGCACCCCCTAAGACACACAGAGATACGAATGCACACCTCCAGGTGTACACACCTCCGTAACCACACCCACACAAAAAATCAGATTGAGTCTTCCAGTTTGCAACTTTTCCATGCTTATTCAACAGTTTATGAAATTTGCATCAAGTTACCTTTTGCACAAATACTGTATATGTTTCTGTTCAAGACCAAATAACCACACAAATACCACTCAGAATCTTTCAACTGTTGCTCTCTGAGGCAGTATGATAAACTTTACCTGGATATATTTGTGTTCACCCAGCCCACCAGGTACTCTGACAAGTTCATTGTTGTTCAAGTGGAGCTCTCTCAGATGAGGTACATTGTTAAGAGAGCCATTTTCAACTGAAGAAATACTGTTGAAGCTGAGACCCAATCTAAAAAAAAAAAAAAAAGAAACAACCCCGAAAAATATGTTAAACTCGCTCCCATAACCGTCTTTCTTAGGTTTATTCCTTCTATACACTATTGTAGAACAGACCAGGTTAATTTTCAGAATTAAACGTGAGGTACAAAGTCACCATGGAGAAGTAGTTTAGATAAACGTCTCTAAACAAATTTAACATCTGATGTCATCATGATTGCATTCAAGTTGTGCCCATGATGCTGCATACTTTCATGAGCTATATGACTAATCCCACTGTAAGTACGTGCTGTGCACCTCCATAGGCACCAATCTTTCTTTAAAAGATGAATAAGAGTTTCTTGCATGACTTTAGGAACACTGATTGTTTGACATTCTTTGTCAAACTACATAACCCAGGGTGATCCAGAACTCTTAAGTTTAAATCTTCACCACATCCTTCTAAGATACTTGTGTAGCTAGAGACACGTTACAGACTGGAAATAGGAGCTGAGCCATACATAACGATCTGTTCAGCAGGACACAGAAGTGGGATGTCCAATTTGAAAAACCTGGTCCTATCTGTGTATTTCTGTGTTAATAGTATTTCAGTTTGCAACTATCAAACCAGAATTTTTTCAAGAGACTCTCATAAGTTACAATGCTCTGTGTTGCAGTAAGCAGTTCAGTGGTAATTCTGCACAAGTAGTCATCATCAGAAATGTTGTCCTTTGAGAAAATTATCTCTATAAAGGCTAAACCTACTTCATCCAGTTTGCTTTATCTTTTTTCTTTCAGTAAACTTTTTTTTGATTTTTGAGGGAAAAAATGCTCTGAGATTTATTAACAACTGAATCAATTAAGGAATCTAACATAGGTAATCAGAATCCTTGTGATAAAATAATTTTCTATCGATTAATACTTTTAAATAAAGTCTGATTCACAGTAATGTACTACTTGTAATTCATTGTGGCTTGTGCCAGCTTCAAAAGTCAGAATCTGGACCTGGTATAAAATCACAAAACTAAAAATCCTTGTTTGATCTTTATGGCAGAGATGTTTCCAGAAATAATGCTGTCCAAGAATGGAGTCACATTTTATACTTTTCCTTTTAAAAATAAATAGCCAAAGAAAAATCTTGCTAACTAGTATTGTATTTAATACAAATAGTCATAATCATACTCATTTAAACATTGCAATGTTGTTGAAGTATTAAATGACAAAGGAGAGATTAATGAGATCTCCCACTGACATCAACAGGAATTTATTTCATTCAGAAATCAGTTCACAGTATCCCATACCTTTGCTAGAATTTGGTCACAAAGAATTTTTATTTAAAAGTTATTAGAACAAAATTCATTTTTGAGTAGAATACATCAAGATTTGGTAAAGCTTGGGGGGTTTTATCCTACAGAGCAAGATCTATAGAATGTCTATTTAGGACTTCAGTTACGGGCGCTTATAGTGAATGTCTTTAAAAGTATTGGGAAAAAATACCACATTTTGGCAGAAGGCTATAAATTCTTGGTTGACACGTATCTAAATATACGCTCACTACATAACCAGGTCTATAAGCGGATGTAGCACACCTAGGGAGACCAGCATGAACAAAGCAAGTTAGACTTTCATATTGGTCTGTTGAAGCAAAAGTAACACCTTTACACAACATGAGAATGGACAAGACCAATTTAGGATTAGCTCATGAAGGAAAACTCTTTTGGGGAAGAGTAAAATTGGAGGAGTCTATAGAAAAGTGGACCGAACTCCCACAAGCAGTGAAATTATATGTAATTACATCTCATCTAAATGTATTACAAACAAGATCCCGTTCACTCCAGGCTGTGTTTACAAATGAAATAAGACAATATTAGTGTGAAAAATACAGTGTGATTAAGTGTGTTAGGAAAGAATATGGTCTTTATGTCTCGTCTTTTTCCCATGGGAACAAAATGAGAAGAATTTGAAAAATCACTCTTGCTTACTATATTGACATACAATTTCCTTTTATATTAGTGAATAGACAACATATTTCCAGTGTTTTAGTTGACCTTGTCACAGTGTTCTAAATCACTGAAGAGCATCATCAAAAACGTATCTAAAAACTTAAGAAATTCTCAAAAAACTTAAGAAATTCTCAAATGTTTTTTTCACTTTCTTTTGCCTTCAAAATCCCTGCTTGCCCATTCCCACTTTTTTGTTATATGCTCTTTAACAAACTTCATGTTGCTCAACATCATTATTCAGGGCGTGATGCAACTTCCACTGTACAGAGCTAGACCTTTCCAGTAAACTTTATTAGGCTATAGACTTTATAAACATCAGCTGTGTAATGTGGACTTCCTCCTGTGGAGCTCATTCCTGCACGAACCCAGCAAAGTCTTTGTTGGGTTTACATTAAGGAGATTTTTTTTTTTTTTCCCACTGCAGCACTATGTGAAGACTTTTGGAGTACTTAAGGGTAACTTTACAAGGAAAACAAACACACAAGAAGGACAAATGTTGGAGGTCTGCTAGAACTCAGGAATTCAAAAGAGGATGAGAAGAGATCTACACTGAGCTCTTTTACAGTTCAAGACACCTTAACACTGTCAGAAAAGTGACCTGTTTCTCAAAGCATACCTGTGCTTTAGGGCAACTATTAGACTCTTGAGCATGCGTTGACACGATCCAGGAGGAGAGTGGTCTGACCCCATACTGATGTTCCTAAAGTCTTAAATGTGTAAATAAAAGCTACCTTTTGGTAACATGTTTGTGTGCCATAAAGGGCATATTGCCCCTTAGATTTATTACATATGCTGTCCTGAAGCTCTCCTGTAGTTCTCTCCTTTCTTCATCTGTCAGCTCTGTTGTGTTCAGTGCCCTCCTTTTTTTTTTCTGCCAAATCTGTATTTTGCCTTACTTTTCAATTTATTTTTTTTTACTATGTTTAGATTGCCTGCTTAAGCGCAGGCCAGAGAGCAATTTACCACTTCGTTCCTGCTCTGAGCAGCTCCCCATTTCCACACCACGATCAACAGAGTATCTGGTTTCTCCGCACACTGCAGCCACAATGGAAGCAGCCCAAGGTTAGATATTTTTAGTAGTCCATCAGCACTTGCTACATAAAACTTTGTGTCTTGTGAAGGACTTCCAACAATATTGTCCACGTGATGTTGCCTGTATTGTTTTCTAAGTGTGAATGTGAAAATTGGGTCATCTGCAGGACAACTGACTCACCCACACCTCCCTCCTCCAATAAATTATTCTCTACCTGAGTAGTTATGATCTTATTTTGGTTTTGGAAGTTTTCTTTGCCATTTCTCTGGAGGATGTCATAATTTATACTAAGCCTCTGTCATTAGCGATAACTGCTTCGTAGCCCCCTAGCCTATAAGTATGGTATTTATATTTTTTCATTAAAATCCAGGAGCAGACTTTTTTTGAGTGGGGATGAATCTGTGATCAAATATGACCATCAAACATGAACTGAATTGTCTTATTTCACAAGCTCTAGAAAGGTGTTCTAAGCCTTATCACCTGGAATTGCCAGATTCGAAATACGTGTTAAATTACTGTATACTTCGATGCATTAAATTGCTGTCCATGCTACTATAAACAGAGGTAAATATAACTCCCGTTGCTCAGTAGTCTTTCTTTGCTTTCTGTTTTCTGCCTTCTTTATGACAAGCAGAGTGATGAAGATGATTAAACAGAAGGATTAAGATGAAGATCGAGGAACTAGATACAGTAATCTGATTAATGGTCTTACAGATCAATTAAGCTTCTCTTTTCATAGAAAAGTCTTAAAATAGTATAGCATAGTATTAAAATACCTTGTATTAAAGGCCCATTTTACTATTTTAGTATGTTATCTAATGTGAACTAATTCACAAATAATTCTATATGTCTATAACTGCTCTTCAGGAATTCTTACTTTTTCCTACAGTTAGAGGGAAACTTATCCAACAACATATTCACAGATTAGCAAGGTACAATCACCCTGAAAAATGGTGCTTTTTATTTTATTTCTATGATTATTTTTTGTCACTTTCTTGGAGTCATTGCAGACTCGCCTTTCTTGAGAAACAGAGGAATTGAAAGCAATTTTGGTTCCCATGTGCTTTTTTCCTCAGTTTCCAGAGGAAATTGCATGAGCATTGCAGTGTCCCAAGAAAACTGCCTAAATCAAAGATGGATATGCAATGAAAGCAGCATGACATAATTAAAAAAATCTAATTGTTCTCTCTATCTTCCTTTCCTTTTCTTTTTCTTTTTTTTTTTTTTTTAATCAAAGAAACAGTTGTCCTGGGCATACATGACCCATAATTAAAAACAGCTGCAAAGTGTTAGAAAAAAACAAGTGTTTTGCTGTCTTAAGTCAGTACAAAAATCCATAGAAGCTTTTCCTGTTATGTGCTGCTTCGATGATGATAACACACATGAAGCCTAGAATGATGTTTTCTAACTGTGTGTGTCATGGTTACAATTTCAACTACAATTTTATGTGAAAAGAAGAAAAGAATTCTTACTTTGCCAAGTTGGTGAGTCCAGACAGACCTTCAGCATCAATTTTGCTGATTTTGTTGCCATCAAGATGAAGTTCAGTAAGGGATGGGGGAAGGCCTGAAAGAGAGAACACCATTAAATTACTTTGATAAAAATGAATTACCTTTTTGTAAAGGACTTGTGTTACACTGAGGCTCTTTTACAGTAACAAAAAGATTTTTGCTAGACATGGCCAAGAGCAATTCGTTGAATGAAACAAGGAACTTTCACAATCAGGGAAACTGAAAACAGCTAGTAACAATTTGTTTGGCATGAAATAAGACCGAGCTCCTAAGGTCATCATAGAACAGTTTATTCTTAAAAAAAAAAAAAACTGAATGAAATTCTTCTCAGATATGAATGCTAGCTTTCATGATTATCTAAATGGGACATATATAATAGTGTAAGAGAAGGAGCCTTCATTTTTGCCAGACTATGCACATACCTAAATCTACAAGTGTTTGGCACCTGGATATTTAACAAGTAATAGCAGCAGAAAATGAGATTATAAAAATGAGGTAAAATAATTTTAATGTTATTTTAGGTAGGGTACATACTAGTTTGCAAATTCTGTTTATCAGGAAAAAATAATTGGAACCAAATATTTTAACTATCTGAGGTCCCTCAAAGGAACATCGAAAACAGGAAATGTGGGAATAAAGAAATAACAACTAGTATTAACTTTCAGAATCTTTTCAGCTATTTCAAAACAATCTGCTGGCTAAAGTATGAATAAAGTCAATGTAATTTCCTCTCGATTGGAACCATTCTGGTTTGTTTTGTTTCGTGTTTTTGTTTGTTTTTTTTTTTTTTTAATAGGTTATATCGAAGTTGCTCTTATTTTGTAGCAATTTGCAATGAAGTACTTTTAAAAATAGCAAATGTTTCTCTTTTGTGTAATAGTATTTTTGGCTTCAAACCCACAGACTTGTGGAGGGCTGATTTTATGCTTGCAGTTAATTCTACATTAATTTACATCTGTATAAGGTTGATCAGGCTCACAAAACAGGGTTGGAGGATGAAAACATTCTTCCTCGCTATATTTCAGCTAGGAGATAAGAAAAGTAAAATAACATAAACTGGCTGGGTTTTGTAAGTGCACCTCTTGTGGAGGGTCTCATAACAGAAACCCAAATTTTCCAAACTAATAAAAGTCAACAGACCAGAAAATGAAGTAGTCAAGTAATGGAAACTCTAAGGACTGACTCAAAAGGCTTCTGTAATCTTTTTTTTTTTTTTTCCCCAGCTGACTAGAAGTCACTGTATTATACCTGTACAAATCTCTGAAACATTCATTGAATTTCTTACCTTTTGGGATGCTGGTAATGTTGGTGTCTGCGATACGGATGTAGGAGAGCCTCTTCATCCCCTGAAAAGCTCCGTTTTCAATGCCTGAACTCTTGATTGGATTGGTGCCTAGTTCTGCCAACAAAACATGGTCGTGAGCTGTGCTGCAGTGTAGGTACCTATATCCTTCAGCTCAAAGCTAATTTGGAGGTACAACTTATTGGAGCATTTCTTGGCTTTCTACATAAAATCACTGATTGAACTAAAAACAACATCTTGAAAAAACACTGAGTTGATTTTGTTATAATTTCTCATGCTCGTACCTAAGACAATCACTTGATTCAGTCCGTTAAAGACAGCTTTCCTCAACTTCGAGATCTCGTTCTCATGAGCCCGTATCTCCTGAAGAGACTTCGGCATGTTTTCTGGGAGTTCCTTCAGGTTGTTCTTGGACAGGTAAAGTCTTTCCAGTTTCTTCAGAGGAGCAAAAGCTAACGGGCTTATTTTGCTGATTTTGTTGTTAACAAGGATCAATGCCTGTGGAGTAATAATGAAGGAGATCTCAGGTGACCACTAGAGAAATTATTTTAGGAATTAAACATTAAAAACTGGTTATTTTTTTCTAGTGTCTTTTGATGGCCAATCTAGTGAGCTGAAGAAAATGCAATGAGGTACTAAAACAAAAAGATTAAGAACTTCTGAAAGCAGTGAAAGGTAAACAAAGCCTACATTACATATACAAGTGTTATTTCATTGCTGAGGTATACACAGCTTCTGTTAACATCCATAATTTATATGCAAGAATAAGTACAACCCTCCCACTTGAAAGCCGCGAAGAACAAGTCATTCACATAAAACCAACATTATCATTTTTAGTTGCTTTTTTTTTTTCCTGGTTTCATTTATTCTGAGGATACTTTTATACCTTACCAATCATCACACAACTGTCCTAACCAGTTTCTCCTGAACAGAAAGTTCTGTGACTCAATACAGTGAAGGCACAGCCTCGCTTAATAAAAATATGTATGTCATCACCTCTTTGCTGCTAGTCTTACAGACTGCACTTATTAGACTTCTGTCTGATAATAACCTCTTTTTTTGCACAGATATAAGCTATTGTTTTTGTAAGCATAACTCGGTGTGGAAGGGGAGCAATGTGAAGTGTCATACTCTAAGTCCTGCAGTTACGGATCATGGACTGTATTCATTTTGTCTACTAAGTAGGTGCCTAATCTAGTTCTCACAGTTGTGGTATCTAGACTCAGGGTAGCTCTAATCAAATTAGCTCTTCATACTGTCAGGAGAGAAAGGCCTCCATAAAAGCTCTGTCACCTGTTATAGGTGGTCCCCGTATTCCTCTGAAATTTTACATTATTGCTAACTCTCTTTTTGATCAACCAATCATGACACAAAAAATGGAGAAGAGAGCCCTGTTACTGTCAGAACAGTAATGCAGCTAATGGAAAGGTTTTCAGATATGATACATACGAGAATTAATCTTATAATTTCATCTGCTTGGTGTCTACTCATTAGACTTACAGTGCTGCATGTTTGTGCAACGAATTAGGTAGAATGGGTTGTATCAATATCTATTTACATTTAATACTAGAGTATAGCTGTAGAACATCTTTGTTCACTAACTGTTATGCTATTTTCAGAAACAGAAGACAACAGTTGCTGCTAAACCACAAATTTTTATATTACAAATACTATGGTTATGATTCAGGGTATTTTAACACACTCTTAATACTTTCAGAATTACACTTCAGTCTGCTTCTTAAAGGAAAATTGAGCATTCAGCTCGTTCCACAATCAATTCGGTATTAAAGCAGTGCCAAGAAGTGTATCCACATCTATGACACCACCTCTCTATCATGAAAACTGAAAAAGAGGTGAGAAGATAGTGTAAAATGGTATTGGATGTGTGTTTTTTCCCCTAATGGACTCCTCTTGCAGACCATCATGAGCAAAGCAAGCAGCGTGTTCTGTATGTGGTTTTGCTGAGTATGCATAAAGCTGAGCATATCTGGTTTCAATTTTGTATGCTAGCTAGCAATAACACATTTGCAAGAGGAGGTAGAAAAGGTCACTCACAGTTCAGCAGAGTATTTCCTTAACAATAAGCCTCTCCCAAAATAAATATATTGGTCAGTGGAAGCCATGGCCCCAAGTCTCTTTTATTTGAGCCTGAGCTATAAGAACCTCCATGAGAACACATAGGGTACAAATGGGGTGTGGTTTCCTGAGTCATCATTGCCAGAAGCGTGATACAGATGTAGATGCTAAAGCATAGCGTAACACAGCTGTGTGCACACTATTAGGACATGGGAAACAATCCCAGCTATTATGAGGGGTACAGCTTGAATTATGCAGATGAATCTCTTTCATTGTTTTTATCATAATAATTCAATAACTGAATGTGCTACTGCTAATTACATTCTTCCTTTTTTTTTTTTTTTGTCTTAATTTTACCATGGATTTCTTTCTTTTCCATAGATCTCTAAGTCAACATTCAATGAGTTTAGACTGATCTTATCAGCACTTGACATTTTTATCCTGCATCCTGCTTTGTACTGCTTGGTCATTTATTCCAGTTAAAAGTCTGCCTTATCTTTTTTTCTTTTTCTTTTTCTTTTTCTTTTTCTTTTTCTTTTTCTTTTTCTTTTTTTTTTTTTAAATTTGTTGCCTTTTAGATAAAAAATGTTTGGGCTATGATTATGACAGCTGATGACCTGATGTGAAATATTTCTTGCAGGAAATAGATAGATATACATTCAGCTAGGCACTGCAATGTAAATATTCTCTGAGTAGTCGATGTTAAGAGGATTGTTACAGCTCTTCTGAGCAGAACTGATAGTTCTGACCAAAACCAGAAATTATCTGGGTATCTAGGATTAATCTGTTCTGCTTTCCCAATGCTTTCTCCTGAATATGAAAATGTTATCTTGGGGAAACACACAGAACTTGTTTCATTCAAACATTCAGAAAGTTTCTCACTTAGAAATGATGGTATCTATCAAAGGTATGCTTAAAAATACCGATTTCACAGTGGGAACTTATGTATAGCAGTATAAAGTGGGAAGGTATCACAAGCCTGTAGTTTTAAACATTTTTTTGTACGAGAATATCAATTCCCACTTACACCCCACTCTGCAGGTCCCTGCTCCCGGTATTTTAAACCGGGACTATTTTTCCACGCTGTTGCGCAGCTGTAAAGAAAAAAAAAATAATAAACCCACACACTAGTATTTGCAAGAGAAGTTTTACAGTTTTACCGTCTCCCAGAGCAACAGCAAGTGATGAGGATAACACACCAGCATAGCACCTGGCAAGCCATAACCCCTGGGTTCCTTTCCCACTTCACAATAACTCTATTATATGCAGGACTTAAAGAATGAAGTTATTAGCCTTGGAGCACTGCTGTTTACTTTCCTCAGAATGTGCCCCGTATGGTTTGCATGTAACAAAAGTTAAAACAAAACAAAATAAAATAAAATGGAAAACTCAGGGGAATTTAGAGGTCAGTGAAAACAGGAACTAGAGGAGAAAAACCTAGGGAAAACATCTGCAGGCAGTGCTATTGAGGAAGGGATGTTAGGCAAAAACATGCCACATGGCCTAACGATCCTGAATAAAGCCCAGATGGCATGATGGGGCATTATATTCACCTTGTCAAAGGATATGTAAAAATTTTTTATGGGGAGTACGTGGAGGGAAAAATAGGGGTCAACCTGGAAACGCTTAAAGTGCTGGAGCCCTTGGCCACGGTCTTGAAATGCTACCAGTATGGAACGATTTGGCAGACTGAAGAAACAGAGTCACAGACAGAAGAAACACAGAAGAAACAGAGTCACAGGAATTGGTAGTTTTATTCAAAAATCTGTCTTCTTCCACACTTCCATTTTTGGTGGAGAAAAGGATATTTCTTTTAAAATAAATTTACTCCCCCCCCAATAAAATAAAATAAAAAAAATTTGAAGCTTATCACCAATACGCAATAGAAAAGGCTGAACCCACCAATGCACAGCTTTCAGCATGACTTGGTATGGGTGCTAAGATATTTAGTTACAGGTAAGAAAAGAAGCAAGCAAGAAAGAGAAAACAAAGAGGCACAAATACACCAAGTATTAGTCATCACTTAGTCAGGCTTAGAGGATTCATAGCTATTGCCTATGGATAAGAGAAAAATTATCTTCCATCCTCATTTGCTGGAGATAAACCTCCCTTGTCATATATAGCGTGTAAACATTGCACTGTAAACGCTGACTCTGCTATAATATGGCACTGGGGTAATACCTATAGACTACCTTATCATGACTAGCAGTTTGCGCAGTGCTTAAAGAAAAAAAATCAAAGTTTTGCTCCAAAGATGGCTTACTTTTTACTGAAACACCTCTGATATTAGTGTAGTAAGGAAAAAAAAAATCACTGTATGACAGGAATAGATGTTGGCTCAGTTGAAGTCAGTGGGAGTCTGGCCATTTAGCTCCCTCTGGCCTGGTTTCTACCTCAAATATTTATTCCCAAAACAAAAAGGAGGATTCACAATTCAGAAAAATTTTGGAACACTTGTTGGCAGGCTTTTGTCAAAATACACCCTGACAAACTGCAGAGGGAGTGTGTAGAATCGTGTAGGAACTAGCATAGGTTTGTTCTTGGGGTTACCAAAACTTAGAATTTTTGCCCTGTCTCTAGGGGTGTTGAGCAGGGGACTGTATTTTTTTTTTTTTTTAATGCAACTTCATTATGTGAAAATCTCAGGAGATTGTTCTGAGGGGTTTTCAGCCCTACTTCCGTTCTTCTTAGATTAGAGTAGGTTAAAGTGAGAGCCTTGCCAAAATCAGAAGTGAACTGTAAAATGATGAGCAAATTGTTATCAGACATAATACATGGTGATACATCTGTTTTGCCAGCTGGGGCTGGTACTCTTACCTAACATCAAATCTTTAATGATGCATGTGTCCTTCAGGGTTTAAACTGAAAAGTCAATCTGCTGCCCAATGGAATTTCTTTAATTTCCTGGGTTATATATTCCATTATTACCTGTTTTTTATTACAGTTCTGCTAGGAACAGTAATGCCTTAAGAACTGTAAGCTCAGGAGTCAGGCTTCCAAATAAAAATAATAATAAATTTGGCTTTTTTTGTTTGCCTTATGGTTTTAGTTGTTAAGTCATACTCATAACGTAGACATATAGTCCAGATTTTCTGCCAAATTTTTAGGACTGGATGTACACTTTGAAAAAAGGAAAAAAAAAACCAAAACCAACAACAAAGAACACCAAAATATATATAAAACAGAACTTGACTTTTTTCTCTAATTGTGTTATACCAAGAGACAGAATTCTACAACATAAGCACTCGTTTTTAAATTAATTTAAAAAATCATAAACATTCGTAAACTCGAAGGAACCAAGAGTGCCTGGATCCAGGGAGGTCTCTGAACAGAATTCCAGATGTTATGTCTCCTGAAGGCCCTCTGATCTACAGTTAGGGCAGGAAAAGGGCAAAGGTGTAATAAAACATGACGGTGGAATTATTCTTTATTTGTTCTTACTTAAAGTCTTCGGTAGGGTTTGGTAGTAACTTTACCAAACTTAGGATCAAGTGGACACAGCTAAGAAAGCCAAGGAAAAAAGGGATGACATAGAAACAAGAGGGAAGAGATGAATGAACTGTGAGGGAAGGAGAAGGCAAGGCATTGAAACAACCGCCTGTCAGTGCAAATGAAAGATGACTGTGGAGAGCTGTTTGATCACATCCACAGCACCTTGTTGAATAACCCCGCGAAGCCAAGCAGCCTGCTGCGGATCGAGTTTGCATGGAGTATGAACTCTCACGGATAAGTATTGTGTAACACGACTTGCACAGATGACCAGGGAACAGCTGGCTCTACATTTTCCTGCTCCAACAATAAATAATCCTAACGCTCTAAAGTTCTATAGAATCTTTCAACCCTGTCTTTGCCTACTGAGGCAAGCATTTGGGTCATCTATTTTATCACAATTGGGCATTTTATTGTTGTACTGTGTAAAATGTCCTTTTTCATTAGCTTAGTATGCTGACTCTCTCCAAAATTTTAAGGACCTCGGAGTATTTTCTTCTGTTGTTTTCCTCACATGAAAAGATCTTTACCCTTTGCACATTTGCATCTTTTGCATGTGTGTTTTGTGTTGCATTTGGCTTGTTTCAGTGGAAAATTTCATTGTGTGTTAAGCACAACGCAAAGAAGAGTCTGAGGAAATGCGTGTGCTCTGAGGGAGTGCTGCATTTCAGAAAGATCAACATCTTTTTTTACTCAGAATATTTGTTAGAAACCTACAGCCACACCAAGTGGAAACAAAACATTTAAAAAACGGTATGTCTCAGTCCTGTTAAGAATGTCTGTCATTGATGATAGTGGGAATTGAGTTCAGACGTAGAAACTGGACGGACATATCTGTCTCTGTTTTTTTACAGTATGCCGGTGGTTACTGATTCTTCATTCTGTGATTTGCAGAGCATTATCTTTATTTAACATCTCTTTTAATTACGTCTGGGAAAAGGGAACTGAAGCTGTAATGAGTCATTAGAAGACTGTGTTCTTTCATTAATATTTTTTGATCTTTTAAGAGCTTTTCTGTATCCCTGGAAGATGTTCTTAGACTTTTCTTCAGTTAATCTGGGCACTTGTTGTTCCATAGGGAGCCTTCTTTTGATTAAAAAAAAAAAAAAAGTGCATGAAACTTTGCCAACGTAATACATTATTTTTCCACTTGATATTACTACAAAGTGTGTTTCAGTTTATTTGCCCGGACATTTCGTGTTGACAATCCCTCGGTGTGGATATGGTCATAACCTTAAGCTCCAAGTTTAAATCTTTTATGTCTTTTCTTTCAGGTCTTTTTTTTCAATATCAGTAGAACTGGTTTTAGCACTGTTGTATGCGGGACCATGGCTTTGCATAGTTCCGCCAGCTTAAATTAAGAAACGATGTTCTGTTTGATTTCAAACCAGTGGCACATCCATCTTCTTTTGCTGTACTAACACTGTGCCATTGCAAAATTCCTGTTGGAAAAGCCCGCAGTCACTGTTCTGTTGTTTGTGATGTTCATACAGTGATCTAATAGTAGTTTCTGTTACCTCTTTTTCCAAGTGCCAGGCGTTATGCTGGTTTGCTTCGGCTTTGCCACACAACATGCAACTCCATGTGCTGTTTTTGTAGACTCCTCCTTCACTCTGCATGAAGGCTTCTTCATGTAGTGTTTTGGATTCTTTATTGCGTCCATGGGGTCAAAGTACTGTACTCTGTCCAGAAGTGTCAGTCTGCCTGGAAAATCCTGACAGTTTCATAGAAGATTTTTTTTTCCTGGCTTCTCCAACAGCACCTCGCTGATTGTTTTGCCACAGGTCTAAATCCTAAGCAAGTTTTTTACACAATATCAGGCAGTTTCCTGAAACCGCAAAACTCAGTCCTCGGCCCTAAAAAAAGACTGTCTTGAATTTTGTCCCTATTCTCCCAAATCCTCTGGTAAAAAATAGTTCTTATCTTTCATTTTTAAATAGTGTGAAATCTCACTGAGTTTTTATAGTACAACTTTAATAGTTTAGCCACTTTTTCCAGGATAAATTTAAAACTATAAAAATATCAAGTGTACCAGAACTGTTGACTCTGGTGTTTTCTGGCAGGCATCTATTATTTGCAGATAAATATTCCCTGAGTTGTGTCCTTTTCTAATTGCTTGCCATATTTCCACAGCTGCAAATTTTAACTGCTCTTTTACCTACTCAGGAAGTTTTTTCTGATACAAAGAATATTTTTGCAGGTACTAATTACTATTCTTTCATTTCTTTTTTTCACTCAGCATAAGCAGTTACATTTGTGCTGAGAGAGAAGCCACAGAAAGTTTCTTTTCTCCTTACTTTGTCTGGTTTTCAGTACAAGTTGAACTTTAGGTTCAACCCAACTTGCTCAGGAAAATCTCTTCTAAAACCATTACACCTGGGGTTGGTGATGTCTGTAGGAACTAAGAAGGAATTTAAAAGGAATATTCAAAAGGAATAAACTGAATACACTGTTCATTTTTTTTCAAGATCTA
Source organism: Vanellus vanellus (assembly GCF_965231255.1). Lineage (NCBI taxonomy): Eukaryota > Metazoa > Chordata > Aves > Charadriiformes > Charadriidae > Vanellus > Vanellus vanellus. Next base: position 50,066,941 of record NC_138905.1, read on the forward strand.
TGAAAATTAATGTTTAAGGAATTGTTCCCTTAAGTGATCATTTCATGCAAAAGGTAACTGCAGTTGCTGATACTTTTAGATTTTGAAAAAATAGTAGTAATAATTTATGTAAATATTCCTGTTTTAGTAGAGTAAAAGAAGGTTTAGAATAGTCTAAGAAGTCTAGAAACTTTTGAACATCACACTGTCAAGTGTAACACTAATAAAAACCATGTGTGGGATTACAATTAAAAAGCATATACATTATATATATTTATATATATCTCTCTCTCGCACACACATATACTTCCTTAAAACAAAAGTGACAGTGGAGTTCTGTCAACAACAAAGCTTTTCAGTTACATTTATCTAAAAACAATATTCCCTTTTCACTATGACTCTGAAGAATATTTAATTGTAAGGTTGGGAATGGGAATCATTCCCAGATATTACACAAGAATAAGAATGATGCCTGCTGAGACTAAAGATGGTGCCTAGTTACATAAATGTACTGCATGACTAAATTATTATTTTGGGGAGGAGATGAGAGGATCGTTTCGTGTTCTTGAGTAAATCCAGGAAAACTGTATTGTTTTGAAAGTAATTTGTTAAAACGTATGTTACGGTTGTCACTCTTCTGTATGATTTCCGCTGGCCCCTAAGCATGTACAGGATACTTTTGGGAGCAAGATAAACAAATATTCTCTTCCCCGAAGAATTACCTGTTAAATTTGCTATTAAATTATATCTACTGTAATAAAAGAAAGAAAAAAAAATAATCCATAGAGTTAACCTCTATGAGATGACATAGTTCACAACAGCTTAACTCACAGCAGGATGTATAGCAGAGACCTGAGCTGAGTGCCAGGTAGGCAGAAGTCATGGGGATCAGTGTTTTTCATCCGCAATACTATGCTTGGATTCTTTTCATGCAGTATCATACAGAAGGACTGCAAAAAGATTAATTTCACTGATGAGACTTTTCTCCTTTTTCGCACCTTGCAGATGATCTTCCCTAAGAACACAGGACTCCTCTCAAAGGTAGAATAAAATTAAAACACATGGGGCAGGAATTAGGGTGTCCAATCCATTCAGTAGCGAAACAGAGGAATCAAAAAGAATTCTAGGGCACAAGTCTTCTCGTTCTAAAACCAAGTCAGATGAAATGTGTCATAGAAATACCTTCTTCTCTGTGTTGACTCCAGAGGTTATCTGTGTAACTAGCTCAGGTATAGACATCCATGCTAAAATTAGGTAACATGAACCTCGTCATGATTTACTCATGGAGGAGGTCCCTCCACTATGGACAGCCTGGCATTGTGCCTATTCCAAGAATTTTTTTAAAACTTGTCTTCTTGATGTTGCATTAAAACAAAAATTTAAGAGAGAATTTGCAAGTAATTAAGGAAATAAATGTTGATAGGATTATTTTTTTTTCTCCAATTATAAGTGCCTGAATGCAAACTTCTCTTTGAAACAGTGATTGTTAAGGTGACGGCATTGGCATAATGAATGGATAAAAAGTGGCAGTTGGCTTCTTGGTTGTGAATGAAAACAATAGAATAGAAAGAGGCTGTGAAGAGCCAGGAAAGCAAAGCCAAGTAGATTATACTGGTTATAATCAAAAAAGATCAAATGGAATAATACCCAGAATAAATTGAGTTGGTGAAAGGCTAGAAAATTAATATTTCAGAAATATGCCTGAGTCGAGGTATTACTTTCAAAGGCAGAGAAGTAATAGCCTTTTTCTGATTTGGAAAGAAAGAGATATTTCAACAAAATTGAGGCAAGACTATGAGGTATGAATTTTAAGATGTTGATGAAAAGTATAGAAATAAAGGAGGAGGACCTCAGACAGAGAAACAAAAATTTGGAAACAGAGGAAGGTAGTTGTCTGATGGAAACTTGGAAAAGAAGAGGTGAACCAGAGAAAAAAGCAGTCACAGAAACCAGGGAAGGAAAATATTTCAGCAAAGAGGAAAACAGACAGCAGTGTTGGAAGAGACTGGCAGGTAAAGGAGGATGAGGATGGAGTTTTGCTAGGAGAAGGTTATTGCAAAAACACATCTTCATTGTAGTGCAGGGGGCAGAAGATTGATTTGAAAAGACTCAAACTAAAATTAGTATAGAAAAACTGCTGACAAACACGGTATAAACAAATTTCTGTGAGCTCAGAGTTGGGAGGGGAAGGAATACAGTAATATTGGAATATTGGAGGTGGAAGGGTTGAGATGGATCTGCTTTTTAAATAGAAATAGACACTATGCCAAAGGGACTGAAAATGTAAATAAATAAGTGAGAGAAGTTATGGTGGAGACCAGGGGACTGAATGGACAGAACACGGGTATGAATAGCTGAAATGAGATGAGAAACTTCTGTGGTATGAGAAGTAAGTTTGCAGGAGAGGAATGGGAAAGTAAATAAGTAGTCTGGACTGGTGGAGAAAGATCACAGAGCAGTTAATCAGTTTTCCTTAAAAACCTGAGTACCAGGCCAAAATCATATTTTCTCTTCCCCTCCCCCCCCTTTTTTTTTGGTAAATGTTTGTTCATTTATACACTTACATGAAGATTCTTCACGTTCTTGAAATCTCCTTCTTTAATTTCAGTGATTTTGTTGTTCTGTAAGTCCAGCAGAGTTGTGTCAGGAGGAAGGTCTTTTGGCACTTTTTCCAAACCTAGGGACAGTGAAAAGAATACACAATTGGCTTTGAAAGAAACTTTGAATAGGGGTCAGTACTTTTCTTAGCAGCATTTACCTTTCAGTAAACACCATTTCTAGAACTCATTTCCTGAAGAAGCTTATGAAGACTTATCTGAAAGTATTTCTGTCTCCAGCCAGTCAAAGGGAGCTTTATTTTGCTATGTCAAATCAATATTTATTTATTCACATTTTCATTATGCCCTTTTCTGAGAGTATATCTGAGTTATAGCTTGAAGCAAAGGATTGAGTTTGGGAAAATTATTTCTAACACATTTAATTCCACTGAATTCTGTGAATAAAAATTGCTTTCAGAAAGAGGTATGGTATTTATTAATTTCACTGCATGTTAGCTTTTGTGGACAGGGGACATTTCCTGCTATTTAAAAGGTAGTAGCCTTTTTTGAAAGAAGTATGATAGTTAATTATAATCATTTCCAGAAAAAATACTGTTTGTTTGACAGCAACTGAATAACTTGCAGTGAAGTCCACCTTAAAAAAAACCAACCCAATCCACCTCCCCCCTTTTCTTTCATCTGAAACTATGTCCAAGTTTTCTGGAGAACAAATCTCTTGGTTTCCCTACAACTGCCAAAAGAACATCAGACAGTTTAAATTAAAGACTCTCTTTGGGACTATTTTCTGAATAGCTGATATGTAAGTCCGATGAAGTCATGGAAATGAAATTATTTAGTGTTAAATAACACTTGCTTTACCCAGCTTTCCTTTCATACTGTGACTTGGAATAGAGCAAATCTCTTATAGTCATTCTGATTTACCACAAAATTAAAATGTTCTTTTCTAACTAGTCTTTTTTTTTTTTTTTTTAACAGAATGTGAAATGCTAAATGAATGGTTGGTAGGAAAAATTTATAGACACTAATAATGTCTCTATATGGGCATCTAACAGAAGTGCACTTCTCTGGATAGAACAGTCTTTTTACCATTAAAGTTTTTAACAAGTAGTTCTGAAGCTATATTTGAATTCTCCTGGTCAAGATTTCACTGCATGATATTGTTCTCAGATGAAAGATATATGTCTCTATATATTATCTTTTTAAAGCTATATATTTTAACCTCAAACATGGCATTGCAAACACAGTGAGATATGCTTGCCCAGAGATAAGATATGTTTTGCTCACAAAGGTTGTGGAGTCTCCATCCTTGGACATGTTCAAAAGTTGGACTGGACACAGCCCTAAGCAACCTGATCTGGCTGACCTTGTTTTAGCAGGGAGGTGGACTAGACAATCTCAAGAGGTGACCTCCCAACTCGACAGTTCCATGATTCTGTTACGTTTAACGTTCCTCACAAATGTGTTTTCACACCTGGAATGTAGGCTTCTCTGTCAAAACCCATTGTCAAGCAAAACCACTTCTCTTTCAGTCCTTTTTAAAAAAAAATATATATGTAGAGTAAAACAAAATGGGTGGCTCTGATTTGGAAGGATTATGGCAAACCATGAAAAGAAGTATATGTTTGATACTATATTTAATCCTTTTAACCTACATAAAAAGCACTGTTCTATAGTTACTACTATAAAACTTAACCATAAACTCTAGAGAGGCCACGGTGATGTGTACTGGAGCTTTTTACTACAATTAGTGATGCCCTAAGAATTTATTAGAGATTTGGCTATACTCTTAAAAATATCTGCATGCAAATGAGGCCTTCAATTCATCTTTAGGTGCCTGGTCTGAATCTTCTGAAGTGTTGAGCATCTCTCAGGTCCCACTGGTGTCTGTTACTGCTGTTCAGTGCTCAGCAAATTCTGGAAACAAGATTGATTTTTTAATTATCTATATATGGGTGCGGGAGACCTAAGCTCTTGAAAAGTGTTTGCTTCTTTTAATCTTGCTTTTGAATTGATAATATTAGTCTGTACAGAACATATTTTGTTGTCCTACCATTACAAAAGCTTGGTTTCTGAACTTAGAAAACATCCTAGCTACTCTTTCAAATTTATTTTCCCACCCATAAGTTCTCTAACAGCAGCTAAAAAAACTATTAAAATATTTGGATCTGATATTTATTAAAACTGGGTACGGTATAGATTAACCTGGCTGAGTTTTAATCACACCAGTACCCAAAAGTTTTAAAAAGCACATACATCTAGCCTGGGATTAATTAGTAAAAGCTTCTAACATACATAAAATGACAAGAGCCAAAGCTCACATCTCATCCTGTTTACCTTACTGATATACAGTGCATGGATATATAATACAGATTAAGATTCTTCATATTACTAAAATAATCTCTCCTCATTCAGGCGTGGACTTCATTTCTACTGAAGGCAGTTGCAAAACCCTCATTACTTTCAGAAGTGTAGGACTAGAGTTCCAAATATATAAAAATGTGATACCATATAATTTGTATGTTGGTTGTCTTTGGACAGTTTCTGTCCTCAGTGGACAAGAATGATGTCAGCAACTAAAAATTCTCTCCCAAAAAGCACTACTTTTTCAAGATCATAATTTTGTTACAAGAAGTTTTTACAGTCTAGCAATTTTTATAATGTTTTTCACGTATAAATAAAAAAAAAAGTTTATTTATTTGTTTCCAAAGTAATATTACTATGTTCTAGTTGTCAGTACATTTATATTAGTAGACTGATATCTGTAAATAAGTGCTTATGGTAGAAACTAGGGCACATGAGAGCTATACAGTTGTCCTTTATGTGATGCCCTTGGAACATACCTTGTAAGAACACTTGGATTGCCACTGAAGGGGTAATTTTCCAGAGACTAAACTTCAGACTAGATTTCCAACTGTATATTTCAAGCCTTATATGTCAGCTTCTAAAAGCTCAAGTGTTATCCCTGAATAAGGCAGAACTCACAATTTCTCAGAGCAATGAAGTTAAACTTTAAATGTTTTATATTGGAATGATAAGACAAATCTAATAATCAGATATCTATTTGTGGAATGTGATTTAGAAAAGCTTCCTATCTTGCACTAGAAACTAGAAGGATGTACAATACAATAAGTAGCTTTGCATGCAAAGAATATAATTGTCATCCCTTAAAGTGTTAAACCTATTTTATTACCCATCTCATATATATTCTGTTATGCATTTCCTGAAGCTGTTTTTAAAAATGTTGCAGAAAACAGCTATAGAAATTATATTTGATTTTTTTTCTTCCCTTGTCTGAGCCTTGAAGAGCGAAGCATAGAGGAGTACAGGATGCACCCCGGGTGCTGGAGAGACATTGCATTATCGTTAAGCAGTGCAGTACATCCTCCAGCTGAAAGCTACAACAACTGGAGTTCTCCAGTGGAGGAAGAGTTTATAAATGGGTAGATCTGGACACTGCCTTGTAAAATCAGCAGCTAAATAATTCAGGACTAAACCATGTTTGAGGTGTGGACTGTATCCAAGTGTTTCACCACGTGTTACATCTACATTGGCTTCAAGAGCTATGCTTCAGTTTGCAGGTCCAGGTGCCTATGTAGGTAGATGTATGTCCAGATAAATAAATATAGGAGGAGCACTGGTGTAGTGCAAACTAGTCCCTGTGGGACTGGAGAGCAAACTTTCAAACCTTTCTGGTCAGGACAGGTCAATAGACAGCTAGTTCAGATGAATGGGAGAGCCTGAACTAACACGACAGCGTGACAGAATTTGAACTGAATTGAGAAAATTGTAATCCCACTAGAACTTAAAATGCCTCTTGGCTCCTGGCATAGAATTACTATTTCCCAGGAGGATTTTTTGATTCCTCTGTCTGAGAGACTGAGAAGTTTAGAGGGGAACTGTGGGCTGTCCTTACTACTCATTTCTGAGAAACTCAAGTGATGCCCATCTACTTCTGAAGCTATGTTGTACAGTATGACTGCATGTCCACCTACAAATGCCTTCCAGTGAAATTTATGTAATACCAACTGAAAGGGGAACTGGTGTTGGAAAATGTCAATTGAGTCACCTCTCAATCTTTTTAAGAACAGTTTACGCATGTATTCCAGCTCTTGGCTGTGACTTTTTCTACATTAAAGCTTGCTTCTTAAAAAGCCATATGAAAATCTCTCAAAGCAGTCTAACTTTTTGTATGAATAATCAGTGCTACACAGTTTTGTATTCAGTTCCCTGGAAATATTTCAGGCCTCTGGTTCCTAAGATTAACTTATAACTGATTAAAGATTTAGACTCTTCTGCCTTTCCCACTGTATGTTAAATTGAAGATACATGTGTCTTTATTTATTTTGGTTAAATAAAATGCAGTCAGTTATTATTTAAGTTGGTACATGCTTTTTTAAAAATTCTACTTATTCACAAATAAGTGGAAATGGTATAGCTCCACCCTTGTGAAATCCTTGTTTACACTGAAATTAAGAGCCTAAATATCCTGGAAATATAAGGGATTTAATAAACCCATTCATGTATCCTTAGTCATAAAGACCATTTCAATTTGCACTTTAAGTATTTCTTTGGGAGAAGTCATGACTTCCTTATAGAAGCTGAACAGCCATCAGTTCCTGCAGCACAGGTATCATCTGTATTATTCTCTGCAGATTTCTATAAGTAGAAATTTTCTTCTGTTCTACATTATCAACCCGTAGCACTCAACTATTCCCACCAGTGTACATGTATGTGTGTAAAAATGCATGCATATGAAAACACATAAAGAACAGCATATGCAATAGAACAGCAAAATGGGAAAAAAAAAAAATAAATGTGTAAGTAAGCTTGAAATGTTTCCTTTTGTTAGTCAGGATCAGCTGAACTTTTATTATCCCTGGCAGAAGTTTTTCTAACTTTTTCCTACACTAGTCGCTACACCACAGAATTTTGAAATAACAAACACAATCAAAATGTATTCATCAAAATCCCGCAGAGCTGGATCATCAACGGATTTCTTTCATGCAGACAACAAGGGCCCACACTCCTTTTTGGAAGTACTGAAAGGCTCATCTACAGTCAGCTAGAAGATGTTTGGTGGGGAGAGGTTAAGACGACCAGGAATCCCCCCGTAATGGAAGGATGGAGAAGGTAACTTTGCAAGATTCAGGCTTATCTCTGTGGGATCCTATCTATGTGGGGTGTAGTTTTTTCTCATAATTTCTTAACAAATTACAGCATCTGGCTGTTTAACTGTGATTGTCTCACCTCCAGGAGAGGACAGAAGGCTGATGGGTCTGGAGATTTTATGAGACCAGAAATTAGGCAGAGAAGAGCCAAGGCTGGTGTAATTCAGCCATTGCCCAGTCCCTGAGAGAGCAGCAATCAGTGGCTAGCCATCTCCTGCACAGCACTGCACCAGCCCAACTAGGGTATGCTGCCATTTTGCCAGACAAACAGGTGTAGGAGATGTAGCGAGGATTTGGGAACAGCATGAGGACGAAGGGAGGCTAAGGGGTTCGGTGTGAAAGACAGGCTAAAGCCTGTCAATAAACTGCTTTTGCAGCTGAGGGAATGACCTGCTCAGCTTCAGGAGCTGTGATCAAGCAGCGGTGGAATTGTTGAACTGGCAAAAGGAGAAGGGTGGCTTTTGAACCCTCCTCGCTATGAAGGGGTTTCAGCCCACTGCTCCAGTTTCTCAGAAGTAAGAGCCACGAGTTATTCTGCAATTTGGCATGGAGCCACATTTCTGCTGAAGCCGTAGGACTATGCAGAAAAGGAATGTAAGATTTATGGGGCCAGTGAGAGAGACTAAGCATATGGGAGTCTGAGTCTGCAGCCCAGAGATGAGGACACTTCCCTGAGAATTGCATCCTTGCAACACTGGGACCACATAGACAAAATAACAAATACGCGCACAGTGCCAATTATAAACAACTTTAACAGTGCAACAGAGCTTGTGGTGTGATTTTTTTGTGTTGTTTGTTTGGGGTATCTGTTTTTTCCCCCCCACCACCTATCTGCTTTACGACAAGCAGGGATGAGGCTTGTTCCTCTGAATAAACCTTCCCTTCCCCAGCTGGAGAGAAGGGGACAAAAGGCAGAGAGACATCTGAACGCTATAGCTCAGATACATGTGTTATTACATTGCAACACTCACGATTATTATCACAGGGGCCATAAAATGGGGCTCTTTTCAAGACTCCTTCAGTTTCCACAAACAGCTGCTGCCAGCTGAGGAATTTGGGCTGAGCTACGTGTAATTCCCAACCGTGATCATCAGCGGCGGCTCTCCCGGCGGAGGCAGCCTCTCCAGCAGCTGCCTGCACTGCCCCTGCACGCTGCTGTGGGCTCTCCCCTGCTCCGAGTCCAGCTCTGCCCCATCCCACTGACAGCCAGCAACCCTCCCCGGGGGTTGAATGCCCTTAGTAATGTCCTGAGTGGACTCTGGGGCAAATGAGGGAAATGGCAAGCCTACGGGGTCAAGAGACTTGGTCATGGAAAATAACCGGACTCAAGGACTGCTTTCTGGAAGGACGGCAAATTGCTTAACACAGCTTTGAATGCTTTGACTTAGAAAAAGTTCACTGATGCTTTCCCAGGCGACGTACTTTAGTATTTACTGGAAATTTATTCTCTATTGTGTGGGATTTGCAAATAGGACTAATTTCATTATTTGCGTCCTACCATCCATAAAATAAGAAACAATTGTTTTTCTTCACAGAGAAGTATCTAACAGCCTCCTTCTTCCACTTTCAAAGTAAAAGCTTGTTCTCCACCTTCCTCTTGCTTGCTATGAAATCAGCAGTAATAATTAAAAAAAAAAAACTTTAAAAAAGGCCTGAAAAATTAGAGAGTTATTTATCTCAAGTGTTTTTTTCTAAGAGATAAAAAAATCCACTGTCCATTGGAATGCATAAGACTCTTAAAATACATCTTTCTAAAGGTCATTCACAACCATTTTTTGGATTTGTTTTCTGCTCTCCAATCTATGAGAGTCATGTTCCATTAAGATCCATTTTGGACTTCTTTGTATCACAGATTATTATTTTTGTATACCCCTGACCCTTCCCAGAGGAAAAAAAAAACAAGAAACTGAACTCCATCCCCTGCTGAGGTGGCCTCTCACAAAGGTAGACCTACTGACATGTTACTACACGGGTTTTTTGCAAACATTTACAACATTGCTTCCCATAACAGTGAGGAACACAGAAAAATAGAAATAAATTCACACATTAGGATCAACTGCATAATTCTCAATTATGATAATACTAGGAATTATAAAGGCCCCAGCAAAGGTTTAAAAATCAGTGCATTGTTAAAACTGCGCTTTTCCATTTCCACCCACTCTGTGTAGTGAACACATATTTCTAAGTATAACGGATATTGCAAGCTACAGATGTTATGAATTATTTTTCAGTGCTAGTCACATTTTTGGTACGGGTAGATCCAGCCTCCTGGCTCCAAAAGCTAATACCTAAGAGTAATGATATATTCTTGAAAGTAAAAATCAAGCAACTTCCACTTCTGTGTTCTTTCTAACTGACTTTTCATTTCAAAGGTCTGGAAGGTATATGCCTTCTCAAGAAGCAGAGAAGTATCTTAGAAAGGCAGAAAAATATTCTGAAATCATCATGAGACTTGGAGGATTAAGACATTAAGTGAAAAAATCAAATATGAGCTTTCTGAACTCCTAGAATTGCCAGCTTTACATTTCCCCACTGCCATGGTTACGGACATAAAACATTCCGTCAGAGAATAGCAACTGCTGTGTGTGATTCATGCGATCTGCCAGCACCATGTGCATAATGGCTTTAGTCAAAGTGGATGCAGTGCAGATGTACTATCTATGAGTGCTCCTGCATTAAGGTGAAACGTTTGTTTCTTGTGAGTATTTGCAGTAGTCAGAAGAGAGCATTTCAATGACTCGGAAAAGTGAGCATTATCTAACAAATTACATTTTGAATTATCCTTTGGAGTAATATAATTTGATGTTTGCCTGGTTCGCAGTTTAAGCAGCAGGCGACAGATACCAATTTAAGGGTAGCTCCCTTTGGGATTTACCAGAATTAGCACTAACCTAATGGAGTAGCCGTAAAGAGTCATTTGGGGGGAATCTTCTCTGGTTTCAAGTAAACTTACCCTTTCCTGTTCTGACCACACGGTCATTGCACAGTCCTAGTTTTATTATGACCTGAGGGCAGAGATATGTTCCTGGTTATTTTGGGTACTTCTAAACATAACATGGCCATTTTTCATAAATGTTGTAGGGTTGTTTTCAACCTTGTTTCGTACAAGCAAACAATGGAATGGAAGGAGCTGCTGTGACTGTGTCTGGACATAGTGAATAACATTTAAATAAATGATGAGAGAGAATTTCCTGACTGAATCGGGGTGTCTGCAGACCTGCTAGTTCCCTCTTTCTACTCGATGGTGTTGTATATACCCTTGTAACTCTTAGATATTTTGGCTTTGTCACTTGTTTATTTTGTTAGTCATTTAGTGACCTTCCCCAGGTCAGCTATCAGGTAACAGTCATCTCCCTCAGTCCAAAGGATGTAAACTCTCTGCCACAGAGTGAGACAATAAAGAAGAGAAAATAAATTTTCCCCCTAACCCTGAAAATACTAGAATTTCCATTCAATTATCATCTCAAACTACTCCTGTATCTGAAACTTTCTATACAGGTCCTTTTCTAACCATTTCTGTAATAGCTTCCCTGGAAAAAGCAGGATTTTCCCTCCCGTGTTCATATTATCCCTTCTTTTCTCAAAACCGTTCCTACCGTGTCTATCTTTCTGGTCTTCTTCCATTGGCTTTCCCCTCTTTCATTGCTATTCCAGTATCTGCTCAGTATCTATTATCTGCCTTTTTTTTCTTTTCTGGGCTGTTGTTACTATACAAACTTTATTAGCATCATTCACCTTTCCTTTCCCATTCTTAATTCCCAGTGGTAAAGAATTAATACAATGTGTGGAAATCAAATCCGAAGACCTAATTGAACTTAAGGAAAGAAATGGCATCAGAGCTGAATGGTAACATAGATTTTTAGTCCTTTTTGGCTGCCTCACTTATGTCTTTGCTCCTACACCTCTTAGGTAGAGATATTCAGCAAAAGGTTTGGTTATTGCACCACTACAAACACTCTCCTTTCATGTCACCCTAAAATATGAATTAATTGAGAGCCTTTTTAGTTGAAGGGAAGGGAAAACTTGCACTCCAGCATAGAAACTGAGGTCATCTTAGGTTTTCACATTTTAGATGGTGCAGGAGATGCAGGCAGAAACCAGCCCTGGGATGACCTATTGCACATTTCTATTGTGCTGCTGATGCATTACAGAACCAGGCTGTAGCCCCATTTACACTTGCACGTGTTTTAAATGCTTTAGAATTTCTGTAAATAATCCGTCCATTTGTTGTTTTGCCATCAAATCCCTAAAGTTGCCATGAAGTTAGGTGGGCAGAAAAGGTTTCTTGCTTTCACTGCTTTTTTAAATATGAGTATTTATTGCGTTCCCTTTCTTATTGAAATTAAAACTGCAAACATCCTCTCCTCAACAGATTTTTATAGCAAGTCAAAGCACTCCAAAGTGATCCCAGGAAACAAACGCAAAGCTGGTATGGGACGCTCTCCTGGGTGCCCTCTCACTGTGCATGCAGGGAGCACAGAAATTCTTTAAATACTGCTTTTCACATATTTCATTCCCTATTGACCGCCTAAGAAGTTTGCGGTAGAGTTGCCTATATAGCAAATATAACACTGTTAAAAACAGGGTCATTTGTACAGAGATGTTTGAGTTCCATAATTGGTCCCATAGGTTGAAAATTACTACTTAGTCCCCCCCCACTCCTCCAAAAAAGCCTGTGCAGGTATGGTCCTTGGTCTTAAGGTCCCTTTGTGTCTGTGTTCATTGTTTCCATCTCTTTGCTTGCAGGGAAACCAATGCACAGGTTCTACTCCATCTATCTACTTTGCTTTCATAGTGGACATAGTAGGACAATAATGCTCTGTGTGAATGAGCCCTTAAATACAACACAATCAAAGAGACCTAGAATTCCAGCATTCGTCAATATTGTTTGTCAGGGCAGGCATATAAAGCAGGAGAAATAAGTTTAAATAAAATCGCAACGTATTTTGAAGGATATATTCCTAGATTTGAAATTTAGGAAAAGATAAAAGTATATTCAGAAAACTACTCCTTTTTTTTTCTGTAACCTGATTATCTTCTTTTGGCCCACTTACTTTTAATCACACGAGAGATCCAGGACATGGGTAAAGCAAAATAGAGACCAGTAAGTCCAGAGTTGATAAGGAGGGAACACTCTCAAATCTGGGTTAAAGAAGTGTGTTGAAAACCTGTTTAAAGCTAGAATCTTTCCTAAATACCACGGTAACAACTCTGAGAGCAGAGTTATCCTGAGCAGCTGGAGGCTAGTATTAATAGTTCCTTGCTGTGATCGGTGGCTTCACATAGGACCCAAAATCCTAAGTGTCTTCCCTGCTGGCAGTGGATTCTCAGTGAACATTGGGAAGGAGCCTTTGGACTCCTTAGCTATTCCTAAGTCTTGGCTGGGAACCTTTTGCAGTTGAATAGCACAGGCTTTATGTTGTGACAACACGAATCGTTTTTAAATATTTATATGTCTTACCAAGTAATACACCCTATAAAGGTGTTAAGAACATAATACACATACTATAGATGTCCATAACACTAGTAGGTGTCAACAGTGATTATTTAGTGTATTTGAAGCACTGTAATCACCTGCTGTGACTTGTAATAATTGAATTACATTTTACTGCTATCTATCAGATATTTATTTGTGCATTGGGAAATTTTAGAAATAAACTCTTGTCACAGTGCAAACCAGAAAACAGTCACTTCTTGTATCACTTAGTTGGCAGTCAGAATTTCCATTCCTGTCACTAGGCTTTCATAAATGGCATTTCCTAGCCAGAAGCAAGCAAACAAATCCAAAAAAAAAAAGAAAAAAAAAAAAATAAAGAAAGAAAACATACAGACTTGGTAACTGTTACCTTGGAGTAAGCGCTAATAAAGAAGGGATGCATTTAGAGTGGATTAGTTTTCACCTAGAATCACTTTTATCAACTGGAACTGGAACATCAGCAATTCAGGTTGTGATGCAGCAAGGCCTGTCTTTTACTGTTACACTGGCAAAAGCTAATGACTTTTTGTTAGTATAAAGCAGTCTACATCCAGGCCAATATAGTTTTTTTCTTGACAACTTTTCAAGAGTGTTTTCTAATTAATGGGTTCCTGACTTCATAATTTTTCAGGATGTACTCAGTACAGAGCTTCAATCCAAGGCATCCCAAAAAATTGCATCTAAGCAGAATATATACAGAAATTTTAATAATCCATGGCATGGTAACCTGAGTTTGTTTTTTCCATGCTTTAATTTTATCCCACATTAATTCATTATTCTGAAAGTAAGTTGTGTAGCCTCGAGGGGTTATTGAGGCACTGTGTTGGCAGTTTAATTCTCCAAGAGTGATGTATCCTTTCCGTCACTGACATTCACCTTAGACAGGATGAACTGCCCCACGGAGCAGCTGCCTAACTCTCCCCGTGGCTGTGGAAGGAGTCCAAATCACTCTTAGACACTTAACATCACCTGAGATCACTTCTGTATTACAGACAATACCTGTAATACTCCATATAGATCCTCCAGTCCAATCTCCAACTTTTGAGAGTATTACAATTCAGCCATTTAGCATGTGGAAAGCCCAATGACTTGTGTTTGATGACAGCATTGCTTATGTTTGGCTAAATAATGTTGTCCAAAAAGGCAGAGTTGGGCAGAGAGGAATCTTATGAAATTCAATAAGGGCAAGTGTAGGGTGCTGCACCTGGGGAGGAATAATCCCATGCAGCAGTACAGGTTGGGGGCTGACCTGCTGGAGAGCAGCTCTGTAGAAAGAGACCTGGGAGTCCTGGTGGACAACAGGATGACCATGAGCCGGCAATGTGCCCTTGTGGCCAAGAAGGCCAATGGCATCCTGGGGTGCATCAAGAAGAGTGTGGCCAGCAGGTCGAGGGAGGTCATCCTCCCCTCTACTCTGCCCTGGTGAGGCCGCATCTGGAGTACTGTGTCCAGTTCTGGGCTCCCCAGCTCAAGAAGGACAGGGAACTGCTGGAGAGGGTGCAGCATAGGGCTACCAAGATGATTAGGGGACTGAAACAGCTCTCATGAAGAAAGACTGAGGGAATTGGGTCTCTTTAGTCTGGAAAAAAGACGGTTGAGGGGGGACCTGATCAATGCTTATAAATACTTAAGGTTGGGTGCCAGGAGGATGGGGCCAGGCTCTTTTCGGTGGTGCCCAATGACAGGACAAGAGGTAATGGGCACAAACTTGAGTATAGGAAGTTCCACCTAAACATGAGGAGGAACTTCTTTACCTTGAGGGTGGTAGAGCACTGGAATAGGCTGCCCAGGGAGGTGGTGGAGTCTCCATCTCTGGAGACATTCACAACCCGCCTGGCCGCGTTCCTGTGCAACCTGCTCTAAGGTGGCCCTGCTCTGGCAGGGGGGTTGGACTAGGTGATCTCCAGAGGTCACTTCCAACCCTATGATTCTATGATTCTATGATTTAGTCTTCAGTTTTAAGGACACAGTATTGTGATGTAGAGGCTACTCTCAGTATAAGTGACAATATACTTTCCCAGAATTCATGGTGCCGTTTTTATTGATAATATTTTTGTTAAATGATCCAGTTCCATGGGGTCAGGGGTTTTCATGAGGGTCTCAGCTTTTATTAATCATAAAAGGAATAAGTCTCTAGTTCTTATTGTTAGGAGGAAAAAATGCAAATAACTTGTCCTAAAGGCTCAGTAATTACAATGTAAATTAACAAAAACTTTTTTATTTAAAAATTGTATTTGTTAATGTCTGGCCATTTGAGGATCCATCCTTTCTGTTACTACATCTTTAGAAACATGTAAAATTTTGAGCTAAATGTTTAGTTTTAAAAATTATATTTTTGAAAGCTGGGTAAACATTCAAATAATGTCAGGGATTCTAAAGCTAAGTACACAATAGTAAGTAATACTATCTGTTTTCTGGAACTTGTAAAATGACTGAGACTGATCACCAATGAGGTATGTACTATTTTTCTTTAAAAAAGACTTTATGTTGACAATAGCAGTTCAAATCAAGGTATACCCCAAAGGTACCCTTTATAATGAGAGATGAGGTTCCCATGGAGTAATGCTCAGAAAATGGGTGTTCAGATGTTTCTGGAAGATTTTATAAATCATCTTTCATCAACAAATAAATTAGCTGTTGTCAGGTTACCATGGTTCAGGTGTTGAAGAGCCAGCAGTTAATACAGTTCACTGTATGTGTTCAGATAAAACGCCTCATGTTGCAAGATCCCTGGAATAATGTTTTACATATCTTTGAGCTTTTCACCCACAGATCTCAAAGTGCTTTTCAAACACACACTCCAACACCCATGCTGAGCTTTAATACATCCTTCTTTACTTTACAGCTGGAGAAACCCTGCATTTCTGCACTCTTTCCAACTTAATCTGTAATACTGCTTGAACTTTGAATACTGACATCCATCTTTCGCACACTTTTTGGACACGACAAAACCTCCATGGATGCTCATGGCAAGAGGGCTGGAGGGACCCCCCTACATCCTGTGAATTCTCCAAGGAAGGCGATCTCATTGCATCCTGCAGAACACAGACACCGCTCACATCGTAAGGGGCTGCCAGACTTATCTGAAGGTGAAATAAAGCTCTGACCACCACCTCCAAATGCTCCTATGGAGCATTTTGCATCCACTGCAGGGCTGAGTAATGACACATGCATCCTCCTGCCTACCAGGGTGCTCTGGGAGGAACCTTTTCTTCAGACTCCTTTTGGGAAGATGGGACTTTAAATGGAACGGTTAATCCTTACCGGGGCTTTTACGAGGCACGTTTGCCTGGCCAACTGACTGCGCATCTTTCCTCTATTTATTACTTTAATACATGACGAGCTGACTCTGACCAGCGATATCAGCTACTCCACACCTGTAGTGCGCGCTAATAAGGAAGATGTTTGTGATTCCTGTGGAAAGTCTGACTACAGCATAGCAATGCCTTATACTGAGTCATGATTAAAAAGTGAACCTGTGGCTCCCTTTTAGCAACAGGAGGCAGATTCAGAAAAGGCAGTGCTTTTATAAAGATACCGTGGTGGCCTTCCTTGATGAGATTCTTGAGCCTGTTGCACAAAGGCAATACATCTCATATAAGGTAGGCACATGGGGCTCTCCTCTCCATCTGTCAGTAACCACAGCTCAGACAGAATTCTTCTTCAGGGTGTGAGAAGACGACATTCTCCTTCCTGCTAACTCAGCTCTTGGCTTGGAGGCAAAATAAATTAATTCGGAGGTATGTGCTTAGGGAAGATGTGACTGAAGCTTAGAAGTACAGGAATGTAAAAATTCAGCTGACAAGCGTGTAATTGGACCGCTGGGCATTTTTTTCACTGTTTTTATTCATTTGGATTTTTTTTTTTTAATTTTTCCTACCCAGTGCTCATGAAACAAGGGGCAAATCTGATCCCTGGATCCTGGATGTGACAGTTCTCCTGTAGTTTATTCACATAACTTTGTGTCAGATAGTTGGCTTTTTCCTGATGAAGCAAGAGTTTAAAAATAGAAAATGCCCCTTTGGGAACAAAAAGAATCATGCTGAGGACCAGGAGACCTCTCCATAAGTAACCCACGTTAGGGTCCTCCAGCTGCCTTGCTCTGACATGCCCTCCGCACCCAGGGGCACGTGGCTGCAAAGAGCCCTCCTTCCGTGCCAGAGAGCGAGTGGAAGAGAGGATCCTGATCCAGATTTCAACTTTCCTTTGTGGGACCTAATTTAATAAGCTCTTAATATATCCCTGGGAGGAGTCTTGTTATTGCCTGTAGTTTTTCTTCAATTAGTGCCCATGGGACTAGATGACTAAATCTGATAATTTGGGGGGAGGGAGGTAGCTAATTTGGTTGGGACGGAAAAGCCCAGAGGTGAAGGGAGAGGCGGGCCAGGAGCGGTGGTTTGCAGGGAGGTGGAAGTGTCATTTATGGTTTCGTGGCTCCCATGGGCACATTGCCTTCCTGATCACTGCACCCCAAGCACCCTTCATCCCACAGCCCAGGAGGATGCCCGGTCATGCTGGCAGGACCTCCACAGTTTGCAACAACGTTTTGAGCTTTTGAGGCCAGCTCCCAGCTTTCCTCCAGTCAGTAGGTAAAGCTGACTCTGAGTCACACAGAAATGGATTCAAGGTTAGAAGAGAGGAGAGCGGAGGGCAGATTTGCCTGTGAGCAGGCAGCACACACAGCTGTCCTGTCCCTGCTGGCAGGAGCGGCCATCGGACCCGTGCCTTGGTGATCCTCCCACTTGGGCCATGACCCATCAGGGGCTGTTGTAGCCACATCTGACAAGGATGGATGAAACTTAATGCCAAGGCTGGGGAACGCTGAATGATTATTACTTCCTTGAGCTCCGCCAGGGAAATATTATTTATTTTTCAGGGCTGCATATTTTAAGCTCAGGGAGATCTCTCTTCCTTCATGCCCAGAGGATGGATGTTATCAGCTCAGCCACTTCAAAAGCACAATCTTTTCATTGCAGTATCTGCAGCGTGCGGGTTTAAACCAAGCTCAAAATATATCTCTTTCTTATCACCTCTCTTGAAATTATCTGGGAAACACAGACCTGGGGCCTTAATTGCTGTATTTCTGAGTCTCCTTGTCAGTATTAACCCAGAAGCATCTGTAGGCAGTGGACTGTAGTGCAACCCTTTGGAAACGATGTGTGCGTGAAGGAGGACTGAATGAACATGGGAGCAAGTACAGCAACAAAGGGTCCCTGTGTGAATATCCCTACTTTTTTACCAAGTTAAAACTCCTTACATTCTGCAGAATTGAAGCAGACTGGGGACAAGATCCCAAAATAACTTAAATTCCATCAGCATGAGCCACTGTAACAACAATAAAATCTAAGACCTTCGTGGCATGTGGGGCAACCTCCTCTCCACTCCCCACCTCATGTTTGCTACTATCTGGCATCTAAATGGTAAAAAAAGAAAACACCTTTCAACAGGGACAGTACTGTGAAAGCTTTATGAATGCATGGCTAGGTTAGTCCATGCTCATTTGTGCAATTTGGCTTGGATTATTCACTGGGTCTTTGCCAAACGTTTCTGTTGCGTAATAATGTGGCTTGCTTTAATAAATTCACAGAAGTTTCTAGGGATGTAACTAATGTTTCCCCCTCCTTTCTGTAATCATGCAACACCCACCACAATGAGACCCAGGTCCTAATTGGTGAATCTGTGCCATGATTTACAGTAATTATCGAAGCCAGTGCTATAACATAGGAAAATAGAAACACCCGGCTATACATTCAAGCAGCTGAGGGAAGACTTAAAAAAAAACCCCAACTCTATAAAATCATAAGAGAAGTTATTTGTCTGTCCACTGAATAAATTGCCTAATTTCTCTGTGAGCAAAGCCAATTTGAATTGATTTTCTGCACTGCACACTGACTTAGACTGAATAATACTGGCTTTAACCAAAAGCAGTCTCACTGAAATCAACTTCATTACTTGAGATTTCTGCATGGGAAAGTCAAATACAGTGAATGCAGGCGTGGCTTCACATCCTGCTGGTCTGACTGTGCAGACAAGCCCTTGTACGTGAGGGAGTAAGGGGAGTTTGTGAGAAAGGTTCTCATGGTTTCAGCTTGAACAGTGTCTAAGAAAGACATTTAATAAGGAACTCCAAAATGTGTTCATTGTTTTGGAGCGTTTCCAAGCCCTTTCCTCCAAGAACTGGTTCCAACATATATGATTCAGGGCTGGTTATTCCATGCTCATGTATTCCAATGGAAATGGGATGATTTCTGTGTTGAGGTACTAGACAGTATGATTAAGGGTGTTGGAGCTTGGACCATGCAATTTAGAACCTTTTAAAATGTTTCCATCCCCACAGCTGACCTCACCGAATTTATTTAATATGCATTTGAAGGAATAGCCTTGAAAAGCTATTTTCTCTACAACAGAAGTCTGTGTTTTTTCAAAGAACAAATGAAATGTACATACACAAAACATACATTAAAAAATCAAACACTCTTTGTGATCACAACAAACGTCCATCTTGTCAGGGCTTTATGGCCTACTTCATACAGTACATTCTAGTTAACAGTAGCGGTAGCACATTTCTTTTGACAAAAACCTAGTTACGGAGTGGCAGTGCATGGCAGCCTCACCATCTCAGCTGCAAACCTGTGGCTAGAATATGCATATAGCCTATGAAGATATTCTTGGGCTTACCTAGGTCAGAGCACTGCACCACGCGAAGATGGCACTGGCAGCGGAAGGGGCACACGGGTCCAAATCCAGATATGACGGGATCATCCGTTGGAGGCATATCGGCCGACCCTTCATCCTCCAGCATGAAGTCAAAGAGGCCCTGCTGGTGGAACGGCTTGGCCAAGCATGCTGGCAGCAGTAGGACGAAGAGAAGAGCCAGCCTCATGGCTTAGTTCATCAACTCCGGGCAGAACCTAGGGACCAAAGCAGGAGATTTACAACAAAAGTAGCGGTTTCCCATAGTTGCACAGTTCCTGCTGAAGGAGGTCCAGCATATCCACCAATTGCATAACTGTTCCTTTCAATAAATGAAAACTGAAATGTGAAAATAGGACAGTTATGTGATAGGAGTCTGGTAACTGCTTGTCAATAGTGGTTGGGGTTTTTTTACAGAGCAGTTTAAAGGCAACTGTAAACACATCTGTTTGCATATTTAGAGTAATATTTATTAGGAACAGGCAGTGCTGTCAACTTTGTTATGCAAAACAGTCAAAACAATAAGCCACATTTTCCATGTGTCTGTTTTCTGCCAACGTAACAGTCTATTTGATTTCATTAGCATTTGTTTCATAGCAATGGGTTTGTCTCCTGGGGACAAACCTGAGGTTCCCAAAATCACTGTAATGCAGTATTTCATGACTTGAGAAATATTTTATTAAAGTGCCAGCTTGTTGTGTGTTTTAAATTATAGCCTAGTAAAACTGACAGAGGAAGAGTAGGATCTAGTGACAGGGTGGAGAGAGAAGGGAATATCTTTACTTGTTTAAATGAGCTATACTTCTTTCCTAGTTTAAACAGCACAATAAAATGGAATACGATGTTGTGTTATATTGGATGTTCTTGGCTTGCTTTTGAAATTTTTGGTTAGGGGATATTATGATATAAACAATGCACCCTGAAAATCCTCTGCTTTGCACTGCATATGCATATGAATTGGTGCTTGTAGTATTGTCAGCACACTGTCTGATGGGACTTCAGGGCATCACTCTGCAGACTTTGATGTTCAGGAGCGACTTTACACGAGTATGTATTGCCATAGACATTAACAAGGAAAACTGCTTAAATATGTGTTCTCAGAACATAGGCCTAAATGTATTTCAATACACCGTACACTGTACACTACCTGTGTTGTTGTGTGCTAAGGAGACATTACAAAACAGCTGTTTGCGGGTTTTGTATTAAGGTTGTATAGATCAACTAATTTTCTGAAAATTATTTTCTTTTACTATTTATTTTAAATAACGAAGCTTCTCTTTCACAAACTTTTGTGGGTGTCAAAACAGCCCACAACACAAAATATGAAGAAACCTGCCTTCGAGTTGCCAAGTGATGGAAAGGCAAACTTGTCATTTATTTAGAAGTCTTTTCTTTAAATGGATGACATAGTCCTGAATACAGATGTTGCTCTTTGAAATGAAAGCAAAAATGTTCACTTGCTTCTTCAGGTCAGGTCAATAACATCTGAAATGCCTTTTCTGGGTGCTAGCTGGGATTACTTTTTTCCTAGCAGAAATTATCTAAAAGTTAGGGGCGTGGTATAGCATTTCTCAGCTCCATATTGACTAATGGAAAGATAAAAAACCTGGGGAGAGGCAGAGGAAGAGGAATGTCTCCCTCTCTGCATTGACATATGGAACCTACCAGGCAGATGACTAACATGGGCAGCTGAAGTTAGGTGAAAGTGCCTAACACTCTAGAAAGAGGCCTGTCTCTCTAGAATACCACATCCAGGTATTCTAACAGGAGCGGTTAGTATAAAAAAAAAAAGAGCTAAATAAATAAAAACACTGGTCTGGAATTAGATACAATCTATATTGTGCCTGGGTTCCATTTCCTTTATGAATTTCTACCTACAGATGCCAATAATGCAACTCTGCAGAAACCTTTAGGGCTCAGTCTTGAGAGGATAGTAAGTTTACCTCATAAAATAACCGAGTGTTTTAGAATCATAATTTACAATTCTGTCATCTACCTAACAGGAAGACAGGTATCTAACATCTTCAGATGGCCCAAAGTCTTCAAAGTGACTTCACATGAGGTAAAGCACTGTTTCTGTTGCCTCTTTGAGAGATGTAGTTGGTTTCTTAACTGGACCCAAAAGCATTTTCTATTCCTGCAGCAGACATATTACCTACTGCATGCACTGAGGGGTTTTGCAGACCTCAATGTCAGCTCGAGGGTCAGATCATTTTGGCATGTCCTGTTAGCCCAACTCAGTGCTGCGCAAACCCGTGCCATGTAGCAGAGGCAGGCTGTGTCCCCATGTGGGCCATCCTCCTGCCCTGACCCCCCCACCGACGCTGGGGCTGGGTCCCGTCCCCAGCAACACCCCCATGATGCACGCAGAGCACACACAGACAAGCGAGGATGTCACAGCAAAGTGGTGTTAATACACGGTGGCGAGTTCTTACCACGGTTTAAACTAAAACAAGATTTTTGAAATGATCGTTATTACGTATGAATTATTGTAATACAACAATGTGATTTATTAATAGTCTGAAACAGGAAGACAAAATCTGCTAGATCGTCACCCTACATTGTAACAAGCTGCCTTGTGAAAACGATCAATAAAACGTTACCCAGTACAAATTATTTTTCAGAACGTACATTAACATCAATAAACATTGGGAATGCTGCACACCAACCCTGGCACGGCCCTGTCAATCAGTACTTTTTGAAGAGCTTCCCCAGCTCTTTTTTACATATTCCTATATTTAAAAAACATTTTAAAATATTTAAAACTACTTGTATTGCCCCCCGCTCCCTCCCCAGGGGCACTGCTGAAGCACCGTCCATCCCAAGAATGTACAATCAGGATTTTATCCTGGAGTTAAATTACTACCCCTCAAAAAAAAAAAAAAAACCAAACAATTCAAAGGCACTTTGGAAGTGTTTTCACACTATACTTCTTGTTCACATTAATATTGATGATTTCACTTATCTCAGTTAAAGCCTGTAGTAGGCCTTTTCCTTTGGTGTCACTTTTGTCAAAACTATAATGAAATCAGTAGGAGCTGTGTATAGAGGAAAACTGTAGGACAACAAAGGATATAAAGCATCTAATCTGAGGACAAAACAGAGCAAATAGCACACACAAGCTGCATATTAATCAGGAAATAGGAATAGATATGTGTCTGAATATCCTTATTCGTATAATTATTCTTACTGCAGGCACACACATCTGTTCCTATTGTTTGCATGTGTAAATTAATATAAACAGTTAGAGAAAAAATATATACAAAACTGTACTAGTAAGAAAAGTTTACATTTCACTTACGAAAAAAATAGAGAAGGGAAAAAAATCTGAATTCTTAAAGGTCTGTGAAACAATATTTATGTCTGCAGGACATAACTGTTTAAATTTGCTTTAATTATGTGTTTACAATGAGAAAGACTTTTCCACAAACAGAGGAAACTATAGCATAGACTTGGCTACATTTCAGTTTAAAATACCACTGGAAATGTGCTTCATCAGTTCACGTCACCACTGTATTGGTGGTCTTCTTGTCAGTTTACCTTAATATTAAGTTTTAAATATTAGTTCACCTACTGTCAGAAACCTCTCAAAATGCCACAAAAGACAAGTTAAACAATACGTGCAGTTTCAAAAAAAAAATCCTCTACATTATATGTTTTACCCATTTTGTGTAATAAAGTCTAGAAGTGCAAACATAGGAGTTGGAAGTTTTAAAGAGATTCAAACTCTGTTAACAGGAGTTTCAACTCCAGGAATTTTCTTTTCTACTATTTCATTCATAGGAACAGTCTTTAAATGTTTGTACACTGTAACATAGCACTTTCTAACATTACAAAGGCACTACAAATGCTGAGCCCATTTAACTAACTACTAAGATTTTTTTTTTTTTCTGCAATTAAAATTATATTCATTAATGTCTGAAATATACACGGAGAAAACCGAATGAAAAAGAAATCACAAAGTGCAGTTTAAAACAGAAATGTAAGAACTCACGCATTTTTTACACTCACTCCATCACCGATTCTAAACACTGGATTGCAAACAGAGAATATACTGCTGCAAAAGTTTACAGTAAGGAAAAAGAAAGGACTATAGCAGTGCTTATACAAATCAAAACAAGAGACAGAACAGTCAAATAAACAGTAGGAAATCTGCACAGTCCTTGAGAATGCATTCTCATGTTCCCAAGAAACAAAAGTGCTGGATACAAAACTTAACATTGCTAGACATTTAGTAGGATTTTTTCCTTGCTTCTCTTAAAATTCAACTAGTTCTTGCCGTAGACTTGCCTGAAGTTTTATTAGTGCAGCATAGTTCAGGAGAATTACTGAAAACCGTACCTTTTAATCCAGGGATTTGCAACAGGAGCTCTCAAAGCTGAGATGTAATTAAACTAAATATTCAACCCAGGCAAAAGGCTTTGCAGGTGTGGAAAGGAGGAGGGGGTAAGTTCAGCTCAGTGACTGTCACTTGGTGGAAAACCCTCCTGCTTCTATTCCATAGCACAGTTAAAAAATAAGGTTTCTCTCAATGAACACAATCCAGGCTGACACCCACATTAGATCATATGGTAATGATATGTCTCCTGTATTGTAGCCAGAAACTTTATCAGCTCTTTTGCTTTCTTTTCCTCCTTTCTCTTTTTCATTTGCTTTATTTCTTTTTCATATGTTTAGAATCCCGAACTACTTGTACACTATAAGACAGATGCTTAGCTCTAATTCATCTTACTTACTTTATTTATGTCCCTACAACATATATTTAGGAAAGTTTTCTTGGTTTTAACTATGTTTTTTTTACTGACTCATTACTGAGAAAAATTTTTGGCTGTTCCTCTTGTTTATAGTATTTGTAAGTCAAGGAAATGATATAAAATTAATCTTGGACGTAGTCAAAGTGGAGATTAATATCAGAAAAAGGGGGTAGCTTTAGGTAAAACTATTTAAACAGATAGTAACCTGCCTTTGCTTATGCTATAATCACTGTCAAACCAAGTAGTATATAGTGTAATATACTATTATCCTGTCTAATAATAGAGTTTTTATGTATTTCTTCAAACTACAGCATGGTTTTGATATATATGAAAATCATGTTTTCATTAGTAGAACAATTCTAACATTTGTGGTTAGAACTGCTTTATATAAACTTTGCTTTTTTTTTACTGCTTTCTTACCAGGACAGCAAAGCAGAGGGGAAATTAGCTTTAACTGGGTTTTTTTGGGGTGGCTTTTTATTGTTGTTTTTTTGCTTTTTTTTTTTTTTTTAAGAGACAGTGGAGACTTTTTAAAGCATGAAAGGAAAAAATGTATCTGACTCGTTCAGATTTATATTATATTTTAGTAATTTCTGTTTTGATGCAAATGTCAGTGGAAGCTAAAATGCAGTTTCTTTATCCCTGAGCAATTTTAAAAGTCTAGCAAACTGAAAGGAGAGCAAATACAATAATTGCTATTTATTTAGTAATCCAAACACATTGTGAACATGTGTAGCTTCCCTGTGCTGTTAGCTGTCCTATATAAATACTGGAGTCTTGTGTCTCTGTGTTTTGACTTGTATCCTTTTATTTCTGCCCCTAGGCTAAGACCAGGTGCAAATCTGGAATTAAAGCCTGTAAAATGTGAAATGATGTTTAAAAGAAGTCTGAATTTTTAGAAACACAATGAACGCTTGAAATTTCAGCTATTCTCTTCATTTAATTTCAAGAAGAGCCATTAAAACAGCTCTTATTATTGCTCTCCTTTGGTGGAAGAAAACATGGTAGAATAATTGACTGCTAGTTTTGGTCAGTGTAGCACAAAGGTGTAATCAGACATCTTACATTACAGCTTCTTTATATAGTTCACTCTAAAAGCTAAGGATCGTTTATTCACCCTTAGTCCTCCGGCTAACTTCTTTCCCCTGCCTCTCCACTGGATTCAAGACTGCTAATGATTTTTGTTGTGACATTTTTCTACATATGATTAGTGGTGTTCCAAGCTTTCATGCTTACAACAAAGCCTTATCTTTGTCCAGAAGTGTCGCCATGAGGCTTGCTGAAATCTTGGCTGCATCTTAGTAATGTCAGTTATTTGAACCTTGGTCACCAGCTGCATCTGGTGTTTAAAAACATTTCAAAGCAAGATTTTGATGAGGAACAGGTCAGGGTGAACTTGTTGTCAGTTTGCTTCACAAAACCCATTCATATCCTTTCCCAGTGAAATCATAATACATTTGTTCTGATATCTGTTATGGGGTTGAAAGGTGTTATAATTTAATAGCTTAGTCATCTCTTTAGAGGCACAGGATGGGATGGACAGCCATCTCTCCTTCTTTTTTGTCTTAGGCATTAGGGAGAGTCAAACAAAAACATGAAGATCAAAGTGAGAGCAGGTGGAGCACACGGTGCCTGCTGGGTGGACTGGGGGCTCCCAGTCTGTCTGCTGAGGAACTGCTGCCCGTAGAGGGAGAATTTTCCTACTTTTTCTGCCATAAAGTCCATCCCAAGAAGCTCACAGGGCAAAAGATGTTCCCACCTTTAGGGATTATGAAAACACGCTGCCTGTCGATACCCAGAGGTAGAAGGGGTGTGTGTTAGGCATCCAAGCTCTCCCGAAATGCAAAGTGGAGTATGTGGAGGACTGAGCAACTGAATAGGAGAGGACTTATGACACCAAATATTGGTGCAGTACCCTATTAATCGTTTTCAGTCATTTGTGTGCATTTATGGGAACGTGGGTTCCTTTCTGGTACAAGTATTCCTTTAACCCCACTCTTTGGCCCCTGCTGTGTCACTAAGAAGATAAATAATGTTTTTAAAAAAAAACAACCCATAAACAATATTAAGTCATTATGTAATTTTAAGGACCATACACAGGGCCTAGCACCGATAAACTCTCCTTCTCAGTCTGACATACTTTGACTACGCCTTAGTCAATATAAAAAAAATTCATTATTAGAACAAACTTGGTTTCTATATGATTTTATTACTTCAATTTAACAAACTTATAGGGCTACATGCTGCTCCAAATACTGATTCCCAGAAAGTTACAGGCAACTGCATGTTAATGTTATTTATATAACAGTCTTTTTATTAAATTTTGATGGATAGCATCTGCTTCATTTGCTCACAGCTTATTTTGTGGACCTTTCAAAGGGCGGTGGTGGCAGAGGAGACAGGAAGCCTGCCTGCTGTTGACTTCTCTGCCTGGGTCCAGTGGAAGTCTCTGCAGGAAGGAGATGAGCAGCTGCCCTGTAAGGAGCAAACATACCCTGGGGGAAACGCTCCTGGAGCGCGGGGCTGGGCTGGGAGAGACGCACGTCCAGCAGGAGCCCAGCACTGCCAGCACAGGTTGCAGATTCCTCAGAAGAACGGGGAGTCGGCACAATCTGCCCCTGGGAGGTGTAAAGAAAGGCTTTTTTTTTTAGGGAGCTTGGGGGAAAAAAAAAAAGGTAGCATTTATTGCAATCCAGAATGTTACTAGAATAAAACCTAAGCGGGAGAACAGGATCTGTCCTGCAGGAACATGGTGGCCCAGAGATTCAGGTTCTTCCTCGTTCTAAGTTTCCACTACAGAAAAAGGCATTCTCTTTGGACTGCCTTCTAATAGTTCCCAGCTTTGATGATCAAAGACTGGTTAGCGTTATTGTGGTTGCTGTGGTCAGGAAGAGGGGCAGGCAAATCTGCCTCCAAGTCTTCATGAATCAGCTAGGTAAGTGCCAATCCCCATCAGGAAGGGATGAAACCAGATCTTCTGTTTGGCTGCCTCTCAGGGGCCTTCTTCACATCCTCTATCTTGATATCTCATGCCTGGGCTTTACTAGCTCCCTAGCATGGCATTCTCCACATTCTCTAATATACTACTGCCTGTCCCTCCTCTCCTTTCTAGACTATTTATAATAATTTCTTCCAATCACCTGTAGTAATCTGTTATTTACCATAGCAAAGGAGTTCCTCTACTAAAAATGTGAGTAAATATTGTCCCAAGCTTAGTAAACATTGATCCAGGTAAATATTGACCCAGGCACAGCCTGACAAGGTAGCTAAAGAGACAGAAATGTAATTTCTGGGTATTCTGAGTATCAAAGTTTCCTTCAGTGCTCTGTGACCTCATAAATTATAGTCTTGAAATTCTTGACATTTCTATAGATCAAAAGAACCAATGTATCAGATTTTGGACATGTGCTACCAGTAGCATTATTTTTATATAGCTGTGAAAGCACTTCTTGTATAACTGTTTGAACAAAATAAAACCAAACTTCAAAAGAGAGAGCCCTCTCTTTGGAGAAATAGCCTCTTCCATCACTGTCTGTCTTCCCTTCTCTCCCTTCCCCACTCTGCACGAGTATGTACCCCTGTGTACCAATCATCTCCCTGCTCTCTTCTGAAGGGACTCTGTGGGATCTACAGGTCACTCTAGGAAACAAATTAAAATTGTCCTCAGCTGAAGTATCCAATGCGTGATCTTGTCCTTTACTTTGGTCTCTTTTCTTTGGAAAGGCCAATCTGTTCCTGTGCTGGACACTGGTTTTCCTTTCCACTGGCATTTCCATTCTCTCCTGAATTAAGTTACTTTGTCCAGGTGTACCCAGCAGCTGCAGGAGTTAACCACATATCGATGTAGTCTTACTACTCACTATGATTTCAAAGGGGTGATCCCCAGGGCTCAGTACTGGGGCCAGTTCTGTTCAATATCTTTATCAATGATCTGGACGGCATGACTGAGTGCACCCTCAGTAAGTTTGACAACCTCAAGTTGGGTGGGAGTGTTGATTGCTTGGGGGCAGAATGTTTCTACAGAAGGATCTGGACAGGCTCGATCGATGGGCTGAGGCCAATGGCATGAGGTTCAAGAAGGTTAAGTGCCAGGTCCTGCACTTGGGTCACAACAACCCCATGCAACATCACAGGTTTGGGGTGGTGTGGCTGGAAAGCTGTCGCACAAAAAAGGACCTGAGGGTGTTGGTCAACAGCTGCCTGAATATGAGCCAGCAGTGTGCCCAGGTGGCCAAAAAGACCAATAGCATCCTGGCTTGTATCAGAAATAGTGTGGCCATCAGGACTAAGGGAGCGATCATTCCCCTTTACTCAGCATTGGTGAAGCCACACTTTGAATACTGTGTTTGGTTTTGAGTCTCTCACTGCATGAAAGACATTGAGATGCTAGTGCCCAAAGAAAGCCAACAAAGATGGTGAATGGTCTAGAGAACAAGTCTTATGTGGAGCGGCTGAGGGAACTGGGGTTGTTTAGCCTGGAAAAAAAGGAGGCTGAGGGGAGACCTTATTGCTCTCTACAACTACGTGAAAGGAGATTTTAATGAGGTGGCGGTCTGTCTCTTCTCCCAAATAGCAGGCGATAGGACAAGAAGAAATGACCTCAAGTTGCACCAGGGAAGGTTTAGATTGGATATTTAGAAAAATTTCTTCACCAAAAGGGTTGTCAAGCATTGGAACAGGCTGCCCAGGGAAGTGGTGGAGTCACCATCCCTGGAGGCATTTAAAAGACATGTAGAATCATAGAATCATAGAATCTTTAAGATCATCGAGTCCAACTGTTAACTTAACACTGCCAAGTTACCACTAAACCATGTCCCTCAGCACTACATCTACAAATCTTTTTTGTAAATGTAGTGCTGAGGGACATGGTTTAATGGTGGACTTGACAGTGTTAGGTTAACAGTTGGACTTGATGATCTAAACGGTCTTTTCTAACCTAAATGATTCTGTGATTCTATGAAATGCTCTGAACTTAACTTCCACCCTTCAGGAGGAAGCCTGTCCTAACTATTCCTCACACTTTTGTTGTGTAGACATACATTTTGAGACCACTGTTAACTCTCTCCCTCAAAAATGCAACAAATAAGTAAAACAAGACTTTGTATGAGTCCTCCTAACTCCTAACCATCCTAGAAATAAAGTGAGAGAAAAGTAAAAGTGATCATGGACCAAAGACGCCAGAACCTCACTTTGACTTTACCTCTTCGCCTTTAATTAATGGTGAAGAAAACATATGCAAAAGCATTTGCTATCATACATACCGATATACCTCTGTATTAGTACTCAGGTGCTCCATTTGCTGTGTATCAATGATAGACAGCATTATATTTTCTCCTGCCTGGCTTCTGCATGAGTGTCAGCAGTCTCCTGACCTCCAGAAAATCTCTTACATGAAGTGTGGGCTGGCAGACGCTCCTCACCAAATGTACCAGGAGGTCACAACTCCTTACGGAAAAGACCTTCCCAGGAAAGAGTGTCACTGGGACTGTGGGTCACGCAAGAAGGAGTGATGACTGGAGAGGAAAGAGGATTAGTTTAGGTAAGAGGAGATGAAATTTCAAGTGAGCAGCTGTTTCATCAGATTTTGGCCTTTCTTTATATTTTGCAGTATCTTGGGTTGGAGTCCAACCATTTTCAAGGTTCAGATGAAAAATCCAAACCTTAATTCTCATTTTGAAGGCCCTTAGGTCATGCTCTGGACAAGACTCATCATCCCAGCTGGATTACACAATGCCCTAGAAAAGGATGACAGTAATTCATGCAAATGTTGGAACTATACTCCTTGCATGTCATCTGTTAGTCAGGGGTTATGAACCAGCATTCAAAATGAGACACATCCTGTGCAGCTCTGAACAGCCTATTCCCAGATTATGAAAAACATGTGAATAGGCAGGTCATCCCTGATTTCCAATTTAGTCATCACAAACAGTAAACTTTTTCAGGGGGAGCTAGTGACGGTATTACTGAGAAAAGTCCTGAAAAAAGGAATGGAATAGGAAAAAAGGACCTTTACTGTAGGGTTTGTGTCTGTGTGCCTGTATTAAAATGCTCAGTTTTGTATGTCGGCAATCTGCTGAGGAAATAAATAATTTCTAACTTCAGCTAAACATACGAAACAGTGACTTTGAAGATATGAGCAATGACATCACAAAACTTACCAGTTTTGTTTGGATTGTGTGACCTCACTATAGAGAGGAACTGTTGAGTATCTTAAGGTGGATGGTGATGAGTTACATGAGAATCAGCCCTGTCTAAACAGGGGGTGACCTGTGGGGTTCAAATGAAAAGGAGGTGCTTTTCGTAACTCTTGAACCTTTGAAGTAACTCACTGCAACTGAGAAAATTTAAAAACATAATAAAGAAAAATAATGATATGGGAGCAGAGTCCAAATAGCATAGACAATATCTAGCATTCAGGATGGAGAAGGGATCACGAGAACACTATACACTGTACTCAAATTTTACCTCATTTGAAGACATGGAAAAGTAAAATACAAGTCTCTTGAGTGGTGAAATGGACATTCATAAAAACAAAAGGGCAACAAGAAGTTTTTAAATTCATTTTCACACTATCATAGCTCAGAATTAAAAAAAAAAAAAAAGTTCTTGAATATTTTTAAATGTTTTTCTACCAACATAGAATCAGATTTCTTCCACTTCCAAGATCATTTGGAATTAGAGTCATCAGCCATTAAATACTTACAGGTTACACTATTGTTCAGGGAATAGTCTTCAAAATATCCATTGCATTTCATTAAGTATTTGAAGAGTCACTCATTTTAATTTGCTATTAACCAGATACAGGCTTTCTTTTCACTACTATTTAAAGCATATTCTATTTGTATTCTTATAAATAATCTCTTCAAAGGATTCCTCTGATCAAGTAATTGCACTGACATTCCTCAACAGTAATTTTCCATAGTCAACCTAGATAAAACATCGTGAGGTTTTCTGAACAAATCAGAGTTTAATTCTACTTGTAAAAACTTTTAATGTGATGGCAATTCCTTCAGCTATTGAATTACAGTGGAATGTTTACTCTATTGGTAATTCAAAAAATGAAGGCTATCCTTTTTCTGCATTATTCATTGTTTTAGTTCCTTCTTTACAACATGTTTTTCTGTTACTTTTTTGTTCCATACTGTGTTCCTGGAGCAACCTTCTCTTCCAAAAAGACCAGCTATAATTTAATTTAGAAGATAACACACATGTCCATTGTATTGCAGCTGAATAAAAGTTAAACTATACTTTGATTATGAATATTCTTGGTTTGCATTTGTTTGTCTCACTTTTGGATTTTTGATTATTTTTTTTTAGATCTGCATGTGTAATAGATGAATTTATGAGCATGCTGGGACACACCCCCAGGAAACATAAACCATACCATCTTACTGAAATTGCAGCATTCTGTGATTTATGCCATTTCAAAATTTAGCCACTGAATTTCTTGACTTATCTTCATCTATCATAATACATCAGGAATACAAACCCTTAGAGATCTAAGTCAAGATTTGGAAAAGTGATTAACAGTTTTTCAAAATCTCTCTAACAGATCTGATTTTCAAAGAAACTTTCAAAGAGCAGGTTTTGAAAATCAGGTATTGCATAACGTACTGGAGGATAGAGAGAGAAAACAGCCAGCCACCCACACCAACTAACCACTTTTGAAAATCTCAGTATATTGAACTGGTTTGAATCTACCAACTAAATTTAAGGATGGAGTTACTTTACCATACATGTGATAATTAAATAGGATGTTTCAAAACGAATGTATCAGCTTTTTATAACAAGATGGAAAGCTTACCTCTGAGGAAGCCACACATATGCTTGCAAGCAAAAATCTATTCAGCGACTGTTCTTGATTTATAAAACCAAAACCAGTGCAAATTGGATCTTGAGACTTAGACAGGTTGGAACAGTCTATTTGTCATGTTGTTAAAGGTCTTCCACTGTGCTCTTGCGCTCTGTGTCTACTCCAATTGTTTGAATCAGCCTTGCAAGAAGAATTACCTATCTTTCAGTCAGAATTAGAAAATTAAATTAAATTAAAAACCCCAAGGAGGGGTTGACACTCTATGTAACCCATTCAAGCCTGCAATGCCATTTTGGTGCTAATTTAAAATGAGAAACATTTGGCAAAAGAAACAATGGAATTAAATCACAAAAATAAATAATTACTTTTCAAATTATAGGATAGCAGAAAGAAAAACAACTTTTAAAGATACATCCAAGAAATTTCTAATAATTTAAAGGACTTCACAGAATCTTTCAGGCCTCACAAAAGCCTTACTTCTGTGCCTTTATTTTGTTTTTTTTTTTTTCACTTATCCAACTATGGATACAATTTAGGTTATATTTTAGTTTAAAGGACACCTGCTATTTATTCTGAAGTGCCTGTCTAGTAATCATAATCTATTTTTCAAGCGCACATCCAGGATGGAAACCTATGTGGTTTACAGCGAGTCCATTTTGTAATCTCACTTCTTCTTCCAGGTCCCAAAGACGCTGCATTCTCCCAGTTCCAACAGAATAAACCTCTGGATTATGGATTACAGCAGTCTTGCAGGAGTAAATTAGGGTTACTTAGGGTTGACTAATACTTTTTTTTTGTTCTTCTGTGGCCTTGAAGTGCTAAACTTGAGGTCACCTGAAGTCACTGGGATCTCTTATACCCTTCGTTATAAGCATTACCAGGACATGCAGGTGATGGCATTGCTGGGCTGAGAGTCTCAATGGCCTGACCAGTCTGATGAGCTCAAATATTCAACTATAATGACAAGAAAACATGTGCCTTTGAGGGCAGGTCTCTATTTCACCCCTTGCCTCCACTTTACATTGCTTCATTTCTCAGTGTGTTCTGACTCTCCACAAACGTTCCCGGCCAGCCATTTTATATGAATTTAGTATAGAGTTATGGAGCTCCTACCATCTACTGGACTTCCCCCTCCTTTCCTGCAAATCTCCCCACAACCTCTCAGATTTTGTGTTCGTTGAGACATTTTGGTGCTGTTTTCCAAAGCAAGAAACTTCTTTGTATGGTTTCTTTTTCAAATAGGGAATTGGTAATTTATTATGGTGTGTTTCAGATGAAAGGAAAGCAAAACTGGTGGCACTAAAAAAGTACAAAATGTGTGAAATGCAACAGCCAAATATGCTGGAGACAGCAAAATGGTTTTTGTAGTTTTTAAAAGTATTCTTTAAATCTTGAAAGAAGGTTCAGCCTGTCTGAAAGTATTATTTTTTTAAGGTTTCTCTCATAAGATTATACCACAGGATATTTTATTTAAAAAAAAAAAAATCAAACCATAATATGACCTTCTGTTTATAATAAAAGATTGGTGGCTGTAGAAGATGAAAATTCACATTCTTGTATTTCAGGTCTGAAGCTTCTAAAAATAATGTCAGATATCTTTCATCAAGGAAAAACAGAATTAAGT
The DNA here is from genome assembly GCF_965231255.1 of Vanellus vanellus. Classification (NCBI taxonomy): domain Eukaryota; kingdom Metazoa; phylum Chordata; class Aves; order Charadriiformes; family Charadriidae; genus Vanellus; species Vanellus vanellus. The sequence continues at coordinate 50,101,006 of NC_138905.1, forward strand.
TACTGCTTTATAATGAATGTTTGAACAATATTTATTATAGCTGGAATTAGTTTCCTTACCAGTCTGAGAATTATTTGGCCTGTTCTGAAAAAAAAAAAAAAAAAGTGAATTTTGTCTTTTACATATTCCCATTTTTCACCAAAACAAATGTTTAAGCGTGTATTTTCATCTTGTCCAGTTAAAAAGTGATGTGCACTTAAGGATTTGCCATTTTGTACTCTAAAGGAGAAAGAATTGCCATTTGATACTGAGGAGAGATAAGCCTTGTGCTGGGTGCTAAGTGGGACTATTAAAAATATTGTGATGAGCCTATGATTCCTACGATTATAAACTCTTGAGTCAGGGCAGCTGGCAATTATACGACAAATTAGTACAAAATGTGATTTAATTAAATACGACATTTCTAGACATACAGAGGATCTTACCCTCTTTTTTTTTTTTTTTTCCTAGTCTCATTTTGTTTGTATAAAGCTGGTGAAAAGAAGTGACTGATGGTACATATGCAACAGCTTTACCAACCTCTGACCAACAGTGTGCCCTATGCCCAGACTTCCCAGGCTTATCTTAAGTGTAAAAGCTGGATTTTGGTTTAGATCTACTGCTTGCTGAATTTTGGATTTCCGTGTTAGTTTTTCTGAAGTCCAAGACCCATCACCTCATGATTACATAAGGCGCAGAAAACTGTGCATCAGTTTCATAATTCTTCCAGTCTCTTTCCTTTTGGAGAACAGTGTACTCAATATAGGCAGTAACTAGACACAAGGATATTCTCTATCACTATGAGCAATGGCTTTATATCCACATGTATTTTTATTTAGAAGCTTAAGAATTAAATTATTTTAACAAAATATCCTTTTGCTTGTCTTTATAATCATCCATCTCTTTTTGAAAAGAAAAAGACCCAAAATCATCAGATAGGAAATCTGATTGTCTGAATTGCATGTATGAAAAAGTCCGAAAGTAATTAACAGGAAACAAAATTGTTTTTGTATAGTATTTTTAAAACAGCCAACACAATCAAATCGAAAATTAACAGAAAATTATATTCTTACCGTAGAGCTCTGTTCTACATCCTGTTCCATGTAAAAATTCTGTTGAAAGAATCTCATTCATTATTTGATTCTCTTGGGTGTTGAGTCATCTCTGTAAAAACACATTTATTTTATTTCTATTTAACTCAATAAGATTTTTCAATAAGAGTGACTGTAAACTGGAGTCCCACGTCTCTTTTATTTAAATGTACATTAGTCATTAACCAGCTATATATTGCATAGTAAATATGACTTAGTGTTTACAGGGTTGCCAAGCATAATGTAGTGGTTTCCCTCAGTGTTCATTAATTTCCAGAAAAGAAAAAAAAAAAGTATATTCTATCTAAGGGAAGCTAAGACAACTAATCTCACATAAATGTCATGAGTTGCAGATCTGTAAAAACTGTCACAAGTGTGACAAACATTCTTCTGATGCTGATATGCTTTTGAGCTGATAACCCAGAAGCACTTTACAGTATATAAACTGCATGCTACATCTGCAGAACAGAATCTCCAGCACCCATTTTCTCAGTAGTGGTATTCCCCTGGAAGCTTGTGCAAAGTGTAGCATGAAATTCACATTAATAATAGTAATGCAGGAGAGAAAACAAAGGAGATGATTTAGTCCACCCTCCTGCTGTGAGGCCGCATCAAGTAAAACACCTCTCAGAGATGCTGATTCTCCCACTGCGTCTGTTTCTGTTCCCTGCGCCCAGGCAGATTCAGGAGGGCTCCGCTCCTCAGCACTGTTGCTCAGCTCCACTGATGATTAAAGCTTTCCTAATATCAAACATGAGCCTCTGCTGTAAATAAAGCTAATTACTCCTTATTCTCCTTCTTGCGGGGCAACTCATCCCAGTCTTCTCATAGCAACCTTTTGCATACTTGAAGAGCGTCATCATTTCCTTCCTAAGAATTCTCTAAACAACTGCTGACCCTCTAACCTTTTCTCTTGTCACACTTTTTTTCCCAATCTTCTGATGATTCATTTATTGTTGCACAGATTCTCTTAATTTGATCTTAATATGGGGTACCTAACACCTTAAATGAGTTTCTTTAAAGCCTAGAAGAGTTGAGCAATCATCCTCTGCGCCTTGTATGCTACACTAGAAAGCCTTGTACTTTTATCTCTGTGGAAATATTTATTGAAAATAAAGACTTTTCAAAAGGATTGACTCTTGGTCTAGTTACCTTTTCCTTCAAAGTGATTAAATCTCTTCTTATATTTAGCCTTAAAAAATTGAAAGCAAAACTTGTTTTTGTATGAACAGCCCTTTGGTTGAAAAAATCTTTTTCCTTGTGTTATGTTCTTTTACATGTCTTCAAAATAGATTAAAAAAGAGCAAACCTCCACCTTCATATCCAATACAAAGGCACTGTACCACCTACCGCGTGAAAATCACAAATTATCTCAGATGACTTTATGACATCTTGTAGCTTGATTTCCCCTTTTGCGGAAGAATGACGACACTGACTTTCTATGAAAAGTATTGTTGAGCTTGCCAAGGGTTTCTACATCTTGGTGGCATTATAATCACATTTTAAAGAATTGTGAGGTGGATTATTTGAATGTCTGGCCTTTCCTCACAGTCTTTGACTACCTTACTTGCAGTAATGAAACAAGATCTACATCCGGCGGATAATTTTCCTACTTCAGAATCCAACAAAATAGTTCACAAATCAAAAAGGTGACTACATATTCTGAAACAAGAAGGAAGATTGGACACATCATCTCCTAGTTAAAACAGTGTAAAAAGTGACCATCTTGAATTCCTGGCTTTTCTGTAGACTACAGGATTGGCTGAATCAACAAACGTGAGCTCAGCCGTTGGAAGGTTAATGTCTAAATACCCTCTTCAGGGCTGACGGTGAATATCAGTGCCAAAGCTCTGAAAACTATTCTAAAACTAGGGGTAGTAACATTTTATTTTGGTTGCTTTTGTCTATTTTTGTGTACTGATTGTGTGGGCACATCAGTTAACGCAAGCAGAACCCAGCAAAAACAGCTCTGATCAGATTGAGGCCAAATTCCGTTGTGTCTTGGAGGCACAGTAAGAGATCAGCAAGAAAAATATATGTATAATCTGGATGTTATTTCTGAACACTGTTCTGCGTTTAACAGCGAATGAATGAAACTGGACATCTACTTCAAATGTCTGAAGTAGCAAATCTTTCTGAGACTGTGCAAACAAAAGTCATGCATAAAAATTACTGTTTTCTTTGCAGGAATCCAGACTTGGATTTCTTCAGTTTGTCTGGTGTAAATATTGCAGATTAAAGTTTAATATAAGACTATGTTCAACCTACTGTAACTGGGTTTACAGCTGTCATTTAAATTTGACTGATTTAGTTCTTTTTACCCTTGCAGAGACCATTTGTAAATATTTCATGGGAAGTGCATATTATTTCAGAGAAACCTCGTGGTCTGTTTAATTTGGTCCAAGCAAAAGATTTCTATCTTTTAATGTGTCTGAAGTAAAAAATTACGGAGTAAATTTGCAATGCCATTGAGCCTGGGTTTTCCTCTTCACTGGTACAATAAAAAAGTGGATGCAAATTTTATAGCAATCCATTTCACATGAACCAGTTACTGAGGGAACATATTAACACTGGGACACACAATGATGTGATTTGTAGAAATGAAAGAATAGCCAGGCAACTTTAAAATTGCATTTCACAGGACTGTAGAGTCATATAGAGACAGCAAAGTTTTTTCTGGCACTGAAGAGACCGGTTGCAATCCAGATATTTTCTTGTGAAAGCCATTCTTGGAGGGTGGATATGGAAAAGGCAAAGTAGTTACATTCATTTTCTTTTGTATTAAATGCCACTATGTAAGACATTCCAGTATGCAAAAATATGTATCGCTTGAATATCTGAAAAGTTTATGCTCTAGTACATAGTGCTCCAAATAATGAGTGGTATCTGGGAATGAGCATCTCTTGTGAAAAAAAATAATACCTCACTCATATAAGATTGGTTGTGAATGAATAAAAATATTAAATATAATAGAGGGGAAAATCAAAAACATAAGACAAAAAGGGGAAGGAGAGTGCTAGATGGAGAAAGATTAAAGTTCAGGCTACGCCTATTGCTCGCCAGACTGAATCACTTAAAGTTTTCCTCCCCTAGCACATATATTTTTCTGACATCTTTTCCCATTATTCACCAACGAGACTTAAGAAATATGTATGCTTGAACACTCCCACAGGGTTATACTTCTTTCTACTTTCTCTGAGAAAAGAGAGAAATTTCTTCAGTCCCTTCTAGAAAAAGGAACCTGTATTGTTACGAGGCAAATTCTATGTTCAAAGTTTCTTAACTTAAAACGCTGAGAAATTTCTTCAGTCCCTTCTAGAAAAAGGAACCTGTATTGTTACGAGGCAAATTCTATGTTCAAAGTTTCTTAACTTAATTAAAATGTGGGCTTTTTTAAAATTTCTAAATGACAGGTAGCGTGGCTTAAACACTGGAATAATACCATTAAGCACTAAACTCCTTTCAAGATTGTACGTCGCACAGAGGCCACCAAAAGCAATCTGGCTGCTCACTGACTGCTGCCCGACAGGGCTTTACCCGAATATTTCAGCGGGGCTGCCCTGGTGTAGTTCCAGGGTTATGCAGGGTATGATAAGAGCAGAAGAGTAAAGGCTGTCACAGGCATGTCGGAAAGCTTGTGTAGGTTATCTAGGATGGGCCCCCAAGGAAGCACAAGGCTTATTGGCGTTCATAAAGTAGCAGGCAAACCTGTTTACTAGATATGCGCTATGTAGTTGGTTTGTTTTTTTTTTTTACATAAGGTTTTTGACTCAAATATTTATTTCCTTTATTTAACAAATAATGATGGTCTTTGGAGCAAGTTATTCAATAAGTGAAGTTGTTTTCCTCCAAATTCATTCAGCTTTGCCCGTAATTTAAAAGAAAACTTTTTTTTTTTTTTTCCACAAGAAACAGGAAGTTCTAAATGCTTATTTAACAGAGGGCAATGAACGCTTCCCAGTATGATGTAAAAGTAAAATAAATACCATTCTCAGTCACATATTGTTCAGACAGACACAGTATAAATAGATTATATGAGAGGCCGTGAGAAAACTGCCTGTATTAATAGGCTGAGATATGAAAATAGTTTGAATAGTATTATTTTAGTGCATTTACTCAAGGGTGTTTTCGTTATTCTCCAGATACACCTCTTTTGCCTTATGGTAGAATACTGAAAAATAAGATTTTTTTTTTTTTCTCCCAAATAGTTTGGAAGGAAAAATCCATGTGATATTCTGAATAAGAAATATTGTAACACAGATTTTTTTTTGCCACTGTTCTTTATCAACAACCATTACGGTAGAAAAGGCGTAGAAACACATTTTCCAAAATAACTGTCAATGATCAGAAATAAGCATTTTCCTCTAAACCCAAACTTTTTTACCAAATTCTGCTTTTTGCATTTTAAAGATTCTTTTGATAAACTTTTGTTTGAGTGGATGCTTAAAGTGAAAGGCCTTAGCAAACTCGTTCATCTTACTGCACACAAGGGAATTATTTTCTTCCTTAATTTCAGTGTAGGTTGGATATGAACATAAATAAATAGGTCAATTTTGTGCATCAACTCAGTTGTGTTTGCTCAGTGGGAGATGTGGGAATTCAGCACTTCTAAAATGAGACCACATATCTGGATACAAGTATGTATTTTGGGAACTGTATTAGAAAATTTAAGCTACTGTGAAATCATGTATGAATAAAACATTACGGGAAGAGTAATCAGATATTTCACGTACTGAAAAAGTGTTGGCTCACATACACTTTAATAAAGGTTTGTATTTTACTTCTGCAGAACACATTTAGAAGAACCACTAATTTCACTAATACGGACTTTGTCCAGACTGCGTTTTTCTCCACTAATGGTAAAAAACCATTTAGCCTTCCGCAGCTCCAGTATCTAATACTTTATCTTTCCTTGGCATGAGATTGGTCTGACATTCTTTGCATAGGGAATATTTGGGAAATAGCATGTAATATACTGCTGTTCATTAGTTGCTGCTGAGTTTGATTTTATTAGCATACATGCAGAGTATCAGAGTAGGCAGAGTACCAGGCACTGCTAGGGAATTAGCGTTCAGTGTATTAGCCAGAGAGAACGCACAGGCTTCTTGGCAGCACTCCTCTTTCTTAATAATATCACTGATAGCTTTTTAATGTACTAGGAGTACTTCTAAATATCAAGTAGTATAGGTTGATATGCCAGAAAACATACTTCTGCCATCTGAAATGTTGAAACAATTAAAAGTTTGAAGTTATAAAGCTTTTGATTCTTTGACCAGACGTGTTTCTTAACAGGTGCTTATCTAGTAACAAGAAAATAAGGCTTAGCTGTCATTTCAGATCTCTTGGAGCTATGCTATAAATTGTAATATTAAAATGGTATGTATTCAAGTGACGTTTGAAAGACTGATTTTTATGTTCCATCCATGTGATCTTTTTGAAATATGCCATTAGTTTCCAGTTAGCAGCACCCATGGAAGTATAGGGATGTTGATGAAAGCAGCAACTAGAAAACAACAAAAATCACTGCACTTACGTCACATTCTTGGCAAATAACTTGTCTTTCAAAAATGGATCATTTTTGCCTTTGAATTGTTCACTGTCAGTGATTTTAAAATATATTGACATTTATTGTAATTTCTACTGAGCAAAGGGCTGAGAAATTATTGGAGGTAACATTCAGATATTCATTTCAACCAACTTCCACATGTTCAACCAACTTCCACATGTTCCAACACTGAAAATATTTTGCCCTTGTACACACCCAAATATAGTGGTAACTCAGAACTCAATCCAGTTTAAATAGTTTTTATTTACAGTAGGTGTGTGAAATTTCCAACTCACATTTTCATATAGAGTTATCTACAGACAGGTGCTGACTCTTCTTACGAACAACTTTACATTTTCTAAATATGCTTACAGCTGTTTGAGATTTTGGATATGATTCATGAAGACAAGCAATCTCTAGGATCCTACAGATAAATTATTGCTTGCATTATTCTGGGTTAAAATTATACCTTATAAGATGGTCATAAATATTAGTCAACCCACTAACTGTAAATATTAGGTAACATACTGGTCTTGACATGCACGTTCGTATTTCTTGATACACCTTGTAGATACATCCAAGAAGTGCGGATGTAATACGGAATTGAAATTGTTAGCAGGGAATAATTTTCTTCTCCGATAAAAGACATAGCTAAAATCTAAACCGTCTATTATTAGATATATTGCTTGAACTCTTAACTCAATACTGTTTTGCTCATTACTAAAAAAACCTGCTGGACCAAACTCTTGAAGTCTGCTTCTTGAGCGCAATAGCCAACAGTAAATAATGAGAAGGGGCCTGTAACAACCTCATAAAACCTGTCTGTTCCAGACATCGAAACGTACCTCAGAACTCCCAATTATGAAAAAAAAGGGAAAATCTTCTTTATACTTGACTCTTTGATGTTGTTTCCTAAACAAACAAGCATCATCAATTACGAACCATCTATGTCTTTTGTGCAATGATTCCTGGCTTGTGGGTAAGAACCGCAGTTTCTTTTTTTATGAAGAAACCTGCAGCTGGGAGGGATGCAAAACCCATTCCCACCCAGAGCTGGAGGACAAGGGGAGCTGTAACCACATCCCACCCCAGACACCCTCGCTCAGCCCGGGGCATCCAATAAAGGAGGTCTTACAGCTCTACAGGCAGCTGATTCCAGCAGCACTGAAGTGACCTTTCCTGGGTAGTTGGAAAGGATTTTTTCCCACGGTCTACCCCAAAGCTTTCTTGCTACAGCAGAGCCCATCACTTCCTCTTCTACCGCTGCTGCAAAGGAGACAAGCTAGTCCATTTGGTAATCTTAGTAGTTTGTAGGCCTTTATCTGTGCAGAACTTGCTTTTCTAGCCCCCAGCTCTGTCAGTGTTTCATCAGAGACCATGATTTCTTGCCTTCTGATCTTTCCCACCATCGTCTTGCCATGGGTCCACACCCTTGCTAAAATGCCGTGCCCAAAACTGAACTCCAGCTGATGCTTTCCCAATGCTGACTATATCTGTAGGTTATAAAAATTATTTTTTATACCTCACAGGTAGTATTCCTGTATACATATCGCAGACATTTTTTCTTTTTTCTTTTTTTTTTACCTTTTCTCCTATAACATGACATAGCCGACTCGTGCCAAGTTTATTTTCTGCAGAATTAGTACCAAGCCATTTGCCCTCTATCCTGTGTTTGTGCTGTTGTTAGTTCTGTGTAGTTCTGGACTATTTCACACAATCGAATCCTGTTTGATAATTTGGGCATTTTCCTCATGCTTTCCTAACAGCTGAGAAGACCATTGAATAGATTATTTCTCTTTATTTCACCTAAGAGCTAGAGAATTTTTCTTCAGACTACTGTGAGCACATCACTGTTGGTTTAAAAAAGGTGCTCTGAGTAAAGAATTGAATTTACATCCAGATCTTTAACGTATAAATATTCCAGCTGTGTACTGCTAGTACAGATATGAACTGTCAAGGTATATCTTAGTCCTAGGGGCATTTTATTTTTGCCATTTAAATTTGGCCAGTCACATTTTTTTTTTTTTTTTTTTTCCCAGTTTCTTTCCAAGTCGTGGTAAAATGCTGAAAGTTGAAAAGGCAAGAGCCAGGGGTGTCCCAAAAAACTTGATTTCCTGGCTGTGAATGAAGAAGTCCGGTCTGGGGTTCAGCTGGGGGCTGCTCATGGGAGCAGTGCCAATTCCCTCTCCGGGGGACCCCCTCGGCAGCACACACAGGGGGTGCATTCACCCGCAGGGGGAGCGAGGTGGGCTGCCTGGGGTCGCCTGGGGATGCCATACTGCACCTGCAGAAGGTGGACGAAGTGAAGCTGCTGCACTTGCAGCCACCAGGGCACCAGGCACAGCCAGGGGTCTGGTCCACCATCCGGCACTCTCTGGGGTCCCTTCATGCCTGCAGTAAAGTGCAAGCTAAGTACCCAAAGGATTAGAGCCTAATTCACACTTTCTGGGCAATTAGGAACAGGCAATTTGGAAGTTTTTGTATTCATTTTTATTAGGTGCCAGCTGCTTTTTTACAGCTATTTTGGAATGATAGCCTACTTCCATAGGCCATCCAAAAAATTAAAAGGTGAAAAGACAGATGGAAGGCTGCAAACCATTCATGATTTCATGAAGTATATGATATGGCTAGATAAATTCTGCTGATAAGACAATAAAACGCCTGGCTTAACACCTTTAGCACTGCAAACATGCTGTCTCTATAAACTTCCTTCGGAAACGTTTTGCTGCTAATCCTACTGAACCTGTATGACGATCATTTGTAAATAGACACAAAAAGAAAGCGAATTTACTAAACAGTGCTTGGGGTTGCTAACTAAAATTATATTAGCATTCTGTATGCTCCCTTAAAACTAATTAGAGAACAAACAGCTGACAAGTTAAAGGTAGAGTTAAAAAATTGGGAAATATTAACAGAAGGCAAATGAAAGGCAGTTTTACTCCTCTCTGCTATCAAGAATCATAAAATAGAACTAGTACTATGACAGCTGTTTAAATATTTAGCAGAATAATGCAATTTATGCATGAGAGAGTATAAATATAAATATAACTGCAGTCAGAAAATTCTAAGAGAAGATAAAAAATGAATTTAAATTTAAGCCAGAAGAATGGGTATGTTCCACTGTCCTCTTTTCCAGTGGGGGGTTGTTTTGCAGATATAAGCAGGGGACCTTGGCCTCTCTATGGGTGTAGTGGTCTGCTCTGTTTTGTCATTTTTAGTCCTGGTGCCATAAGAAGTGAGTTATTTCATCATTTCTGCCAAACACTTTTTATACTGATTATTGATTCAGAGTTCTCTGTCACTAAACACAAATTTTTATCATTTCACCTTTTCCCATGTATACGCAGACAGCTTTCCATTGTTTTCTGTTGCTATGGGAAATGGGATAATTTCATTTTTCAACTACAGGAAAAGAGAAACAAGAAATTAAAAATTGCAAAGCTAACAAAAATGGAAGAGGACTGAAAATTCCCTCGACTTCTTGAAGTTGAATAGACTTCAAATGAATATTGCCCCTTAAGGACATTTTTTTTTCCCTTATGTCTACTAAGGAGGAGCATTAATAGTAGTTATCGTAGTGAAACGATTCTTGGGTTCGTGCTATATTCCAAGTGAGTATAATGATCAGAGGTTCAATTTCTTCCTTATCAGGAAAGGAGTCAAGATGATAGCACTACTACCCAAACCTGAGAGACTGAGTTTGCTGCTCAAAAGGAGACTGAAGTTGCATTCCTGTGGGGAAAAAAAACCAAACCAAAACAAAAGTTATTAAAAAAACCTTTGTCACAGCAAAAGTGATACTTTCAGACTAGGGCCAAGGGCATCTCTGAGTCTGTGGGAGGAGGGCAATGCCAGCAGAAGTGACACCCACTGTATAAAACCTCTACCCGCTGTTCCAGAAGAGTCAGCTTCGGTTTCCTTTGCAGCTACCTCAGGCTTCACATCTAATTGCACAACCTTTTCTTTTTCCTTCAGAAAAACAACATAGTATTTTGTTTAAAAAAATATGTGAACTGAGGACAAATTGGCAGCCTTAATTAGGAACGTTCTGCCTGTCTGTTTATTGGTTTAAAATGTTTCCTGATGAAATAGAAAGACATTTTGTGCCTCAATAGTATGAGTACAATATTCATTGTTTTGAATGACTTGGATGTAGAAGGATTGTCTGAGCAGCTGTAATTTGAAGAGCATATGGGAAAGCACTCTCTAAGGAGTAACATGATATCTTTAGACAAAAAGGTCGTTTCGAATGAAACTTTCAGCTGATTCCTGCATATTAGTAGTCAGATCTCAAGCTATTCAGTAGACGTGAAGGCAGAAAGTCCAGTAAAAACAGCAGCATAGGTACAAGTTCTTTGTAAAACTTGTATTGTCCAAAGCGAAATGGAAAATGTACTGTTCTCACTACTTATACAGCATTTCACCTCTTAGAAAAGCTCATAGTACTGTGATCAGATGCTGCACTATCATCAGACAGCTGCGTTTGCGGGGGGGGGGGGTATATTGAAGACAGAGAGAGGTGTCTGATGCTGTTTTTAGGACCTCCCTCTTCTGTTTGCTTATATACAGTTGCTGAACTGCAAGTTCTCGAAAGGAAGGAAATTTTTGATGGAAAACTATTGAAAAATAAAGGTAAGGCTAAAATGTCAAAAGAGAATAAGAAAAAAACACCCTCGGTCTAAAGGCAGAAACTGATAATTGAGGAATTCCTATTTACTTGATCTCAAACTGGCAAAATTTATTCTTCTCGGGCCTGAATTTGGACTCACTATATTAAAGCCCTTGGTCTAAGTAAGAAGGGGTATTGGTGGCAGAAGGGAGCAAATCACTGACACAGAAACAGGTTGTTGATCCTTGAGCCAATCGAGGAACCTGTTGCTGTGACATGAGGAGGAGGAGGAGAAGGAGGAGGAGGCAGAAGACGAAGCAGCAGCAGTGTGGCAGAATACCACTCTCCAAAAGGTGTGAAGAAATGGGGAGAGTTGCTAGTGGAGAACTGTGTCCTCTAAAGGCACCAGAAGCCCTCTGTTGCATTACGCTAAACCTCACGGCCTCATACTGAAAGATTGTATTAAATGTGGATAGTTGTTAGATACTCAAAGACAAGAATTTCCAAGGTGCTAAGCTCTTATTGCTACCAGCTGACTTCACGAGACTTGCGGATGGCACATGGCTAAGTGAGAAGGAGTATCAAATTAAGTAAAAACATCTAAAAATAATAAAGCATCAATAATGCCCTCTGAAAATGCAGTCTTTTCCTCTCTTGCCTCATTTCTTCAGAAGCGTAAGAGGAATCATATCTACTGCTCTCTTTCACGCATCCCAGTATGAAAACCATTACTGGAGGTGTGCTTCGTTTGTCACATGAAGAATGTTGCATTTCAGTGTTAGAGGTCTTTACTCTGTCTTTAAAATCCCATTAAAATGTTTCTGAACTGTGATGCGGGGGAGCGTACAGGAACTGGGAAAAACAGAGGAGACAAAATGAGGAAAAGAAAAAACTTGTACCACCAAGTCCATTTCCTCTCCTGTCAGCTAGAAGTGCCATTCTTGCTAAATGGATTGAAGGAGCGGGTTATTAATTTGCTCAACAGTATTCAGTTTTCTTGCATTTACTAACCTCTTTGATTACTTTCTTAACAAGTTCTACCAAAAGCAGTTCTCTAAAATCACCAGTTTAGGCTTCAAATATGGCTTTAAAATGCCAAACTGTGAAAAAATGTCCAGTCTAGTTGTACTGCCTTTCTATCAGAAGAGGGATTTTGAAATTTATTTCCATGTGTCTGAAAATGAACTTTTCTTTAACGATTAAGTGAAGCTAATATGAGGACATTATTCTTACTGTAATTAATAAAATACTAGAATTGTTCTTTTCTTTTTTTAGTGCCTCTCTTTTTATAGTGCCTCTTGTCAAAGAGTTTTGATGGTCATAAAGATAGTAACCACACATATCTGCACAGAACTGGGCAAAGCTGCCTGCTGGCAGGTAGTATACTAGCCTATCTGTAAATTGCATAATTCCTGTAATATTCTTCCTTCTTAAAATGATTATTCCAATCTGTGTTATTTCGGAGTAACAGTGTTACCATGGTTTCTTTTTTTCCCCCTTGTGTAGCTGTGTGACTACATAGCCACAGGTATTCAGGCACACTGCTTACACTATTGAGTGACATTTAAATAATTACATTTTAAAATGTACTTCAAACTATCTTTGCAAGCAGTAGGGTAGAGGAAAAAATGCCAAGCCAAAAGCCTCTCAAGTCTTTCAAAAATATATGCAGAAGTAAATTTTTTGTAAAAAATAGCTGACATAGGAATTCAAACAGAGAAGTTTGCCAAAGAATCCCTTTTATAAAACTGAAATATCTAAGCTGCTTAGTTCAGACAGAAGAAATTATTAGACATACAGAATTCTAATTATTCTATTACTGTAGCTTATAATATGCATCTTAAATAACAGCAGATTGATATTTGTTCCTGGGACATTACTAAATTCCCCAACTCAGCCTAGCATGATGACCTACAGAGGTAGTAATGTGGCCCCTCCCAGTTATTTGAGGGAGGCAATAAGGACATTAACCTAGATGTGGAACAGATACTGCTTTCTATTTAGCATTCAGGAGGTAACTGTACACTTTTAAAATAAAGATGCAGAAGAGGGACCTCATCACCCCGAGAAAGTCAGTGATCTATTCAGTAGTACTTGCACTCGCTGAGATCTGAGACCCCTCATAGCTTCCCCATTCCAATAAATTGGTTTACTGAAGAGCAAGAGTAGCTCCAATTTGGTCTTTATGGTTGGACAAAGCTTTTAAGCAATACCTTGGAAAGCAGGATAGGTAATCTTGAATCCCATCAAACTGAAAAGCATAAGTCTAAGTTTTCCAACTTCATAGTTGCCAAAAAAAGCCCCACAATCAATCCCAAACAAAAAAACAACAACAAAAAGGTCTAACTTCTTGTTGGACTCAACAATATCTCTCAGGTTTGCTCAGAGCACACCTACCAGGCTGGGTTTCACAAAGACACTGGCAGGCTTTTTTCTAAGTGCTGGTTGGGTTTTGGCACGAGCTAAACTTTGAGCAATCATTTCAGTCAAGGATGTCTTTGCACAGAGAAAACACATTCTGTGGTACCTAAGAAATTTCTGTATGTTGCTTGGTGGACTTTTTATATCTAATCAGATAGGGGACTGGCCATGACAGGAAAACCAGCTTGAATGTCCCCTGTATTCATTTCTCTGCATCTCCAAGACCACTGATGTAATCAGAGTGGAGAATAAAAACATTTCATCTTTTGACAGCTTAACAGCATGACCAGTTGTAACTCCACAACCGAGATAGCACAGGAGAGGAATTAGTGACCAAAGGCAGTACACGAGGGGTGGGAACTTCCCATCCTGGTTTTGCAGCTGTAGCCACCATCTCATGAGTCTATAGTCATGTTCCCTTAGTAGACTTTGCCCTTAATGCTATCCGTTTCTGTTCAAATTTCTCAAAGAGCAGACCCTGCATGCCCTATGAAGATTTTTGGCACAGAGCAAATCTCTTCAGTGGTCTCTGCACGCTGTCGCTGTTAATTAAAAGAAGATGATAACTCTCTTTTCCCAAAGCAAAATCAAGAATGTATCCTACAGCTGCTGAAATTCCAGTTTAATCAAAAAAGCAGACATGCCACTCAGTTTAGCCCATGCTGTTTGCATTAATGCACAAACTGTCTGTCATTCCAACCTCAAATTTTGTTTTCAGAAATCTCTGGAATTCCACTCTGCCATGTCCACATGTATGAAACCCAAAGTTCTCAGCTGCAGCTATGGGATAATTTTCAGTAGTTTTCTCATTAGTTTTTAGGTGTTAGGAACAATTCACACCCTGAAAGTGGACATGTTTCTACAGGGAAAATTATTTTAAGTAAAAAGATGTGAGATTTGAGAGGTACTATGTTTATTTTCCTGGTGATGGTTGGTGTATGTAACTAAAATTAACTATATGAATTACATTACCTTTAGGTTCAACATGCTGAAGCAGAAGAATTCGGCCACAAATGCTATATAGGGACAATCTGGTCACAGTCTGGCTTTTGAAAGAAACTAGTGTGTTAAATTTTATTGGTGTAGTTTGGGATTTTCAGAATTTGTGAGACTAAAAACAAGAAGATACGTGGCAAAATTAAGGAACTCAGATTCCATTTTTTTTTAAGATGCTAGAAAACTTTCAATGTGAAAAGACAGTGATAAGTGAATAAAGCAATGTGGCACTACAGTTCTTGTGCTCTTGTTCCTTCTTTCCTTTCCTTCCTTCCTTCCTTCCTTCCTTCCTTCCTTCCTTCCTTCCTTCCTTCCTTCCTTCCTTCCTTCCTTCCTTCCTTCCTTCCTTCCTTCCTTCCTTCCTTCCTTCCTTTCCTCTTTGTCTTAATTTCTTGTCTTGCCTCTTCTCTTCCACTTTTACATTCCTTGGAATAGGAATCGTCTTGGGGTCTATCTTGGGATATTTGCACAGGGCCTATATTAATGTTTCAAGACCTGTGATCAATGCACCAAGTACAATTGTGGTACAAGTGTACCACAATACAAATAAGAAATACTATAATACCACTAAGTAGTGACATATGACAATTTCATATTGCTAAGGATAAGAATATGTAGAACTAAGGATAAGAATAAAAGAGCCATAAGAGAGAGAATGACAGAACAGGACAATGGAAACAAGGGAGTACTTCTGAAGGACAGCAACTGGGTCAGCAGATTAATAGGAGGAGAACATATGCAAGCAAGGGGAACAATAAAAGAAAGGGAGAGTCTTGTTCAGAGGGATTAAGAAAGCAGGAAGGACAAGCATGATGTGATTGAGCAGAGTTCCTTTAAGAGAAAGATGCTAGAGACTTTTGTGAGGAAAGTTTTTGTAAAGCAGAAAAGGGAAGAAAGGAACCCTGAAAGAATGCACATCACCTCTAGTTCCCCTTGCTACAAGGCAAGAGGTGTTTTTGGTGGGTTTTGGCTTATTAATGTTTAGTGTCCTGGTTGTTGACAACTGCAGGTTAATTAAAGTTTTGCCATAATTAGATACAATCTTAGTGCATCCACTGTTCCTACTGTGTGCTGAGCAACTTTTGTGAAGTGACTACAAAAAAGTACATAATACATGGTACTTGCAGGTACTGCATTGCTGAAGCTGCATTAAGCACTCAACTCATAAGCATCTCATACTCTAGAAGTGGAATACTTATACCGTGTTCTACATCTTTTCCCAGGTCTGGGTAGAGACTGTAAAATGGCAGCGGTCTCTGAAAGCCCCTACTTCTCAGAAAACTGCAGGTTTGAACGCAGGTCGGGCAGTGCTGCAGGCACCCACAGTAGAGCAGACTTCAGGCTTCTCTGATTCCTAGGATGCATAAAAGCACCTCTCTTCCAAACATTCTCCACCTGTGCTGAGCTGGGGGTCTGGCCTTTATTTGAAAACCAAACATGAGCTACTTGTTGGGTTGTGGTAGAATGCCCAGAACTGTCCATTTCATCCACATCAGTTCCTAGTTCTAATCTCAAATATACTAATGTGTTGAATTGAGGTGATAGTATCAAATACACCAGGCACTATAACTGTATGCTACTGTAGCAGCGTAGCACTATACTGCTTTTCTCATGTAACTTGGCAAGAGAGGCACTGTGTGAGAGAGGTCTCAGCCAGCGAGCCCTGCAAATCCCAATAGCACTGCCGGGATCTTTTTGTTAATATATGCCTCCCTTGAAAACTGAGAAGATCACTAGACTTTTCTGTAGGAGTGAAGTCATCATCAAACCAAGGTTTCCATGGTGAAAAAAATATTTACAGCTCATTTGCCTATATTCAAATATACTACTTCTTCCCAAACAATAGCAGATTCTGAACTAAATGGTAACTTTTAGCACTAACTCTCAAAACCTGCAACAATAAATTTATTAAGAGAAGGGAAACGGTGAAAAGTGAACATCCATACTAACATGCTTGGAAAATTATCTTTTTTATTATTTAATCACACCTAACTGCACTAGCCATACAATAAGACACACAAGGGGACTCTGGAACTGAAAAAAGATTGATTTCTTGTTTATTGGTTCCTTATTTATTTATGTGTTAGCAACAGAGTACGACTATACATCAGCGTCAACCTAGAAGGTAGTCCCGGAAGAATCACAGCTGCAGCTTGCCGCAAAAAGCATCTACTCTAAACAGGCGAGATAGAGAGACTCCTGAATGGGTTTAACACCACAAACATGACCCCTGGAGTGGCAGTAGACATCAGGTTGGTGGTAACGTCAGGGAAAGGGGCGATACTTTGTAGGAAAACACTAAATAGAAGGAAAGATAAGGCAAAGGGGAACATTGAAAGGAATAGAGATTAATGACACAGGGTAAGGGGAGACAGCAGTAAGAGAAGCAGCTGTGGCTTAGATGGAGCTGAGTCAGTGCATCGTAATTACGGGTCTAAATCTCCCCTAGGAAGGAAGTTCTCCAAATGCTCAAAGAATCCTCCTTAGGCTACATCTGGAGCTGCCCTTGTAACTGAAGTTTCTGACCGGATCTTCTCTCTGAATTTCACCCTGCAGAATGGATAGGAAAGGAAGAAGATGACCTGAATTTTAGTTTTCCCAAAACTCTCTCTTACATGTTTCTGGGATCAGAGTGACACTTGGGAGGGTAAGAGTTACAGCTGTGCCCCATCATATCCCTTCTCCTCCAGGACAGCTGCCCATGCCATCTGGTAGAAATGTGGTAGAAACCTCACACACAGTCTCCCTCTCACCACACAGTTACAACAAGGCCTGTTTATTCCACTGTTGTAGCATATTCCCTCCATTGCATTTTTGTGTTCCCACCCATCATTTATTCATAACAGATGACATCGTTGCTGGACAAGTATATGGTGAAGGTGCATTCAGCCTGTGTAAAAACTCTAAAGCACGTGCAGAAAGTCCATTGACAGGCTTTTCATATTTATTAGCGTAGGTTTGTAAAAAGCCCTCTCCCTCTGTCTTTTATTGTTTCCTTTTGCTTCCCTTCTAAATAAGTCTACATAGACGTAACCCAAACATTTAGGACCCCAAGCTCTCAAATGCAATCTATGCCTGTTCGTTTTCTTTATGGAAAGTAAGGCTGTGATTAGACATGAAATAACTGTAGCTAATAAATCTGCTCCCAAGGACTGAGTAATCTCATTACAAGTGGGAAATGACGGTTTATTCATCAACATATGGAGTGCTTTAGAAGTGCTGGAAAAGCCAAACTAATGTGGAGAGTCAGGGAAAGTCAGCTTGAAGAAAGGAAGGAACCTCCGGTGATATTTTACATATGTAGTGACTTATGCGGGAAAGAAGAATAACGTATCCCATGTCTACCATGGAAAACAGGCTAACTGTAAAAGTAAAGATCTTCGGGGTGCAGGGCCTGCATAAATGTTTCCCATGAATACAATAGATTAATTTGAATGTTCTTAATAGAGATGAGAACATATGTTATATGTGGTGGAAAGGAGGTATGTGTCATTTGGAAATGTGTTTTCTTTCTGCTTGGAAAAGTCAACAGACCTCTTTTCTGGCATTGCAGACCTCATAGTGAGGTGTCAGTCCAGTGAAATGCAAGATTTACTTCCAAAAAAAGGGATCTCTTTTGAGCTAATTGTGGTTTTGCTGGTTTAATTCAGTTTGGGAGAAAAGGAAAGTTCTGCAATTTTCCAGAGAGAAAATCAATCTTTCTTCAGAGTTCATGCCTTCCTTTCATGATTCAATACAATGCCTATAATGACAGCTGTTTCCACAGAGATGGAAGCTGCAATATCAGTCCAAAAGAACTTGTAACTGTTGACACTCAGCTTGATTTTAAGAACCTTGATTGCCAAACTAGAATGTTTAATTATCACATTTTTCCTCTTTTCATCTGTGAAATGTGTGTGCAATTTTTCAATTCACACAATGAAGTGTCCTGAACTAAAATCAGGCCCTAGCTGTCTTTTGTGCATTTTTTTGATGACTGGATGGGGGGAGGGGGGTGTTAGCTTTTGGGAGTCAGAGGTGGTATCCATTCATCAGCTGTGCATGAATTGAAATGTTTAAGTTTTCCGTTGGACAATAAAACGCTATGAACACCTCTCTTGGAGCTAAATTAAATGTCAGCTTTATACCTGTCAGCCTAATCAACATCTTTCATACACTAATCACAAAGATGTAATGGAGAGCTGCCGGCAAATATGCTTATAAGCTGTGAATGTGTGAATTTTTCTTCATTTTGGCCAAATGGAAGAAGCTGTTGAGCTCCTACCCAGAATAAGACAGATGTCACCCTCAAAGCCAGAGCTCCAGTTGTGGGCGATGTCTCAGCAGAGGTTGAGTAACATGGGTGGAGATGTCTCCACAAACTGATGAGAGTAGAGAACTGGGCATTTTTTTTGGTCAAAACTGGCTGCTTTGTCTGAAACAGATCGAAACTAAAGTCTGGAAACAGTAAGAGAAACAAGTGTGGCCCTGAGAAGGTGCTAAAAGAGAAAGACTGAAGACTTGGAAAATTTGAGCAAGGAAATCGTCTCCATCTACCTCTTATTTTCCAAGCAAACGGGACTTAGTATTCATTGTAAATAGACTAGACTGGGTTAAAGAAATTTCTGTCTCATGAAATCATGTCCTCTTTATTGGGGGGAAAAACCCAATCCAAAAAAAGCCCTGAATATTGGCTAACTGCTCAGATTTCATGGGACAAGAAATCCTTTTGCAGAAAGTAGTAGAGTAATGAAACGATGTTGCATAAATTTTTACATAACATTTCTTACACAGCTAGAATAGGGAAATAAATAGAATATCAAAGGCCAAGTCAAATTCAGAGAATAACCATCGGAGAAGTTCCAGTGAGCACCCAAGTGAATTCTAGGAGAGGGAAGGAACAGAAGGTCTTGTCAGGAGGAAAAGGAAATTGTTGTCCATATTTTCACAGAATCACAGAGTGGTTGTGGCTGGCAGGGACCTATGGAGATCATCTAGTCCACCCCCACCAAGAAAGACCAACCAAAAGCAAATATGTCTTTAAATGTCTTGTAGAAACTGCACATTTCATTGTGGTGTGCTACTGCTAAAATTTAAATTTCTTCTTGTTAACTTTTAAAGAAAAAAGTATCATTCCCCTTCTCACAGACATGACCATAAAATGGCTGACACCGCACAAGAGCAAGGAAATTGCAGTGGAGACTCAGGGTTCATATCCATAATTTTTAAAAAAGAAATACTAGCCCAAACTCTATTTTGCATTCATGCCAACCTTTCACTCTTCCTCTCTATCTGACACTGCAGTTAGTTCAAAGCTCAGCTACAAGATGTCTTGAGCACAAATTCAGCGGGGGAATATTTTATATAATTTATTTTTATTTCCTTTTATTTGGCATGTATCAGTAAACCTAACCAGTCTTTGGCAAACTAAAGACACTATAAAACTTTTTACTCCTCCCTAAATCTGAAGCACTGGGTCCTATTTTACACCTACAGAGGTTTCACAAGTTTGAAGTTAACCAAAGGTAGTTTGGGACAAGAGAGTAGTGCTGAGGCCCAGACTCAAGCCCACTGAACACAAGAACAATGAAAACTAAAAAAAAATTAAAAATAATCATAATCCACATACTATATGAACAATTTTCATTGGCGAAAAAGCTCCCAAAAGAAAGAGAGGGCCTATTCCACAAACAATTTCTTAAAGCTTTTCACTTACGATGCGGTAGAAAGCAAAACTAGTTCAGAAATTTGGAAGGTGTTTTATTGGGTGATTTGTTAAGAGAATACTGAACTAGTACAGAGTGCAGAAGGATATGCTGGCAGTCACAAATACAAACTCTCTTGTTTATGGAATAGAAAAAATGTTATAAATAAATGTCTGGGAAGTCCTGGTGCTAACCGTTGAAACGCTTGAGCCAGTCTAGGCAATAAATAAATAAATATTGCTACTCTTTGCCAAGCCAACGGGTAAAATGCTCTCACAATGTTTCCAGTACTTTATGCCTATGGCTTGGTCATAGACCACAAGAAAAACTTTTCCATGAGCATTTTGGAATTTCCACTTCTGTACAAGATTGGGAAATGCAGAGCCACCATCAGCACAGGAAGAAAGGATTTTAAAGAAACTTCTACCAAACCTCTGCATCACAAACTTGTTTGAGTCTTTGAGTCATTTTGTCTTCATACAGTGCATGTCACCTATAGCAGCCTGTAACTCATTATTGTGACAACAGAGCCACAGTACCATCCACAGCAGGGCGATACTGAGGACTTCTACCCAGATAGGATCTAGAGCCTTCATGAAACGAAAACATCTGGAACTGCCCCATAGAGGACCCACAGGACCTCAGGAAATGAAGAAATGCTGGAATGATCGAAGTGGAGTCTGTGTGGGGAGCAGAGGGCGACACATGAGAAGGACAAGACAGCTACAGTGGCACAGCAGGAACAGCCGAGGGTTTTCTTTCCTCTGGCATCAGAGCTACTGATGGGAGGCAGCCAAGGCAGGAAGACAGTGCTCTTTCTTCTCCTGAAGAACTCATTTTTCCCCATATGGTTTCCTATGCCCACCTTCTGCAGTGGGTGGGAGTGGCAGGGGAAGCCACGGCCCATTTGGGCTCCACAGGACAACAGTAGCCTACTACTTGGCATACTCGTAGCGAGCTTCACTAGCACCATGTACCATGGGCAACTGGGCTGTTGTGCTGCTGTTGCTCCCTCTGATGACCATCTCAACTGCTTTAGGTATCATGGTTTCCAAACCCTCCACCCTTTCAGTGCTCAATCTCTGCCTGACATCAAGTCCTGATGGCCATGAGATGACAGTGCAGGTAGAGTGACATCTTTAGAAACACCCTTCCTGCAGCACCGGCAGGTTTCAGGGGCTGTCACGTTAATGTTTTCTTATGGTAACATCACAGAAGCAGGTGGCTGGAAGATGCCTCAAGAGGTCAGATATTTAGCCCATCCCCATGTTCAGGGGCAGCTTCAAGCCTGTCTACACCATACAGACATCTGTGCATTTGAAAGAACATGTATTAGAGGATTAAAGGGATTCTGCAATTTCTCTAAGTAGCTATACCAGTGTTCAGTTAATTTCTGATCTAAACCCATCTTGCTGCAAAATAGTTTCTGCACGTCCTATTCCCTGTGATCTGGGGAACCAATCAGTCACTGTCTTCTGTGTAGCTGTCTTGGCATACCTGTTATCATTTGCCTTTACAGCTCCTCACTTCCAGACTAAACAAACCCAGCTCTCTCAGCTTTTCCACATAAGTCTTATTTTCCAAATGTCTGTTTAGTAGGAAACCACAGGCCATCTTACAGGCTTAACTTTGAAATCCAGGACTAAGCTTCTATTATCTACGTACCACAAATAACAAGGTAATATCAAATATTGCAAGATAACTGGCAGGAAATTTCAGAAGGGGATATCATATCTTCATAGCACCTAAAAAGCTCTTATGCGTAAAGGGTTTTAGTGCTCTGGATAGTCTCAGACGGATAGATGGTGAGCATACAAGGGAACTCTGGAAATACCAGGTTTACTATGTTGAAAAATAATCTCTCCTCCCAGATTCCTGTCTCTCTCTACAGCCCTCCAGACAATTTCAGTTGCACAAAGTAAAGGGAACTTAAGTCTGAAAGCAGAAAAATGAAAAGCTGGAGGATCTCATGGGTTTCTCCTGAGTCTGCCCTGATGCTTTCCATGCTACAGTAAGTGTCTTGCTCAGCATTTCCAAGGGTTGCTTCACACTTCGTGGCACCATTGCTCCTTTTGCTTCATGGGGTTTCAGTGTTCGTCACTGATACCGTGATCAATGCAGCAATTAGCTGTACTGACAGCATAGAACCTTTGCAGTCTCATAGTCCCCATCAAGATGTGCCATTTCTCCCCTTACAGCTGTCCTTTCTCTGATTTTTTTTGGATCTCGCTCTTGTCTAGGAACCACGCACAGCAAACGGCACGTGTGTCCGTATTGACTAGAGCAGGCAGAAGCCCTCAGACGGAGCCATCCACGTACCACTGCAGCCAGCTGTTCACAGATGCAGGGCCGCTCGCAGCCAAGCTTGCTGCCTAAGTTTTGAAGATGGGCTGCTTGCAATAAAACTGACTCAACCCACAACACAGCATACCGTGTCTCCAGAAGATGGCTGCGGACAGCCCCAGTTTTTCGGGGGTTGCCAGAGAGCTTCCCCCAGCACGAACGGAGCCTCACACCGGATGGGGGCCGCTGTGCGGAGCCCAGCGGGCAGCCACAGCTGGTTCTCCTGTCCCCTGCCTGTGCTGCGGGTTGCCTCCTCTGATGGCTAGCATCACTGCTGCGGGGAGAGCAAGATGAGAGGGTGCTTGCCCGTTGGCCCCAGAACAGCCCTGGGGAGGGGGAAAAAAGGGTCCCCTGAGTGTGAAGAAAAAGTGATTTTCTAAATCCATCACAGGCTGTGGACAGCAGGATGATGAGGAAGTCCTACGATGATTTTTTACCTACATACGGTCATGCTAAATGCTGGAAGAAAGTGCCTAAGATAACATGCTAAGTGTCTTAAGAAACTTGCAAGGGAAAGAGGCACCTGCTCCAGAAAACTTCATGAACCTTCTTAACAAAGTTTCCACCTCGTGCATTACTAAAAAGAAAGTATGGAGGTCCACAGTAGCGGTGGGATGAACACTCTTCTCACCCCAGAGTGCTCAGTGAGCTGGAGGAGAAATCCCTGTTCTTGCTGGAAGAAAATGACATGTTTCTCCCAGAGTGTAAGCACCTTCTGTCACGCTTAATTCCCTGTTTCTTTAGGGGTCAGGGTGCTAATGTAATATTTCTCTTTCTAAGCCACATGGTTGCTATTGGGGTCCTAATTACTTCTACATCTTCCAGTACATCTTCTACTGTGGCAAGGGGTGAGATGATAGGGAAATGCCTACATTCTGCAGTTCCTAACAAGGTTTCTGAGATAAATCACAGACATGCATGGTAAATAGCTATAGCAAACTAAAATGCTCGGAAGAGAACTGTTATGCGGGGGCTGCCACATTTCTCTCCAAGTATTCCTTTACTGAAGTACATGGTGTCATCTATTTGGACTTCTCTAAGGCCTTTCAAATGGTTGCCCATAACATCCTTCCCTCTAAATTGGAGAGATAGGGATTTGATGGGTGGACTGTTTGGTGGATGAGGAATTGGTTGTATGGTCACATCCAGAGGGAAGTGGCCAACGGCTCAATGTCCAGATGGAAATCAGTGACAAGTGGTGTCTCTCAGGGGTCCACACTGGGACAAGTACTCTTTAATATCTTCATCATTAACATAAATAGTGGAATCGAGTGCACCCTCAGCAAATTTGCAGATGACACTAAGCTGAGTGGTGCCGTTGACACCCCTGGGGGATGGGATGCCATCCAGAGGGACCTGGACAACCTTGAGAAGTGGGCCCATGTGAACCTCATGAGATTCAACAAGGCCAAGGGCAGGGTCCTGCACCTGGGTCGGGGCAATCCCCTGTATGAATACAGGCTGTGGGATGAAGGGATTGAGAATAGCCCTACTGAGAATTACTTGGGGGTACTGGTGGACAAAAAACTGGACATAAGCCGACAATGTGCGCTCACAGCCCAGAAGGCCAACTGTATCCTGGGCTTCATCAAAAGAAGTGTGGCCAGCAGGTCAAGGGAGGTGATTCTGCCCCTCTGCTCTGCTGTGGTGAGACCACACCTGGAGTACTTCATCCAGCTCTGGAGCCCTCAGAACAGGAAAGACATGGACCTGTTGGAGTGGGTCCAGAGGAGGGCCACACAAATGATCAGAGGGATGGAACACCTCTGTTATAAAGAAAGGCTGAGAGAGCTGGGGTTATTCAGCCTGGAGAAGAGAAGGCTCCGGAAAGACTTTATTGCAGCCTTTCAGTACTTTCAATAAGGGGGTCTATAAAAAAGACAGGGACAAATTTTTGGCAGGGCCTGTTGCAATAAGACAAGAGGTAACAGTTTTAAACTGAAAGAGGGTAGATTTGGACTAGTTGTAAGGAAGAAATTTTTTACAATGAGGGTGGTGAAACACTGGCACAGGTTGTCGAGAGAGTTGGTCGATGCCCCATCCCTGGAAACATTTAAGGTCAGGTTGGACTGGTCTCTGAGCGACCTGACCGAGTTGAAGGTGTGCCTGCTCCTTGCAGGGGTGTTGGACTGGATGACCTTTAAAGGTCCCTTCCAACTCAAACTATTATATGATTATATGATTCTACATGTGTCTGTGCTGTCTGTGCATTCAGGATGTGTTGGATCTACTCACTACAAACATTTTAGCCTGTTAGTTTATGCACGGTAAATGTAAGGATTTCAGGACAGTGACATTAAGCATGGTTGCCCATCTATGAAGCAGATACAAAGTAGGTCCAGATTCTTGTAGGTATATTGCACCATGTAGTTGCTTAGGGATGTTCCTGAGACTTCTGAATATACATGTCAGCCTGGCTGGAGTTTCTGACCGAGAGCAATCACATCTCATCTGCCAGCATTGTCAGGTAACTGCTTATCTGACAGAAAATCTGCAAGATCTGTCCAAACGTTACCAGAAAATGTTCATTTTCCATGAAAAATAGACATGGTAGGGAAAGTACAAATATACGGTCTCTCACTTTCTTCGTCTTTGCTTCCCTCCCCACAAGTTACTTGCAATTTGCCTATTTTTGTCAGTTCTTTCCTTTCATCCATCCCTCCCTCCTTTGCTGCCTCCCTCCTTTTTGAGCAACTAACTGGGGGAGCCAGTTGGCACGGCTTGTTTTTTTTAGCATCCTCTGTTGTGGAGGATGCTAGAAATAACAGCAATATCAAGCTTTTCTTGGGTTATGGAGCTGTCATAGAAGCAGACCACCTCTAGGACATCACTGAAATGAAATCCTGCACTTTTTCCAGTCAGTTTTCTTCTCTGCTTGGTCCATTTGATCCATGCACCTCCAAGGCCTCTCCCCACTCATGTCATGCCAGCCAGGCCACCAGCATACTTCAGTTTGTCCACGCCTTACATTTAAATGACTTCCTTTTCTAAAGATTAAATCCATGTGATCTTTGTCACTTTGCTTCTTCCCTAGCCCAATTTTCTGTCTAAACTGGAGACAGGATGAGGGCCCTGTTGACCCGTGACCAGGGTCTGTGACCCAGAACACATCTGTGAAGGAAGAGCAAAGCAATCTCTGGTCCCAACCACATCTGACATCCCCCTACCTCCCTCTCCCTCTTCCTTCCCCCTTCTGCTGCCCTGAACTCCCAGCCCCCCTTGCTCTTTAACTGCTTCCTCACTTCTTATTCCATTTATTCTCTCTGCACAGTCTCTCCTTCTTTCCCAAAGCTGCCGCTTGATATTCCTCCATCACTTCCCATCCAGCATGCGCACGTTGCACTTTCTTTTCAAAACCAGCTTTGGGTTAGCCAGTAGACTCTGATTACATTTCTTCCATACACACCCCGCCTCCTTCCTTTAGCAGAGCTGGATTTTAGCGAAACGCTTGCGGACGTTTCTCAGATTTCAGCCAAGAGCAAGGTTCAGGTTTACATTGCTAGGGTGTGACACGGAATCAGCAACCAAAGTATGTTCCCTTGAGCAACTAAGTTCATATAACCCCTGGCTCATGGGGAGATACTCGCTGGGATATTCTGCCTGCCAGTGCTCACTCTAATTCATCTGGTGCCTGACAGCGAGGCATACCTCTCTGCAAAGACTAATCACTTTCCCTTTATTCTACTTCTTCTTCTTCTTTTTTTTTTTTTTTAATTTATTTAAAACCCTACATCTTTCTTTCCCTTGTTTCCCATGAAAGCAGCAGGTCTGCAGTGCACGCTGGAGAGTACCAGGGGTAGGAGTGAAGCCAGGCTTTGTGACTCTCCATAGGGAATTACACAGCTGCCCATATGTACACACAGCAGTAGGTTTCTTCTAAGAAATTATGTTTTATTCAGAAAGTTGTATCTTAAGAACCTCTTGCCCACCGAACCCGAGGTCTGGACCACAAAAGCAATCCGGCATCAGCAACAGGCACGTGCAAGTCCAGGCAAGACCAGCAAGAGTTTATGGACTCGTGAAAAAAAAACAAACTTGCAAACATAAGGAGTTCTCCACCTTAGCTACAACAGAACTGGCAATGTACTATAATAAAGCACTTGAGGGCTCTGGCAGTCACAAAGCAGAAACATAAATGCAGTCCAGCTTTTCTAACATAAGCGCTTTAAAAACAGTTCTACTGTAACGGGTAAAAGAGCTGTTAGAAGAGAGTGTCTTTGATTAAGAAATCTTAGACCACATCAGACTACCCTATTGTCTCGTAACAACTACCTTCAGAAAACTCACAATATGGCCTGTTTATGCCAAGTACAACGCTCGAGATGGCCAGCCACTATCGCTGCCTTCCCTTTGTGATCTGGGACTGGGAAGACTGGCCTCAATAGAGGCCTCTCTTCTCCTAATGACTCACAGATGACTTTGCTGGCGTTTCTTGCAGTTCCTCCCAGAAGAAGTTTACGAAGTGTTTAGGGTTCAATTATTGCTGAATCAGTGCATCTTCATTTAACAGGAAAAGAGAAATGTGCTTCCCTTATCGTCTCGCACTGAGGTTAATTAAAAGCAGCTCTTCAGCTGCTTGTGGCCTTTCTGCCAGTTGTATTTCGATACATATTGCCAGGGAGATCTGAAATCAGTGGTTCTGCTTGTTTATCGAGGCACACAAGGACAGCTGGCAAAGGTAGTTCTGCAAAGAAGTGTTTAAAACAAATATGCTCATGCGTATGCATATGCATATGCGTATCTATATGTGTATGTGTATGTATGTACATATATATATACTGGGGCCTCATTCCCTCATGTTCTGTAATTCACCCAATCATTCATATCAAGGACAGTGTATCTAGCCATCTTTCCGCAGTGGATGTGATCTCATGTCTGGAAAAGATCATGAAAACCCTGCTGCAAAGGAGCAGGCCCTGATACTCTGATTTCACAGTTGTGGCACCTCAGTTTCTTTCAGAAAGCCACCTCCAGTATCGCTCTCAAAGGGGACAGACTGGTCTAGAATGCTCTCAAATACTCACTGTTAAATGGCAAACCAGAAAAAAGAAAAAAGGGATATTCACCACATAGGATATCTCCTGCAGGTCTACACTCTGAGGGTCTACACTCTGAGGCTTTGTCGCTAACATCAAGCTGCCACAGTGCTGTGGTAGCTTTTTTTCAGATATGCTGCATGGGAATGAAAACCTCTGCTTGTATAGTTTCTCCACTGCCTTCTATCTGGTTTTACTTTTTCCTTGATTGCAGTTGGATATTTGAAAATGTCTGCTGAAACTCTAATTACAACTGCAGTAAACATGAAAGACTTCTGCAGTTAAATTGCTCGCATAACACTGATTTTGGTTTGGTTTTGTTTTTAATATGAAAACAACAAACATTCCACAGCCAATTATACATACCTTAAATAAAGTTGAGAGTAGAGAAAGACCCTGATCACCGATGTTATTTAACTCCCTTCAAGTAGCCAACTCACAGAACTACAGATGCAGATAAAGAAAGGCTACAGATAATCCACAAAAATGTTGTTGAAAACAAATGCTTGGTCAGCCCACTGGTCTAGCTTTAGTAATTCCTGTCATAGAGTTAAAGGCTGTTGTTCACTGTTTCTCCAGAGTGCTGATTTTACAAAGGGAAGAGTGGTGAAGGTTAATCAACATGCAGACCCTCCCTTCAAAGATGTCGCTACTGATTTTGGCGTCAAGAGGGGTTGATCAACCCCTGTTTGAAAGCAGGGAAGTTCTATTACCATGCAAGCTCATATGACGCAAGGTATGCAGAACATCAAGGGAGTGGTCTCAAGAATGAGACGGGAAGAGATCAAAAGGACATGACTTGGATTTGTCTTTAGTTGGGGCTCGACTTGGAGATTGCTAACAAAGAACCTCTTTGATCTAGAATCTTTTATTACTGCGGAGAATAAATGCAAGGAACAAAATATTCACCTTAATTATTTTACTCTCTTCCTCTCCCCTGCCCCAGGAAAGTAAACAATTCAAAGCCTGATGTAGGTTTTGGAAATGTAACTGTGTACTGTGTTTCAAAGTTCCTTTTTACCCGCATTTCTAGCAAACAGCCACAAAAGCTAAAGATTGTTAAAAAAAACCCAACAACTGGGTTTGGGCTTATGCTAAAATGAAAGGCTGATTCTCTAGAAAGCTCTGAGGCAAAAGAAACCGTGCCAAGTGTAATTTCACATCCTTGCTGATTGTCCTCTTTCTCCAGTGGAGTCATTCATTTTGCTCTGTCACATGTCCCAAATTATAAGAACATTATAAAGAACATTTATCAGAAGGTTTCTGGTCCATGACTGTCAACGACTATGTGGGTTTCTCTGGAAGTTTCCAGACTTATTTTTTTTCCTTCTCTGTTCCCAAAGATGTATGTCTTATATTTATTTTTAAAGAGGAACTTTAAAAATTAATTGCAGAGGTTATCACTGTCATTCATACTTTCTTTTTCATCAGAGCAAATGAAAATTGGTTTAGCCAGACAAGGCTAATGTGATCACTTAATGAAAAGATAGCTTATAAAGAACTACCAGGGACCTATTTTTTCTACTTGGCAAAACCTTTGCCAAGGGTGGCTACAACTGGCTAGTAAATCACAAGAGGGTCTTGAGCAACACAAACATGCATTTGAGGCTTTGACTGGAATATGGCTGAGGCAGATGCTGTGCTCCACCCACTTTATAAGTTAGTGTGATTTATTAGTCAGTTTTTCCAGTATATCTCCAAATGCAGATCAGAATTTATCCTATTCTAGTTTTAGAAATTCCAAGGAATTGTGTCTGGACCCTTTAGCCTCTGTGAGACAGGAGACAGCTTGCTCTGAAAACGGAGTAACAGCAGATGCATGATGCTTCGACCAGGACCATGAAGTCATTATACTTTACATTGCATGAAGGGAAAAAAACAGTGTTTAAGTAATGCTAGACAGGCTTTCTTCCAATATTAGGAATTAGCTGGATTAAAAATCCAGAGAGGGACCTGATTTTATAGTTTGTTCCCAAAACAAACTGAAAGTTTGTTCAGTCTTCCAGTTGTTCCCCAAAATAATGATCTTTTGCAATCTTGTGTCCAAACTTTACTCCTTATTTACTCCCCTGCTGACTTTTTTCTATGACAGGTGTCCAGATGCCGCCCTTTAATAAAGTCTGATCTTTTCAGGATTAAAACTGGTGGCCCAAAGACTTTCATAAACTGTTGTGGTTTGGTTTTTTTTTTGGAGGGATGGTCTTTGGTATCATATAATCTCATATTCAGATATAAATGAAGTAGCGAACAGGCAAAGGAACTGGAGCATTTTTGTTTCTTAGGTGCAACAGTAGAATATGGGACATGTAGTTTTACTGTGTCTACTTCACAGAATCACAGAATCACAGAATTATCAGAGTTGGAAGGGACCTCTAGAGATCATCTAGTCCAACTCCCCTGCTAAAGCAGGATTCCCCAGAGCACATTACTCAGGACTGCATCCAGGCGGGTCTTGAAAATCTCCAGGGAAGGGGACTCCACAACCTCCCTGGGCAGCCTGTGCCAGTGCTTTGTCACCCTCACCATAAAGAAGTGTTTCCGTGTATTTGAACGGAACTTCCTGTGTTCTAACTTGTGCCCATTACCCCTCGTCCTGT
Source organism: Vanellus vanellus (assembly GCF_965231255.1). Taxonomy (NCBI): domain Eukaryota; kingdom Metazoa; phylum Chordata; class Aves; order Charadriiformes; family Charadriidae; genus Vanellus; species Vanellus vanellus. The sequence goes on from NC_138905.1 coordinate 50,131,307, forward strand.
CACTTGGAACCATTGAAAAGAGCCTGGCTCCATCCTCCTTCAACCCACCCTTTAGATATTTGTACACCATAATAAGGTCTCCCCTCAGCCTTCTCTTCTCCAGGCTAAAGAGTCCCAGCTCTCTCAGCCTTTCCTCGTAAGGCAGATGCTCCAAGCCCTTAATCATCTTAGTTGCCCTTTGCTGGACTCGCTCCAGCAGTTCCCTGTCCCTCTTGAACTGTGGAGCCCAAAACTGGACACAGTATTCCAGTTGTGGCCTCACCAGTGCAGAGTAGAGGGGGAGAATGACCTCCCTCGACCTACTGGCCACACTCTTCCCTATGCAGCCCAGGATTCCATTGGCCTTTTTGGCAACAAGGGCACATTGCTGGGCCATGGATAATTTACTGTCTACCACAACCCCCAGATCCTTCTCCTCTGAGCTACTTCCCAGCAGGTCCACCCCTAACCTGTACTGGTGCCTAGCATTCTTCCTCCCCAGGTGCAGGACCTTGCACTTGCTTTTGTTGAACCTCATTAGGTTCTTCTCTGCCCAGCACTTGTGTGCTTGGATCAGCTGCTTCACTGTAGGAGCACAGCACGCAGAGGAGCTCCATCCCAAAGCAGGTAACAAGATGACAGAGCACACTGGAGAGCAGCCAGCCAGGATCTTCCTTTTTTACGGCCATGACTGAAAGGGGGAAGGCTTGACAAATATTTGGTTCTGGTTCACTTCATTTTGGTCCAGACACCGGCCAATTGTTGTGCTCAAATGAAGTCAAATTTTGTTCTTGTTCTGGTTCTGACAGCCACAGACTCCCTCTGTAAATGCCAAACAGTAACTGTGATGTAACTAACACAGTTTGAGTCTTCATTCTTTCTGGGCTGTTTATATAGTGGACTTTTGAATAAATTCAATTTAAAAGAAAGCCCCATGGATTGATCTTGGCAGTTAATCACAGGCTGTGAGCGAGAAGGGAACTTCTACTTCTCATTTCTTTAGATTAGTTGCTGAATCATATTTCCTATGGTCAGTGTTATGAAGCAGATCTCTCTGAAGAAAATTGCTTTATACAAATTTTGGGGGAAAAATGTGGTTCTTTCATTTGCCATGATTTTGAGAGACTCACATAAGAGAAAACCTAATGTCTCCCCAGCGTTGTTGTAAAGAATATACATCTTCCTCCACATGCATTATAATATACAATGGAATTAACACATGGGATTCTTTCTGGAAGCAGTTTCCATGAAGGACTATGAATAAAAAGGAAGGAAACATAAGGAATTTGGAGCAAGTTTTACTCGGTGAGATTTGAGTTTAGGCTTGCAGATTTTTGTGCTTTTCCAAATAGAGTTTGATGGCATCACTAATATGTAGCATAACGGGAGACAGAGACCAGCTGTGCTTTGAGAGTTAATCTCATAAACTGCTTCCAGAGAAGGTCATACTCAGAACCCTGAGGGCTTCCAATCTGTTCAGACTTGAAAGGTATGTCAAGGAGGAATTGATTTTAAACCATCCAATTTTAACATGCAGTTGGGCCCCAGCACTGTGAATCCCCCGTGCACACAGCAAGACACCAGTACACAGAGCACGTTTAGAAGCAGGCTCCCTCTCTCTCGAACTTTGCATCTTCAGAAGAATACATGTAATAACCAAGGATCCACAAAACTTAGTGATTTATTTGACACGGTGCCTCCTATGACCTTTAAGGTAAAAAGGCACATTTCCTCTCACAAAAGTCGTATTGCTTGCAGTGCAAGTACTGTGTACCCCACGTAGGACTCTGCTTTGATTTGTTAACTCCCATGCTCCGCTGCTGTTTTCAAGCAAAAATCCCCTAAATCTGCCGGGCAAAAGTTCACATATCCTCCAAATACTTGTCAAAAATAAAAAAAAAAAAAAAAAGGAGGGAAGGGAAGGGAAGGGAAGGGAAGGGAAGGGAAGGGAAGGGAAGGGAAGGGAAGGGAAGGGAAGGGAAGGGAAGGGAAGGGAAGGGAAGGGAAGGGAAGGGAAGGGAAGGGAAGGGAAGGGAAGGGAAGGGAAGGGAAGGGAAGGGAAGGGAAGGGAAGGGAAGGGAAGGGAAGGGAAGGGAAGGGAAGGGAGGGGAAGGGAAGGGAGGGGAAGGGAAGGGAGGGGAAGGGAAGGGAGGGGAAGGGAAGGGAAGGGAAGGGAAGGGAAGGGAAGGGAAGGGAAGGGAAGGGAAGGGAAGGGAAGGGAAGGGAAGGGAAGGGAAGGGAAGGGAAGGGAAGGGAAGGGAAGGGAAGGGAAGGGAAGGGAAGGGAAGGGAAGGGAAGGGAAGGGAAGGGAAGGGAAGGGAAGGGAAGGGAAGGGAAGGGAAGGGAAGGGAAGGGAAGGGAAGGGAAGGGAAGGGAAGGGAATATTCATTAGAACTTGGACGCTATATTATAAAAGGCAGGCTGTCAATCTGAGATCTAGGTTCCCTTTGTTCAATACAGACATATATAGAAATCCAAGAAGATGCCATTCAGCCCCCTTTTTTGCTCACTTTTAAGATCCCTTAGAATTTTAGATCCCTTTTAGACTTTTTCTAATGGTCACGTAGTAATGGAGGTAAAATATCCAGAAAGATTCAGTAAAGTTCATTATTTCTAAGGCTGTGAGGTGCTTCTTAGTAACAGTTAGTCCATCTCATTTGAGCGAGAGGGAAATTACTAGTAACAAGATTTTTCTCTGTGAGTCAAGAGGAGACTCAGTTTCATAAGGACTGAGAAAAATCTGAGCTCCATCACGGACCATGGAACACTATCAGGGAACTGTCCCAGCAGAAAAGTCCACTGCTCTCAATGAGATTTCATATCTTGTAATCATAGGGATAGGTCTGTACGTCAGACTGTAGCCTTTTGGTGTTATTATTCAAATGTCTGTAGTGGATATTTGCACTACAACCTTTCAAGGAAGCAGTAGATATTTGTTATGCAGACTAAGATTGCTAGAAGTGCAGATGTGGTACCTTGGTTCAGGTACTGCAGCAGTTTAAAAAGAGAGTATCCTCTTTTTCTTCTCTTCTTGAATATCATTGAAGATGCTTAAGATTGAATAATGCCTGCATGTTACGTGTGGATGCTCCAGGTCTGGGTTACTACAAATTAAAGATGGTAACATTGCACTATTTCAGATTTATTGACCCTGCAGATAATCTCAGGGGATTTTACTTACTTGAAGGTAATAGTGTGGTACAATCAGTGAGTGCAAAGTTCTCGCTGTGCAAAGAACTCACACACACAAAAAAATATTATTCTGTTTGGTTTAAGTTAAACTTTTAATGATGTAGGTCGATTTTTAAATTACAGTTCCCAGCTGGCATCACTCTGAATTTATAGCCACAAAGATCTTAATGTTTGCACAACGTTTCCGGGAGTCTTCACTTCCACCCATTTACAGAACTTGTCTCTCACCATATGTCAAAGCTACATTAGAAAGATGAAATGGCAGATTCCTTTGTCTATAAGGGATAAGATAAAAAACCTTAAAGAATCACAATGAACCCAGAGGACTGATTTCCCTTTCCCGCCTGTGTTGTCCCCAGAACAAAAGAAGAAACTGCATTTGGGGCATTCAAAAGTTTTGTCTTACGCATCATTGCTTTTCATAAGGACTAAGACACCCTGCTCACAAGTTACACAATAGGAACTAGATGGTTATTTACAACACTAAGGGGAAAGGACTATCATTTCATCTAACTTCCATTATCTGTAAGTTAAGCACCCAAAGTAATCAGTTATGCGTGCAACTTCTCCAGTGCATGGAGAGGGACAGGCAGTTATAGGAAGTAATTCACCATGTTAATTTACAGACCTATATTAAGATGAATCCATTACCACATGGCTATGCAGTTTCTTTCCACAGACCATGAAAGAAGCCTAGATGGCTAGCTGAGGTTGGATACCCAAGATCCATAAATCACATTCTTAGACTGCTGGAAACCCTTTAAAATCTGCCATTTGCACCATCTAGCCATCCAAACCAGCTCTGCAGGGTTCAGCTACAAGGAAAATTTGTTATTTCAATATCATTACCTTGCAGCTAGGTCCCTCTCCCATCCACATACTGTTTCTTCCACATGCTGTACACACGTAGTGACAAGAACCACACCTTCACTGATTTATAAAAGGAAGGCAGTAATTATACAACTCACCTGTCCAGGATCTCCACAGGATAGCTAGGGTAAGAACAGTATCTGAATGAGTATTTTTTTTCTTAGGGGTAGTCACACTCCAACTGGTCCCCTCACACCCTCCTTACAATTTCCTTTTGGGACCCCTAAAAGTTGGGTTTAAAATGAACATCCCAATTTTCAAGAATTACCAGCTTTCATGTTATTAATCTAAACATGCAATATATGATGGTCTCTGGGAAGCCTCAGCCCTGTAAGTTTATTATGTAAGTTCTTTGAGATATCATCTAAGAATTGCATCCTATTTCTTAAGGTAATTTTTGAAAATGTCTCAGAAGAAATATAAGACAGAAATTATCACTCAGAATTACTCTGAAAGCACAGAAACTGGAAGGTAAGCATGAACTCTACACCTATATCTTTCAATTTTTTTCATCTTATTGCAGTGTCAGGGGTTTTGACCAGAAAAATTGGCAATTTTGGAGCTTTTTTGAGCAGATTTTTAACTGAGACCTTTGTGTACATTTTGTTCATGATCGAGACCACAGAGCATTTCACAATGTTTATGAAATCTAGACAAGGAAGTTTGAGGGGGATGTCATTCGGTCCTCTGTGTTGCTTTTCTTATTCAATCAGAAGTCTTTTCACCCTTCCACTTCTTCTGTCGTAAGTCCCAGTGGATGGGATGCCAAGTCTAAGGAGGAGCAGCTATACATACATACCTGTCTATATCTACCAGGTTCAGAGATGCCTGATAGTGCATTACCAACTTTCCCATCCCAGCTCCTATCAGCTTGTCTGAGATACTAGGGAGTTTCTGCTTAGGATTACACGGAAATACTTCTGCAACATAATTCTGTATCTATTTTTGCCATAGAAATTCCAACAGCATTGCTGTCATTGCTCTATGAGTCTGCCCATACAGTGCTGGTTTGACTTTCCTGTGAGAAGACCAGATTCCTAAATCTCAAACCCAGCAAGTTATTTCTTCCCCTTTTAATTTTCTTTCTTGTCCATAGTACGTCTACTGTTTTCTTTTCCTGGGCACTTGTCTGACGTTGTGATAAGCACAGAGCAGCATTTAAGTAATTAAGGAATTAAATAACAAATAATTTCTTATTGTCCTCATGTTAGAAACTTCACAGTAAGTGTGAGAATGTTGCACTGGGCAGATGAAAGAGGGTTTAGTGGAACAGCATAAATTTGCTGTTGCTCTACACAGTGCCAGAAAATACTTATTATAAAGTATGCGGTCATTGGGCTTGGGACAGGCACACGTGATATCTAACCAGAATTTCCTGGATGCTTGGGCCCTTTTTTTTCTCCAATTTACAGAGCTGCTCTAGAAACCAGAGCTATACTGTGCAGTCAGAGGGTTCATAGTTTATAATGCACTACTTGATTTCTTAGGATCAAAAGGTAGAGAAAAGTACCAGGAGAAAATAAGATTACTCACTTTAAATAAGCAGTTAGGGAAAACAGGGGCAAATAACACTTCATTGTCACTGCATTAAGCAGTTCAGTGTTTGTCCAGATGCTCTGTGTTGGCCGTTCCTTATTGACTGCTGTCAAACTGTTCTCAAGCACTTTTCTGCTATGACTTTTTTTTCTTTCAAGCTAAAATAGGGATATATGGTGTCAATTCGCTGTTGACCTGGACTGAGATCAGATGGACCAAGGTCAGTTGCCAGGCACTAAAAGCAGTAGCAGTGAAGCAGTTGGGAGAAAGGTACTACCCACGTTTAGCTTTGAAAAAATGTATCTGGAGCCAATGTTTTTGGCACCAGGAATTCTCCTATGAGCCTCCTAGAGAGCTCCCAAAGGCCACCCAAAGGTCAAACTCCATGCAGAAACAGAAGCAAGTTAAAGAAGGGAGCAGCATCGTCCTTGAATACATCTCAGACCATGCTGTTCTCCTTCAACAGGTTTTCGAAGTGGAAGGTCAGAAAAAAATAAAACAAAATTGTTCTTTTTGTTATTATTATTTATGAAGTCTTTCCAAGCTTTCAATATTGCTTTACTAAAATGTCTTTCATATATGTTTTCCCTTTTTATCCTATATGTCAGGATTCTTCACCAACTACTTGACACAGTCCACAGGAAGACTCAAGAAAAAAAGCAGCTGTGGGCATGGCGTTCCCTTTCAACAGTTTTGGGGCTTTCCCCATATCTTGCCAAGGTCCTTACTGTCTTATTTCATTAATGAAAACTTAAAGTACCACGTTAGGGACAAAATTCTGACATTCCTGCTCTCCCAAAAACCACAGTGAATTTAAAGGGAAGAAGAAAATTATAACTCTGGACAAAAAAAAAAAAAAAAAAAAAAAAAACAACAAAACAAGACAGGTTTCTTCCACCATCCCCAGAGCATCTAATGGAAAAAAGAGCAAAGGCTGTCTTAGTGAGGCTGGTGGAGGGGAAAAGATGGGGTTCAAGTGTAGTGAGCTGGGCTGGGGGTTGATGAATAGAGAGGTTATAACATGGCACTTCACAGGGTGAGCACCATGTAAACATGAAACAGATAAGGAGAAGAACGAGGCAGGGAATATGCTCCTGCACTCTCACTCATGGCAAAAGCCCGGCATTAGCCAGAGGATCCCATGCAAAGTGCTACTACAGGCACTCGTAGATTTGAGGAGACACCCTACAACTCGCCCCATCCCCCTTCTCCCCGCCACCCCACAGCCTGTTTGCAACGCAGCTGAGATACACTGCAAACCAGCTTGCAAAAAGGACTGGAATTCTCCGTGCATGGGCTGGGAGGTGACGGCACACAAGCACGCAGAGCTCAGGTTTGCGGCTCCGGACGTTGCAGCTGGCCACCGTCACAGAGCACGCTGCAAGGGCAGGGCTTGGCCACCGAAATCCCCGTTGCTGAACAGACAGAACAGAGAAACTCAGTAACCCCATCGCTTTTGAACTCACCAGCAGGGTTTATGTAACGATGAGCCACCGGCTCTTTCACTTCAAGTACTGCCTCAATTTACGTGGCATAGTAGCAATCTGGCTTTGATGGAGAAAAATGTGAAGGAATGTGTTCCCTGGGGAGTAATGCAATATACAGGCAACGTGAGTAAGAAGAAGGCTGTGCTGTTAAATGATACACATTTCCATCCAGAACATTTTTATTACTCTTGGAACTAAATTAAAGTCTCCTCTCATTTGCTGAAGGTTAATCCAGATTTCTATGAGATGCACCCAGACACAGATATAATCTCTTTAATGAACTGTTCTGCCTATTCGTTTCTTCAGCTCTTCTGTTTTCTCCTGCATTGATGATACTACAGACATATGGAAAAGAATAAAAAAGTAAAAACGCGTGTAATCAAAAACCCTCAGACTAACAGATAAGTGTCCTAGGATTGTCAGTTAGAAATTCAATTCTGGACTGGCTACTATTTATACACTAACTATGAAATGCAAATGATAATTAAAAATTATATAACTGTATAACAGAAATATTTAAAATGCCTATGTTTTAATCTCTTTTCAATCCCTTAATTAAGAAACATATTTTGTCTTTTAAAATATTTTCCTTTAGGACTTAAAAAAATCTAAATAAAGTATTTGCTACAATCCAGTTTCCCAGTGTAGCAGCTGATGTTATGCAACTTGTATTGTTATTGTTTTGTCTGCACCTCAGAAAATCCACTGTTCAGTCCTTTCAAAATTTCTAGGTGTATATCAATCTTTTTTCTTCTGAATTTTTAAATTTTTTCCATCATTATTCTTTGTACCTCCTTGATCTCATGCTTATTCCCTTAAAACATTATTTCTCAGGCAACATCTCAACTGAATTATCACTGGTAAAACCAGAGATTTAAAACCCACCTATCAACTCCCTAAACTTGTTCCCCTCCTTAAATGCTTATTAAGATTCCTGAGGCTCCAATACACCCGACTATTCTCTCTGACTTCCTGATTCTCAGACTGAAATATTTTGGTTCAATGTCTTCAATAACTTTCTTAAACCCTCTTTATTTTCATCAGACATTTTCTGTCTCATGACATACATTCCATTTCACTGACTTCAGCTGATGGGATTTCCAATTTCTGGAATATTACTACTTTGCCTCACTGAACGTTTTCGATGTTCCCATTATCTGTTCTGGATTTGGTGTGCTCCTTTTGTGTTACAATACTAAGCATGCCAGTAGCATCTATTTCCCCCCCCATCAAACAGAGCTCAGGACTAAACCAGCAGGGTCACTCCAGGGTTTAGCACCTCTGCTGGTAAGTGTACATCAGCACAAGAGAAAGAGGGAAAATATCTCAAGAAAAGTCTGACTAACTAAAACAAAATTAGATCTTGGACCTTTGACCAGTCACCTATCTGCTTGCTATTTGCACGAACTACCACGAGCAATCTGACAGGAAAAAAAAAAACAACAAAACAAACCACAACAACACAAAACAACAAAACAGACCAAATAAAAAAAAAAAAAACACAAAAAAAGCCTGCCCCCCCCCCAAAAAACCTAGTGCATTTTTAGTTTACTGCCCCAAATCCAGAGAATAAGTAGTGTATGAAATGGATATTATAGTTCCTAGAACAATATTAGATCCCCACTTCTGATTAGCTTTTGCAACCCACAAGATCTTGTTAAATCTGTTGTTATTAAATATGTAACTAGGTCTTAGTTCATGTAAGCATAGGGCTGGTCAGATAACCAGACCACTGAGCGTCTGTGGCTGAGTCCTTCCCACTGAGGTTGATGGTATCTTTGCCATTAACCGCAAAAGACAGCAGAGGAAGGTATTTTACCTATCTGAAATTTAAGTTCTATGTTTGAGGTGCCTTGCATTTTCACAGGCCTTCGTATTTTCATTAAGAATGATGTGGGTATGCCCTTCAAATGCAGCTGTAGAAAAATCAGACATCTAGTCTAAGTTAGCCGTCTAGGTTCTTCCTGCAACCAATGCAGATAGAGAGACAGAGATTCAACCCACGTGTCTTAGATAACTATCGTAGAATACAATAAATCTGGACCTGGCCTCTCCATTGACCTTGAAGAACGCCTGCATACCTATCCTTTAGATAGCTAAAATAAATGATCCCGCCTAACCAAAAGCGACCGAGTACTGCTACTGCTGCTGTAAATCCAAGTGGAAGAAGCAGTTCAGACTTGGCTTCCCGTAAACCCAATGGAGAAAAAAAAGAATCCCAATGCTTCAGCTGGGGACATATATTAAATGGCTTAAATGTGGCCTCGAAATTTCAGCTGGTACAGGTGAGTACAGGGCTGATGTCTACATTGATTTGTGATGGCTACAAACTGGGTCTGGAAGGTGAGCAGGGAAGACTCCTCACCAAACTCTCATGAACACTTCTGCAGTTAAGCAGAAGGGCCTCTTGATGCTGTTAAAAGGCCCCTTTGCTATTTCCAGCTTATTGTTTTCCCACATATTTTCCCTATTCTCCCCACTCCCGTATGGGTAGCTTCCAGAGGAGGGAATACAAGACCGCTAACAAACTACAAGGACACTCTTCTACATCACGAATATCCCCCCAAAATCCCTACTGGTCTCCATTCCTTGTCCACATATTTTGCCTCTCAACTTGTAGTTTCAGCTACTACAGAAACTATTCCAAGACAGCACTGGCTTTAGAGGCTGCATCTGTTGAAATGGGCCATAGCCTTCTCTATGGGCCTAGAGCCAACTGGCATGGCGGCTGTGAAATATGTTGTAGTCATCCATACTGCTAAGGCCATGCAGCTAAACCCTCTCTGGCCCCACCGTCCCAACACCGTAGGGTCATGCAGACTTTTAACCAAGAACGGGATCTGGCCCACACTGTGTCAAAGGCTCTCACATTGTTGGAGAGGTGCTGGTGAGCTCAGGTCAAAACTGTGCCCTAGAGACTGCCAAACAAGCAGTAGGAATAAGCACCTCTCCCAGAGGCTTAGTCAGGAGCCCGGCCTTATTTAGTTCGCTAGGATATAGTCAGAGCATCTCGTCATGTCAGTAATGCGCACTAACCCTACTCTGCTGCCAGATATACCCCTGAATCCGCTGCCTAAACCTATGAGCATCATGTCCGTATGAACAAGAATGCAAGCTGGCTCTAACACTTTAAACCTAATGTTTAATACTCACACTGAAGGGGGATAGTCTTATCCTTTTATTACGAATTTTCCCTAAGATGTAGTCCAGTAAGTTCCTTGCCTTCATACATGTATCTTTTCTTCAGCGTGTCATTTTACAAAGATAGATGACCAAAACATCTCATCCAGAGTTTTAACACTAGTTGTACCTAATGTCTAGGTGGACCAGCTCTTTTAAAAAAAATTCAGAAAAACGAAGAGAAGGACCCTTTACTCAACAGGAAGACAAAATGGGCCTAGCATTCTTGCATTGCAGAAAAAACAGGGATAAAATGCATTTATTGTGAAACTTTCCATTAGTTTTAAATAAACGTCAGGTTTATTTAACCAACAATTTCTGTTCCTATTACATCACTATTTCCCTGTCCTAACTTGACAGACTACGTTAAAAAAGCCAACCTATTTGTCAACATTACCAGTTTTGCCTCATCCATTCCCCTTTTCCCATTTGGATTTCTTCTCCTTCTGGAATCTGATCAACCTCTGACTCAGAAGTTTCCCCAGATTTTCAAATAATTAACCTTAGGGCTTAATCAGGAGTGAAAGAAGAAGCAGTTGGGAAGAATCTTTGTAATTCTGTTTACAAGCACATATTTCCAGAAACCTTGCCTGAACTCAGCGGAAACATAGCTTTAATTTTCCTCCTATAAAGGATGAATTAAGTAAAGTTGCCGGAAAATGAACCATTTCAAATATTTGACTGAATGCTCTTGCAGCCTGTTGGAAGTCGGTTAAGGTTAATGACAGCAACACGACTTTGTGTTACAATCTTTGCATTTGAATCTATATTGCGAACATAAGGAGCTGGAGTCAAAGTTGGGTCATCCTTAAACAGTGTACCTTGTGACGGTATCAGGGCCTGGAGAAGGTCACCCTGCTTGCCGTCAGAAGTCTCATAATGAAACAATAGCAAGAATGGCTGATACGAAAACAACAATAATTCAGATAATAGTGCCCCATTCAAAACTCAGCGTATACAGAGCTTTTTCACAGTCTTTGTATAAAAACAGGAAATAAAACAATGTAAGAGTTTGTATCACTTTAAAAGGAAAACTACTGTAGTCCTAGCTGGGTGTTTTGTCTTTACTGTTTCCACCATAAATACGTGTTAGAGAATGATTCTCATTGACTTCAGTTGGGTAAGAAAGTTCTCAAAGTTTAAAGTAATGGATGATTAGAACTTACTGGAAAGGTGACAGTGGCTGAATAAGAACAAAAAAGTATACAGCACTCAGGAAATACAGAGGGCCTATCAAAAGAGTCAAGGATAACCTTTGGGCAGTCAGGAGATTACTTGTATCAAGACCGGACTTTTGAAGTTATCCACCTGTTCTTTGTGCATCTACTTTAAACAAAAATACACAAGATTTAAGAAAATAAAGAAAAAACCAATGTTCATTCATTCACTGCAATATCCCCATAAATGATTATTTAAAATAGTCTAAAGTATTTTCCTGTATTGGTATATTTTGCTATGTTATGTCTCCTCTACAAAGTCATTCCCCTAGGGCTATTTACAGAATATCAGATTAAAATGTCATGAAAATAACTGAAATATGTTCCAAACAGCGGTAGAGATGCCAAAGCTGCACAGAATTCTTCCAACACTCTTATATTATGATTACTTAAATATCACTGGCCAGTTGCTAGTGTTGTGAGTCATTCCAGTGCAGGTCAGTGCGATTTTTTGTTAAATAAGGCATCACAAAGTACCCAAAGGGTGTTTTGAGCTAACAACAAAAATGGGCTGAGAACATCAGTAGTCTCAAATTAGAGAAAATGAAAAAAACCTCACCTTTTATAGTGTTGCACAAACCTTTTATTCCTAGCTATAATAAAAACCTTTACCCTTACAGACCGAAATATTTGGTTTTATAGGTGTTTTCCATTTGCCCAAAGAACTGCCAGAGGAGTAGGTAAAGAAGACCTAATTCATCACTTCATTAGAACAACTGGGATCAAAGATTCCTTTTGTGGTTTTCCTGAGACATGAAAAAGAAGTAAGTATGAAAACTAACTCCCAACTTTTCATTATTTTTACAGTTGCTTTTTCTTCTTTTCATTTCTCAAATATGCGCAACTATGCAGGTGATGAAAATAAAATAACTATGGTACTTTCATATTCAGAAAAAAGATCAGTATTTTCCTGTTTTCAAAGCAATTGAAAAGGTAGACGAATATACTGAACATGAGCCTTTTATATTTTTGTTGTCATTGCTGCTGGTTTTGCTGTCACTTGTTATTGATTGTTCGCCAGTCAATGAGGTGGGTCCATGTCATTTCCTTGAAATGAGACCTCAAGACTATCAAAAGGGCTTTTAAACTCAGATAGACTTTTTTGGAACATAAAAGTGAACTTTTCCTGAAAATAAAAAACCTCTGAAGAGAGAGAACAGAAATAGAAGGATATAAATCTTTCCTCTTTCTCCATCCGCTCTTTCCTTGCAGGGTCAAGTCTTTTCCTCCAGACCTCAGTACGGCAACTCGGGGACCACCAGGGTTACAACAAAATCTACAAAGTCCCTTTGAGGCCTTAGGAAAAGCCTAAGGAATTGCCTAAGGATCTTCTGATCCCTCTTTGTGTTCCTGCTTCCAAAACTCTTGTAATTCAATCATTTTTCTCTGATTTTGTTCTGTCGTTATATACAGTTTCTTACTAATTTTTCTGTGTCCTCTTTCCGTTTTGTCCTAGACCTTTAATTCAAGTCATGGAATACCCAGGAAAGAAACACTGAAATATCTGCACTACAGCCCGGAGTCCCTTTTTTCTGGACACCTCATACAGCCAATAGTTCAGTCCCCTGTGCAAGGGAACTCTGCACTAAGACGGCTGTCCGGGCGTAGCCTATGTGGTAGGAGAAAGGAGATGGAAGGATGGAGGTGATAAAGGAAAAATGAAACGAATGCTTCCCGGTTCCTAAGTGCCTAATATTATATTTAGGCAAAATAAGTCTAGAGAAGCCTACGTATCTTGTAAGAAATGCTGAAAGCTGGGGACATCACACTTCCTGCAGCAGAACTGAAGTTTAGCTTGTTCCTTAATTTCTCCTCCTTTCACTAGGCAGAGGAGTACTGAGCACCAGAGAGGAGCCGGGACAGGCTGTGCAGCAGTGCCTCTGTACCTCAGTAGGAAAAAGGAGCACAACTGCTCAGGTAACGTTGTCTGAAAGGCTTCTCTCCCTCTTTCACTGGTTGCCTAATTGCTTCCTCTCCCCTGAAGCACTAAGGAATGAGAACGAATGGAAGACATCTATGAATCTACCAGCTTATCTCGGAATAAGATAAAGTAAGATGACTTCTTTTGGAAGCATAAATTGCAAGCGTTTAAGACTGCTCTGTACATATATGCTGACATATCTGTTGAGACAGGGAGAAGTTCATGGAATAACGCTTATTCTGTTTGGGTTAAGGACTTGCCCAGAATCCTGTACAAAGCTTATGAAAGTGCTGAAATGCTCTCTTTTGAAAAATACATTTTAAATTTACTTTTTATAATGAAGAAAAATTAATTCAGTGCACCTTGAACAGTGGAAGCACTACTGTTGTCTCCTTTACTCACTGAAAAGTACTGACCAAAGAGCATATAGAGCTTTACATAAACACTTTGCTATTTTATCTTGTCTACGCTTAGACCTGCTCTAAAGTCAACAAGGTACTTTCTCTCCACATTGCCCATTGGGATGAATCATTTATACGCACAGTCTCACAGTATAAATTATCCTAAAGTTTCTCAGTGTTTGCCTTTTTTTTAACCTCACACCAGCCTCCTCACCACTAATGCATGCAACATCTCTTACTATTTGGAAATCAAATGTCTTTTTCGTGAGTACAGATACAAACTCATAGGAGACGAGTGGTTCTCCTGCTCTGCTGTTGGATACATTCGCTCTCCATGCGCATTTTGGCTTGGAGAGTTGAACTCTTATTTAGGTTTTAGTTATGATATTGGACTTCTAGTTTTCTGTCTTTTTGGAGTAGATTTAACTTCCATCAGCAACTAAACATTAATTGCATTTGACAACTAGAGACCAAGTCTGGATGGTGTGATTGGGTGTGATTGGGTGTAATTAGGTGTATAAAGCTACGGTTCAAGACCTTACTCTGCCTGATTGGGCAAGCCTGTTTTACCACATACCTGCAGAAGACTATAATGACCTCCACCCCACAACCACAGGCAATTTTAGGGTAAACCTCTTTCTCTCTCTCTCTCCATCTCTCTGTTTCATCTTGCTTTTATTAGAAATGCCATCCAGTTGAAATGCATGGCACTATATTCCATTTTTTCAGACACAAATCCACTTCCCGGGAATCTTTTTCAGCAAATTTACCAATGAAATAATAATAATAGAAAAAAAAAAAACAAAAACCAGAAAGTAAAAAAAAAACCACTGTTAAAACAGTTTAGGAGCTTTTCAATTGCCTTTAATGGTAAGAAAGTGAAGGTTTATTTTTAACTGAAGCTTTTACTGAAACAGCAATTCTTTTCATTTTCAACCAAGATGGGAGTGTCTGGAATGTTACTTTTTATTTTTAAAATAAGTCATCATTTTCACCATCAGCACTCAGATAGGAGTCACAATAATCACAATAGTAGTGGTTGAAAGGTCCGAGCATTTTTGTGGTTTCTTGAATAAATATCAGTAATTCAATTTTGGTGTTCTCAAATTTGTGGAATGTGATATTTGGAAGGGTATAAGAACTCAAAATCATTCTACTCCAAGAAACAAATGTTTTCAATCTTATAACACTGGGTGGAATAAAGACTTTTAGGTTTGCTTTGCTCTTTCCCATAGGGGGACAAGAACAAATAAAGTCTATGCAACACTTAACAGCAATTGATAAAAATGTACTCACTGATTAAAAGATTTTGTTTCTTTTACATATGCTGATTATACTTAGCTCATCAATGCTCCATGTTCCTGTCCAAGAGCAGCATTCAGCCCTCATATTGTAAAATGTTTTCTGAGAGTGGTTCAAGTGAAAAAGCTTACAAAGCTCCTAATTTTATTTTATTTTTTCAGGAAGGGGACACGGTGGTTTCCAGCCTCACAGTCTTGATTATCTGTTTCTGCTCAGTGTCTCCAGCTAATACTGCAAAAATCCAGTCCCAGGAACTAAGCCAATACTACAGCATTTATTTGCTGTGTGAAGTCTTTGAAGGCAACAAAAAAGTCTTTTCAAAATATTTAAAAAAAAAAAAAAAGAAAAGAAAAAAGAAAAAAGAAAAAAACCCACCACAGTTGGCCAGAACTGTCCTTACAGTTTACGCTGTGAAGCATTCTGTATTTTCTGTTACTCAGCTGGCATCACAAGAACTCACCTCTGCTGCTCTACCTATTGCCAAATGGGACGCATTCACGAGGAAGCCACATTTGAAGAAAACAACATCTGTGAACACTACATACAGTAACTGTGCCGGTCAGAGGCAGAGTTTCTTCCCTTGGATGATAATTGTCATGTAAGCGCCAAGAATGCCTGTAGCTGGAAAACTGTCATATTGCCACGAAATAGGGTGACTAACGTTCTCTTTGGTGTTGTTTAAAGGATCCAAAGCCCTTGAGACCCTATAAACATTGAAAACTACTATTTCTGGAATACTGTCCGTAGCATTTGACTCTAATTACATGTCACTGTTAGAAGTGTTGCTTATGAGGTTTTAGTTTGGCCTAAACTGCCTAAAACTGATGGTCCAAAGGAAAGTGAAAGAAGACTGGAAGGATCTGCTATGGTCATTGAGTCCAGCCCCTTGGTACCACCGGTTACTGGCCATGCAGCCGCCTTCACAACTGTCTCTAGCTACATTTATAGAGCGATCAGGCTTTGCAGCCACTCCTACGCCTCCGGAGCATTCATTCTTGTAAATATTCACATGGCATATTTTCCTGCCCTGATTTTGCAACTTTTTTTCTGGTAACAAGAAAAAAAAAGTGCTGAAGCAAGGGAAGAACCAGAGGAGAGTTAACAGAGGAAAAAGACCCACACACGCACACACAAAAGCAAATGAAAGAAAGAAATGGGGAAAGGAAAGAGGGAGAAAAGAAAACAAATAGTAGGAAGATAACCGGGAGACCACACTTTCTCACTGAATGAAACCAAGAGCTGCAGGAAAGAATTTAATAAATAGCAGCAGTTAAATGCTCAGTGGGGTTTGCACCACTGACATCTGTTTTCCTTGCACAATGTCCACATCCCTTTGGAGCCCAGAGATGGTGTGAGAGACGCAGGTGTGTGACACCTACCCTCCCACCCACCAGGCCTCACTGAGGTGGCACTGGGCATGCTCTCCTGACCGGTGAGATGGCTTGGATTAGAGTCAATCAGGACACTAGACCTGTCAGTACAGTGGTAGCAGGAGTCAAGCATTCATCAGCCACAAACAAGCAGCCGGCACCCTCCTTCCCCTCCATGTCCCCACAAGAAGATCAAGGGTGAAATAACTGCTAAGAGAGGATCAGAGAGCTTTTAAATTGCATCTAACACCATTTCTTTCATCTCTAGCTACAACTTTGCAGTGTAAACATCATGCTGTGAAGACAAAAATGTTGACCTGACTTTTTCTTTCTTTTTTTTTTTTTTTTTTCAAAAGATGTGAATTCCTTGCAAGAGGAAGGGTGCCCTACGCGGCAACCCAAGTAAATGACTTTCTGTTTCAGTACAAGAACTGACAATAAAATAAGTAGCTATATCTACTCCAGCTAGGGGCCAGTGGCAAACAAGCAAGTTAAAGAAAAACAAACTCAGAAAGCAGTAAGGAGTGTTATTAAAAAAAAACCCAGCTGAACATTCATCTGGTGTGTTGATTTTTATATAGAAATAATTCAAAACAAAATGAAACAAAAGGCTGTCTGTGTGTGGTAGAGCTGAAAGATTTGTGGCAGGACTTGTCTGCGGGAAACAAAGAGAAGTAACCTACCTAGCTGCACGGGTTGCTGTAATTATGATCTCAAGCAGCATTTATATGCAAAAATTCCCTCCCAGGTTTTTAGAGGAAAAATATTAATCTGGCAGAAGGTTAATCTGGCAGAAGGTAAATCTGGCAGTTGGTCAATTAGTAATAGTGAGATGTGTGAGGAGAGACAATTACGGGTGGAGAAAGACAAGATGGGAGAAGTCAAGGGGTAGGGAGGGGTTTTGGAGTTTTTGATTGTTAAACAAATTGGATTCCAGAATGAGGGGATGACTATGTGGATGGATGGTGACTAGAACTGATTTATTGATTACTGGGGCAAACACCAGAGGAGAAAAAAATTATAAATTCATCTCAGAATCAGTTCTGGAACTACTGTATGTTTCATTTTAATTACTGTCTTCCTTCTCAGTTTTGTAATTGGTTCTCCTTCCTCATCTTTCATAATAGACAAGGAGAACCACGATAAGCAAGCATGACCATAGTAAAAGAGAGGGCCTGGTATGTGCCTAAATGCATTCATGTGAATGCTGAATCAACCCTGAAGGAAAAGATTAGATTACAGGGGTGTGGGGTGGGAGAAAGGGAGGAGCATCCATTCATACATGGAAATCGTGGTGGAGGGGATACTCCTATTTTCAAATACAATCTTCAAAGTTAGCACACACATTCACATTACAGTCATTAGCACACTCATTCATAAACAGAACAGATGTCAAGGTCCTCCCAGCCCTCTCAGTCTCCCAGACAAACAACATTTGCAGAATTTCACAGATATTACACAGGTTCAGAATCCTCCCAACCTCCTCGAGCCTCCAAACAAACAAAACAAAATGTGCAGAATTTTGCGCACAGGTTGCACAAAATTACAAGTTTCCCTTCCCTCCAAAAGCTGCTTTATTTGCACGAGGCAGCTGCACTGGGAACGAGGTCTGTGCATGGCACTGCAGTAAAGTATGAACCTGGGCTTGCAGTTATTTGCACCACTGTGAAACCAGTGCGAGGGAGAACAACAGCTTCTGGGAGGAAGCCGGAGCCTCCTTCTGCGGCCGGTCTCACAGTGGCACCCTGGTAGAAAACAACGTGCTTGAAGTAGCCACTGGTATTATTACTGCCGTAGAAACAGTAAGCTTGATGTGGTTTATTTTCATTTCATTTAAACTTCAGGATTCAAAACTACATGGCTTTGATGAATAAACAGTACCTGTGGCTATCATAGCCTTTACACAGGGGATTCCTTTTCTGCTTTAACAAAAAAAAAACTCTGAAAACGATGCTCCTCTGGCAGCCCACTTATGCGTGTGTGTACGTGTGCAAGTGTGCATGGAACAAAAGGGTGGAGAGGAGCTCTGGGCTGTAGTTACTAGTTGCAGTATATCTGCTTTGTACTTACTAACCTTCTGCCGCTTCCAAGAACAGCTCAGTAAATCATGGCTCTTCCACTGAAACTGCATACACACCACTCTACATTTTCAGCAGGGATCCAGATGTGAGCAATTAGGCCTCGCTGTGCTATTTGCTGCCTCCCATATATGAGACACGGCTAAATAGGAATAAACCAGCTCCTTAAAAATGTGCACAGTCCTTTCCAGACAGGCAGTGGTTAGCCCTCGCTGGCAGATCCAGCGAGCACTTTCCAAAATCGGGGTCTAAATACATGCCTTGATGATGTCTTGACTACATGTTGGGACCAGGTTCTATCGCCCACCAGTCCTTGCTTCTCTCTTACTCCACCAAATGTGAAGAGCTCTGGCTCCAAGCCTGGCGGGCAGCTATGTTGTGCAGCACCTCTTTCCTCCTCCCACCCCCACAGTCACCCCATTTGGACAACCAGAAAAAAGGAGCACTCGGAAGCATAATGTACCCTAGAGGACAGAGACAGCTGGACTGAACCCACCAGAAGTGCATCCAGGATTGCTCTCAGTCTCTCTTGGACGTAAGGTCTGCCAGGCACCTCGTAGGAAGCTGTCATTTCCGCTGGCTGTCACTTCCATGATGAAATCCCAGAAAAAAAAAAAAAAAAAGCATGGCTAGGGATAGACGGTCTGCTGGAGAGAAAGGTTGAGGCCTTCAGTTATGGCTAAACAAATGGCAACAAGCCACTCAGGTTGAGTTTTGTTTCCTCGAGAGATTCCTGACTGTTCTGAATCGAGTAAACAAGAACTGCCACTGGGGAAGGCAGACATATTTTTCTTTTCTCTTGAGAAACTGTAGATGTTATTCTATGTTCTGTGGTGGAGAAAAAGCTTCTTGAAGCAACTGGAAGGTTCCCATCAGTGAGATGCTGAGAGAAAGGCTCTAAGAAAGCAATCCGATTGCTCTTCGGAAAAACACTAGAGACAGCTAGCCATTATAGAGAGATGTTACAGACAGACTTTAAGACATTAAAAATAACATTCAAGCCCACTTCCAAAACTGTAACACTGGATTAGCTACTAGCTGCTCACTGTGATCTCTAAAATGTTGTTCTAGTATTGAAGTATTTGACAGGTCCCCTGGACCGGGCTAAGCTGACCCTAGCAGATGCCTATGGTGAAGGTAATCAAGTCATCCTACTTTTCTGTCCACAGATTTATTTTTGCAGCATGTAGAAATACATTAGACTATGAAAGGGGCAAAGCCAGCTACGATAAAAGATGGTAAAGGAGGAGAGAGAGAACTATTTACAAGGAAGTTTGGCTCTCTCCATCTCTCTTCAAGCTGTGAAAAAACCCCTTGGAAACCACTGAGAAGAATGAAGCAGTCCCAGGCTGGGTGGTGCAGCTCATGCCTGCCGAGTACTTTGGGGGTGCAGGGAGAACAGCAGTCATTTAAATGGATGTAATGGCTTCAGTGTTTTGGAAAAGCTATATTTACTTACTAAAAAATATCATATATACAAAGGGTATATTTTGCCTATCAAAAAAAAAAACCAACAAAGTTGGTCCTTTACTTTTCAGCGTGTTTACATCACTTCTGTACAGAGTCTGACACACACTAACACCCTAAACATTTCTGGAGTTCAGACATCTTATACCATAATCATACTCTTTTGCTAGATTTTCAAACAATTGGCTGCAGGAACGCATTTCACTGTCTGGCTTGTGAAGGTTTTGGGCACCCTCGGCAGCTACCGAACAGAGGTTTGGCTCTGCCTGCTGGCTAATCCGCCACCTGTCAGAAAGCCCCTTCCTTTTGGTGCACATTCCCGGTCGACCCAGCCGAGCAGCAATGTTGAGTGCAGCAGGGAGAAGTCTCTGCATTTCAGTTCCCCCACAGGAATGTCTGGGGCTGCTCCTCAGGAAACATCCTGCTCTAACACTGCAGGCAGCCGAGGGAGCAGGGAATGTGCTCCTGACAGCCAGCACACCCTCAAGAAATGTTTGTCTGCAGGTCTGGCTGTATTTGTTTACTACTTTGATCAGCCTGTGACAACAGCAGAGCCTTCTCAGTAATGGTGGATTTCATTTACAGCACCCTTTCCCTCTCTAGGCTCCTCTCAGCCTGTCTCAGCATGCCACCCCACCAGGTCACTTAGCACCTCCGGCAACACTTTTTCTTCTTGTGCTCTTTCTTATGTTTGCTTCTTTTTGTCTTGCGTCTTCTCTTCCAGATAAAGATGAGACTGTTATCCAGAAGCAAATAACATCTACCCCATTTCCTTTTCTTGAGAAAGTGAAGGTTACTGATGCTGGGCTTAAAAGGAAAGAAAAGTCGGCAGCCTCTCACCTTGGCTACCATGAGCAAACAGTGTTTGCATGTCTGTAGACAGCAGTAAGAAGTGACTTTTCAAACCTCCCATGCTAAGATCATGGCCAGAGGCAGTACAAGGATATATTTTCTCCAACTATTTCCGTGGACTTTGAATCAGACCGATGGACCACGTGACCATGTCCATGGACATGGAGAACCTACAGTGTAGGACAGCGATGTCTACCCCTACCCGTTCTGATCTTTGAACTTTACCAACATCCATCAGGTGACCAGTAGATAGATCTCCCCTTCCTGACTGCTACACAATACACCTTTCTGAAAGTCCTGTTCTTCAGCAGCTACTTCCTGGGCTCATTCTTTTGTCACTGGGTCTCTAATTTCAGTTAGCTTCCAGGCTACCCAGAGTTTTACCTTGAGGTGGTCTCTGAGATGGATTCACCAGTTTTTCATCACATTCACTCACTTCCATGCAGCCAGTCTTTCCCCCCAGCCAGATACTCTTTTTGAGACAGAGGAATATTTGAACCCAAACTTCAGGAGAAAGCCCTGCCAAAAATTCTTCTTAAGATAAACATGACCGCCCCTCAGCTTCTGCTAACAGCTGTTACAAGAGAACAAAGTTCCTCATGCAGGATGAGAGGACAAGCTTGTGTTTCAACTCTTCTGGCAGTACAATGAAAATAGGGGTTTGGTATGTTGCGGAGGATTTGTAAAACCAAATCTTTAATTACAGAGTCTTTTTCTCTTTTTTTTTTTCTTTTATTTTTATTTTTATTTCAGCTGCAAACTAATGAATAAAGTGCTGCTTTACAAGCTCTCCATAGCTGAATGCATGGAACATTTCAAAGAAAAAGTATATAAAAAAGCATCATATTTATCTCATGAAGTTATAACGTGGGCAGTAATTTATCAGGAACCTTCCTCTGTCATTTCATGCACAATTCTTTCCAGTCCCTGCTACGTGGTATATTAATGATCCCTTTCTATCCAAAGCAGCGGTAAGACATGCTTCAAAACAGTGCACTTTTGTAAGACTTTGTGTGACCTTTCCATTCTGCAGATCTTCCCAGAATAGGATGATGAGTACAGTGTAGCTTGTTTGAATGTTGCGAGCGGTCAACAATGTTTCTGTGGCATGTGGTGACTACAAAGCCTGCTATACATGGAAGGTTGTTGATAGGAGAAGTTACAGCATTGGTAAAACTGGACAGCTGCAGCCCTGAAGAAGTCTTCTGCAAAGCCACAGCAGGGGAAAAAAACAACCCACACATCATATCCAGCTAAAAGCTTTCTGAGACTAGTTTGACAGCCCTACCTGCAAGAGTAAGTGTATAGCTTAGATACCAATACTTTTAATTTTTGACCTGACTCCTGGACTGTCAGCCTGGACAGCAGGCAGCTGGGGAGGATACCAGGGACACCAGGCAGCAATGGGGAGGACCACCACAGCTCCCTGCCCGGTGCCCTGCAGAACCCACATCTGGTGACCGCTTCACAGTGCTCACGGTCCACCAGCCTCTGCGCCAGAGACCGGCAGCTCCTGGCCACCAGCCCCCCCAGCTGCCTGTGCTCCTACACGTTCATTGAAAGAGATGCTGTGACAAGCTGGGAAACCTTGGCGTTCCTTGGGACACCGCAGTTGTGCGGCCCTGGGTTTTAAGCAGGCGTTCTCTCCTCTTTTGATCAACATCCATATTCTCCTCTACCCTCTCTGCATTTCATTTCAAGGTCTGGTTTTGTTTAACCCTGAAATGCAAAGGTTAAAAAACAACAACAAAGGACCCCCTTCCCACTCCATCTTCAGACACTTCTGCAGCAGCAAACCTGAGCGTGGTGTCTCCGTTCAGAGCCGCAAACCGGCCCGCCTTTGCCAAAACCTGGGCTAGCGCGCAAGAGCCTTCAGCGTGCCTGGGAACTGCCCCGCGGCTCGAGAAATTCAGAATTCCCCCCCGGGAGTCCCCCCAATTTGCTGCCAGCACCGCCGGTGCCTTTGCGAGCCCCAACACCGCCCCTTCGTGGCTGGAGCCATCCTGCGCACGGCTGGGCCCGCGGCTCTGAGGGCTGCTGCCTCACACCCACACGCACACTAAAACTGGAAAGCACTGGTGTGTTTATGGAAAGGGGTGGGGTCCCTCTGCCACCCCGCCCTCTCCCCCTAAATTCCAGCCCAAGAGGAGATCAGGCTAAACGGGCTGCGTGTCCCCCTCCAAAACAGACTTCGCCCACTCCACCCGGCAACCGTGCCTCAGTCCTGAGCGGGCAGGAGCTCCAGATGGTCACACAACTCTTTTACGACATTTTATCAGCTTTCATTTTGTTATCTGAAGACCAAGGGTCTGCTTATGTGTGAGACTGCTTTCTCTTCCAGGCAAATTGGTACAGCAGACTCTGCACGTGCGCAGGACATGGGAACAGGCAGCGATGGAGCGGGGCAAAAGTGCCTGTAGCACACCTTTGCATCTCCTCACATTCCTGGCAGGACCACGCTATAAATCAGAGCGCTTGCACAGTTCCTTTATTCTGCTTTTTGCAGCAGCCAAGAATACTCAGCGCACAGCCCCCTCCCAGCCTGAGTGTGACCCTCACCCAATCCCTACCCAAAGGCTGCCGGAGGTGTGGACCAGAGCCATTTTCCCCACGCATCCCCACCTAGGACCCCACTCTCCCTTCGTCAATCCAAGCGTGAATCACCAAAGGCCACCACCAACCGCGCAGTCGCTGCAGTCTGCCGGGGTGGGAGAAACACAGAGCACTCAATCACATGTCGGGGATTTCATTTCTCCATTGAAACTTGAAACACTGGCGTGAACAGTGTAAGCAGATGTGGCCGGGCTCTGAGATCCTCGCATATCCCAGCACATCCCTTCTTAATATAACGACAGGATTAATACCTGAGCAAACACGTAAGGCATTGGTCTCACTCGGCTAGGCGGGAACATCCCTTGCTCCTCCGTGCAGAAGTGAGGATGTGTTTCATGACTTCTCTGCTCTCTGCAGCAGGCTTTTTGTTATCACATTTACTCTTTTCCAAGCCTTCTACCTTTTTTTTCCCCCCTGAGAAGCTGATGGCTCCTTTATGAGAACCAGTCAGTGCAAACTGCTGGATGACACAAACCAGACAGCCTGCATCCGCTGCAGACTGGGACAAAAGATGGAAGCAAAGGATAATAATGAAGCACAGCTGGCTGATAAGCATGTTTAAATTTTGCAGAGATTAGCTGTGAGAACAGGAAGGAGTTCTTTCTCTCCCTTCTGTTTGTTTAGCTTTCTTTAATTGTTTATTTTTAGGACGAAAAACATGCCCATTCAGACTTATCAAGCAAGTTAAAGCAAGGCACAGGGAGAAACTTGTCTCATTAGAAACATGAAAGCCCCATCGCAGCCAAAAAGTAAACAGGACTTTCCATTTCCCAGAGCCACGTAAGCTGGCAGAAGGGCTGCTCGGCTCCTGGCTGTCCTCGCTGGCGTTGGCCGGGATCTTGGGGCCGGTGCAGAGCAGCGAGCTCAGCCCGTGGGTCCGCCTGGCTCCCCTGGCTCCGCGACAGGGAGAGGGAGGGAGCAGGACTCTACGGGCGCCACCTCACTTAGGGATGGGATACAGCAGCGCCGGCAGGTTTCATAACTCCTCTCGCACGGCAAAATGCTCCCGTTATTTATCTGGGCCGTTGCAGTGCGCGCTGTAAGTACAGGTTATTCAGCGGCGAGCCCCTCCTGAAGCCCGCCAGTGAGCGTCAGTGCCTGGTTTCCACAGATGTAAAAACAAGCTCTGGGAAAGACGCGTTTTTGTAAGGGGAACAAGCAAACAAAACACATTTGAAGGAAGCGTTGCAGTCCGAGGGACTGCCGCTGCTGCCGTGGGATGGCACGGAAGTCTTCCCGAGGTGCTGCAAAGAGGGGAGACCCAGGCTGCCATGGGCAGATAAATTGCCGTTGCAAAAAGGGGGGTTTCTTTGCCCTTCTTCCCCTGCCTGCCTTGTGGTGAAGGTCAGTCCCCAAATCTGAACCAGCCTCTGATCGGTTCCCACACCTGCAAAACTGCAGCCCCTTCCGTGGATCCCCGCTGGCGCGAAAGCTGCGGGATGAGATCGGTGGTATACAACATCTCACTTCTCCCTCCTTTCTGACCCACAGCGCGGGCAGGAGGCCCCGTGTTAACACGCTTCTACAAAGATTAAAGCAGAAACTCTACCCGCGCTCCCTGTTCGCACCTGGTAACGGTACAAATGAAGAAAGGGGCAGCAGGATCAGCTGTAGTCTGAGTGCCTTATATGCCACCCCGCAGAAGCAGAGCTGTGGTGGGGCTGGG
This sequence comes from Vanellus vanellus, assembly GCF_965231255.1. Taxonomy (NCBI): domain Eukaryota; kingdom Metazoa; phylum Chordata; class Aves; order Charadriiformes; family Charadriidae; genus Vanellus; species Vanellus vanellus. The sequence goes on from NC_138905.1 coordinate 50,156,438, forward strand.
TTTCCCATGGCTGTGCATCCCCGGGGCCCTGCCAGGCCGCCAGAGGTGTGCCATCGAATGTCATCACCCCGCACTGGCACCCTAGAGCTCGGGCACTCCTAACACTTTGTGTTATAAGACTTTGGTTCAGGCCTTTAGGACTACACCTTCACTGGCCACGAGGGGCTGAGACAACACCAGACCAGAAGGGTGGTATTTCCATGATGTTCCCCTCTTACCTTACCTTTAAAATAGTACCAGCATGAAACGGAGAACAAAAGAGAGCTACTGAGGTCGGATACGCTCTCTCAACAGTCACCTTCAGTGGGGAGGGGAGAAAAGTTTTGTTCTGTTCGTCAGAACATATTAAGAGACTATTACACTAATATGTGGACAAAGACAGTACAACTGATTGATAGAAACAATGCGCCGCTTGTGTTTTAAACGATGTGGCATGAGCCATCCTTTTGGATAGCTACAAAACCCTGTTTGCAAGACTCACGGTACAAATGTACAGAAATCAGCTGTACCCATAAACCCGTTAGTTACGTCGAAGCCCGGCAGTCCCCGTGACTCAGCTGAACACTGACCTGCTGCTTCCCCTCGTGTCCCTCCTGTTGTCGCCACTGCACGAATTTTACTTTCACGTACATTAATGCGAAGAATACCCTTTTTTTTTCTCTTTTTGCTAAAAAAAAAAAAATCTCTAGGGGTTGAGTAACATCTCTGAAAAGCCTGTGCTTGGCTCCAGAATGATGTGAACTTTTGTTAATCCTAGCGGCGCTGCAGCTTCCAGAGGGCTGTGCCGCTCCACCGGCCGCTTTGCCGGGTGGGAATTCATGGGGTGGCCGGCTGGGAATGCACAGGGTAGCCAGGGGCTGGGGGGGGGGGGCAGGTGGCTAACCCCAGCACACCCCCCCAGCTGTGCACAACTGCCTGGACACTGCGAGCACTGCAGAAATGTAGTATGCTCTTTGTCTGACTTAGATGGCGGGAAGGTAATGAGAATGACGATTTATTTCCATAGGTACAGGAACTGATGGCACCTGTTAAGACTGAAGCCTCCCAGGTAATTATAATCAGCAGTAAAACACAGTGTTTGCCCTGCAAAGCTTCCTATCTAATTATACATATTACTCCCAAATTATTACAAAGCATTTTTTTGCTGTCTGGGTTCATTTATATAAATGACATGTATTTTAATAAGTACCTTAAGTACATATCAACTATACATATTCGAAATGACACAAGGAATTGCAGGTGTTTTGCAGATGTCTATTTTCCATAAGATCATGTTTTTATGGTAGTTCATGTAAGATGGAAATACCAATGTACCATATAAGTCATTTGAAGGCTCGCATGCTCCCAGTATGTGTTTTCCCATTTGTACATTTAAAAATGTAAAACAAGCCAGTTCAAATTCACACACTAGCGATACTTGCGTGCTTCGCTGCAGTTGCTGTCTCAGAACCCAGAACATATCAATTCACGTGTGTGAAGTGATCTTTTTCTTCTCCAGGAGGGAGGATGGAAGGAACAGATTTGAGGTCAAGGGTAGGCACTGGTGCAGGAAAGCAAAGTTTCAATCAAAAAAAGTACCAGTGGGTCCAGGTGGCTGCTGAGACCTGGTTTATTACCTTTGTACAACGTGTGCTTCCGCATAGGAGAAACAGTAATAGCAGCACTGACGCTCTGCAGCCCAGCACGTTATAAATAATTTGATTGGCAATATAATGAGGTACAATACCTAATAATTGCATTTTTTTCCACTGTTTTAAATAGGTCACATCTTTCCTCTCTGTCTCTGAATCGAATTTTCCTCTGTGCTTAAGGGCCAAGCATGTGACTTTTTGTAGCTGTAAAAAAGAAAGCAGCAGCAGACCCTTGGGGTATAGAGATATTACAGCAGCCACACACCACATTTCTGCATTCGGAAAAGCTTTAATGTTGGGTCAGGCAACAGCTACTAAGCAGGGACATATGATATTTATTTTTTTTTTTAAATGTTGTCAGAAGAAAATGTGGAACTGATAAGAAACACCTGTGGAGATGGAAAGCCATCTCAGAAACCAGGGTTTGTTTAGATGATGAAGAGATAAAATCTGAAGGCATGTGTTGCAAGGCAAGATAATCTTGAACAGGATGTCTGTTTGAAAAAAAAAAAAAGAGGGAAGAAGAAGCAGTAGTACGTTTCAGGTAATCGGCTCTCTGTACAGAGAAAGGTCCTAGAGGATCATAAGGCAACGTTGGTGCAATATGTAAAACTGCACGAGCTGCATGGACGTCGTTCATTCATTTTTCTTCACGGAAACGTGATTCCATTTACATTTTATTTGCATCTTGTAAATATTTTCTTAGAACCCCAGCAGGACACTGGAAAGCATAAAAGCACACATTACCAGCTGAACATATGTAACCAAAGTTTTCCCCTTGCTTCCAGCTTAGCCTATTCCATGTGCTCTGATTTAAAGCCCTGGAATACACTTACCACATAGGAATTCGGTTTAGCTACATTTAACTTTTTTGAGGGAAGATTTGTCAGATCATTTGTTTTACTTAACGCATACATATTTTCATGCCTTTGTCCTGCTTGATGTGAAATAAGCATTTTTTAAAGGAAGTTGATCTCAAAATTTCTTTTCATAGTCTGGAAAGGAGGTGGTAGTTAAATGACGAATACTGGGAAATGTGCAGTACGGTGTGGATTTAATGGAAACGTTGCCACGATTCTACGCCTCGGTGTTGTGCCATTAAATCAGACAGGAGACAGAGGCAGACTGCCGGTGTGTGCGATGCCCAGAGGAGGAGGCAGTTCCAGTAATAATTTTAGAGACTGTAAAGCGGCTCTAAAATGGAAAACTCAGCAACAGTTCTAGGAGGGCCCGGCCGAACAAGATACACCAGCGCATGCCTAACTTTAAACACACAAGGAGTCCCAAAATCGATGAGACCACCCACAGGCTTACAATCCCTTGAAGAACTGAGCCCTTAATTGCTCAGTAACTGCTGCAAAAAGACATCAAGTTTCCTTTGTACTACTTAATATTAAAAAGGACTTATGCCAACATAGAACACTGGAGCAGCCCAACCCAAACCAAATGGATAAAGTGAGGAACCAAAGCAGCCTTGCAGGAGGGCTGCCTGTTGCTAAAATTCTCCACTTTCAGCCCACGTTGAGTAGCTCCTCCTGTTGAGGTCCAAGCTCAGCAGCACTTATTTTTGGCAGGACCACCAAATTACCATCGCTTGTCCCTTTGAATGAGGAGCAATTCACAAGTTCTGGAGGTTTGGGGACTTTTTTTTGTTTGTTTGTTTGTTTTTCTTTTTTTTGACACAAAGACCTAGTCAACCCTTTGTCAGCAAAGAAAGTTACATCTGTAGCAAATCTTTTTAAGACCTACTTGGGGTGCCAACTTCTTTGTCTGCAAGGGCATTTCTGCAGCTTCTCAAACTGTGTTACATGAGTGGCAAATGAACTTTAATGAGCTGATCCTTTTGCAGTGTATGAGGCAGGGAAGTGTTAATATCTCTGCTTTATAGATGGGCAACCGGTCTGTGAGGGGTCAGAAACCTCAGCTGCAGAAAATCCGGAAAGCTGAGCTGACTTTATTGGAGCTGCGCTGATTTATACCAGCTGAACATATGGCCTCAGAAGATTAAGTAGTCTGTGTGAAAAATCTGTGGCACATCTGGGACACTCCAGGGCCTGAGTCACAAGATCATCCTTCCTGCCCATAATGCTTGCAAACATGCCTCTACTACGCAGGAGCCTCTGCTAACTTTTTCTTTAACCTCTTGGCAAAGCAATAATGAAATTGTTTGAATGACTGAGCCCAGGGAAAGTTTGGGTTAGTTTGTGCTGTTGACAAAACCGCTTTCTCTGGTTACTTTGTGCATGACATTATTTTGTACAGGTAAGCCAAAGCTATATAAAAATATTGGATTATTGTATTGGCAGTCATATTCTAAACAGAGACATCGCAGAAGGAATTTGCAGTCCAACATGGGGAAAGAGTCTGTCAAAGCCTTACAAAATGGGATCTGTGCTTCCTTTTTGCCTCAGTCCTGTGCCATACTGTGTGTGAGTAGCTCAAGGCCAACACGCCACTGTGGAGGTGTTTCCCTGCGTACGCTTTTTTTATCATCAAGGGTTTTATGTAAACCCAGCACTGGCATATGCACATTTTCCTAGCTATCTTTTGCCCAGGTGAGAGGAAAGGTTTGGAAATACAAAAGGTCTGAATAAAGTCACGTATATACTTTAATAGGCTATTAAAGCACAACCACTTTGTAACTGGGACTGTTGTTGTAGCCACAGCCATATTTATTTAACTACTGCTTCAGGAAAGGAAAAAAAAAAAAAAAACAAAACCTAAACCAAAAACCCTTAAATCATAAACCAGTCTAAATCGTATTCAAACAGGTTTCCAAAAAAATACATTAGGGCAAATCCTGCACAGTTTGTGGTGAAAAAAATGGTGAAGCTGTTCACGCTGCAGGTTTTGATTGATGTGTGGGTTAGTGTGATACTCCACGCACGGCTTCAAAGTGAAACAATGTTAACTGCTTACAATGTCAATATTACAACGATAATTCCAAATAATGATAATGGTGAGAACGGTAATGGCACCAGTCAGAAGTAGAAGAAAAATATAATGAAAACTCATTTAGAACTTGGTTTATTACTGTATTATAATTAATAAGCAAAAGGTTTCATAGTGAGGTGATCTGTATTGCAAATCACATGTAACAGTCATTGGCAAGTAACACTGCACAATGTTCCCTATTTCCAAAGGAGAAACTACACAGTTATAATTGAGCTGGAGATAAGTGTATTTATATCTATTAAAAAAAAAAAGTAAAAAAGAATGATGATCTTGAACAAAGGAGAAGATCAAGCATATATCCCAAAAAACTAGTCCGGAAAATGAATGAAAAATGTAATCAAACTATTCCAGAAGTTAAGAAATACAAAACTTCTTCATCAGTTTTCACAAAATTATGACAGACAACTTGCAAGATTTTTAAAGGATTAATAACATCTTATACTGTGAGCTATATTTATCCCAAACTCCAGAGTCTTTCTTTTAGCAGGATTTATTTTTAAAACACGCTTTCAAACACTTGTTAAACTACCTACTGAAAAGGGGTAAGCGTTAAGTGACCTTCCTGTGAGGAGGGGAAAAAAAAGGAGAAAAGTTTGCTTAGCATCCATTTCCAGCCTGTTATTCAACAACAGCAACATCTGTAAGCAGTTTCTCAAGCGCTCTGCGTAACCCAGCACCACCACCTGCTGTTTGGGAAGGAAGATTCAATTTCCCTCGTCTTGCACATTAAATCTTCAGTACCATGCAGGCGAAGAGAAATCGTCCATTTCAAATATTCGAAGGAGAGGAGGAGGACAAACAAACAAAACGAAATAAAACAAAAGAAAGCAGAATTTTCCACCCCCAGTAACGTATGGCAGAGGCAGCTCTGCCCGTTTTAACCACAGGGCGACCCTTGCTCAGATATGGGGCAAAGAAGCTGAGCTGGTGGCACCAGCTGTACCAGCATGCCGCGTCTGCTCTTTTGGCTCGGGGTTCCCACCGAATCTTTATAGACTTTGGCAACACATATGACTTGCCTCCAGTGTGCTACCTGTCTTACCCCAAATCCTGCAGCTTGCTAGCAAAATAGCTTAGCTTGCCTGTGTTTCGGCCCTTGTGCCGATGGGGGCTGCTGAAATGTCCTTGCATGGTGCTTTCATGGGAAAGGTCTCATGAATACTGTTTATAAACATGGAACAGAGTAAGGTCCAAAGCTTTTCCTTCAGAAAACCTGGTGAGGAAGCCCCTCACCCCTTCCCGTGGATGGGATGGATATTCAATACCATTCTGCCGTCTGTATCCAAATGTGCAGCTAAAAGCTGTGTCGGCCACACCTGAGAATTCGACCTGCCTCTGGACTGCAAGAGAAACTGAATTACAACCGGTGGGAACAACTGCAGGGGAGCCACGCTCCCCACGGGCTGTTAAATCACAGCCCAAAACCTGCTTCTTTTTCTCCACCAGCTTTCCCTTCAGACAGGTAAATGCGCAGCTAGCCGTTTAGCTCTATCTGCATATCTAATACTTTCCAGGACCGATGCTCTGTCCTCTATCTTGTGCAGACACGCACAGAGCGTGTTTCAAAGGGCACGTCACTGATTAATGGCAAAGGGTGCAATTCTTGACAGATAGCAAAGCACGGCCCTGCTGCTAATCAGTACTGTCAATGAGCTGTGAGGTTAAGCATGTGCATTTCTGTGTCACAAATTTGATGGGACTCCACGGTTTGGCTGTGATGTCCGCATTTCTCATTCACCCCAAAGAGGAATGGGTTTGGGGTTTTGGGGGCGTGGATGGTTGGTTTTTGTTGGGCTTTTTGTTGTTGTTGTTTCCTCCCCAAAATGACAAGTCTTTCAGGCTTTAAGGCTGTTGTTTCTGCATTATCTGTTTTATTTGCATGCCCAGCACACACCTGGAAGTTGTAGAGCCCAGCTCATTATCAGGTTGCTGCAGGTTACATTTTTCTCCTCTCCTGGTCTGCATTCCTAGAGCTGTTGCGTGAAGCACAGCCCAGCCCGATTACCTCGGAGCATCCAGGCTTTGCAAGAGTTCCATTTTGCAGTTTCTGCCCTCCCTATTTTTCCCCTCTGCTTAAAACATTAAAAGAGCTGAAGAGAATTTTAAAGGTAGAGGGGGGTTGGCTTTTTTTTTTTTTTTTTTTTTTTTTGTTTGGGTATTTTTCCACAAAATGGAAGAAATACATCCTCTGTATCAATGGAACTGAAGGTCCATCAGCTGGGAGTTGGACCAGTTAGGTGGCACCAGAGTTGGCAGAGCAGGCCCACGGGAGCCCACCTGCCCTACCACTGCAGAGGACAGCCCTACACCGGGAAACCTCGACGAGGCTAAGAAGTAAATATTGGACACACGGGTTGGATATCTCTTTCCAGCTCTTTTCTGTACCTATTCCTAGCAGGATGCACTGGGAACATAGTTTGTAACAACAGCGACTGGAGTGAATTAGCATACGTGAGGGGAAAAAGGCTTTATATCCACCCGATAGATGAGATGTGTATCAAACAAGGATTGCTTCCCTCAAACACTGTTTCATAGACACCTGAGCCCACGTGCACCTCCACTAACCCTAGGGACTTCTAGAAGGTGATCAGATTTTAAGTACTAATCTTCTTCTGTTGGCTGCAGAAAGAGCCAAAGGCAATTATGTTTAAAATTTAGGTGCCCTTGTGCAATGCTCCTGTTCAAGTGCCCCGAGGCTGGAGGCTGCATCACTACTGGCACCCCAAAGGACTACAGGATCAGAGACAACACGTACATGTTGAAATTGTTGTGTGTGTAAAATGAATATGAAACTAATACCTAAAAATATATCTAAATTTTTGTAAGCACTAAATGCACACAGAAGAGGTCTGGAATATTTCCTACTGTAACCAGCGGTGGATTTTTGTAGCGGAAAAGCTGCAATATTACTTAAAAGATATATATCAGTAAAAAAATCTGATGAATCCTTGCAATGACATAGTGCAGCACTGAACTTATCAGTGACTTTCAATCTGGGTATGCTGGGAAATACTCCTTTTGACATGTTTAGTGTTTCTTCAAAAAACAGGACATCTTTTAACTGCAAATATGCAAACTTGTCAACTGAATAACATAGACTATAAACATGCTGGAGTTCTTACTTCACTGAGCAATTAAAAGAACAAGGTATTTTCATGTTAATTACCTCAAGGAGACTCTGAGTAAAGAGATTTTAAAAACACTGTTGCTAAATACTTTAAATCTGGTTCTCCTATTCTTGTGATTGTGATTAACTTTATTTATTTAAACTGTTTATTATTGTATCAGCAGAAGTCAAAAGCTAATTTCTATCCATCCTTTCCACCTAAAGAAAATTCCACTCTGATGTCTCTATGTGATCTCTCTCCCCTTTTCAACATATTTTTAATAAAAGTGGACTTCTTGATAGCCTTACAGGCCTCTAAGTGCACACACACCTGCACTATCAAGGTTTATCTGGTTATTCACTGACCATGCAAGAAGATGGGTCTCAACATTACGACTGCCAGAGAAAGAGTCCCCTGACACAAACTGAATACGAGTATTGAGAAAAAGAGACTGTAATGTGATAGGAAGCTGGTGATGAATTTCTGGAAACTTGTTATGAGTGAGATCTGAGGGAAAGAGACCGTGCAGGCCCTTAAATGTTCCATGCTATATCAAGTATGTTATTATTTCAGAGATCAATCCAAGTGAGTTTTTCTAGTTTCAGAAATGCTTCTTGCCTCACTAAAAATATTGTGCTTTTGTCGAGCCTGAGCTCTTTCAGAGCTGAGCACAAATTCTGAGGTTCTCCAGTGAGCTTATCCTCTGCCAAGTTCAGGTTTTCCAGTTTAACCACGTTGCCAAATGCCACCTTCTTAATGCCCTTCTCAGGAATTTGATTGAGGCTGAGATCAAGCTTTTCTAGCTCTGACAGCTCACTGAAGACATCAGTAGGAATTACTGCTATTTTACTGGCTGCTAAATATAATTCCTTAAGGGTGAGGGAGAGAACTGTGGGAATGAACGCTCCTCAGTTGATTGAAGTTTATCTTCATCACGTGCAAAGATGTTAGGGAGTGAAACACCGCTTTGGGGAAGGGTTGGTGGGTTAACCCACTACTGTGCAGGCTCAGTGCCACCAGGCTCCTGCCCTGAGTCCAAGCCCGCTCTGCGACACTGCAGGTGCTGCTCCCAGCTCCACAAGGGCAGCGGGCAGATCTGCCGGGATGCTCCTAAGATTACTGTCACCCACGTGAAGACACATGAGCCTTTGTGAGCCTCCTTGGGCTTCTTTTATAGTTCCGCCACTGAACTGCTTGTTCTTCAGGACCAAGAAGTCTGGTGACAAATGTTCCTTCAGGAGACCCAGCTGGATGAAATATGTCCTGTTCTTCATAAGCAGCAAATATCTGGCACTAAAGGGAATTCCTTAAAGGATATCTGATAGCCTTTTGCCTGAGAACTAAACCACTCTGAAAATAAGATAAGTGAAACCACCACTGTTGTCGGCAAAAGAAGAGTTTCAAAACTATTTGTGTGTAAATTCCTTTCCAATATCCTTTTAGCTGTAATATTGTCATTTACTTCTCTGTATCAGTAGTATGAACACAAATTTTTTACTATTTACAGTTAGATCACTAGTCATCTGTCCTCAATATCTTTTACAAACTAGGTTCTCTAGGGTTATACCATTTGGTTTTATTTTGAGCTGATTTTCTCCTCTTTTTTGAGTCTATATGATATATGTTCTGACACCAGCATCCCTCTCTAATGCTCTCTTTGAGCATCTGTTTTCTGCATTTTCAGAATTTTTTTCAAGAAAGGAAAAATTATTAAGTCATGCTTTGATTTATGCTGATGTATGATTTGTTCGTTTGGTAATCACCTGCATGTGATGTATAACCACAAAGGAATTTTATATTAATGTGCCTCTAATTATTTATATCCTATGGTATGACCATTACTTGCCTATGATTTTCCACCATATATCATCAACATGTAGAGCTACATACCTTATGATAATTATTTTTAAACAGCTTACACCCAGAATGTGACTACACAACTTTATCTGGAGGGCTCAACTGCCAAAGCAAGCACACTCTGGAGGGCAAGAGTCATCCTCAAAGAGGGCTGCTAATCTGATCATCTCATCTTCTGCATCCCTATAGCACGATTGCTTTTCTTTATATTATTCTTCTGACTTTCACTCCCTTTGCTATCTTGCTGCTTGTTTCTGAGCTCTTTGTCTTGGCTTTTGCTGTTTTAACAGTTCTTCAACATCCTTCTCTTTTCTATTTTTTCTTTTTTTAATTCTTCCCTTTTCTTCCCTTTGGTAGGAGCAAGGTTAGCAATCCTTCTCCTGACATTTCTTTCTGGGCTAACAGTCTGACTCTCTGGCATCCTCTCTTAACAGAGAATGCAATTTCTTCTTCCGTTATAAATGCTTGTGGATTTTGAAGCTGTTAAATACATTTGTTCTATTTCAACATTGGTCAGGACAACATCACTCTTTAAACTGGAAATTGTATTTAACCTGCATTTTAGCATACTATCAAGTCATTTCAATATCTTTAGATATATGGTACATGAGACTTCCTGTGTTGGGGACACAGATTTCCAGGGGAGGAGCAGAATTAGTGAAATCTTGTCAGATCAAAAGAGCTTATCTGTTGGCACTCTGGTTTTTAAATACTCAGTTTTTGTCTGTCTACTCCAGGAAAGTAGAAAATAGGAAGATATTTGTGACAGCTTATTATTTACAACAATACAACTATAATTAAGAAAATAACTTCAGAAAATGTTACATTCTCTCCTATCTCTTTGTTTATCTATTCATCCATCCATCCATCATTCACCAACCGACAGTCCACCAGGCTGTCCTTGCAGTCAGCATTCTGAGTGTCTCACAACAATTACTCTGGTTTAACTCCTTGTCCCTTTGTAACTTCTGAAATACTCTCATCCCAAGTACTCAGACAGAAAATCTAAGCTGAGAAGAAAAGTGATATAGCCATAAAGATCATTGATATCTTCATCCTCACCAGGTCAAGGAAAGCTTCTATCTCGTGTTGAAATGGATATTCAAAAAAGAAGGAAAGAGTTAAAATATCAATATTTGAAAATTAAATGAAAACAATTCTTGCAATATTCCTTTAGTTTTACTCTGACTTATATCCTGTGAGTATAATTTCCCACAGGCTTTCACTTAAACATGGAAGTCGGAACTTAGTATTTTAGTGTTGTAAGAACTTAGTATTTAGTTCTCTGACAAATTTGAGTGAACTTGACCAATAGGATTGGAAGGTGTAGGGTTGGGAGACAGACAGACAGACAGTATGATTGGGTAACCTTAGTTTGTTTTCTGAAACAGGGATGAAAGTAACTTGAAAATAGTGTGTCTTATTATTAGTTTATGTAATAGAGCATAATTCTAGCAGAATTTTTCATCCTTTAAGAATTATCTGAATTTTCCAAGGGAATACCTTATGAATAAGATTAATCTGAAAGTTAGGATGTCATAGTACGCCAGACTTTTTGAATCTGTCTATCATCAATGGAGAAAATTAAAATCATTTAAGTGCATTATTTATCTTTTAAAAAAAATATATATCTAAAATAGATTAGGACATGGGATTTCCAATCAAACACAACATGAACTGCAAAACTTTCTTTTTTTCCATGATAATTTTGTTTTGCAACCTCTTTCCCCTAACTACAATGAGGGTATGGTTAAGCTTTCTTGCACCCTGTAATGTTTTAAGTTTTACTGATTTCAAGGAAACAAAGATTATTAAAAGAACAGACTAGAAAAAAACTTTAGCATTAATAGAAATTAATATCTTTATCTATAAGTAAGAAGGAGTTTCATTTTGTTAGTCATGAAAATCAGAAGGATTTTCACTGACTGTTTTCATTCTTTTAATCTAAGATACACATTTCTGGTTGCATAGTAACTGCCTAATGTCAAATAGATTTCCTACCACTACATTTTCATAGAGATCTTTCATCACCCTGCACTGATGTGTGGCTCTGCTTTACATATCTGACTCCAGCATTTTTTGATACAGCAATTTACAGAAATATGCCCATCCTCATGAAAAAGGAAAAAAAAAAAAAATCCCAAATATTTGCATCTACAGAGTGCTCTGAAATTTGCAGCCATAGTTTCAGTAACAGGACACCAGCTTGAAGGGAAGACTGTGCCCAGCACATCCTTCGCCTGTAGGAAAGGCAAGAGCTGTCTCTGCTGTAACACAGATCCCTGCAGCATCCCATGGTACCACCGCAGCCTACAGCCACACGACCCCACTGTGTGCCCCAGAAGGACCCCATCTCTGCTGCCCATAACAAGGAGGAGGAACATGAAAATGCTCTTGGGGGGGACAAGAGCACAAAGATTTAATCTCAGCTTGGGCCTGTTACCTTCCCAGCTGAAGCCCCTCTCCGTCACGGGGTGCCCTGTGAGAGCTCTGTGCCCATTGAATCATATTTGCCCCTCTCTCTGAGGGTCTGCAGGGATTCTCGTGCTGACGGATCTCCACAGTAATTTCTGAGGATTTCAGGAAGGCTGCTAAACATGGTGCTCTGCCAGGGAGGTAACCACAGCATCTAAATGTTTGTATTAACAGGGGGGCGAGGACGGTTTTGCAGCCAAAGCAGAGGCCCGGAATCAGACCTGGGTTCTGGCTGTTACAACCCTGACAGGGGCTTTCTGTGAAGCTGTACGGTGAGTGTCCTGCTCCTCACGCCGGCAGCAAGACCTGTATAATTCACACGAGCAGCTCCACAGACCCACAGGTACCAGTGGGGCTGGGCAGGGGAGACAGACTGAGGGTCAAAAGCATCCCCTAAAACAGAGATACAATTATAATGTTTGCATGCATACAGTTTAATTCTTCACTACTTCAAACCGTTCTGGGATCACTGACCAGAAGGTCTGTACAAGTTCTCCAATTTCTGAGCCATCTTTGCACAGATTGTCACTGAATTTTAAAAAAAAAAAAAAAAAGAAAGAACAATGTTTTTATTAATTACACATCTGCATAAAAACAAACAAACAAACAAACAAACATTTTACTGATTGATTGAAATAATTAGAATGTAATTATATCAGTGCCTGAACACTTTGATTTCAGACAGGTAAGATGAAAATCCAGCAGTCATTTTCCTCCTGAATGCTTGAAATAGGAAGGATTGCCTTAAGGCTTTACATTACAATTATTCCACTGTGTATTATTTTTATAATCATTTCCACTCCAACTATGTGCTGACTTTTACATATTATGTTATAGGTTTCAGCATGTTCCCAGCTCTGACTCTGTTTTGCACTGTAGGCTAAATTCTTCTGTTATTACTGGTGTTATTTTTCTAATGTGTCTGCCTGAAATGTCCACATGGAAGACGCTCTGGTCTGATTATACGCTTTGTTGGGATTAAAACTGGCTCAGTTAATAATGGTCAGTGATCAGAAGCACCTCTCAGTTAGGTTACATAGTTTAACATGACAACATAATTCTCCTGTCGTCTTTAACAAGTCACCTGTCCCTAAAATGACATAGTTCATGCTATAAAAAAAGACTAGAGGAAATAAATACATATTTTGATAATGGTATCATTAAGGAAACATACTTTAATCCCATGGAAATCTTCTCTATTATCTTGCACACCGTACAACATTAATGTCCACGAAAGTCCCAGATGTGAAAAATAAAGTGGAAATTGAATGGTCACCCTTTAGCCTGTTAAAGACAGACTATTCCCCTGTGGCTAGAATAGGGTAAAACCGTGTGATGGTATGGTGGCATTTGCACACAGGGCTCTGTGAAATGCCATCGACACATGCGGCACGGGCTGCTCACACAGTACCCACTCCTCATTCTGTCTCAGAGGGGTGTCTGCCAAGGTACAGGTTCTCACGCTACCATGTCTACAGAAGTATATATCAAGCTGGAACAGGAACAAATTTGGAAGCCTTTAGAAGGCCTTCCTGTGAAAATGCTGGTGCATTGTCAGGGTACATCACAAGTCCGACTCCCTCTCCAGTAGCACTAGAAGAGCTTAAAATTTAGCATTATTTCTCATAAAACTCTTCAAGTCTTGAAGTCTTTTCTTGTAAGATGTCCTTCTCTAAGGTCAATATAATTTTAGCCTTTGTTGTTGACCTGTTGAGTCACATAAAAAATAGGTAATATCACTAGGTTCAGGGTGAGGCAGGGAAAGCCAGGGTTAGGTTTGCCGTGGACAATAAGACTACCACTGGAATGTTATGTCCAGCTCTGGTATTCACAAGTCATGGTGAAAATCTGAACGGCAGGGCAGTCCAAAAAAGTTCATGAGACTGACTGAAGGACTTGAGCACTTGTTTTCTAGGAACAGACACAAATGGATCAGCCTAGTGAGAAATACTTAGGTGACACGATCATAAATGACTCACTGACATGGAGTGAAAAAAGGTGATAAAACAAAAAGTTTCCCACTTAGCAAAAGATGTCAGACAAGTTTAAATGGCTGAAAGTTGCAACCAAGAGAGCTTCCAGGGAAAATGCAATATCTGTTGATCTCAGAAGGTAATTTACTATTGCAACACCTCATCAACTGTTGCAGCTCATTCTACAATAATCTGACTGTGGTTGGATATTTTCCTAAAAGACATACTAAGTTTCATACAAAATTTATATGGAAGTCCCATTGCCCATGTAATACAGTAATTCAGAGAAGGTGTTCACAACATTTCTATTATTAGAAACCTGATCATATGATCCTTGGCCTACCAAGAAGTTCCTTGGGAACCCTTACTCATTGGTGGAGAGGAGAGTTGTGCCCTGTAACACCGCTTCTGACCTGCTCTGTTTCTCTGAGACACTGGAATATCACCATGTCCACTTTCATTAGTTTTAGATAACTATTTTTCTATCAACAATGGTGCTCATTTTCACTAACTCTTAACTGACTTCATAATTATGCATAAAGGTATGTGTCTAATCCCCAGAATTTTTTTTTTTTTTTTTTTTTTTTGCTACTTAAGCTGATATTCAGCTTTAAATAGATATTGAAATTTAGGTCTGGATATATAAACATCTGCATGTGAGCTGGAATTAATCTTGAACTGCTTTCCATCCCTAATGTCTCTTTCCAGGCAAGCTGGACTCTGCTTCAGGTTCCAATCTTTCCCCGTGCATATTTTAGAAAAGATGAGTGAAAAGTTCCTTGCCATGGAAAATGGCACAGGCTGGTAACATCAATACAGAGATCAGCCAAATGACTGATGACCCGGGGAGGAAGTTTCACCTGTTCAGTGTCTTCACTAAGGTTGATCACACATCTGGATTAAGCTGCTGCCTTAAAAGCGGAGGCAGAGCTGCACAGAGGGTCTCGAGTCACCGCTCCCTGCCAGTACAAAGTGGGAGTGGGTTTGGTACATGTGGGAGGTGTTGCGTCACCTGAGGAACACTCCCAACAAATATTGCCAAAGCAATATATTTGTCTTTTTATTTGCAGATGCACCCCCTTGTTGCATCTCCCCAGGCTCATGACCATGTTCTGTAATATAGGTTTCCTTTATTACATCTTAGCCTACCTTTATACTGGTAGGGTAGATGTGCCCAAGAAAGCCCATGATCACCAGACCAACAGTCACAGAAATGCCCACCACAATACTGTACAAATGTTCTTGTCTTTCAAAGCATGTAAGACATCCTTCCACATCCAAACTGCCTGGAGGAATGGCTCCTGGCTCCTGGCTGCTGCCATCACCGGGGCTGGGAATCATCATCATCAGTGTGAGTGAGCCTTGGCCAAAATTGTGCCAGGAACTCCTGTAACTATTTATTAACATAGTCTGCAGTGGAGAATTAAGAAAATAAATAAAATTGATTAGGCCGAAGATGTAAAAAATCATCTAGGAAAGGTGAGGAAGTTGGGGTGATTAATGCTTTGAGAGCTTTTGCTCAGCTTAGCAAGGGCTCTTCTATAGGCTGCGAATGGAGGAGGGATGCCAAGGAGAAAAGCAGGGACCAGCGACCACCAACCACCACAGCTTCCATCTTGACAAAGGCTCCATGTCAGGGAGCTTTAGCAGAATGCCTCCCATAAAGCACATGAGAAACTTCAGTGCAATTTACACGGACTGAACTATACTGCTGAAAAGGGACTCACAGAAAAATTATTTGTGATGCAGCTCCCCCTTTGTCTGGATCATTGTGTTTCCAGGGAGGCAAGTGGGGTGGTAGACAGGTTTTCTGCTGATTTTCCTTGAAACTTAATTTTTGGCTCAGTTCAAAAGGCAGTTGAATGAATCCGAGATCAGTCGACATGTGTATGTTGGTGGTGCCATTTCCAGAGCATTCATTCTAAAAGCAGCCCTTCGGAAATTTGTTTATAGACTGCTAAGGTAGCTCATATACTCAAATTTTAAGTCAAACATTTGAAGCTTGCTGGTTGAATGAAAAGTTGGAAAAATAGCCTGAGCTAAACTGATCTTACTTGACCAGTTTTCCTTGTGTCAGCCACCCTTTGCCTCTAAAATCTGAATTATTTGCCCTGAATAAAGCATGTCTATATTAAATGCATAGCACACGAGCAGACCCTGAAGAAGGTAGCAGTACCTACTGTACCTTGGCAGTCACTTGTGGTACTAACACATACTCAGCTGTTAGCAGCTCTGGTACCTGAGTCTCTACTTCAGCTCACCAAAGAGGCGTGAGAAGCCATGAATGGTTACAAATGACACTGCCTCATCTCAACACCAAAGCACTCAAAGCATATCCGCTCACCAAGATAATAGCGTTTCCCGTTCCCATCTCGCAATTTCCTGTTGTCTTACCATCTGCCAACATAGCTGAGGTATAGGGTTTTGTGGTGCGGCATCTCCAGTGAAAGGGAGCCAAAGACAGGCCCAGGAGTCAGAGAGAGTCCTGCTTCAAAGCACGGGAGCATTGAGTAAAACTCATTTTGCAGCCCATTTATTGGCTAGGGAAATTATCTCCGTGTTCTCAGACGTGATCCAAGTGCAGTAATAGAGGCACGGTGAAAAGCAAAGCTTTCTGTTCAAAAGTGGTTGCAGAGTTTCCACCTTGCCTGCCAGTGAGATAGTACCGTGCTGTAATTGGGGAGTGCTGTAAGATTTTCTGAGCTGTGAAAAAATTTCCAGTTTCCAAAAAGGACATGCCTTTCCTATTACTTGGGCGCACTTTGAAGCACAGCTATGTACCTTCTATAGGTTATATCCCAGTTTGAAGAAGCATAAAGATCCCCCAAAGTCTTTTTTCCCCTGAGCTAAGGGGCAATACTCTTCCCACGTGTCTTTTTATGAGCCTTGCCACAGTCACAGTAAGAAGTTCCACTTTCACCGATGTCTTTATCCTTCCAAGCTGTTTCCCCAAGGAACAGAACACTAACAAACCCCCTGGTTTCCATCCCCTTCCCCAATGTCAGTACATAGCTCTCTTCCTGACGCACTGCTTTTGGACTGTCTGCCACCAGCTGACGTTCATCTTATTTGAACCTTACAAATCCTCCCTTCTTTTCCTTTTTTTTTTTTTTTTTTTCCCACTGCTGTTGACAACTGGACCCTTTCTTCCCACTCAGACTCTCACAGTTCCTATCATCTTCGATCCTGCCTCACCCAGCCTCTACCCTACATACAAGTTCTGGCAAAATATTGCTCAGATACTGTTAAGGTTTTGTTTTGCTGTGTTGTGTTCTGGGTTTTTTAACATTACAAAAAAGTGACTTCATTGAAGCCTTAGGATAATAAATTGCTTATGTTTTGACAACTCTGGCTCCACATGTAAGTTTGTCCAGTCTAATTTTGACTATACTGCCCTCCAAATATCTCAAGAGTTCGAACTTCAATCTCAGCCTGTCAAACAGGGCAAGTTACCCTCTCCATCGACTTTGTGGTTAATTCAGTCTTTCACATTACTTCATGCAGTAAGCTTAAATTTCTTAAACTTGAAGGTCAGCATACTGCAAACCAACTGCAGAGTTCATAACCAATTCCTTCAGTCCTCATGCTAGCTCCAAACCTTCTCTCAGTTTCTTATCACAGCCCACATTTTTACCTTGTTTCCAGGATGTGCTAAAGGTTCACAGTAAAATCATGTCTTACCATTTCATTACAAGGCACAGACTTCTCCCTGGTTTTCAGAAGGGACCTGTCTGACAGATGCAAACCTTCTGCTTTTGCACATCGTGAATAGTCTCAGATTGCACAGAAAGGATTTAAGACCAAGGCTGGGATAGAAATCCAAGTCTGCCAGCCTAGAGGCTTCAAAATCCTAGAGGGATCTTTTAGCTGAAATCATCAGCTTTCAGACCCAGCTCCCCCACTGGTCAGTCCTCAGAGAATAAATTTTAGGCCTCTGCTTGCTCACTTTCCACTCAGCACTGACTACATCATCCCTGTGGGTCACTCAGGAAAGCAAAAATAAATACAGTCCATGGCAACTCCTCCTAGATCATTCTGCATCTGCTTTCTGCATCGTAAATGGTGTGTTATACAGCTTTCTTGCCACAGCTGTCTTTTCCAGCTATGTGTGCTTTATGGCTGCACCTATTCTCTCCTGTTAGACCGAAGTTTGCATCCAACTGATAAACCTCATAAAAGGCTTTCCGGGATTTAGCACCTCCTCAAGAGCCAAGGAAGGAGAAATCTACTGCTGACAGAAAGATGAAGGTACCCGGTGCAACTGTATGGGGACGTCTGAGCAGAAGACCACCTTTATTTCACTTTTGGTTACTCACTCTCCCTTTTTTTGAGCCAAACAGTTGTGTAATCATGCACATCTGTGCAAATATAGCATGCAAAGAGCACCTGGTTCACTGTGTCAGCTCACTCTCTCCTCCTTGTGGTTTTGGCTGGAATGGAGTTTGATGATGGACAGAGTCAGCTTCAGATAGAAGAGATTTATCAGACAGCCTTGCATGGAAAGTATGAAAGCCCATGGGCTTTCAACCAGCCAGCTGGACACACATCTCATTTTGCTTTCAGTTCCAGATCTAAAATAGCTTTAGAGGTCACACCAGTGTCTACTGTTCTTTTTTTCACAGCTGTGAAGAAGTCACTGACACAGTAGAGGATAAACAATATTAAGGATGACTCAATGTTAGTATGAAAAAGTACAGAAATGTATCTGAAAACTCAAGATTAATTTATTTTAGCTGCTTCCCTTCTGGGACCTGTGTATGCGTATGCAGTAGGGTGTGATGGGGAGTCGGAGGTAGTACAAGGATGGTAATGTGTGAATGAGTGAGTCTACGAGGAGGTACCTATGGAAAGTCAGCATTTTTCCCATATGGAAAGAAAAGTCCCCAAGAATTTAGGTTCATAGTATGGGCAGGTGACAGGTGGCAGAAATGGTGCAGAAGTATATTCTCATAGCTGTCTGTGCTGCTATTTCTGAAGCAAGATTGGCCTCAAGAAGATCAGTTTGTTTCATGGGACTAGAAATAGTGTTTCTTTCTTTTATAGAAAAGGCTGTAGCCTGAAGGCCCAGGGAGATTTCTGGGGTGTTGGTGGAGGAAAGTATAATCCCTAGGACATCTGCAGTACTGTGGCACGTACCACAAGTCTCCAAACTGCAACTGAAAGCATTGGCCTGTTAAGCTGACAAAAGTGATCGTCTCCATGTGTGAGACACAGAGATTGACTCAAGTTCATACAGCCACTCCACTGAAATGATTCAAGTGACCCATCTTCAATCTCGAAGCCCTTAATGGATTATCTCTGTTCAATCCATCGTCTTCACCACTTCATCAGATGCGATGTCCTTCCATTGCTGTCAGTCTTCACTGCCCGGTTGCAAATTTTTCAGTCAAGCATTTTCAGTTTTCTTCTATCTGATCCACATCCTTGACAAAAGCTTCCAGTAATTATACATAAATCTACATCATTTCCCTTTCCCTTCCTCCTAAAAGCCTACTACCTCTGCTTCAAAGCCAGGTGAAGCGCTGGAAATGCTTAGCTTGCTGTGCACTGGGACCACTGCATATCATATTAACAGGTAAGGTCTCCTTATTTCTCTCCTATAAATCTGTATTTTTCCCTTGACTAGAAATGCCTTTTTGCTCAGTGCATGCTGTGCCTAACATTGCAGAGTCCTGGTCGAGGACCAGGCTTTCATGCAACACAGAAACACAAATTATAAAGAAAAGTGTGAGTATGCATGTGTGAGAGTAGGGGGGCACATTCCCCCACATTTATTGAGTGTAGAGCAGTAAAATATACCAGTAGGGCTAAAGATAGTAATTTAAATTTAGTTTAGTTTTGGTTTTCTCCGTCAGATAAAGAAACTGTCTGGAGTTCAAATTTGTTCCATTTGCCCAGTGTCTGTCAATGTCTTGCCAACAAGCGAATACAGGATGAAAGATTTTATTTTTCCTCTTTCAGGTATACAAAATTGCTCTCCAACAAGTAAGAAACCAGAAATTTAACTCAGTTTCTTCCCAAGAAGGCAGCTCATTAAGGTTCCTGACAGGAGAAAGCAGTCTGTTAAATGTTGCTCAGCAGCACGCCAGAGCTTCAAAGAGATAGTACTTTCCTTCTCAGAGGGGCCTTATTCTTAAAGTATGCACTCATAAAAAATGAGGATTTAACACAATGAACTCCTGTGGTTTAAGAATTAGTTGGAGCTAATGTAAATAATTTCTATCTACTAGTCTTTGCTATCAGTTAGATCAGTACCCTTACCATCGAGAATACGTGTTTAAAGCTTCTTTATTTCTCAGTCAAAAAATGACCAGAGATGATACCTTCTGTGCTGATGCTAGAAAACAATAATCTTACAATGGGCTTCCTTGCATCTATCAAGTTCAAAGGAGGAAAAAATAAACACAACAAAACTAAACTCACATCATGAACAAAAACCATAAACTCCAGGTTGACTAATGAATGGGTCCACAGAAACTCATCTGTTAACAATACCGGCTTACAAAATAAACTGGTTTGATGCATGTGAAAACATGTAGGAGGGATCACACACCAGCAGAGCTATTTAAATTAGAAAAACTTGTGCTTCAAGCAGAGAAGTTTTTGATCTATGATTAAAAAAAAAAAAAAAGATTATATTGGCCATAATATGACTTATTTTATTATCAGACCTCAGCTCAGCTGACACATAAAATCATCTCTCTTGTACCTATTAGACATGGAACAAAACCAGATCCAAGCCTAAGTCTAAACTTTGGGATACTTAGTTTGAGATACAGACTTGGCAATTTCACCATTTCTAATTATTTGGCTTTTGGGTTTTGGCTTTATTTTTTATTAATTGTAAAAAGTAGTTCTGGTTTCACCAAAGTCCCCATCCAAGACTATTAAGCCTTTTCTGGAGTAGTGACTAAGGACTGCTAAGCTAATTCACTCTGTCTTCCCTTTCAGCCTCCTGCTTGATCTCAGGAACTCTCATTGAATTTCTTCTTCACTCGCTTTATTCTTATCTTCTTTTTACCACAGGAAAAGATTTATGGATGTCTTACAGAGCTATATGTACCTGTTCAATGTAACCTTCATACTGACAACCTGAAGCTTCCCTCTAGGCACTGAATTCAGGTATGAATCGTCATGAACAACCCGAGGAGCCATCCTAACTCAGCCCTCCCTTTCTCCTCTTTTTTTCCTGTCTGTCAGCTGACCAGTACAAATGGCACCTAAAAAAGTCCACCAAATCATTCATTTTTTTCTGTTTTGTTTACCCTTTGCCAAATGTCAAGGCATAACGTCGGATGGTGCCTACCATAGCAAGTCTGTCCAAGTCATTTCCCATTAAGAAGTAGAGAAGAGTTTGAAGCAGGCCTGCCTGAATTTTCTCAAAGGATAAACGCACAAAGTGTCTGTGAACTATTCACGCAGTCATGGGTTTGCCAATCATCTTTCTTTCTTTGGCCATACCTGTTCTGAAAGCTGAACAAAATACCACAGGTATCCAAACGCGTGACTGCAACGACACTTCCCTGAGACTGAAATGGCTGAAATGGCTTCTACAACTGGAACTGCCATATAACTCTGCTGATGAGGCTGTGCTCAGTAACTCATTTGACTTTCAGGAGCACCATCCTATATTTCAGCCACAGTCAAACTGAGAAATTTAGGGAATCTATAGAGATATTAATCAAAATTCCTTCTCACTAAGGAGTACAATGAGATATTATGGTGAGGAGAGAAGAAAAAATTATTTTAATTATGCCTTTCCTTTAGATCCGACCTTTTATTCTCTCTTTCAAGAACATTTTCAAAGAATTATACTAGGATTTGTGAGGGCATACATAGTTGTTATCTTCTTTGAAATTTAGGCAAAAACTTTCAGCAGCTTTCCATCACTCTGTCTTTAACCCTATATGGTCTTTCCTGAACAAAACATCAACTTAAATACTGGATGCTGCAGAACCTGATTCATTTTTCCCCTTTGGAAGAGTAAATAGTGTGTTAGTGCCAAATAAAAGGTGATGAAAGGTCTGTCTCCAGATGGCATTGTAAAAGCTATAAGTTTTGCTTTGTCAAAGACAAGCTCCGTTTGCCAAATCCACCAGCTGCACATAACAAATAAAGTATCGCTCTACCAGTTTTCTTGAACTTGTACCTTCAAAGGTGGGAAGGATTTATTGATCCTTTCTTACTGTTTCAGTCTGTTTGTCTGTTTAGCATCCAGCTGATGAGAGCACACATGCTATTCTTCATAAAAATTATCAGAGGCACAACACTTCTCTGGACCAGGGAAGCATCATGTACCTTTCTTCAGTGGTATTTTGCCAAATCATTCCTTCACATTGTACCCATTTTGGTAAGCTCAGGACCCTCAGAGAGACACTGCACTACAGATCATGGCCAACTCTTTGAATATGATCAACAGCACAGCACCTCCTGCTTGTGCAGGCCATAACCAGACTCGGTGTTTGTGAACCATCTTTTAGGAGGTTATTTTTAATGAATTGGATAAGCATAAGTTAAAGAACATAAAACTTATGTCAATGTTAAGAGAGCCAAGAGACTATTTTCATAGTCTCTGTCAGTTCAGATTGAGGTAGATTTCTTCTCAACATCCTGATAACTTGATTATCTCTGATCCAAGTTCAATTTTAAATGAAATATTCTTGTATATCTTGATGCTAATTGTTCAGCCGGTTCAGGTGGGGAATCTGGGTGGCTGAACAATAACCTGAATCTTTGGGACAGAAACTTCAGAAAATAAGCCAAATAAACGTATGAAACAACAGCAATATTGATTTTTGGTCTGGCAAATACATTTACAAGGTCTTTTTTCTTATATTTCTTCTATATGCTTCTGTTCAGTGAGACGATCTTAGTTCACAAGAGCTTCGGCTTCTCCCAGGATAATTACTGTGGAAGCATTAATGCAAGTACGGTCATCTTCTAACAATACCTGCATAAATCTGCTTTGAGCAGCCCACATTTTACTACTGCTTAAAGGTAAAGCCATCAAGTAAGCAACTGGTTTCACTGCATCTTGGCTTATGAGGCAGGTCGTAAAGAAGAGGAGAGAGGGAGCTGGTGCTGGTGTCTCCTTGGATGGAGATCCCACTTCCTTGCCAATGCCTTGTTCCTGTCAGTTGCACCAGACCACAGGTGCATAAAATGATAGCCAATGTCTGGAGCCATTTTAGCATGGCTAGATCCATCACTACACCTTTGGAAATATGAAGACATCATTAAAATACATAAATATATATCAATGGAAAATTATCTACAAAATCCATCCAGCTCTGACATAAGAATTTTAAATCCTCTTTATATTAATGGTACATAATGAATTGAACATACCCAATACAGGCAGATGGAAAATTAATGAATAACAATGTGTACATATTTTTAAGGTGGTCTTGAAGTCTCTCCAACATAAAAAAGCAATGTTACTTTTTCTCATTTGTGCCTGGTATACCCAGGCAATAAATAATGTAAAAAATTTCCAGCTTGTGATGGTCAGAATTTTAAACAATTCTGACTTCAGCTGCTTTTGTTCATTTTTTCCTTTTCTAATCTTGGGGACAAGATTTCAGTGATTATGAATTTGGCCTTAATTTCTATCTTATGTTCTACAGATTGACTTCCAAGAATTATACGACGGCTGCAGTGCAAAGGTATGACTCCTGTGTGAGACAGGTGCTTGTAAAACCCTTGAGCAAGAAAATCAAGGTCAGCGCTACCAATCCAGTAGGAAATTCCATTTTGAATTATTTTCTTTCTCCTAATGCTTTCCAACAATAAGTTACTTTACACAGTCAATATAGAAACCAAGTACTCTGCAGAACACCTTTAACACAGAAAATTATTGTCTATGTATAAGTTTAAAATATTCCTGAAAAGGGTAATCATTTTGGCTGTCATGAACTGTCTGCTATATCTCAAAAGGTGACTCTAATCTTTAGCTGAGTGACTGATTCACCTCTACCAGAGTCTAAGAACCAGAAATGGAGTTAAAAAATATATTGCCTGGATTCAAGTGATCTTGTACTTCTCAGAGTAACATTCTATATTTACTTTTCAACTGGAAGCTCAGGTCTTCTCCTTTGATTGAAAGAGCGTATTCTCTTACCACGCCACACAGTCTGCTTCAATTTCTGTGCACAAGGCATAGTCGTTGTCTTTACATCATTCCAGGCCAAATGCAAAAGTTGCTCAGTGGTAAAACTACACAAATTGAACAAACCACAAGAAACGGATTGTGTTGTGGGGAGCACAGAACAGGGGAAAGGAAAGCAGGGGCTCAAGAAAACACTATATTTGCTGAAGTGAATCATCTAGAGGAAGTCATGGTTCTAGCTTCAGGAAACACGGGGGACATAGAAGTCCAACCAAAGAATATCAATATTAGAGATTTTCAGACACACCCGCAACTTGTTAACTTTCTTCAAAGCCAATGGATACATTTCACTGTGAAAACGATATGTCTCAGCTTCACGAATTGTTGGAAAGACTAAAGCACTACAGGATGGATATTTTGGAGGACACTTAATTGGTTACCCTCTCTTGCTCCCTTTCCAGTGCCACAGAATATTAATTCCACTGAGATATTAAATATCTGGCCTTTTCCTTTCTTTTCTTAATGGTTTTCCTTTAACAAACTGTGTTGATTTTTCCATTCACTGACATCTTATTTCGGCAGCACCTTGCAACAAGAACCCTTGGGAGTAGAGAAGATAAATAAAACCTTTGCTTAGACAGCATGCGGTCTGTGATATTTCCCAATGCATTGTATATGCAGGACCGTGTGGCTGGTCAAGCCCCATGGACAGTCCTTCCAGTTGCAGATGTCATACCTCTCCCACCACCCCAAGGCAGTGACAATTCAGGAACATTTATATTGACTTCTGAGTTCTACTTTTCCCCCATCTCTGCTGCTGAAAACTCTTCAGTTCCACGGCTTGAAATTCATTTAAGTCCATTGCAACTAAGATTTATAGAAGCAGCTTTCATTCCTTCGATGAGTAACTTTTCTCTTGCCAAGAACAGAGGGTAAAGTTTAGTAACGATGGCTTAGTCCTTCTTCTCCAGAGAGCATATCTGGGCTTCTTTTCTGCTAATCTCTATAGGATATCTGCAGAAATGGACGCAAAGTCCATGGGCATGGGGATGGCTGGTAAAACAGACAATATGTAAGACCAATATAGAAATCAGGTATTTCTTACTTTCTCCAATTTTATAAATTAAACATGCTCAGGTATTAATTAATTACTTGAAATTGTTGGCTACAAATAGCACAGAAAAGAAAGAGCTAATGATTCCAAAGTATAAATAGAATATTCTTTCAGCTGTAAGAAAGTTAAGACAACTGCATCTTTTGTGGTTTGTAGGTGAAAGTTAGTTTTGAAGAAGAAGTTGTTTGCAGCCAAAAAAGTGAATATCTTTGAACTGTGATCCACTGTATGAGGTTAGTAACTACTGGGCCTGTTTGCAAATACTTCTATTTGACCAAAATATTTCCATTTCATTTTAAGGACTGGCACCAATGCCTGTTTGGCTATCCATGGATGTTCCTACAGAAACTGATGTAAAACTAGTGGAGTTAAAGTGAATTTGTGCTGGGGCAGCTGAAAAATATAATGTAGTCCTTGATGCTTGTGATCTGGGATGAAATGATGAAACAAAGCCAGCCTGTAATTTCAGTCTTGAATGGTGGATTTAAAGCTGGTAGTACCATCTAGTGGGCAAAGAAAGAATTGAAAAGTACAAACACAAGTAGCCAGAATCCTGACAATCTAAGTATTATGTAGAGATTTGGGAAATATAATGGAAATAAGATACCACTTATGAGATTATAAGATTTAGAAGATTCCACATTAATATGAAAAATATATTTAATGGAAGACGCTTAGGAAAAATGTAAAAGAATTTGGCACAAATTTTTCATTAGCAGTGACACACTTTAGCTAAATATAATTGTTTTATAGCTTCTTTCTCATAATTTCTCAAGCCCTATGTTCTAGTCATTTAACTCTATTGGTTTCGGACTGTCCCATAAATCTGCATAGATTAGTTTAACTTTGGTTTAAATATCACAGAATCACAGAATCACAGAATTATCAGAGTTGGAAGGGACCTCTAGAGATCATCTAGTCCAACTCCCCTGCTAAAGCAGGATTGCCCAGAGCACATTACTCAGGACTGCATCCAGGCGGGTCTTGAAAATCTCCAGGGAAGGGGACTCCACAACCTCCCTGGGCAGCCTGTGCCAGTGCTTTGTCACCCTCACTGTAAAGAAGTTTTTCCGTGTATTTGAACGGAACGTCCTATGTTCTAACTTGTGCCCATTGCCCCTCGTCCTGTTACTTGGAACCATTGAAAAGAGCCTGGCTCCATCCTCCTTCAACCCACCCTTTAGATACTTGTACGCCATAATAAGGTCTCCCCTCAGCCTTCTCTTCTCCAGGCTAAAGAGTCCCAGCTCTTTCAGCCTTTCCTCATAAGGCAGATGCTCCAAGCCCCTAATCATCTTAGTTGCCCTAAGAGAAATACCTTCTCTTTCTTTTCCAACATCTACATGCATAGTTCTTATTGCCTCATTCTTATTTTAATATTTCTCAAGAGCAAGCACAGGAGATTTCCATTTTCTTTTTGAATTTATACAGGATACTTTGTCTTTTTATCATCTTCTGGCTTAGCTATTTTAGATTCCCTCACTTCTGGGAGGTTTCACAGTTCCTGGTTATGTATAATATGTTAGTATTAAGAACTACCGAATTCTTACAGTATGGACCACTCAGTCCACTAGGCACTGCAAAATAGGATGGTAAAATGCTATTTTCAATGCTCCATCTCACTTTTGTGTGATTTTGGGTAATGAAATTTATCAGATTGTTCTTCCCTTTCCCTGTCTCTGAAAATTGATGAATCTTTTTGTCTCTTTTGAGAAATCAGAATTAAGTTTTGATAACAACTCTTCATAAAATAATTTCCATTTTCAATTAATTCTGCTGTTGTTCCTGTGTAAAAGACATTTATATTTATGCATACAAATCACTACATAAAAATAAAATTATTCAACAACTAAAGTGCTAGTAACTGATAACTAGTTCTTCACTTCTAAATGTGGGACAATGTCTCTCACGCAAGGATAATTGCAGTTATTTCATGAATATTTCTGTGTGCTGGCCAATATTCTTCTCTGATCTTTCATTTCTGTCTTGCTGATGGTGAGTCACCAAATTACAGTTATCTCAAGAGGACCATGCTATTCTCACAGGATGATGTATGAGTGAAGAGTATGAGCAAAACTCTTCTAGACAGCCCATCCCTGTTTGAAGTCAGGGTGAAGAACCTGAGAGGACTACACATTCCTGGATATCTTCAACCAGCTGGCAGTGCCTGAGGGTGTCTCAGAGAGGCAAAGTTTGTACAAGTTTACTTAATTTCCTGCGGCAAATTCTTAGCTTGTGTTAATTGTCATCTGTTCATCTCAGACAGAGCTAGGTGAAATTACAAGGTCTATGTAACTTCCTCTTCCTCTCTGTTCTCCCACACAGCTTATGCAGTGAGTCACTAATAATGAACACCTTCACAAGTTCCTGGGCTTTACGGGACTTTTCTTGACAGTCACAAAACAGAAGTCAGTTATGAGCAAAAGCACAGAGGAGTGGCAAGAGTAAAAAATATTTGGAAGGATGCTACCGCAGAAATTGCTGAAACAACTAGGAACATCTGGATTATTGCTATTAGAGAGTATTTGAATCTATTGGCGATGGCAAGAAGGTGGCAGACATAGCTTGTCCTATAAAGACCTTACAAGCTATTCACCTCCTTTTATGTAAATGAAACTCACGCTTAATTTACACAAAATGCAGAAGTTTAATAAGATGTAAAATCAGTAGGTGGTAGCTCCCTGTGTTGAAGTGCAGATTTTATTTCAGTTAGAATGGGTTTTAAAGGCTGCAACTTTACCAGTTTTGGAGGGACTAGAAATAATTCAATAAATCTTCATCCTGGCCTCAAAGAATTCTTCATGTCAAAGGTAATATAAGCCCTTAGTATCAGATTTTTTCTTGTGTCACATATAAATTATCCTAAAATATCCATATTCTGGTCATACAGCTGTTTACCACCTCATAGCGTATCCAGGACTTGCAAACTACATTCTTCGCCTTTTATTGCTGTGTGTTTGCTTCAGGGGAGAGCAAGGGTGACATCCAGCGGTCTATTAAGTTATCTGTACAAATGGACTAAGCCTTCACTGAAGTGAGATCTCACTGATGCCTTAGAGACATAAAATGATACCTATTAAAGCTTAGATCAAATTGAGACTGCATGATTTCCCGCATGGGTTCCAGACTGCATCCTGTAATAAGTAATTTCCGTTTCTCTGTACAGTATTAGGAAGCTGAGAGCATTAGTAAACAACAGGAGGCTAAAGGAATATTCCAAAAACTGGCTTTTACTCAGCTGAAATAATAAGGTTCTCCCTCAAATTCAGCAGCTTCCCTAGGGTGGATGTTCAAGCCAGAACTGTCACTGACCAATGGTATCAGTGGATGTGCCATTTGTATTTGTAGGGCTTCCCCTCCCCAGCTTTGCAACAGAGAAACAGGGAGAAAACATATTTTCTTTGTTTCCCTCATTTTCCTGTGGGTTTTGCATATTCGACTAACAGGGCAGGTATTAATTACGTATAACTATGAAGACAACAGTGTTATTTCAGCTTCAATCACTTACTTCCATTCTTCCAAACAATGTATTATAGAAGGCTACTTTCTCATCATTCCATGTTCACAGAGCTGCTAGAACTCAGGGGCACTGTACAGGCCAGAGATATGCAGTGAATATATTTCTGAAACTCCCGGCAGCATGTATTCAACATTTAATTCTGGGAACAGGTGTGAGCATAATGTTTCTCCTGATCTGCCTGCCTTACAGCCCTGTATATGCCCCAGGGATAGCTCGCAGCATCCCTAAGGCTGGTCAGGCACGTATTATGGCACAGACAAATGCCATACATGTGGGGTCTTGCATGCCCTGCAGGGCACCTTCCAGCTATATGGCAGGCTGTCTTTGGGAGTGTGCTCGCTGTAGGTCTTCATGATCCACAGAAGACAGGCTAGATATCATACAGGGGAGGCAGATTCCTCAGTATTAACTTTCAAAAATGAGACTTAGGCCTAACATTTTGGGGTTATATGAGAGCCTGCCTTTCACTGAAATATAATATAGTCCCACCCAAACATTACAACTACTAAAAGTACTCCTGATATCTTCCCTTTAGGGGGGAAACAAAATCTGGCTTTTATATCTCGAACAGCCTTTGAAAAATTTACAGTGATGCCATAATAGGAAGATTTAAAAAAAAACAAACAAACCAAAAAATAAAATAAAATAAAACCAATCACAACTTTGCAAATAACTTCATAAATTACTGGACAAAAATGGGAGGAAAAATTGTTGAAGCATATTAGTTCATTCTAATATTTCCGTTTATGTCTCCAGTGCTGTAGTTTCAGAATAAGAATTTCTATGACAAGTGGATTGACTCCATCTCTCCTCAATGTACTTAGAGGTTAATTAATTCATTAAGATTTGACAGGTTTGACATTCACTCACTAATAATCTCGACATCTAGACTGCATTTTCTCTATCAAAAACGTCTTTTCTGGTCATATGACATTGCGATAGAGCTTCTGATGTCAGAGTTAACAAAAAGCAATTTTAATAAGGTCTGTAAAACCAAGCCTCCAATAAAACAGTGATTTTGCATGCATCTTCATGCACCATTTCTGTCTGCTACTGGTAATGCCAAGATTATTACGATCCAGATCAACAAAATTATGTCCATGCCTAAATTGCTCGTTGATATCCCGAGCCCTGATTTAGGCAGGTAGGATCCGAATGAAGTGAGGAGGGCTCAGAGACTAAAGTAGCATCTTTTATTGGACCAGCTGATGCCGTTAGAAGTAGATGAGCCTCTGAACTCATAACTTCAGACTGAACTCAGTGTAGAGACTGAGGCATCCTACAAACAGAAGCAGAACACCCCATGGGCTGAGTGGGGATATGCCTGCACCACAGAAGTTCAGGTGTACTATTTGAGCTGCTTCCCTGTGAGAAGGTGTTACTCCCGACTGTCAAGAGGTGCTGGGCTCAAGATGATGATTTCGAGTGCTGACCTTGATCTCTGCCCATCACACAAAGCCGAGGGGGAGGGAGGGGTACTCCTCCTCCTTTTGCACAGCGATTCATCGGTGAGCTCTCCTGTCCAGCAGGAGGGAGACCTGGGCTATGTTCCTCTCTGGTGTCTGTGGAGACCTGAAGGTCCATAACAAAGGCCACAGGTGGATGCTCCAGCAAAAAAGGATATTCTGAGTTACAGAGGAGAGACAAGGCTCCCGCCTCCACTCTCACAACTGTCTGAGTATTTTACATTTAGTGTTCAATACAGCTTGTGCAGGAGTCAAGCCACCCCCATCCTTGTCCCCAGGCCATAGATTCATGCTTTCTCTGCCCTAATAATTACTTAATTATTGCTGCATGGAAAAGTTTCAACAGATGGTCTGGAGCTGAATAAATTCTATTCCTGCAGGCCAAGGATTCAACAAAATTTGGACCCCACACCCCAGCGAGCCCTCTAGCAGCTGAGCCTATGGAGCTGGCAAGGAGCCCTGAGCTTTTTACCAGACAATGTATTTTGTGGGTGTTTTCTGTGAGTGCCTATCAAGACTGTAGATAAAGGGGCACAGGGATCTGGGCAGCAGCTGAGCAAGCATTTTAAGGATATAAATTTTAGATCCACATACCAGTGAGGTAGTTCATAGGCACCTGCATCCTTTATTGATCTAACTGGAAACGGCTGAAGTGTAGGCTCATTTATAGTTTAAATCCAATTGATGACATTTAGGATAACTCCTTTTACCAACGAATACGAAAGGCTTGCCTCATATCTGATCTTATAATTACATTTTCTCCCTGACATTCCCCCTTGCCCTGCCCATGGTTTTGCCCCTAGTTGCTCACAGCCTTGCTGCTCCTTCTCCAAGTCCTCAGTTTACAACAATATTTTGCATTGTGGAATGATGCTGTCCACAGAGATAATTTTTCCTTTTTTCTTTTCTTTTTTTTTTTTTTAACAGTATCTGAACAAAGCAGGAAGTCGATTAATAGTTTGTAAACTGAGAGGCCATTATAATCGGCTGCTTTGATCAGTTGTATAAAAACACTCCGAAGAACCTCACCTGGTCCTTTCCACAGAGAACTACACAGGCCAGCGATGGGCATGTCAGGTAGCACAGATCAGTCCTCGGCAGCAACACAGGAATACCTCAGGAGGATCTGACAGGACAAACAAGGGTGTGGGAGGGCAGCCCAAGCTGCCAGAATACCCTGTGGCAGCTCAAACAGCAATATTTATTTCAGGACTGGCTTAAATATCACAGATATCTAAAAGCAATTTCCGGGGATGAAAATGAAATTTGTCTTACACGCAATGATAGTAACCATATCAAAAAAAGATTGAGGGCCCGCTGTACAGTTTAAATAGGTTTAAATTGGGCTGTGATCTGGGGAACGACAAGAGAGAAGGATTTGATACGAATTCTTGTTGGAAAAAATAATCAGCATAGTCTGTCTCAGTGTCATCAAAGTTACAAAAGATACGAGTGAAATCAACTCAGCATCATCTGGGAAGCACTGCGTAACAGCTAGGGACCGAATTTATATAATACATACAAGGGAAAAGCAGCTTATTTTTAGCTGACCATGTATAGCAAACAGGCCCAGAAATTGAGACTGAAATATGACAAAACAGCATTGTCCTGAAAAAAGAAATGCAGTAACTAAAAACAAACAAACAATCACATACTGAGTAATGAAAAGTAACTCAGGACTGACTACACAGAGCAGGAACTCCTGGTGCACTCAAAATAAAGATGAGTTAAAAATATAATAATTTATCAAAATAAGCTTTGTATGCTGTTTCTATTTTTACAGATCATTCAAGAGGCATTTACAGTGGCTGCAAACTGTGCTGCCTTGAGATTTTCACCTTGAGTAGGATTACTTTTTGTTTCCGCTCAAATTCATTTTATTTCTGACTCTTTACATATGCTCTCAACGCCCAACCAGGGATGAAGGTCTGAGATACTGTGAAAAGGGTTGCAAGCTCTGCGCTTGGGCTCACCAAGGACAATTCCATTTTGTGGCAACTTAGAAAGGTGTAGCATGTGATTTTTTTCCACCAGTATGTTGAAAACAAAACCTTTCTGTCCATGATATGAAAATGTTAAATTAAGTATCCCCTCTGCCTCTGTAGCAGATGTATACCTGGTTCCCCTGGAACACTCTGCTAAAGCCCTTCCCAGAGCTGCAGTAGGATGTTTGGCTCCATCAAACTTTTGCAAGTGGCACTTCCATGAGGGGTGAGGAGCGTCACACCTGGTGGAGGATGAGAACTTTGCTGCAGTGGGCAGGAGGAGCAGCCATGGGTTCCTCATCCCTACCTGTGCCATTTCACAAGCTTTTGCCTGGTAGATGTTCCTCAGTCTTTCACTGCTTACCATTATCTGCAGCGCAATGTTTGCGGCAGCTCTATGGGCTGAAACCAGGACACCTATCAGTGCCTGCTTTGTCATGTGGGGTCTGGTCAGACGGTGGGGACCAGAGAGAGCCTGTGCCACCTCCTCCCTGGTCCCCACCACCCTGGCCCTGGGCTCCTGCAAAGACCCTCTGGTGACAAGGCCATCAGCCACAGAGGGGCAGGAGGAACAGCACAAGGCAAAAACATCTGCCCTGAAAGGCCCACCTCTACCAAAACCTCCTTCCACTGGAAGAAATTAATGAAGGAAAAAGAAACAAAGCTTTCAGGGTCTGTTATCAGTTCAAACACTTGTGTTAATAAGAATCTCAGTTTTAGTTGTTGTTTCTGTGCAAAGTACACTTTCCAAATAACCATGATCTAATGAAAGATAAACCATCCAGATGTGCTTGTGTAACAAGATATTCCAGAAGAGACACTTTGGACTCAACAAAGCCTCTAAAATAGCAACAGCAACAACAACAACAACAAAAAGTTTACAGAGGAACTTAACAATCATTGAAAGTATTCCAAAGGAAGAAAACAAATCCGGTAGGGTCAGCCCAAAATATCTAAAGTCTAAAGCAATCATCTCAAATGTGCTTTTCATACTAGAGATTTTGCTGGCACATCTTTCCATATCCTGCTTAGAGCTACCTGCATAAGTAACGCATGCATTAATTAGCTAGAGATACATAGGCAGTGATATATATACTAATTTTATGTAAATTGTCTATAGCATACAGCTTGACTCTTGTGTCTTTGATCTACTGATAATCTTCAAGTGTGTGGATTTCAGTGGGTCAAATGATTTTTATCTCCCCTGGGAGTACTTTTGGCAAGTTTTCCATCACTAGGAAATCAGCTGGAAAACTCTGGTGAAACTTCAAAGCAACAGCTTAAGGTGATCTTTCATTTCACGAATTTCAGACTGTCTCTGCTCTTTAACAACATACTGAGTTCTTTCTCCTTAATACACTTCTAAAACTGTGAATAGGATGAATTTATGAAAATCATACATGAGATATGCAGGATATCCTGTCACTTTGGAATACAGAGCATTTTCCAAATTATAAAGATACTAAGGGAAGTATTAAAGCCTCAAATGTTGTCTCTTACTAGTGTATTCATTTGTACAAATAAATGGACTTAAAATCCTTTTACATCTCACGATCGTATTTACTGGGGCAGGAAGTGCATTGTTCATTTGTTTGACTGATTTCTGCTTTAATTTTTCCCCCCATTTTGTTATAAATATCCATTCTTCTCCATCCCACATCCCGTGATAGCGAACTTCTGAGCTTTAGTCATGCCCTTAGGTATGTCTCACATAGCTACAATAAATTAGGGACAACATGAAGCCGCTTGTAACTCATACTAGGAAGGGGGGCAATCTAGCTAAAAATCCAAAGGGCACAAAAGCAATCTCTTCCAGCGCTTAAATTCCAAGGTAAGGCAAGACACCACTAGATGTAATTAGAGGGAGAATGAAAAGAAGTCTCAGTAGTCATAGCTTCAAAAATATCATAAAAGGTCACCTGGACTCAGAGGGGAATGATGTGCAGACAGCATTTAACTGCACCTTCTCTTGGAGCAAGTGATCCAGTTATTAATTCTCTGGTCATTAACTAGGGTTGTGCAAACAGCATCACATGCCAGGTGAGGTCAGGATATATTTGACTTCTTGAACATCATTTGCAATTGCATTTCTCTCACTTTTAGTGTAATCATTATTCTTAAAAAGGTCTGCTTCCTTCTCAGAAGTGTCACTTCACAGCAAAAATGCTACTGAAAGTCACAGAAAAGAAGACTACATTTACATAATTATTGTTCCAATTCTTGACTAAACACCTACAAAGCAATACAACAGGGTGTGAACTAATTGGTCGCCACAGAATATGTAATGCATAATCTTATCCCAAGAGAAAGTAGAAACCAAAAAAGCTTTAGAAGTGACCAGTTAAAAAAAGAAAGTATGTCAATATGAATGGTTTCAATGTTTGTTCACTTGATGATGGTAATCTTGAAGGAAGAACAAGGAGACGATGAAGCTGTGGGAGAGCATTTTTTTTTTCAGAGTGCTGGAAGAACATCTATTGACCTGGAACAGCAGCAAGACTGAAAAACAAGTCCAATGACAGTGCCCCTGGCAGTGGCTAAAAGCTGATGTTTCAGGGAAGGGGGGAACCAGGAGCCAGCACACACCAGCGAGCTTGCCAGAGCCACAGCACCGCCGGCGACCGGGACGGATTTGGGCTTCATCTCAGATGTCACCTTGCTGTACAGCTGCTTCTGCCATATGGTACAGCATGATTTCTCTAACCCACATTAGGTTGTGTGCCCTGGTTCTGCCTAAAGCCACCTGGAGGCAGAGGAACGATACGCCCAGAGGTCTGACTACCTCCTCCTTGGTTCATAAAAGGATGCATCAAAGCAATAAGGAAGCAGGGGGAGAGGCAAGGCAGTTTAACTATCCTCTGGTTAAAAGAAGCACTGGCAAGAAAGAGGAGTCAAATCACACCACCAAGGCAGAATCTGCTTCTGCACCCCACAAGTGAAGAACAACAGAGCGGGTACCCCGCAGATACTACATCTGTAGCTATCTTGTGTAACAGAAAAAATTCTCCAAATCACTCAAAACAGGACTAGATCCAAATGTTATTCCTTGGGTCTAAAGGACCATTACAGATGGCTCTATTAGACTGGCAGCAGCACCAAGGAAGCAAAAGACTCCATACACCTCTGGATGGAGAAATGGGCCTGGAATATGACCTCAAACCTGCAGCTGGAAGCGGTCAGTAACCCAGACTCATTAACTTGGGTAGGAACTGCCACCCAGGGCAGGTTAGTCAACTCTTGGACATGAGCCATGGCTGGAAAAGGAAGGGATCAGTCCCCATCTTTACACTGTGCCACTACCGTGATTGCACTGTATATGCTATCGAACTCATTCCCAGTCCTTAAGGCAGAGCACATTACTACATGCTCACGAAAGGGGAGAATACAAAGCTGAGCAAATTGGATGATGTGGCCAGATCTGTTGGCTGTGTCTCAGGGATGGGGACTGAATGTGGATCTCTGGATTTCCTCAGGGGATATGCCTTCCCCACCAAAGAACTGCTTTTCAGAAGTGGTTCACTGTGCTTTTCAGAAGTAGCACAGAGCAGAGGAAATTAGATATCTATTTCTAGTACCAAAATGAATGCTCCCAAAAGATTAATCTCTTTTTATGATAAACGCTTATCAGTAATGCTTCCACCACTTGAGGTTGCACGTAGGTAGGGATATCGTGCAAGACAATGCTGAAAATGAGTCCAGTTTGGTCAGAACCGAATTCAAAAACTAATCCCCTCCTAAACCTGCATTAATTACTGCAAAGACACCTCCCCCTGCATTCCCTCTAGTCTTCTAAGGCCTCGGGTGAAGCCACTAATAAGGTCTCATGGCGAGCTGCGGTGGCTCAGGACTAGGACTAGGAGCCATTGCCTTGTCGGTTCACCAGGGACTCCATCAGAGAAACCGCTTTTGCTCCACTGACATTTCAAAGGCAAACCATCGTAGGTTTGCACAACAAATGCTGTAATCAAGGGTAGACCAGGTTTACTCAACCTCTTATTGCTCAACCAGGAACACCAAATAGGTGAGTTTGTCCTTAGATGACTGAAACAGTGCATTTTTGCCTGTGAAAGTAGTTGCTATGCCCTCATTGCAAAAATAAAACAATCATGGTGCATCACATTAGTTTAAAAAATTTATGACACATTAATGTTTCTCTGAACTTGAAGTCCTTTTAAAAGTGGCTTGGAGAAAAAAGAAAAGCAGATTCCAGAGTGTTTCACTGGCACATTAAGTTATGCATTCTAAGTCCTGGAGGTGAAACGTTTTTAGCATTTATGGGAGCTCTGGGCTTCCAGTCCTCGTGTTGAGCCGGCTATTAATATGTGACAGAAAGCATCTGTGATCTACTGCTTGCAGGGTTCAAGCCCCAAAGCATCCAGAAAGCCTCTGCATAATCCTTCACTCACACGGCTGATTGACCGCACCACACATAAGTCACTCTGATGTATACGCTCTGATATGACAGGTCCAAAATATAATGTACTCTACAAATTATTTGATCCTAATTAGAAGAACAAGGGTCTTTTACATGACAATTTCCTTTTAGAAAAAGGCATAGGGCATTGAGAGATATTAATGTCAGCATCAGTCATCATAAAACACAGAGACAAGATCTATTTTAAGGCTTGTGGATATCAAGTACACATTAAAAATGGGATTATACTACTGCTAATGGGAAAATGATTGCTGTTTTAACTTCTCACTAAACCAGACTGGGGCATCACTACAAACGTAGCTCTTTACAGACAGAATAACAGCCTGGTCTTCTGTTGGAAAATGCTTGGCCCATTTCTTTGATGTCCTGGCTTCTATTAGTCTCTGTGTGAGTGCACAGGCAAGTACCTTGGTGCAGGACCAGCCAAGCAGCTGGCCCAAAGTCAGCGGGTAACAGACATTTCTGAGTCATCCAGCTTTCCTCATGACCATGAACATTTCTACCCAGCACTGTTTTGGTTTTTTTGGGTTTTGTTTTTTTTTTTTTTTTTTTTTTTCTGGAGGATTGGATTGAAATTGTCTAGCTGGAAAGAGACTTCATTCACTTCAGTCAGCATGGAAATATGTCTGGTTAAAACTTTATTCCAAGAAGAGTGTGTTTTCACCACTTTGGTCTTCCTTGAGTAATACAATTACTCTTTTTTATCTGTTTTGGCATTGGCGCCTGCTATGTAGCAGCTTTTCCCTGTTGGTGCAGTTTCTGCAATTAAGATGTCAAGCTGATAAGCAGGGAAATTATGTAAGTGGTGTCTACGGGAATTCTGACTGGATGAAAAAAGGGGAAAGAAAAAAGGTGTTATGACAATAGCTGGCAAAAGTAAGCACCTTTCAAATACAAGAGGGTGTCTTCCTTTGCCAGCTTGTCCCAGAGCACTGCATAGGAGAGCAGTGCTCTCCTGTTTCGCCCAAGGAAAGCTTCGGGAAGGTCTGCAGCACAGCCTGCAAAGTGGCTCATCGCACTCCTGCTGCAGGGACATGTCCCTGCGGTGCCTCTTGCTTTTCTCAGGCAGCTGCTTGCTTTAGGTGGTGGGGTGGGCTTTCTTCTGTAGGAGAGCTCTGTATTAGGGAGCTGTTATTGCAAGATTGAGCCACTGAATAGCTAACTTTGCTCATCTCCCTGAAGTCATGGCATGGAAACATGGACGTGAGACACCGTGATGTGGAGAATGATCTTCCCAGGGACGGTCAGTCCTTGCACTTCAGGGGCACTGACTGTGCAATCTTCCCAAATGTAGGTAACTCAGCTGGGGGTGGAGGGGGAAGGGCAAACTCATGCACATTCTTGCCTGAAAACAAGCAGCTAATGGCCACCAGCTCAGTTAAGTACACTCCACACACTGCAACAGCAATGAAGGGGGAAGGGGATGCAGCCCTCTTAGCTCACCTAGAAAATCTGTGCCTGTTCCCATGTGCCGGAAACTCATGGTCTGAAACACAAGGCAGTACATCTGGGAACAGTCCACAACAGCAATTTCCTTTACTGGCTAGATGAACAATTGTGGGGAATGGACATTCATATCTCAGGACTTCTTAAGTATTCACAAGAGAACTGTAGTCAATTTTATCATGTTTGGGCTAAATCCTCTGATGTGTAGTCATTTTAAATCACTTTATGTGGAAAGAGCCCTTAATTTGACTCCTCGCCTCCACAAAAACACATTGCATTGTTCATGTTATTTTCACCGATTGCAGTTCATCTCAATGCACAAGCAGAGCCTTTGGGTTGGGGATCGATAAAAGGGATTGATAGAATGTGCACTAAAAAAAATCATTGATACAATTCAAAACCTACTGGAATTAAACCAGGAAAAACTTGTAATTTGGACTAGGAGTGACTGGAGCAAAAATTGAGGCGCTGCCACCCGCATGTTCAGTATGGCCTGTGTGAGCCAGAAGCCATGACATTTGCAGAGAAAAACACACATCAATTCCAAATAGCACATTAGATCATTTCAATATCCATAGCTAT
This sequence comes from Vanellus vanellus, assembly GCF_965231255.1. Taxonomy (NCBI): domain Eukaryota; kingdom Metazoa; phylum Chordata; class Aves; order Charadriiformes; family Charadriidae; genus Vanellus; species Vanellus vanellus. Next base: position 50,195,092 of record NC_138905.1, read on the forward strand.
ACATTGCAATGGGCTGCAGCTCGAGTCCAGTGCTGTTCAGGTATTTTAGTCTTGCAAATGCATTTTTCTTCAAATGGGTTGCTCAGCAGTAATGATTATTCAGAGAAAAGTGGCAGACAGGGTCAGGCAGCAGCAGAATGAAAAGTGAAAACTTGAAAGATGCTAGATGAATATTTATGCAGAGCAATCTTCACTCTCACATTATGGTGCATAATGGGATCAGCAAAGCTAACTGAATTCACGCTGCGTGAACTTCCTCTGTGAGAACTTAGTTTAATCTGCACATAAGACTGACAACCCGTGAACACAGAGAAAACGTTCAATGGCATGTAAAAACTTCATTGAAATAATGTTTCTGACTATATCAATGTTCTGGCAATGACAGAATAAACAACTTCTTTTTTTTTCTCGGCAGATTTTAAATCCACAGGCCACTTTTTCGAAATGGCATCCAAACATTGTCACAGCAGACTTTGTTCTTTTGTTTCGCTGCCGATTTGGTATGTCCTACTGACAACTGAAAAGCATGCACAGGGACTGAGTAATGAGGACAAGGATTTCAGAACAGCCTGACGCTGACCATCACTTAAGGGCTGGTGATGAGTAGGAGCAGCTATGCACATTTCTGCTCTGATATTGCATGATTTGTCAGGGACTATTTTTCATTGCAAAACTAATGGCTGTTGGCTGACTTCGGCGAGTCTGTCTTATTTTGCAAGATTTTCCTCTCAAAGTGCCCAAAACTCTATCTCAGTGCACACAGGCAGTGAAATCCATTCCTGTGCTGTAGGGTCAGCACAAGACCTGCAGATCAGTTTACTCCTTTTTGGGGGCTGCAAATTCACTGCACAGATAGGTCTGCATTTCATCCACTCTGCATCTTTTGTGAGCAGGTCACTACAAAGCCCAGGAAGCTATTATGACCTGTCATTATGCACAAACCCCCAAATAGTTGGTCACCTGTGGCTAAGTACCCATATATAGACATAATTAATCTCTTTATGTTTATACAGTGTCTTAAAAACTTGCTCAGCAAGACCAGTTTTTTTACTTAACATTTCTACCGTATACCGACATTGTAACTGTTCAGAGTCTTGATTTAAATATTGGAAGGACAGATTTCCCTACCGTACTTTAGCATTTCCTTTTCTGAAGTAGGGGCCCTGCTTCATTCCTGTGCTTCACTGAATGCTTCAGCACATCTATTCCTTCTGAGTTGAAGGCTTTACGAAAACACCCCGTTGCATCAGATCTCTGTGAGAAACTGCAAAATACTGCAATTCCAGTTATCTGAAACACCTGACCTCTCCAAAATACTCAGTGTAAGTATTATCTAAGCTTTTAATGCCTGTTTTCTCCGGAACCTATGCATCTATCGTTATTTAGTGACCGACATGCCAGATGCACATCAGTTACAGAGACAGCCAGCTACCTTTATGTGTGGCTTCACTTAGATGAAACTATGCAAAACAAACTGTAAAAGACGACGAATTTCTCCCATGCTGGCAATCCCAGCTTTCCCTTCTGCTGCTCATCGGTTCGAGAGGCCACGTACCGCCTGCCCGCACGGAACACTGCTTCTGAGGGGGCCGCTCTGCCTTCTGAGGGGGCCACCCTGCTCAGCCCTACGGGGCCAGAGAAGACCTTCCCAACGGTCTCCCTCACTCCCCCCCCGCCCGCTCGAATTTTATTCAACGCTACACCGGTCCAACGCCCCCAACCCTTCGCTGTGAGCCTGCGCATGCGCGTCCGTCCGTACACCCACCACACGCCCGGTTGCGTGTGCTAAAAATAGACGGGAGAGCCTAACAACCGCCTTCTGATTGGCTACCGCCGAGGCGCCGCCAGCCTATGGGAGCGCGGGGCGCGGCGGTTGACAGCAGCCTCGGTGGGGCCGGGACGGGCCCTGTGGTACCGGCCCCGGGGAGCGGTGCGGTGGGGGTGCTGCTGGGTTTGCTGACGGGTGTAGGCAGGCGGGGGGAGGAAGTCGGCAACAGACGTGTGGGAACTCAGCGAGGAGGTCTGAGGCGCCCGCGCCCGGAGGAAACGCCGGGCCAGCCCGGTGGCGCTCGGGGAGGCGGCCGGCGCGGGGGTGCCGGGCCTCCCGCACGCGCCGTTTGTTTTCCGGGCGCGTACGTTCACCTCCGTAAAGCCTAAAACCTTAGAATTAAGGAGGCCGGGGAATGCCGCCTCTGCCTCGGCCGCAACCGCAGCCCGCCCTCTCCCCCCACCGGAGCCCGCGAGCCGCCGTTGCCGCGAGCCGCCTCCCGCCGGCCTGTGGGGGCCGCTGCCTGCCCGCCGGGCCGCGCCGCGGGCGCGGCTGCCTCTTCCCAATCTCCGCGCCGGTAGGGGGCGCTCGTCGCTGTAGCGCAGCCCGGGCCGGGCCTGGCGGCCGCGGTGACAACCGGGCCCTCCCGGCGGGACGGGGCTCGGGGCTCGGGGGCGGCTGGAGAGGGGGATTAAGCACGGACTGGCGGGTCGTTGCAGCGGTTCTTTCCTCACTAGTGCCTTGCAGTGACAAAGGCGGTCCTGTGTGAGTTTAACCTCTTTACAGGGATGTGTTATCAAGCTGGTTTCATGTATTTTTTGGATGCGAAAAACATTTTGTGGACTTCTGTGTTTAAAGCGACAAAATTCATAAATTGGAGAAACAAGGTAGCTGAAAGGACCAAAATGGAGTAGAAATGATTTTTTTTTTTTTTCATGGAATTATCATGAAACAGTTAAAACAATTGCAGTGGAGAATTAGGAGAATGCCCTCAAATATAATTTCATGTAAAATATATATTCAGTGTGCAATAAATGCATCAAAGCAATAGTTTCACTGGAAAGAAGCATCAGCGTTATATATAAATACAGTTAAATAGACATATATTAAAAAGAGTTTGCTATCTCCTAGTCACAAAAAGTACACTGGGGAAACTTGGAAGGCAGAAGCAGGAGCTGATTAGCAGGATGCTGTGTCCTAATTTATTCAAGCACTGGATAACACCTCTGGAACTGTTAAAAGATCTCACAGTCTCGAGGAGTAGTTTGACTCTTTTATATCTCTTTTCCAGAACCTCGTTTCTCACAGGTGCCACACAGACTGAGCATCACAGAGGTGTGAGTCCAAGTGTAGTGAAGGTAAGGACTGTAAAGAAGGGAAGTGAAAGAAGACTTTCTTTGGAAGAAATTTGCATCTTCTGATTTTCACTGAGCCTGTGCCTTGGTTCACACCGATAGAAAGAAAAAAGCAGTTCAGTGTTCTGATCCCCTTTAAGTTAAATGCTTTGAAACTTCTAAAAGTCATTATTTTCTGTTGCTTTTCCATTAAGCACAGGTAGCCTTCAGTGGGAGACCATTATCTTGTCCATATGAGCTGTCGGTGTCAACTTGTAATTTACATAATAATTTCTTGCAATCTTTAGCACTGGAAAAGTTAACTGTCCACAATTCAAAGGATTTCTTAATTGTAAAAGGAAAGAACTTCATGGCAAAGAGTGTAGACAATAATTATCTACTGCCATGTGCCAACACACAAGTGAAATGAATGTTAACTGCTGGGAACAGAAGGAAGCTGGTTTCTTTTGTGGCAGTTTGAGGCTTCTGGCATGAAAAAGAAAATCATTGTTCATGTGGTGTTTTAACTTCAAATGTAACGGTACTTTTTTAGTGGTGATGGCATTCAGGAGAAATAGCGTAATAACTCTAGCGCTGTTAATTCAGAGGTAGTGCAAGTTACATACAGAGGGACTATTCTCCACATGGGTTCTGTTCACTTCTGAGAGCTTGTATCACCCCTGGCAGCTGGTGGGACTTTTCCAGTGTGTGTACACACGGTCACCCTTCCCTTCGCTGGGCACCAGCAGAAATCCTGTGGTTTTTAACCAGTCCCACCATCTGATCATAGCATGATTCTCTCCTGTGCCATCACCTCACAAAGCCAGAATGAAGGGGTTAAGGCTTTTTTGCAGGGTAAATGTTTGTGTTTCTCTTGGATTTAACTGAAGGATTTCTCATGCAAGTCGTGAATGTGAAACTTCTTTAGATTTGCCCTTTTGCTGTATAAGAGAGTCCAGCTGTTTTTGGTTTTGCTGTGTGCAGCTGCAGATACTTCCAAAGTTTAGGAAAGTGTAATAGCTTGAAGATCCGTATCTAAAAAAGTTTATACTGACTTTTAATATGACATCTGCACACTTTCAGTACCACTGCTTGAAGATTTATCACAACACTAGACATGACTTTTTAGATTAGTCCTTCAACAAGAACATTTTCAGCTTTTATTATTTTTTGTACATTGTTAACTTTTAACTGTTTTATTTGCAGATTAATCCCACCTATATTTTTCTTTCTTCTTAATCTTTTTCATAGATTTTATTTTTGTTTTCAACACTATTTCTTGTAATATCATATATAGCTTCAGTCTCTTTTATGACTTCTGAATAGCCAATTTATGGTGCCATGTCTTGCTGCACATGCTCTGTTATGTAAATACGATATTTTTATGTTGATTAAGGTATGCAGTTCATAAGGGCATCTGTTCAGGGATGCATGTATAATTTCTTTCCCTACAGTGTTTTATTTAGTTCTTTTCTGAGATGCCTGTATTATATTTTCTTTACCTTTCTGCACAGCCGATGCCTCTGGGCTGCTTTTCTGATGACTTTAATTATCATGCTGTCTCTAAGACAATTACATAATTAAGTGGTTTTCATTTTCATTCTGAATTTGGTAATTATAACTAAAACACTAAAAAGTGCATCAGCTGCAATATGAAGAAACTCAATCATTAAAAGAAAATGTACCTAGAAGAGAAACACGGTTGAGAAGATTCTACTAATAACCAATAAATGAAAGAAAAATTAAAAAAAAAATAGGGAAAATTGAGCTTACTGGGCTCCTTCAGTCTGTTGCTTCAAATGCTAAACTTTTTGTAGCTTTGATGATTGCAAAAATGTGATGCTCCAAGGAAAATTTATAAATATAATGGTAGTAGTTAAAAGAAACATTTCCCCAAGTATTGAAAAATAGAGTGCTGAAAGGACAGTTGTTTTATTTTTTTCATAATATTCCATGTTTAATATTTTAAAGATAGGTTCTAGTTTGAGCACAGCCCCAATCACCTGTGTGTTTGTATATGTATATACTTTTCATTTTTTATTGAAACAGATGGCATATCTCCTTTTTCAAGGCTCAGGCAAGGGGACCATAGGAAATACGATAGGATTAAAATTATTTTGAAACAAGACGGCATCTTTCTCATATCCTATTTCCCATACACCTGTTAATCTTTCAAGCAGGCAGTGACAGTGACTCATAAATAGGCAGCATGTTTTGGTTGTGGTGTTCTGAAAACCCTACCCTGCTCTTTGAGTGTTCATTGGTGTTCAGTTCCTATGACTACCTGTTTTTCAAAAACAGAAGTCTAAAAGTTAGCAGCTGAGCTCCACTGAGCTCAACAGTAATACTCCTACCAACCACAAAGGGAGCAGATTAGGCATTTGTTCCAGCTCTATTAGAAAACCTATCCCCTAAATCCACAGAAGTCACCTGAGGCTCAGTGCTTTTAAAAATCAGGTCATTTCTTAAAGCATATAAACTTGAGCTCAGAATCCTGATTTTCAGCTCTTCATTGTGAAAATGTTAGACAAGCTTATTTTCTGCAGAAATACTACAAAGTCAGGGTTTCTAGAATTTAAGATATGTATATGTGCTCCAGGGAAGATTTGGAATGCTGTGAGTAAAATGCAATTTCCTGGCCTCTGGAGTCTGTGTATATCATACATATATGTATGAAACATTATCCATATGACCGTGCAGTGCAGGACATGTGAGTGGAATCGTAGTGACATTTCTGGAAGTCCAGATGAAAAAATGGCTTGAAGCAGTTAGAGGTCCTGATTCAGTCAGAAGTTTCACATACGGTTATGCTGCCGACATCAGTGGGTGTTTAGGCAAGCATTTATGGTCTTTGATGAATTTCCACTCAGTCCTGCAGGAATGTCTGTTCAAATGCATGTTTGAGATACTTGCATTTCTATCAGAGCAGTGGCTGTGAATATTTTGAATTTTAACATCTACTTTAACACTTACTAAAGGAATATGAGAGTTACAGAAAACTGGGGACTCAGTCCTAACCTACTACTGGTAAAACAGATTTCCCAGAGCACGGCAAATTCTGTATTTGTGTCAGCGTGCTTGTGGATGTAACATAGAACTTGATCATGGAGGAAACCTGGACAGGCAATTGTTTAAAATTATCCTCTTTCCTCATGTGAACGTTAGCCATAGAATTGAGACTTTCAGAACATGTTTTGAAATACATTTTAAGAATGTAGTGATTCTAAAGCTATAATTCACACCCAGATTGATGATAAAAATGCATAATGAAGAGGAAAGCCTGCAATTTAGCATTTAAGTCAGTCTCTGTGTTACACTGAAAAACAGAGTGAAGCCTGTCCTGGTGGTCATGAGTGCCTAGCTGCTTAAGTCTTCATGTTACCAGAGAAAGGATTAAATGGGTCGGGGTCTAATTTAGTAAAAGAATTCCTGTTTTCCCAGAGGTTTCCAGGGACCTTCTTGGTGAATACTGGGTTATTTTGAGAGACAAAGCATCAGAAATTTGAGCTGGCGGGATGAAACGTGCACAGTCCAGAGCTGTGCATCTCTAACTCCGAGTTACATGGCTTTGATATGTGGCCCATAGCTAATCTGTTAAAAAGCAAAATTGGCAGTGTTTTCAGTTACAAGTTTGGTGAGCAGACTACATGGCAGTCCATGAGAAACTTGAAAATACTGATGATTGTCCTTTGGCTCCAAAACCTGGGGAGTTGGTCTGAAGGACTAAGGTCTTGTGTGATTTTTTTTTAGGGCCTTAACCATGTGTGTGTCAGGCTATATTTCATATAAGAAATGTAATAGCTTCAATCAAATGTTTCTCTAGTTTTCCTGTAGCCACATTTTACAGTAGTATCATAGTTTTTCTGGTAAACCATACTTCAAATATCATATTTTTACTCAACTTTCACCAGCCCACATTTGCCACTCAACTTTGAGTGAGCAGCCACTGCTGGCGGAGTGCCAAGAAGGTGTCAGTACTAATTCACATTTGAGAAGGCAGAAGATCCCGTAGATATGTTAAGATTCATTATTGATCAGGACTTTGTCTCCACAAACTGAGGTTATTATTTTCACTAGAGTCAGGAGTCATACTGCTTTGATGAGGAAGTAACTTGGACCTTATCCAGGTATTGATATTTTCTAAAGTGATGATCTGGCTCTAAATCTGACCACAATGATGCATTGCTTCACCACACAGATCTTATTACATGTGCCTGTCATTAGTAATGCTTCTGACTTCGACTTTTGAGTGCCTTGAACACAGAGCCTTGTGGTTTTAGTTTTAATAGATTTTGTGTGTAAGGCTGTTCATCCTTTTACTCTCATATAGTGTTGCCAGTGGGTTGTTTACTATTCACAATCATGTGAGAAAGTTGCTGTATGTGCAAAATGCGCTGTTTGGGAAGATTGTGCAGTACTGGAATACTTTTATATAAAAAGGTAATTGGCACTGTTTTAAACCACGAAAACTTAGAATTTAATATTAAGATCAAAATGACATGTTGTCTTTTTTTCTTCATAAATATCTCTGTATGACTCACCCATCAGTACTATGGGCTAGTAAGACTATCTACTGCAGCACAGTGGATTCCAGACTTGGTGGTCCAAAATTATTTTTTTCTTTGTTAGAGCTTGTGTGAGTTGATGGAAATGTCACCGCGCTACAAAATGAGTAATGAAATCTGGATTTGGTCTGGTGTTTTTGTCCGCTGACAAGTGTGCCCCTCTCAGCTCACGCTGTGTGACAACACCTGTAGCACTGTGGGAGTAGCCATGTTCCAGCAGAGCTCTGGCAGAGCAACCACTGCAAATCCACTCGCACCTCCTGCACAGTGAGGCTGAAATGCAGCCCGAGCAAGGCCAAGGTGATGTTGGTTAGAGAATGGAGATGGTCTGAAAGCCAGGGTATTTTCCCTTTTTTATGCACACGCACTATGATTAAGTCAGTGCTCTAGTCTGACTGCTGAGTCAGCCTAGATAATAAGATGCAAGGCGATACTCCTTTCACACTGCTGGGCAATATTTTAAGTAAAAGCTTGACTACTGCACTGTATATGTTTGTCACTTCAGGTGAGATTCTTCTCACCAAATTTAGATACTTGCATTACAGAGGCCTATTCTAGGTCACAGCCATCTCATTTAAGTGTGCTCATCCAAGTGCGCTATTGTAGGTGTCTATGTCTACTATTGTAGACATTCATATTAATAGTTTGAATCCCATATTCCAAACTAGTGCAAAATATGCCTTACTCTTTGTATGCTGCTTTACCAGGATTACTTTCCTTTTTTTTTTTTTTTTTTTTTTCCCCCCCATGAATCTATTTGTGTTGAACAGGCCTTTTGAAGGCTTTGGTCTTCAAGCTCATTTGTAAAAAGAGAAGCACACGTGATTCTAAAACTAATTCTGTCTTAACAGTTGTCCAACTTAACTGGCTTTACAGGGATCTTGTCAAAGCCTGATACTGGAATATTTTTTTTTTGACTCACATTAATTCCAATTGGGATCTATATAATAATAGGAAAGGGTTATTTATTAATATCTGTTTTTTAAGGTATACCCAAGCTTTCTGCTATGTATTTGCAATCTCAAGATTTTTGTGTATTTTTTGTTTGTTGACGTGTTTTGGTGGTGATAGTAGTAGCCTGGCATGCCTTTTTCCATTTGCCCCATGCTCATGCGTATTTCATAAGTCAACTACCAGAGTTATCACTGTAAATGTAGTCATTTTTTCTTTTTTATTTTATTTGGCATGAGGAACAAAAGCCCCAAACATATTTTGAGCTTTACATACCTCCTTAAATACATTTTGTGTATGGATTCAATAAGCACTTTGGCCTGGTTGAAAGGATTTTCTTGTTTGTTTTTCTTTCCTTATTTTAAATGAAGGTAAAATAATCCAATTTAATACTGTACAGTAGGAATATTTACTAATCACCGTTTGGGTGCATAATAACAAGAGTCCCCCCTCTTTGGCTTTGTTTTCATTTAAAACTACTGAAATATTCTTTAAATGAAACCTGAACAAACTAAATTATAGCAATGCCTTGCTTCCCCGAGTCTTGCATTTCACCTGCTGCAGAAATTAGAGTATAGAAAAAATAAAAATCTAATACCAACGAGATAAAACTAGCACAATGCAAAAGAAGATAATTACATTGCTCAGCTGTCACAAGGCCAACATAAAAAAAATTAAGTGACTCATCATCCTTCACATGCACAGCCTGCTGAAACAGACATATATAATTATTTATTAATATGGTTTTGATTCTTTAGCCAAATGTCGCTACTTTATAATGTGGTTTAACCACTTAGGGATTTTGTTCAAAGTGTTCATTTATAGTTTTATCATTGAACCACAAAAAAGTGTTCTAGGCTCCAATGTAATTAAGCTGCATGCAAGTGTTGTATATCATTAAATCTTACTTTGTATGAGTACATGAGTTCAAAGACAGCTCTCCTGCAAAGATAAGATACAATATGAAGTGAACAAGGGCTGCTTTCTAGTGAGGGCATATTCCTTACCAAACCGGTGTATCGAGCGAGGGTATGCTCAAGATATAAAAGTCAATAAATCTTCATATAACATTGTAATTTTGATTTTGGAGGGAAGTGGACAATTGACTTAGACCACTTCTTAAAAGAAAAGGAGTAAGATTATAAGTTGTGTGTTTTTGAGAGTTTTACCTATGATTATGAACAAAATTTATAAAAAACTGCAATATGTAAAAGTGCTGGAAAGGAAGAACAGTGTTATAAAACCTTTGAATAATAATTGCTATTGATTTAAAAATTTTGAAAAAATGTTATACTCCATTAGGTGGAGACTCTGAAATAATGAAGAAAGATTTTCTGTGTTGGAGGTATGAATATACTTTTGTAGAGAGATTTTATGCAATTCTCAAACTGAAGAAAATGTAACAGTTTTGCCTCATAGAACTTAGTCTAAAAGTTAAAGTTGAGCAAATAGAATTCATGCTACTTCAGCTTTTTTTTTTTTTTTTTTTTCTTGTCTGGCTGGGAGTCATTCCTGGTGTTGGGCAGTGTGTTAGTGGTTCATGTTTGCTGAAATTACTTGGATGAATTTGAATTTTCAGCCAGTTATTTACAAACTGGTTGCTTTGAGTGTTCACCCTGCTCTATTAAATATTTGCTTTGGTTCATTCTGTTGAATCTAATTTACCGGCATCAATTCCAATATGTGCAATGCCTACCAGTGCAAATGAGAGAAGCCCTTTTGCTTCTCTGACTGGCATCAGGAGGTGCCTTGGCAAATCATGCTGCACTGACACGCTTCAGTGTCTCTCTCTCTGTTGAAACAAAAATGAGGAAAAAAGGTAAACCTAGTACAAACAGATCTTTTTTGTGATGTTAGTTGCACAGCCAGAAAGCTACTGTTAAAATAGGAAACTTCCTGAGCTGTATGAAAGTCAGTCCATTGAAGATCATAGGACTACAGAGTGAAAGTAACTGTAAACAAAAAACTTGCTGACTGGTGTAATTTTCTTGTCGATCTCGGCAAATGCCTACTCATAGACAAGCATTGTAAGTAGAGACCCACTTCCTAGAACTGATTTTCCCTTTTTTAATTTTTTTGAAACCTTTTGAAAAATTAGTTCAAAGGGAATAAAGAGGGTGACATTATAGTTGAACTTTCTGTAATTTAACTTGACTGAAGAAACGTGGCTCTTTGGTCTGAGTTTCCTCCCTAGTTAAAGAGGGAAAATAAACACTGGCAGAAATCAGTTCAGCCAGTGGGATAATAGGTGTGGATGATAGGTCCTTTGAGGCTATATATTTCTTTCTGCAAACTAGAGATATAAGAAGAGGTTTCTTAGATGTAGATCCACAAGAGATGGAGCCAATGCCAAAAGAGATTGGGAAACAGTCATGAGTTCAGCAAAGACCCACCAATGCAGTCGGTGGCTGGAGCACCTGCCTTGTGGGCAGAGGCTGAGGAACCAGAGGTGGCTCAGCCTGGAGCAGAAGTGGCTTTGTGAGGGGCTTAGGAGGCAGCCATCAAGAAGATGGAGCCAGCTTCTTCACAACAGGGCAACATCCGCAGGTTGAAACAAGAGCAACAGAGACACAACACAAAGAAAAACTTTTCTCTACGAGAACAGTCAAGCAGTCCCTTATCTGAATTGTGATCCTGTATTACTAGAAGGTCTGAGTATCCAGGCCAAATCTACCGTTGGGTGAGTTGTTTGATCTCTGCTGGTGTCTTATGTCTTGTGAAGTCATTAAAATGTTAGAAAGAGAAGTCACATTGCTGCTGTAGAAACCTTTTAAGACAGTGCACTGTTGGAAGATACTCTATAGCATCCAGTCTGGTTGAGAGCTGTTTATTGTAAGCTCATTTCACATCATTACAAAGGTATGACATTAAAATATTCCATTGTTCTCTCTATTTTTGGTGTGTTTAAGTTAACATTTGAACTTTATTCACCAGATTTCACTGTGAGTTTCATGAGCTTTTTAATACAAATGCTGAGTTTTTACCTGGTCTTTTTTTAGTCCTTGCACCTGTAGTACCATTATTCTCTTGAAGGCCAGCTGCATAGCTCTTTGAATATACATATCTTGACATGTCTTGTTCTCTGCTTTTCTGTCTCTCTGAGTTCCCCTATTAGTCTTTGTTCAGTACAGTTAATGTAATGAGTTTACTACCAACCCTGAGATAGATCACAAATAAAGCAAAGCTCTTGTGGCCTCTATGAATCATATCCCCTTAAAAAATTCGTAATTTTCCATACAAAATTCTTTGTTCCTCATGGTACAGAACTCATTCTATCATCGCTAAAACAATTAAGTCAATAGGTTAGAAATGTATCCAGAGACCTAAAGCTGTCTGTTAATGATACTGTTTTTCTGGAGTTTGTTGATTTTTGTCCAGTTGGTTAAGTATGATATCTTGGTTTTATGGCTTCCTCTCAGTTTCGGTGTGAGAAAACTGGTATGTGCGGCTTAGCATACAAAGATGCTAGCAACACAATGAAGCTGCAAGTGTCAGATTTCAAAAGAAGGAACAGAAAATGTACTCTGAAGGTCAAAATCAA